>NC_140431.1:1252500-1877500 GCF_965140295.1 Lepidochelys olivacea | reverse complement strand
TCGTCTCTAAGGTGCCACAAGTCCTCCTTTTCTTTTTGCGAATACAGACTAACACGGCTGTTACTCTGAAACCTGATTTTTGTTTTTGATAACCTGAAGTTACCAGAAAGTTTAAAGAGACAAGGTGGGGGAGGTAATATCTTTTATTGGACCAGTTTCTGTTGGTGAGGGAGACAAGCTTTCGAGCCACACAGAGCTCTTCCTCTAGCCTGGGAAAAGTACTCCCAGCTTCACAGCATACAGAAAGTTTAAAGGCGTAGAAATGTCTCTTGACCCCTTGTGAGATTAGCTGCCCGCCACATTGCAGAGTGTTTCCATGGCAACTTGTTAGAGTAGGAGCCTCCCTCCCCAATGGTTCTGCTGTGGAAGAATCTGACTGAGTCAGGAAGAGAATGAAAAGACAACTCTGATGTGTCTGGCTAAAAAGTTTGGATCAGCATCCAGACCTTTCAGGGCTTATTAGAAGCTGGAGCTTTGAACATCTTAAGATTTAGCCAGCTCTAGTGCATTGCCATCTCCCTGCATTGCTCTCTTCCTCATTCGTTTGAACACTGAAGAGTAATATGAAGAACCAGAGCCTCAGTAAGGATGGCAAAGGTCTCCAGAGAGATTTGAAGAAAAAACAGTGGATCCATCCAGCCCTGGGATCATTGCAAGGAGTAAAGGCTGGAGAGCTTGCTGCCCTTGCAATGTGCTTACCTGGCATACAGGCTCTCCTGGTTCCACCAGAGCGCTATTAACTGTTACAAGGGATAAGGCAGAAGCTCAGGCTGTTCTTGCCAGTGACAGGCGGAAGGTTTTTTTTAACCCCCCTTTGTTGACATTTAGAGCACTGTCATTTTCTAAAAATGAGTGGCAAAAATTACTCCGTCTCCCAAGGGACATCAGCAGCGTGCACGTAGGGAAATCAAATTAGAGTCTACAGCCTGTCATCTCTAACTAATAAATGATTTTGTGACATTTATTGGAGTAAGGGAAGAGAGGGGGAAGAAGACTTTAAAGAATTAATGCTGATTATTCGCTACAAAAGAACAACAGGCTAGATGGCAATGTGGGGATTAGTGCATTCCGAGTCCTAACACAATAATCCCCTTTACAAGTACAAATTTAAGGCATTTTTCCTTGCTGAATGAACACAGAAATAATCTTTTCCAAGGCTGTTCCTGTACTGGGTGACACAGAAACATTTGCATTTGTCATCCCCTGTAACTCCTTTGACTGTAGTTATTACTAGAATGGTTCGTGTAAGCTGCCCCCACTTGTCTGTACCAGAGTTTATGACTTGGCCATAAAATCTTTCCTGGGAAGCCAGGTGAGACTCTGGGGCGGATGGAGGTCAAGGTGTGTATTTTGGGGACGGGAAAACAAAATACAAGTGTGGGGCCCAAGAGTGAACCCCTTGCCTGAGCCGCCATGCAAGCATTTATGGCGTTGGCCTCTTGACTTCAGTGCAACTTTGCCTGTGCTTAAAGTTCAGCAGGTGGCAGTTTGAGGCCTGCCTGGGGACCCACGCACCAGCGCAAGTCAGGAACTCAAAGGCCAGCCCTTGATTTGGCTGTATTTTAAACTATAAACAAATGTCACCCGCAATTAAACCTGGACAGGACCAGTCACTGGGAAATATACTGTGGAGGAGAATCCTGCAGGAGCCCATGAACAGTGGAGTGGATAGAGCTGGAGGGGGTTTTACTGCCCATAACTTCTCTGTGGCAGAAGGTTCAGAAACTACAGCTTCACTGTATCTCTGAAATGGCATACAACCTTGTCGTGCCAGGGCCATTAGAGTCTAGCATTGAGGTAGCAAGTATCTAAGAGTCCATAAAAACCTCTCCATCCCTTTCCTGGAGGATGCATATCCCACTAGCAAACTCCTGCGCTATTAGCAGTCTTGCTATGTTGATTATGTCGCATTACTGTCGTATCAGCACTGGCTTCCTCTCACATGTCTGAAGTGTAATTGTGATGAGAGCTGTTCAGACCACATCAAGGGAAACAAAGACTAATATGACATGATGGAAAATTTCTACTCAGATCAAACTTTCACATGCTATTAGCAAGTCTGGCCCCTTCTGGCTCCTTTTCCAGCGTGTCCGTGAGCAGAATGGAAAGGGAAATGCAGCTTTTGTCTTGCAATCTTGAGCTACTTTGGCCTTTGCTGGGGAAGTGAACCCATTTTATGGCATGAAAGAGATCATCTATTTTTAAAAGACATTCTAAAATCACATGCTATGAATATATTCAGTTCCACATATACTAATCCTATTTCCGAGGCAAGCTGCATCCATAGTGTCTGTACAGGCAGCCTTGGAGAATTCAGTCTCCCAATCAACTTTTTATTTTGTCCTCAAAAGAAGGTTGAAAAACTGTAATAATTAATCAGCAGTCAGAAGGCATTAGCTACTCAGAGCAACGAAATTAAATTACAGTCACAGCAATTTTTGTTCTATTTAATGAAATAAATGGAAGGAAACTGGAAATGACTGGAAGTCTGGACTTGCCATGGAGCAGTGAGGTTCTAGTGATGTCTTGGTGCCATATGTACTGCAGGAGTTAATCACCGTGTGTGTAAATCTTCTTTGCTTTCCTCTGAGCCTGTAAAGTTTTACACTCTGAGTTGCATATATTGTTAAGCAGTTTAGGTTTTTTGACTTTGCTCAAATGCTTCTTAAACATCCAGAAGCCTGGCAAAACCTGTCTAAATTGAACATTATCAATGCTCAGAGTTTTACCCCTTCATATCCCACCACACCCCAGAATCAATTGCTTTCTTTCACAATAGTCAACCCCCTATTAGTGGAGAGACTGTCAGACTCCCAGATTATCAGCTGCAATGGAATGGCAAACCAGCAGCAGGGTAGGTCTCCACCAATAGAAACCAAGCTTTGGACAACAATCATTTCTTATTAGTTCTTCCCCCATAGGATTTTACTGCCAGATCTATTAATTCTATCGAGTTTTAAGAGAAAAGGCAGACTGGTTTTTGCATTGCAGAGCTGTAAATCCATCTCAGGAGCTTGCACTTCACTCTCATCATTTGGGGAAGTTCCCCACCCCCACCCCAGCCTCCTGGATGGAGCCATACTCCTGTGGTGCATGAAATGCCTGCTAGCTTCAGTCTGTGCAATGAGAGATTTGCTTTCTGGCCTCATTTAAGTTTATTATGCTGCCCTGAACTTTCCTCAGAGCCTTGCCTCCCCTAACCTCTTCTGAAAAGGTTTAATTTGCTTAAAGAGCTGATGAAGTGGAAGAACAATGTCCCTCTGGCATTTTATACCTCAGAAGCTGGATCTGCTAATGTCAGGTGAAACTCTTTGACGAAGTTAGAAAAACTGGGCCCATCACTGGAATCATTCAGGCCAGAGCTTTCCCGGTGCTCTGGGGTGGTTTCTAGATTAGAAGGGGCTCCACGTGGAAGAGGGCTCAATGCTGCAGGCAAAGTAATTCAAGCGATTCAAACCAAAGCTACAAAAATGATGATGGACATTCTACTGCTTCCATTGCAGCCAAAGGCAAAACTCCCGTGGACTTTGATGGGAGCTGCACAAGGCCCCATGTGGGTAGAGAAGTTGCCCCACACCCAATAGCTTCAGAGGTCTTGGAGCCACTTCTTCTAACTCTCACGTATAAGCTCACTAGGATAGGGACTACCTTTAACAAGAGTTTGTACAACACCCAGCAAATGGGCTCCTGGTGTGGACTGGGACCTGTGGACACTACAACCATACAGATGATAAATAATAATAATATAGTAGCTAAACATCCCTGAGTTCTTTTTCTTTCTTAATGTTCTGTGCACCTACCTTAGAGCCAATGCAGTGGGGATCTCTATCCATCAATCATGTAAGACCCTGCCCATTGTTGTTGTCAAGGACTACAGGGCTTGAACCTTGGCCCACCGGGCATGTTCTGACCCCCACCCAGTGACCTGTTAACAGCTGTCAGAACTTGAAGCTCAGCTTGGCGGAAGACTCCAGTCCTGGGCTCTGACTGGCAAAACTCCGAGGGTCCTGACTGGTTCCCTGCACAAACCAAGCACAGGAACAGGAAGTCATCTGTAGTAACTGGGTTTTCCCCTGCTTGGAACTGCCTCCCCAACACCACCAGCTCCCAGATTCTGACCTCCTGGTAGCCTGCCCATCTATTCACCCTGACTCCTGGGCTGCCCTCTGGCCTACCTCAGTTTCTGGTGTCCTGGTATCCAGACCTGGCCCCTGACTCCCACTCTGACAACTAGATCAGACCACCCAGGTCCTGCTTGTCACAGCTGTACATCACTGGCACTTGTAGGTCGCCCAGCGTGAATCTTCAAGTTAAAAATTCTTTATGCTGTGGCCGTCATGATTTTGGTACTATGAGCTGCAGTCTAACCTCTTCCTTTCCTCTCTTCCCTTTGGTGCTTATGTGCAATGCACAGTGTGTTTCCATTTCTGCCCACCATTGTCTTGGGTTTTTTTCTCTTTAAAAAAAGGAGATCTTTGACTAAATGGGTCAAAGTTCAGTAATCTTCATTCTTCACAGCACAGAGACAATGCTTCCTCAATTCAGGACCTTTTCTTTTTCTCCAGTGCTCTCGCATAGGGAGATCAATGTTACTTCTCCCATTGGAGGTGATAGCCAGAGAGTTGTGAATACACTAACAACACCAGCAAAACCAAGATGTGCGGGGATGGTGGTAGCAGTAGATCATGTTTCCAAGCATCAGTGAGAAAGCAGAGCGTGGGTTGTTCTTGTGTCTCACTTGCAGTAAAAACAAAAGGAATGTTTTGGTTGGAAACTGTTTATTTTGCACAAAAAAGGGGATATATATATATATATTTAGATCAAGATCTAAACATTGATGGTTTTGTCTGGGGTGGACTTGTGCTTGTTCTATTGCAGACGGTGGCACGCACTGGTGGAAAGATTGCTTGTGTATGTTATTACTGGGAGACTCAGAAATATCAGACCCAATAGTAAATGCTTGAGAAAAGACCCCTAGCTGGAGTTATGCACATAGTGACATAGAGAAAAGTGAGCCGGGCAAGGAGTTTGAGACATAATCCCAATCCCTCCAGTCTCTCCAATGGAAGATGGCCTCTGTGCAGAGCCCCTTGGAAGGCTCAAAATAGCCAATATTATTTTTGTGAAAAATTTCAACCAGAAAGATTTTGTTCAAAAAATTTTGTGGAAAGTTTTGATTTTTTTTCATACGAAAAATTTCAATACAAAACAAAAAGAACTGAGCTTCTCCAGTCATTTTTGAAATCCAAACCAAAACTAAAATTTCAATTAGAAACTAAATAACATTTTTCATTTCAATTCTTGTTTTCACTGGAAACATTTGAAAATGTCAAATTGAGCTGCTTTTGCAAAACATATTAATTGTGATAAAACTGCATTTTTGGATGAGGAAACATTGTACTTGAAACATTTGGAGCACCTCTGCTAAGGACCACGTCCACTGACAAATCAAGGCGTCCCTGTTTTTCAGATTTAAGTTAGCTCTGTGCAGGGTGCTTTCTGAGCAGACATCAGTGAGCATGGACAAAGAGTAGTCATAAGTGAGAGACTGACTAGAGACTGATTCTCTTCATGGACTGGCTTTTGAACAGGAAGACAAAGCCCAAGTCCATGCTAGCAAATCCCCTAACGACATGTATGTGTCAGGCAAGGCACAGTTGCAGCAGCCAGTCCTGTTGGATCAATGAATATTGATCGTTTCAGAATATATTACAAGGCCTGTCACTTGTAGGAGAAATCACACTCATCAGGATGGCTGGTTTAGCCGTGGAGCTGAGGAAACAGTTTGATGAATCGAACATACAGTGCCTATGACTCTGAGCTGTAAGAATGAAGCTTTGAAGTGTTCCAGTTATACCATTATATCTAGAGAAGGCCCTGGCCCTAGTGACACCTCACCCTCCTGCTAACCATGGCCTGAAGAGATTCCATCACGTTTGAGAAGACATCTTTTGGAATGTCGGATATTCCCTTTGCAGACATGGCTAATTATATTGTATCTTCTGGCTCTTCACTGGATTCCATTTAATTAACATCAATATTGCAGATAACCCTGGAGCCCTTTCTGGTAGGCCCATGCTGGTAAAATTTGCTTTAACGCTTCCCCCTATTGATTTCAAACCCAACATTAATGCAAACACCCCTGGGCCTTGGCAAACCCCTGCTAAGAGTTACTCACCCAGCTGGCCAGACCAGGATTCACGATGGAGAGGCCAAGCAGAAGTGCTCCTACGAGAGTGGAAAATCAGATACATTTAGCTACTTTGCAACCAGATTCATCCCTAATTTAGTGCAATGGCTTGTGGAAAACGCTGGTTGTTTGGGGGCCCAAGAGTAACGCTAAGCAAGTTGCAACCCTTGAAAAGAGACAGACAAGTGGCTTTGTTTATGCCAGGAGAGTTCCCATTTAGGCAGAAGGCAAGAGACCTGGGTGCTGGGGAGTGGTCCAGTGTTTTTTAGAATACAGACTTTGGGGCAGGTACTGCCCTTTCCTTTGTGTGTGTGCAATAAAATAATATCACGGTACTGAAAATGGCACTGATTTGTGGCAATATGAATGCATAAGTTGTAAACTAGCCTGTATCTATTGTAGCTGATTCAGGGATTCAATTGGTGCATGTGTTTATTTCACAAAAGCTTGTCATTCCTCTGACCAAGGACCTTTCTCCTCCATCACTGTTTGTGATACTATCTGAAATGCTTCCACTGCCCAAATTCAGTGCAGCCTGCTTCGTTCAGCTGCCCAAACTCAGGCGGAGTGTGTTTCAGAGCCTGACACTAAGTGATGTTGCCATGGCCCATTGTTTCAGGAAATCTTTTTAAAAATGCACAGCTGTAGCCAAACACTTGCTCCACGCTGGGTGCTCTCCTTGTGAATCCCAGACGAGAGAGGAGATTTCAAAGCTGCCCTTTTATTCCTCTGTTATTGCTCAATCACTGAAAGAGAAACGCACGAGAGATAAATGAGATCTCTTCATCTTCTCATGTTTCTCAATTTATTTTGTGGAGCATTTTTCCTCACCCTTCTCTCCAGACAGCACTTTATGTCGGCTTTTCTTCCATTACATCTCATCCATTTTTCATTGCTTTTTTTCTTGGGTTCTCTTTTGTTTTTAAAATGTGATTGACAAACTTCTTTCTCTGTAATAGTTCCTGGTGACTTTTCAGGTCACAGGCATCTGCTGCTGTGCACTTGAGATATGATGTGTGTATCCAAGTGGCTACTTAACATTATCCACTTCTCCTAAGCAAGCTGCTCTGGAAATGATTAGTGAGTGTGCATTGTTATTGGGGGCCGTGGCAGGAGATGGCAAGAGCCTCGGGTCATTTCCCAGAGCCTTCAAGAAATGCTGTACCTCAAACACAATAAAATTTCCAAAATGCTGCAATTGCAGTGTGATGAATTCTAATCACTCCATGCCATTTCACTGCCATGACACTTAATAACCCTGTTTATGTTTCCTCTTCACCAGCCCATCTCTAGATCAGACTTTCTCCAGTGCCTCTCCCCGTGCCTTGATATTTCCTCTCTGCATATTATCTCTCTCCCCGCTATTGTCTGATCTCCTAGTCACACCCTGTCTTCTCTCCAGAACTGTATCTCCATCCTGTCATCCTCAGAGCTCTCTGGTCTCATCGAATTCATGATCCCCTACTGCAGATGACGCATACAATAAGCAGGGTACATTCCTGCCCCTTTCTGTGTGAAAGTCGTGCTGTCCTGTCTTCTTCCTGAGATGTGCCTGGGGAAAGGTGTTTGGCATGCTGAAAGTTATCACCACCTGGAAGATACTGGATAGTCTATGTGCAAAAAGTTGGTAGGTTTCAGATAGGGATGGTCAAAAACAGGCATTATTTTCTGGGGAAAGTTTTGAATAAAGTGTAATGATTTCATTTTGTTTTGACTTTTTAATGGGTTTTTCTATAGGGATTCAAATTGAAACAAGTGCTGGCTGTCCCGCTAAAATAGACACTGTAGGTTCAGCAGCCGTTAGGGGCCAGATGCAGGGAACCCTGGGGTGGTTCTCTGCCCTGTGTCACAAAGGAGGTCTGACTAGAGGGCTACAATGGGCCCCTCTGGCCTTGAAAGTGATGAGTCTGTTTGTGGTTTTGGTTTCCTTTTTTTGTTTATTTTCCCCTGCTTCCTCCCTTAAAATTGTTCACATTGAGACCTTTTTGACCATCTGCCTTTCCAGGCCAATTCACCGGGGGAAGTGGTCATCACAAAAGCACCACCCCACTAGGCACCCATTGGCATTGGCAATATCAACTGAGACTAAGGTTCTTCCAGGCTAGGAATGAGGCACAGTTGGGGAGCTCCAGTGTGAGTGTTGTACCAACTTCAGGAAGGCAGAAAGGAAGACCACATGGTGGAGAGAGAGGAGTTTAGCCTCTGAGATGGTCAATCTCCAAGATCTCACCAGCACTAGATGAAATACAGGAATACAATTTCATTTCTGATTCTTATGATAAGAGAGTGTTAGCATTTTTTATTGGCTAGCCACTGAATTTTGTTAACAAGCTGCACTTCCACATGGCTGTCGGCTATAGACCGTGGTTGTTATTGAATTCAGGAGAGAAGAGGGTGTTTGTTGTGATGTGATTAGAAATGAGTATTTTTCCAATCTGGTAACTCTCTGATCTCCTTTCACTTCTCTTTTTAGCTGTCTGAACCTCTTTAAAAAGGTACTTACTTCCAAAGGGGCCTAGGTGCTAATTTCCTGAGCATCGCTTGCTTTATCTGCTATGATTGGAATTCTATGAAAAGCACCCTGACCTTTCCATGTTCAGTGCTGCACAATACCATGAACTGAACAAGTTCAGAATCTCCCATGCTGATTATTACTTTGCACTTAATTAGTGAGGAATGAGATAGATATGGAAGTGGTTAGAATAGCAAAGGGGAAAATGCCAGCCAGCCTATGTGAGGTGAGAACAGGTCTTCATTTCTCCATAGATCTATCAATCAGATCTTGCAACACAGCCCAAACTTTCATAATTTAACCGCGCTCCGCTGAGAATGCTCTAGTATGGGCATTATCTGCTATTACATCCAAACATACCTCCTCCTCCCCATGTGGGAAACAGATTAAAAATCCAATCCCAGTGATCATATTTTGCCAAAGCATGGATCTGACAGCCCCTTTTACCACTAGCCGGGTGCTCAGGGATTGTCATTAAGCAAAGAGGAGAATCCCCAGTAAGACTTTCTTCTCTGCTTAGGTGTGCAAAGCCATGTTTTTAGGTTATGTGCATAGTCCTTCAGAAAAGCGGACTAACCCCTACCTGGGAAGTCTGGTCAGGATTCATTGCTAATGGAAAGGGTATCAATTGGGAAAGTTACCTTGAATTTCTCATCGTATTACAATGCAGTTACCTAAATAACTTCAGTTTAAATAAACACATCTGCATACAAATAGCTATAAATCTTTATGTCAGGTCATGAGAGTATTCAAAGGAGGTTTAGTTTGAGGCAAAGGCATAGATCCTACATAAGTTTATTTTGCTTAGGAACTTCTGCTCAAACAGACACTTCCCTGGGAAGATCAACTTTGAAACAGAAGTATGAGCTTTGAATTTTAAACAGCCTCTTGTAAACACCATCTGGAACAGCAGAGGTACACAATCTTATAGTAAATATTCCATCTACTCAGCCTCAAAGATAATTTAAATGCATGCATTTTAAAATAATGTGCTCGGAGCTGGAATGTGTCCAGATCTATGGTACATTTAAAAGATGTGCGTTCTTTTTCTTCATCTCATCAGAGTTTCATAGGACAAGCTGTGAATTTCCTGTCCAGCAAGTGCTAAGGTTATTTGGTCATAACTGCTCATTGAAATAGGACTTTATTCTTCCATGGAACTTCTCTATGACTACAATTGTTTGTCCCGTGAGATTTTTCTGGTTCTGTACACTGGGACAGTGAGCTCCTGAGAGGACTTTTAGCAAATTCATGCTTGAGTTTTGCTTACAAAAGCAATCCCACATTTTAAAAAGTCTGGATGAAAATATTCATGCACCCTTTTGTGCGTTCAAACAGTCCCCAGGGCGTGCACACAGATCAGGGATTTGCACACACATAGTCTTAACAGCATGCATCCTGAGCTACTGTATGCCTATTGCTATGATTCACACACATAGACCTTTAACTATTTGGGCAATAATAATGATTTGCATTTCTATGGCACCGACCATCCAAGGATATAAAAACCCTTGGCAAACATTAATGAATTTATCATCACAATTCATTTTACAGATGTGTCGGCCTCTATTTTATTTAAGCCATCAAGAGATTAACACAAACTCAGGGGAAACACTGAGGCAGGAAAGTGTTGATGGCTATTACCTGTGGAAGCTATTTTACAGCCACAAGAAGGAACTTCTCTTGTGTTCAGCAATAATTACTGTCTACCTAAATACACTTACTGTGCTGAGAGATTCGTGTTTTAATTATACTTGCAGTTACCAAGTCATATTTTTGACACAAAGGAGCAGATCTCAGCTGGCATCAATTGTCCTAGCTCCACTGACTTTAATGTCCAATGAAGGCCATTGTTGCACTTTATTTCCTGTTTGTCTCATTATCTGCCACCAAGAACTTTTCTCACAGAAGCACCAGGATCTCTTTTTAATCTACTTTCAGCTGGGTGCGGGAAAGCATCTACAGTGTTAATGGCTAGGGAATAAAAACCTAAGAATAATCTACAGAGATTTAACTATATATAACTTGAACTGGCACCTGAAGCATGTGCATCAAAATGTTGGCATAATCACAGAAGGTGAAATTCACTATGCAGAGGGGGCCCGCTTATGTCCTATTTTGACCTTAACAAATATTTTGGGTGCTTAAGTGGGGCAAAACTGGCCTGGGTCCTCTACGTAGGTCTGAGCATCATGCTGACTGCAAGAAGCCCCAGCACTGTAATAAGTCCCCAGCATTCAGCACCAGTATGAAAACCCAATACTGCAAAATGAGCAATGGATGGAGCAAGAAGAACCTGTAGCTTGGGCATTCAGCAATGGAAGGAGAGCCACTATAGACTGGGCTTCTCCATAATTAGTTAATTCACATGTCCAACATGTCCAGTGAAGTGAGCTGTAGCTCACGAAAGCTTATGCTCAAATAAATTGGTTAGTCTCTAAGGTGCCACTAGTACTCCTTTTCTTTTGGTGAATACAGACTAACACGGCTGCTACTCTGAAACATGTCCAACATGTGTAGGTGCCCAGTGAGTGTACAAACCCACCCCACCCCACCCCCCACAGGACTGTCCATACGTTCCCCAACCTCCTAAATAACCTTAGAGAAGAGAAAAAGAGATGATGAGCTTCTAGGGTGCCCAAAAAGCTGACAAATCTTGGCTCCAGCAGACCATGGGGCAGAAAGGGTGGGTGGATTGAGCTCCAGAATCATGGAGAATGCCCTGCCAGCAGCTCCAATGGGAGGCATGGGGGAGCAAGCCTGTGGCAAAGGGATTTGTGGAAGATGCTGTTCCTAAGCCTCGCCCTGCCTGCCAGTGACCGTTCCAGGGCAGTTCCGAGCAGGGACAGAACAGGCTGTGAGGATGGGGGTTAGGATTTCATTCAACTCTCTGCTGACTTTCACAAACCTTCCAAGTCTCTGGAATATTTTTCCTTTTTGTTTTTAAACCATTGTTTTCAGAGTAAATTAAAAAAAAATCCATGTTTTTTCTAGCTAACCAGAAGCCTGTGTTCTGCAAATGAAGGGTCTCACCTTTGAAAGAAATTGCTGCTCTGCTTCTGAGGCAGTTAAGAGCACCGGGATGGAGGCCAGGGCAATAGAAAGAGCATGAAACAGCCCATTTAGCAAGAGCTGTGCAAAACTTTCCAGATTCAAATGTTCCTCTCTGGGCTGCCCCCAACCCGCAGGGTCATTGCTCTGGTATTTAATCTCACTCAAAGAGCTCTGTAGCCTTGGCACCATGCTCCTCTGTTTTGTTAACATATTGTGTTGAAGGCCCGTGTTTGTTTAGACTCTTCCTTTTGTTTACTGCAAGAGGATGTGTAATTGTGACAGTTCTATAGCGTTGATTATCTTGCCTGTCACATTGGCCTTGTTGCAGGCAGTAATTGCAGGGTTTTTGCTATTATTCCCACCCAGTCTCACTCCTGGCTTGATTCACGTCTCTGTTTGTCTCATTCACAGAATGTTTGTATTGATCACAGTTGCATTGGCCTTATCCCTGTGTGTTTTCCTTTAATTGTTGAGTCCCAAGACTGACATTGTGAACTCATTGTGTTTTGCTCCGTTTACACAGATGCCTGACTAGCTTACGTTCCAATATCTGACAGAGACCGCTGCCCCAGATGCAGCAGGTACTCGGAAATGCTTTTGAGCCACAGCCCTAAACTTTCCACAGCTCTTCCCCCAGTGCCCCTGCTATGCAGAGGCCCAGCACAAATCAGGGCATCGCTTTTGCCCCACTAAGGGCTTGTCTCCACTGGCACTTTACAGTGCTGCAACTTCCGTGCTCGGGGTGTGAAAAAACACCTCCCCCCCCCGCCCCGAGCGCTGCACGTTTCAGCGCTGTGAAGTGCCAATATAGACAGTGCCCCAGCACTGGGAGCCGCACCCCTCGTGCAGGTGGGTTTTTCGGAGCGCTGGGAGAGCTCTCTCCCAGCACTCTGCTGCGACCACATAAACCACGTTAAAGTGCTGCCGCAGCAGCAGTGGAGACTAGTCCTAAAACTGTCTCCTGATGGCTTAAATTGCGTGGGCCGTCCGCACGGCGTGTGTGCGGCCTCTCCCCCCGCCACACCTGCATACAGTAGTGGCACTGACGGCATGTGAACGCTACAGTCAGGTTTCGTGCAGGTTGCTTTCTCTCCTTTGACTATACTGAACCTGCTTCTTATTTTTAAGACTGAAATTTTATCCTTTTTAATGCCAAATATAAAATTAATGCGTGCAACCTTCTGGGAGAGAATTCAAATCCACAACAACAGGGAGATTTCAGATTATGGTTCTCATGACAAACATAATTCAGCTCCCTTGTATGTGTGTGCAGGGCCAAATGGCACCCCCACCTCCATTGGTTACATTTTTGAATACCTTTGATGCACAATTAGCATGCATGAGTTATCCCTGTCATATAAGACGATGAATTTGCCCATCTGTGAATCTCTATTTATTCATGCCATATATAACCAAATTAAAAAAAATAGTTTCCTTTAAGCTTATAGAAACGTTTTCATTTTAAAATGTACAGGGCATGGCTGACAGCATTCTAGGGGGCTGGAGGAAGAGGTAGTTCTCAGAAAGTCTGGAAGGTTCCACGAGATTCTACAGAGGTCCAGAACATTCAAGGAGGTTAGTGGAAAATGACTCCACATAGGGAACACCTGAAACATTCTACTGTCCCTTGTGTTGCTAACACCAAGAACAGCAGCCAGAGCCCGGCGTCCCCCAAGCCCAGCACCCCAGACAGTTGCCTGCCCCTAAATCTGGCCCTCTCTGTGTATAATGAGATGTTCACCTTACACAGGGCCTGGGAGGCATAAGGTGGCTAAGGGAGCCAATTAACTGCCCCTGCTGCACCTGGAGAAGGAAAAAGGGAGCAGGGATTTACTAGAACAGGCTCAGCTGGGCAGGGCCTATGTAAGCCAGGAAGCTGGTGACAGAAGGGGCTGCTAGAAGGTAGGTTGCAGTCACTCTCTGAAAGGAGGGAGGTGGGAAGCTGGTGAACTTGGAGATGGAGGAAAGCAGGAAGGTAGGACAGTGGAGGCCTTCGCTGTTGACTGGAGGGCTCCTGAGCTGGAACCTGGAGTAGAGGGCAGGCCCAGGTTCCCCTGCCAGTCCCTGGGGAAGTGACACAGACCAAGCATTGGAGAGCAGCCTGCCTGGGATAGTTTGCCTCAAAAGACTGTGATACCCTGGAAAGGGGAGACATGCATAGCGACCTAGCCGAAGAGCCAAGTGTCAAAGAAGGAGCATCTTGGAGTTGCAGAGAGCAGTGGACAGATCACCAGAGGGGGCAGCTGCACCTGGAAGGAACTAATCCCCAGAGCTGCCAGGAGGAGGAGCCACCGGTGGTGAGTGCGCCCTGAAATAGTCTTTAATTGCATGATCACATATTGCTGGGAAAAGTTACAGGCCAGCCAGTAAATATTTCTTCTGTGATGAGGGTCTAACAGTGTGTGTTGGGGGGGGGGGGGACAATTATTGAAATGTTCTGTCTATCCCACTAACACAGTGGTAATAGTTCCAGTCATACTTGATACATTACTATTGGTATAACTAAAGTTCCTAGAAGTGCAGATAATGATTTCACACTAATCATGGGGAATGTAGCCTGTGGATTCTTAGAGTAATTGTCTCTTTAATTAATGGTTGGTCAGATACTGGTATTACTCTGCTTGTCCGATCGATTAGAGAGAGAATGTAACTTTCATGTGCCTAGTGACAGGGACCCTTTATCCAAATCCTGTAGAGAACAGGGCAGTGGGGAAAAACCTCAGAGAAACTCATCTCTGTGAAAGAGGGACTCTATCTCCTCCAATAATTACTTTTTGAAGCAGAAAAGAATTGTTCACTGACCAGCCGCATTGACAGTGGTAACAAGGCAAGGAAAATCCAAGTGCTGCAGTGTGCAAATGGGAAGAAAGGAAGGATGGGATATAAATGAATGAGTTGCTACAGCAGGGAACAGTTTTTGTGGTATTTCAGCTGAAGCTGTTTGGACAGTTTCAACAGGCACTGGCAATGAGCTTCAGGTTGCAGCCAGAGAGATCCCCCAGGCCACACCAATCACGATGGGGCTGATTCTGCCTATCCTTGCATGGTCCCACTGCTTCTCCAATGAACTCTAGCCCCTCCTATCAAAGGGAACAAGAAATGAATTTTTTGCTATTCAAGGCATTTGGCTTCAGCCTTATTATGTAGCTGGCAGTTATGGGAGGGAAGGGGAATCAGCACTCATAGGGTTCCAGTCCCACCTCTGCCACTGACTCACTGTGCATCTTTTGGCAAGACACTTCGGGGCCACAGTTGCCCTCTCTGTCCAATCAGGATAACACAGACCTACCTGGGGGGGGGGTGCAAACATGAATGACTGTAGGGAGACTTGGAACAACCTGGAGGAAAGATGCCAAATACAATTAATCTTTCCCTCTGCAAAAACAGTCAAAAGGTTTTTCCTAAGGGCTCACAGGCTGTCTGCAAATTAAACAGCTGTAATGGGCATCGATCACTTGTGGCAGGGCCCTGAACAGTGATGTCACAAGGAGATTTTAGTTATGTAAATGTTTTATAAATGTTATATACAGGATTGTTGACAGGCCAAGTTATTTTCTGGCATAAAGAAATTAAAAGAAAATGTTAACTGCACCACTTGGGTTTAAGAATAATTTCATCCTCATTTCACTGACACAGGGTCCCTCGGCTGCATTGTTATGATAGAAGATTTATAGAGCAATTGATTATCAAATATTAAAAGTGAAGCTGACAGGAACAAAAATTGTTTTGCGGCACTAATTATAATGAAAATAGTGGTCAGCATATTTCTGCAAAAATGTTCAAGCCAATATATTAAAGTCTTAACAATTGCAAATAAACCTGAAATTGCAAATGCCCCGCGTTTAAATTAGGAAACATTGAGTCAGTATAAACAAATCGAGCTGGAATCCCACTAAATCAAGAGAAATTAATGCTGCACATTTTCATTTAAGCTTTTTCCCCTTTCTTCATGAGAGGGAAGGAATTACGGACATAATGCATTTGTTCCTACCCAATACCAAATGATGTTTTAAAATATATCCTTCCTTCCATATCTGGCTCACTAGCAGGTAGCAGAATGTGATTCTTATGTGTTCTGTGAGTTGGGGTCCTTTGAAGAAGGATTTCACATATGTTGCCCTTTGAAATGTTGCAAAACCTTTTTGTAAACAACCTACCTTTGTGGAACTTTAATTATTTGTTGTTGATGTGCAATGTTTGTTTTAATGTACTAAAGCCTGAGTAGGCAATCAAAAAATAACAGATTTGCATCACATGGAAAGTACCTTCTCTTTATTTTACTGGTGGTTGTTTTTTTGGCGGATGGGGTGGGGGGGTTGAGTAGCTTTCTACAAAAAGTTAATTGTGTTCTGTGCTGTTTCTCTCAGCGCCTCCAAGATACGTACATTTTAGCCCAGTTGCCAGGTGAGCACACCATCTGTATTAGCAAAACTTTTTTCAAATAATGAAAAAAGCCTGTTTTAATATTCTTTTCTCCCTGGTGTTGCCAATCAAATTTTTCTTAAAGGAATTTAGGTGAAGTAAAGCAAAATCTCTGCTAGTGAGTTGTTTAATTGCCTTAAGGAAGTATTGTGCAGAGGGCCAGCACAATTCCCAGGTATCAATTAAGCACTCTAAATAGGATTTAGACAGTATATAGGTCTTGTACAAAGAGGTGAATTTCATTCACAGAAAGTAATAGGATAGAGATTGGTCAACACAGCGCTTTAGTAATGGGACATGTTCAAAAGATTTAGAACTCGGCCATCTCTCCATCATGTAGCTAGCTTTTAAATAAGTTTCGTTAGAATGATACTGCTTTATATTAGGGGTGAGTTTGACACATTGGCACTCACTCATACAGACTTACACTAATTTATCAACAGTAACATTTCTCTGTAGCTATCATGGGACTACTGCAACTGATTTCAACACACACACAAGAGTTGCATTCAGGCCCAATGTTTATCATGCAGTGTTAAGGCCAGGCAGTGGCAGAGATAGGAGTGGACCACAGGAACCAGTGTTGCCCAGATCTGTGCTTTATCCTCTAAATCATGTGGATGGTGAGTATGTGCCATCATTCTGCGCTGGCAGCTTGCCAAAAATTCACAAACACCAACTTTGATGTGAAAACAGGATGAGTTTTCAGGTGCTGCTTTTAGAAATTCGACAAACATTGATATATCAAGAGGTTCAAAATCATGTGAAAATAATTGGTGAAGAGTTTTGCATCATTGCCCAGCTCTGCTCAGTAGTTCGCAACACTTGCTGACAGAACTCCAGCAAGAAAGGGTCTATAGAAAACCAAAGGCCATGGGCTTCTGGCTGAGAGCGGAGTCTGTTCCTGCCCAGAACAAGCAGTACAGGCAGATGCCTGACTGTCTCACGTTTCTTAGGAGAATAGTTTAGTTCAGTTCTAGGTGGTATCCAGGGCAGTCTAGTCTAATGGAATTTCGGGTAAATTATATTAAAATTCCACAAACATCTCCTGAAAGTTTTATAACTAACTTGTACCCTCTGCTTTAAGCCTACAGACAGACATTATACACGTGGTATGTGGCATTGTAAGTGAATACTGCAAATGGGCACAGTGACATTTTGGTATCAATTACAGTGAAAAATTGAAGTTATGTTCATTTCACTGCTCCACCATTCATTGACTCCATCTGTCTTAGTCCTTTTAAAACAGCGACTCTGCTGTGCTGATTGACAAGGGGATAGATTTCCTGCCACAAAGTTTTGAGGTCAATCAATCACTTATGTGTATCAGTATGCAGATCTGAAAGTCATTCTGTGGGAATTTTACTTCAATGAACCTCTTGTAGTGAGTTACTTCAATTTTTAAGCAAAATGCATGTCAGATGTTGGTCATAGCTCAGTGTAACCAAAACCAAAAAAGGCGTGGCAGTTATAACAACTTCCCAGTCTTGCTACTCTGTTCCTCAGCCTTGCGTTAACTGTACCACAATGGAGATCAGGGTTCTTGCAAGAGACGCCACCCTAGGTCTTTGGCTTCCAAACTGCAAAAGGGCATTAAAACATAGCAGATGCCTTATTTGTCAGCAGGATAGAGCAAATGTATTCATCTTTCCTGAAAAGGGTGTGGAATGGCAGGCTGGTGAATCAGCCTTAGAAATTATCTTAAATAGATTTTGTCAAATGTAACTTCAATTCTTGTGTTTTTAATGTCTTTTTGCAGACTTCAAAGTTAATTGGCAATCATTCATTACTCACATACAAAGTAGACAAGGTGGGTGAGGTAATATTTTTTACTGGACCAACTTCTTTTGGTGAGAGAGGCAAGTTTTTGAGCCACACAGAGTTCTGCTTCAGGTCTGAGTAAGCTTGAAGCTCGTCTCTCTCACTAACAGAAGTTGGTCTAATAAAAGATATTACCTCACCCACCTTGTTTCTCTAATATCCTAAGACCAACGTGGCTATAGCAACTCTGCATATACAGAGTAGGATACTTTGCAATTATATACATTATGGTGACTATAATGATAGACTAAAAGAGCTCAATCTATTTAGCTTAACAAAGGGAAGGTTAAGAGGTGACTGGATTACAACCTATAAGCATCTACACGGGGAACAAATATCTAATAATGGGATCTTCAATCTAGCAGAGAAAAGCAGAACACAATCCAGTGGCTGGAAGTTGAGGCTAGAGAAATTCAAACTAGAAATATGGTGTAACTTTTTTTACACTAAGAGTAATTAACCATTGGAACACTTCACCAAGCTTGTGGTGGATTCTCCAGGACTGCCAATTTTTAAACTAAGATTGGACATTTTTCTAAGAGATCTGCTTTGGGAACTATGTGAGGAAGTTCTCTGGCCTGTGTTCTACAAGAGGTCAGACTAGATGATCAAAGTGATCCCTTCTGGTCTTGGAATCTATTAATTTGATCATTGTTAATTCATTAAGCATCCCAGCACCTCCCCGCATGGTGGGTAAGAAATATTATACCTATTTTAGACCTGGATAAACTGGGGCACAGAGAGGTTTAAGGCCAATTTGGGGAAAAAAGGGGGGGGGCACTGAGATTCAGAAGGCCTGAGCCTCCACTACTCCCAGTGGAGACCAGGGGATCTCATCACCTCTGAGAACTGAGATCTAGATTTCTAAAGTCGAGCACCCCAAATTAGTGGGCAGTTTTAAAATCATGGACCTAAGTGTTGTCCCAAGGTCACATCAGAAGTCTGAATCCCACCCCACCAGCAACTACGCAGTATCAAACAACTTTCCAGAATGCATGTGTAAGTGCATCAGTGGCAAATACTTAAAATCAATACAACAGCTCTCTATGTTAAATCCAAACTCTGGATTGTTTCTTTTTGTCAGTGACATTCCACATAATGTTGCATCTCCCAGTGCAGAGTTCTATGGGAGTTCAGAGGAATAAGTCTCTGATCTGGATACACGTTTTTACTGTATTTGAATTAGAGAATTGATCAAAATAAATGCAACCGCAAACACAGAAGTGATGGAGGATTTTATATTTTGATTAGAAAGTTGTGGCTTTTAAACCTGTTCAGCCATCTCTAATCTCTCCATTTGGGATAATGAAACCTATGGGTTTCTAATCCCAGTAATGTTCAGAGCTGTATGAAAAGATTTTCACCAGGGCTTGTGGAGCAGTTGCCTGTTGGGGTTTTGTTCAGATTATTTAGAAGATGAAAAACACCTCCTCAAATAAGCCCAAGAATATGGAGAGAAAGCAACAAACAAATTCATGTAATTAATCATTTCTTCTGTGTTGTTAAAAATATTGATTTATAGGCTTTGAACAGGATAGAGCAAGTAGAATGCCAAACTCGAGCAAACATGAGGTAGAACATAAGTGACGAGCTCTTTTTATATATGCAAACATTTATTTTGAGAAACTTTAATTCTGTGCCAAATTCTGAAAAATTATAATTATTGCCAGCTGATAAAACAGTAACATTATGCGAGTTCTTGCATTTTTGTTTTGTACACATGCAGAGCTGAGGCGAAATGCTTGGCATGCCTTTAACAAGGGGAATTGTAGACCTCACCATGGGTGTAATTTACTCAGCACAAAAGCTATGCACCAAGTTAGATCTATTCTGAGGGCTTAAACGGTGCATAAACCTTGCACTGATCCTCTTCCTAGGTGTGACTATCACCCTCTTAAGGGATGAGTCTTCTCTTAATCTGATTAATGGGGATGACCTGAATATGCTGACGTTAAGGTAGACTGCAGCCACACCACCTTAGCTATGATCCCATCAGGTCCCACAAGCTAAGAAGGATCAGAATAGGTGGGATACCTCCAAGCATGATCTATTTATCTCAGTGCCCCAAGCAGTGCTATTGGTGATTCGGGACATGGCACTTTCCAGCCATATCCGTGTAGAATCAACGGCTCAGCAGAGCACTGAGAGGCACTGTGCCAAATCGGGTGTCATTTTCCAAGTGAGATAAGGACCTGGGTACTTGTCTCACTGAAAGTGTTATGGCCTTTTTTGCAGGAGCAGAGAGATCTGCTGTGGCAGGAGAATGGTCATTTAAATCTCTAGATCCTAGGATTTAATTCCACAGTCCCGGCCATACTGTAACTTCGCTACCAATACCTCCTACTGCACCTCTAAATTGAAATTACAACAGGACAAAGTACTCTTTTTCACTTCATATCCATAACTGATTTGTAAAGTTGTTATGAGCTGTTAAACAGCTACTGCATTTGAGACCAGAGATGCCTGCATTTTTATGGTATCTAGTATCTATAGATAGCAGACCAGTTTCACTTTGTTGGGTTCTGTGGGATGAACGGCACAATATAACAGCACAATGTAATTAAAGATCATACACCCAAAATGTTTCCTGGTGAGGTACATAATCATAGAAACATAGGGCTAGAAGGGGGCTCAAGAGTTCATCTGGTCCCAGCCCCCTGCACTAAGGCAGGATAGGCCATTGTGACAGATGTTTGTGTAGCCTGGTCTGAAAATCCAGCGATGGGGATTTCACAGCCTCTTGAAGAAACCCATTTCAGTGCTTAACTATCCTTACAGTTAGACAGTTTTTCCTAATATCTAACTGTAGTGGGATGTCCACCTCACACAAGGCAGAGCACATTAAATTAGGATCAAGAAATCTGACAGGCTGCACCTGGGGGCGAGCCAGGGTTTGGAAGGCTAATTGACGATGAAGCCCAGCTGGGCAAGGGTAGGCTAAGCCTGTATGAAGCCAGCAAACTGAGCACAGCAGGGGTTCTGCAGGGCAAGTAATCTGTGGCTGTTTCCTTGGAGAAGGGAGAGGTGTTTGGGGTTACCAACTCTGGCGAGACATCAGAGAGGGAAGAAGCTTACAGTTTAACCCTTGGGGGAGGGAGTTGTAGGCTGGTAAAGCCAGGGTGGGGGCAGCCAGATGACAGAGCAATAAAGTAGGAAAGAGTCCAGGGAAATATCATCAGGGTCTGGGAGGAAACAGACGGTAGTTGCTAGACCTGGCCGGGAACCCTGAGTAGTGGGCAGGCCTGGGTTCCCCGACCAGCCACTGGGAACGTGGCACAGGACCTGGTCTAGGACTGGAAGACTGGGGCAGATGAGGACACCTGATCCCATGGGACTGTCACTTTGAGACCCCAGAAAGGGGAGCACTATAGTGACCCAGACAGAGGGTCGAGTCAAAGAGAGGACCCCGAATCCTGGAGAGAGTAGGGGGGGAATGTGGTTTAAGCAACCAGCAGAAGAGGGGCATCAGATCTGAGTGGAGTAGGCGCCCCAGCGGAGAGTGGACCCCACAACACTAACCTAATACCTGTCTAAGTCACTTCAGCACCTTGTATGCAATTCATACACTCGTGACCCAAAAGAACAGTACATGAATTCACTCCTGAATGAGAGCTCCAGGCTTTCTATTGGATTGTGCAGCTGGTTTTTAAGCATCTAGAGTGGTAGGCTGCAGTCGCTGCATGGCAGCTACATTGCTTTCCTGTCATACATTTCTGATAGCCATTGATCAGCATTACAGTCGCTAGGGAGAAATCAAGTATAACGTCCATCTTCAGAGTATTATACAACTGGTTTTACAAGTGTTAGGTTAAAGCAGGTATCGAGCCAGATGAAGTCTGCCAGCCCGCATTCCCTTCTGCCTCATTAGTGGAATGAATGTAGAAGTGGAATTGGACAGCTCACCAGGGTGAACATGCAAATTATCTTGGGCTATTTGGGGCTCTTAATATTATTTCCTGTGTGCGCAATAATAAAGCTGCGAGGCAGGGAAGTGTGTGCTCCAGCAGGAGGGGAGCACGCACCTGTGGCGGATATAAGCTATTTGAAGGGGAGCGGGGCATGCTGCACGCTTTCGGAGGAGGGAGAAGATGTGCTAGAGCAGAAACACCACAGGACATAGGAATTCCATTGTTCCTGGATCGCCTAGGGCTGCTTTACGCAAAATCCAAAGAGCATCCGTATTTTTATATTGCAGTAAGGAGAAAAACTGCTGCTCTGGTCTGCATTGATTCTGAATGGATCAGGAAAGCTCTGAGCACATCCAGGATGACTGACAGCTGCAGAAATAATATCCTATGCACTCCATCAGTCAACTCTGCCTGCTCTAGGGGGTGTCAGTTTCCAGGAAATGCAGTAATCTGACTTTCCCTTGTTTGTATGTAAATTCCTATCTGTGGGGAATTATTGCACCTCAAGTTAACATCAGAGTCCCTAATCTCCTAGGTTCAGATCCCCAACTAGTGTAAATTAGTGTGCTGCATTTACATCAATGGAAATATGCTGATTTACTCCACCAAAGGATCTGGTCCCATGTTTTATAAACTACTTTATAAGCATGCTTTAATCACCCAGAAGTTCATTGCCTGCCAAGCATCTTATCAATCAGGTATCCTCATAAATCAGTGTGAGAGAACTTTTGGGTCAAATAAGAACTGGCATCAGCCCTTATCCAAAGCTGGAAATGGAACTGAGTTCTTTTACAGAGCGGAAAAGTTCACTCAACTTTTTATTTTTACAATGCTCCTGCTGTCTCTGCAATTCCTGATTGGAGCCAGGACTAGAGTCAGCAAAAAGTGGGAGCTGCTTTTTATGGCACTTCTGGCTAGTTGAAATTGAGGAAGCGGGAAGAAAGCAAGAGGCAGGTAGAAGGGAAACCCATTAGATAGGGTTAAAGGAAAAACTCTGGTATTTTAAGCTTCCTGCTGTATGAATTGAAGCAAATCAATCAGGTAATTGGACAGAACAGCACTCACAGCCCCATGATGAGTATAGGCAAGGAGATAAGTCGGCTATACTAGCTTAGCTAACTGCAGCTTTTGCAAATGCTGAACAGTGTACAATTTTAAGTACTTTTTGGGGGAAGCTTAAAATGCTTTATTTTCTCCAAATGGAACATTAATGGGTTTTTTTATTCATCCAGCTGCAACAGGATATCCACTGTAATATCCACCTTGGAAATGAGAGTGGTGTAATTAAAACCGCTCCTTAGCCTCAGACACAATGGAGGCTTCCAAGATGAACTGCACATGGAATAAAGCAAAATGCCTCGATCTGGCAATTAGCACTTTATTAGAGCCCTGCGCACATCCCTCTCACCATACAGCGTCTCAGAGTAACATGGGGGAGCTGTAGAGTGCTTGCTAGTAACTCTTCCTGAAGTTCATTTCAGCCATTCATCTGCCACCTTCTCAGAGCTTTCCCCACAGCTCCCAAGTTGTTTAACCATAGTTAAAGTTGGTTTCCTAGCTTACTTATGCCACTTCAGCAGCTGTTTCCTGATAGAGACTATATACGATGATACCATGATGATGGGCACAGTATAAGAACCTGAACAGAATGGAATACAGAATAGAATCCCTTTGCATCTGTTTCACTGCAGAAAGCCAGTTTTTTCATCATGCCTGTAGCCCATCCATGGCTCTGTTTTAAATTGATGAGTGGAATGAAAATGAGGCATTCATATTATTGGCCTGAGCCAGAGGCAATATCAGCCATTTTACTGTCGGCTCCCCACCCTCTGCATCACAATACCTCCCTTCTGTTGCAGCATCACACTCCAGAACAGTAACATCCCAGTTTCACAGTCCTGCCTCCCCACGCCCTACCAGTACAATTCTATCCTGACCTGAAATGGCCCTTCTGTGTCAGCCCTGAGAACCCTCACATGGCTCTGCCAATTAACTCCCGGGAAACTGGGAGGAGATGGCTTGTGTGGGTCTGCCCGGGCAAAGGAAGAGGTGGAAATATCTTGGCTTTCTTCCCTCCAAGAAGGAACTTGCAGGGTTAGAATAGTGAGGGCACATTGTTGAGCCCTGAAGGGCCAGAGAGAAGTTAATGGATGGGAGATTAAAAGCCTAACTGAGGGAAAGTGAGCAGGCCTTTAGTACTGCAAACCCCACAGGATGCTGTGGCAGGGCTGGGCCAGGAAGGCTGGCGTCAGCACCATTGCAGGGTGGTGGTAACGCAGCTGGTACAGCCCTTTCCCTTCACCGGAAAGTTAATCGCTGCATTCAGGGTTATAAACACGCACCTTCCCTACGCTTTGCTGGCTTAACACACACACTTGCTTTTGACTCAAGTCCCCATCCCCACACTGAGGGAGCAGAGGGAGAAATGCAATAGTCACCCAAATGTGCTTTTTAAAAAGTAATTCCTCTTTAATGGCTCTGTGCAGGAAACACGACCTCCCACCCCAGGTGCTGCACTCTGGCATCAAGCCCAGCCCCACACCTGTAGTGGTTTCAGCTCATGGCCTTCACACAGGACCTTTTGCACAGCCCTAGCAATAAGCTGCCCCAGCATCCCCATTATGGCTCTCTGCATGGATGATGGTCACTTACTTGGGTCCACAATTTCCTTCTGCACCTCTTTGCAGACTGAGGCTCCCCCAGTTCACAGCACCATATCACCATCCGCAAGCTAGTGCCCCGTGCCTGGGCTCTCTGGAAGGCACACGCTCTCCATCCGCACTGCTGTCTATTGGTATCTTTTGGATGGGAGGAGGGTGTTCCTCTATTTCACCCCTGCATCTGCCAGGTCTCTCTCCAGCCATGGCTGCCAGCCAGCGATGTGTCTCGGATCCCGTGTACTGACTCTTGGAGGGTTGGCAGATGGCCCTTCGCAGCCCTTTCCTCCTTTGAAGCAAAATGAGGTTATTTGGAGGATAAGACAAAGGGCCTATCTAGGCACAGCTGTGGCCCCTGAACCTCCAGCTCAGTGCCTCCCAAGTAGGAATGAGTTTGTCCTCCCAGCACTCAAGCTCAGGAACACTGCCGCCACCAAGGGTCTGGGCCACTGACAGCCTGTGAACACTTCACTGGCTGTGCCGGGTGCGGGGTGGTTGCTGCCATTCTGAAGGCGCAATGAGTGTGTAAGGCTTCCTGCCAACAGCCCTCCCCACTGCCAGCCATTAAAGGAGAAGACTGGACAATAATATAGTTACTGTCCCACCGCAGAAGGGGTGCTGCTCCCTTAAAACAGCGTGGCCCACTGAGTGCCGGGCTTGTGCAGCACAGAAGGGGTTAAGGAAAAGGAAGCGGGGCACAATCCCCAGTATCAGAAATGGCCTCAATAATTAGTGATGGTCACAGGGCTTCCAGGGGCACTAATGCTGTTAACTGCCATAATTAGGCGTTTAATCCCCAGCATCATGGCTTATTAACGTTTGCGGCTGAGCCTGTCAGCTTTATTTTCTGCATGACTACTGACACCGCAACTGGGGCTCTCCTGCTTCTGAACTGGCAAAGGAATGGCCCGGCGCTAAGGGGCTTGTGAAACTGCCCAAAACCCAGCTGAAATGTGTCTGAAAACCAACATGTATTTGCCTGGAGATCCAGCACTCTGCGTCCTTCTACATGTATGGCACTTACTTCCCCTCTGATCACCTGCACTTGCTGAGGGAGAAGCAGCCCTCGTTTTATAGATCTTAAACTTAAACCACTGGTACCTGTAATCAGAGAGTAGTCTTCCAACCAGCTGTGCACCCACCTTACAGTAGGTTCATCTGGAGTATATTTCCCTACTTTGTTTATGAGAAGATCATGGGAGACCATATCAAAAGCCTTACTAAAGCCAAGATATACCACATCTACTTCTTCCCCCATCCACAAGGCTGTTACCCTGTCACAGAAGGATATCAGTTTGGTCTGACATGATCTTGGGAAGTCCATGTTGACTGTTACTTATTGCCTTATTATTTTTAGGTGCTTACAAGTTGATTTATTTCCTCCATTATCTTTCTGGGTACTGAAGTTAAGCTGACTGGTTTCCAATTCCCTGGGTTGTCTGTATTCCCCTTTTTAAAGATAGGTACTATATTTCATCTATTCCAGCCCTCTGGGATCTCTCCCATCCTCCACAAGTTCTAAAAGATAATCTCTAAGAGCTCAGAGATCTCTTCAGCCAGTTCCTTAAATATTCTAGGATATATTTGGTCGGGCCCTGCCAATCTGAAGATCTCTAACTTGTCTAATTCATTCTTTACTTGTTCTTTTCCTATTTTAGCCTCAGACCCTACTCCATTTACACTGATATTCACTGTTAGTCATCTGATCACTGATAAGCTTTTTGGTGAAAACTGAAACAAAAAAGGCATTAAACACTTTGCTGTATTTTATTATCTTTCCCTTCTCCTTGAATAACAGCCCTACCCTATCCTGGGTCCTTCTTTTGCTTCTAATGTATCTGTAAAATGTTTTTTTTTTGTGTTTGTTCTTCATGTCCCTAGCTAGTTTCATCTTGTTTTGTGCCTTGGCTTTTCTAGCTTTCTCCTTACATGTTTGGGGGCGGGGGTTAATATATATTCATCCTTCATAATTTGACCTAGTTTCCACTTTCTGTATGACTTTTTCTTTTGGAGTTTCAGGTCATTGAAGATCTCCTGGTTAAGCCAAGGTGGTCTCTTACCATACTTCCTATCTTTCCTGGGTGCATTGGGTTAGTGTGCTCTTGTGCACTTAAAAATGTCTCTTTAAAAAACTGCCAGTTCTCTTGAACTCCTTTTTTTTTTTTTTTTCCCTTTCCCATGGGATCTTACTTACCAGTTCTTTGAGTTTGCTGAAGTCTGCCTTCTGGAAGTCTATTGTCTTTATTCTGCTGTTTTTCCTTCTTATCATTCCTTAGCATCATGAACTCTGTCATTTTATGATCACTTTCACCCAAGCTGTCTTCCACCTTCAAATTCTCAGCCAGTTCCTTTCTGTTTGTCAGAATCAAATCTAGAGCAGCCTCTCCCCTAGTCACTTTCTCCACCTTCTGTAATAAAAGGTTGTCTCCGATGGATGCGAAGAATTTATTGGATAATCCGTGGCAGCTGCGCTCTTTGCCCAAGAGAGGTCTGGGTAGTCAGTTGCCTTTCACTACCAAGGCCTGTGCTTTGGATGATTTTGTTAGCTGGAGACCAGGGCAGGTCAAATGGCAAAACAGAGATCAAGGAGAGATTTGGGGCCAGATTCTCAGCTGGTATAAGTCCGCATGGCTCTATTTCTGGCCCTTTAACAAAATTTCTGTAGTGGTTGCATATAGAATATATATTCTATGCTGGTGGCATATTCCCTTCTTTCCCCACCTTCCCACTATTTCTGTTATATACAGGTCTATGATTCTCAGTCTAGTTTAAATACTTCTGTTTAATCAGTTACTCTGAAGGTCTGGCAGACCCTTAGTACGTGTAAAGCTATTCCCTACCATGGCACATCCCTGAGCTGCTCTGGGTCTGCTGAGTTGTTGTGCTGGTACCTGGATATCAGACAAAAAGTGTTAATATGTCAAGGCAGAGAAGCTCCTGGCTCCTCTACTTGTCTAGACAGGCATCCAGATTTGGCACTCTCTGTCAGGGAGGGGGAAACCTCACCTACTACAAATGTTCAAAATCACAGGGAAGACTGTAAATCTGAAGGAGATTCTCCGTGTGGATACAGTGTCTGGCTGCACATTCCCTGCAATCCCCTTAGCACAAGAAAGATCTGCTACTGTGACCTGACACGTGACAGTCACATCTTTATAAGCACTGTCAGATACAAAAAGAAAAGGAGTACTTGTGGCACCTTAGAGACTAACCAATTTATTTGAGCATAAGCTTTCGTGAGCTACATGAGAACTTATGCTCAAATAAATTGGTTAGTCTCTAAGGTGCCACAAGTACTCCTTTTCTTTTTGTGGATACAGACTAACACGGCTGCTACTCTGAAACCTGTCAGATACAACAGCTCTACTTAATTGAAATAAATATTTCACTGATTGAAAAGTGTCTGGGCACATAGTAATTGTAACAATGCATAGCTCTTATGTAATGCTTTTCATCAGTAGATCTCAAAGCACTTCACACCCTTTAATGCATTTATCCATAGTTTACAATCTCTTGCTAAAGGAAACACATTAAACAGTGGAATGTGAAATGTGAGTGAATATACTGCAAAGCAGGAAGGATTCATGGGCTACAGTGCGTTTACAGAGTCATGTAAGAAATGTCAGAAAGATGCCATGGCTGACAGAGGCCTTCTGGGCCTAGAATGAGCCCAGACATCTTTCCTGGGACATCACACTCAGTGTAAATGCTCTTCTCTTGCATGCTCTCACACTCATGTGCTCACACACCCCTATCACTAGCTAAATTCCAACACAGTGTGGCAGATACAAGAGTCCCCGTTTCAAAGGCCCTTTATATCCAGAGGCTGCTGCTTCCTTTTTCAGACAGAACAAATAATTTATTCAACATTTTGGTTTTTTTCTTTTCTTTTTTTATTTATTTTCCCTTTCAAGTAATTTGCTGAACTCTTAACCTTGATCACGAGTCATTCATTGCAAATGTTCTCTGTTTGCAGTTCCAGATGTGTTGATTATTTCTGACTGGGCAAGTACAGCTCATGTTGTGTTTCCTGTTCTCACTAGATAAGTGTAATTCTTAAATCGCCACATTTTCAAGTTCAAAATCCACTTCCCACAAATAGTCTCTGATATTATCCTAAACGTTGCTGGCCCAGCTCCTCAGCTGGTATATTTTGGTATCACTCCCTTGAAATCAGTGTGAAACCAGATGAAGGTGGCTGATCCACTGTTTCTACAACTGTTTCTTTTATATAAGCAAATATTTGCAGAGATTTTTGGAGCTATTCCTCTTCTTTTGTTGCTTACACCAATAGGTAATGAAAAGAAGGAAGATTTCACCCTCTGTACAGGTTACACAATATTGGCTGTCATAACCCACCCTTATCAGTTAAGCATCTGTATTAAGCCATGTGCAGAAATAAGCTTTGTTTGTGAAGTCTTCTGCTGATGGAAAGACTGCAATAAGGAGTCTCTGCTCCACAGGAGTGATTTTTTGAAAATGATGATGCAATTATAATATTTTGTATTTGAAATGGCTCTTCATTCAACTGAAAATTTAGTCCAGTCAATTGAAATTCTCAGCCTCTTCTTAGGGGAATATCGCAAAAGAACTCAAGGCTGCAGAATCGTCTGTGCTTTTAGGTTTCTATTTATTGAGAAATAATTTCCCTGTGCAGTTTTCTAAACTGCATTGACAGAAACAAAGCGGTAGGTCTTAGTGTTGGTTTCACTAGACAGCAGCCTTGCAGAATTGCAGGTTTGACCTCATTTTATCCTCTGAGTATTTAGAGATTGCATTCATGCCTAGAAACCATATGAGAAGAATATAGATTCTTTCCAGAGCACATTGAACTTGGAAACAATAAGTGACCTCTAAAGTTGAATTCTACAGCCACAGGAAGAGGGTTTTTTTCCTTTAGAAGTGATAGAAACAGGCTTATATCAACACAGAAAAAACAGCTGTTCAACTAAAAATAACCAATAAAGAGGAAATAGCTTTTCTATTTCCAAAGCATACCCTTTTGGAAAAAATCATGATGCCAGTTCTGGGATTCCCTTATGCTTACCCTATCACTGCTGCTTTCTAACAGCAGAGGCAAGAGCAGTTAAGGGAACTGATAGACGGCTGATGGGGAAACTACCCAGTGTCCCTTTGCAAACATGTGCATGCAGAAAGTGAGTTCTGTGCCAGGTCCTGGCAGAGATTCAATATCAGGAGAAATGGCGACATTGCCATTAGGAGAACATGGTTTTTGGAAGTCAAAATAGGCAAAGGGAAATTTAGACTGAATAGCAAGAAAAACAACATCTTATGGGTTTAGTTTATTCAATTGTGGAAGAGCTTCCCCAGAGAACTAGGGAACTAGGGAAAAACACTGTCACTTGAGCACAAGGGAAGGGAAAGCTGAGCAGACGCATTCCTCCAAATTTTGCCATCAGTGTGGTTGCTGGACTCTTGAATTCAGTCCTGTTCCCCACTTCTTACCCAACCCCCTCTCCCCGGTACACACCCAAGCCTCAGGCAGCAAAATACAGATAATTTCAGAAGCCCTGCTACTTAAAGGTAATGCTTTAAGTGTGCTGCAAAGTGACCGGGAATGGAGACAAATGCACATCTGGTAGTGCAGTCTGCCACTAATCATAGCTTTGCACTACGCAAGAGCAATGTAGGCACCACTACCCCACTCTGCTGTAGTTATGGTGGTGGGGGTTTGGCTGAGATTCTCCCGTGACATTTAGAGTGTGTGTGTGTGTGGCTTCAGCTTGCTTTCAACTCCCCACCCTTTTCCACTTCCCCCCAAAACAAGCACACCTGCATAGGCAGACGCTGACAGTGGAAGATGCTCCGTGCCCAATGTATTCTCAATGAGAGCTGGCTCCAAGCCCGGATTCATCAAAAGAAGAAAAGTATCTGGTTCCTGGCACCTTGGGACACATCAAAAGCTAGCCGCCTCCTTGAAGTCATGAACGGCCCCATGAGCTGGAAGGTTGCATTGCTCTAAGCAGTGGAGTTAGAGAAAGGCATAGGAGGAGAACAGTCTTTTCGTGACTGAGCATGAACCAAACGATCTTTTCCCTCAACAAGTAGGTGGATCCTGTAACTAAACATTCCTGTAACTGTTCACTAAAACGTTGCATTTAATTCACATACCGCTGCTGCTGAAAGGTCTGGCTTTGCCCTATAGCAGGCATGGGAGGAGAAACCCCAAACCAGTGCCCTCAGTGAGTCAGTATTTGTGATTTCTCCCTTCAGCAGCCAGGATACTGGGCTAGATGGACCATTGGTCTGACACAGTGTGGCTGTTCTTATATTGTTAGTAACAGGACAATGACAATTGTTTAAAGTTAAAGGTAGTGACAGCTGTTAGAGTTAAAGACCGAAGATCTCGCTCTATGGTGAGAGCAGCGCTAACGCTCAAACAGTAATAATGGGCTGGATGCAGGATTCACTAGGTGAGGTTCTTTGGCCTGTGGTAGGCAGGAGGCCAGAGTAGAGGATATAATGGTCCCTTCTGATCTTAAAAATCTACGAATCTCCATATGTACTTATATTTTCTCCATCCCTGGATTATGTGAGCACTTTAATCACTTCATCCTCCCTTTTAAGGCCCCAGAGCCAAGCCTCCATTCTCTTTCATGGAGAATTGCTTAATTGTTGGCTTTGGTTTCATTCTAACTTTGAATGAAAGTTCAAAATATCAAAACCCGCTGTGAAACAGAATTGCCTTTCTCTGCCCAGCTCTAGCTGGGATCTCTTATTTGTCTTCTGGACGTTGAGCCTTTAGGCTGCACCTGGCTGACACTAATCCCATGTCTCTGGAGATGGTGCTTTAAGTAAAACACCTAATATTGTGAGACTCCTGATAAAATCACAAGTGTTGGCTACACTGCACCCCATTCACTGCTAGCCACCATCTGATACGGCAAACTGTGCATTACGCATAGAAAGAACACTTGCCAATTGTTTTGGCTTCAGCGGATTCCAAATGGGACAGCAGAGACTAGGAAAGAGCATATACTATGGCTCTTCTAGGCAGCGATGCCAAACCAGGTCGGTGCTGAGCAGCAGCTTGGTGCCAAAGGCCTGTGATTCTCCCCTCTCTCTCTTTCAATAATTTTACACCAATGTAATTTTACATCACTGGCTTCAGTGGAGTTGCTCATGATTTGCAGAGATACATACAAAAGGGGAAGCCAGGCCTGTGGTTTTATTACAGTTAGCGGCTGCATTTTTGTAGAGGGAAGCCAAAGGATGTTGTAATTCTTTTACACCCAAAAAGCACCACAGCCTTACCTTCCTGTTTCTGGCTCGATTCATCCCCCCTGAAATGTTCTCTGACTGCAGTATGTTTGTACACACCTGAGCCGTTTCATCTGAGACCTTATCATGCATGTTTTAATCAAACACTGTTTATTAGAGATCTGTCTTCCCTGGGTCTGATCAACACAAGTGTACAATTCCCTTGGCAATCCACAAAATTGGTTGGAGAGGAGACTAGAGGGAGGTACCATCAGGAGTGCAGAGTCTGATTACACTGCAGTACAGATTACTGACGCAACCAAAGAGATTCCTTGGGAAGGGCTGCTGAGTGCTAGAGTGTGTTTGGGAACCAGTGAGTCGGGAATAGACATGAATAAAGTGGTCTGATTTAATAACGGACTATCCTCTGCTTAGCAGCGCTGATGTTACAATTAGGATGTGGGTTTTTTGGTTTTTTTTTTTTTTTAAATGTAGGCAGTTTAAGCAAGTTTAGAAATCTTCACTGTACAAAGCTCCAAATTTTGTCTTCAGTCATCTTAAACTCAGGCAGAGCTATCAAACTTATTCATGTTCAAAAGGATTTGTCAGACGCAATTGTTTTTCAGATGAATGCACTCTCGCTGAAGGTAAATTCTGGCCCCATTTAAATCCATGGCAAAAATTCCAAGGTAGGTCTCCACTGCAGAGGTCACCCAGGTGATTGGCACCCAGGTCTGACCACAGGGTCTAGCCTGGGTGTTAGCTACTAGACCAGGAGCAGTCAATTATTTTTTGTCAAGGTCCAGACTCTAGAGAAAATAATAATAATATAACAATAATAAGTAAATAAAAATATTTCAGAGTCTGTTCAAAAGTGTCTGGCGGTCCAAATTTGGCCTGCGGGCCACCCATTGACTACCCCTGTGCTAGACTGGTACTGCACTCCCCCATATGTGTTGCTGGGGGCACACCGCATGGCTCTTTGCACTGTAATGAGCAGAGATGCTCTAGGATTCTTTCCCAGTGAATTGTGGGAAAACTTGTCCGCCCTACTGAGCTCATGGGGTGAACTGTGGGAAGGTGCTGGAGGACTATCAGCACGTTAAGGGGTTAGCTGGCCTCCTTACTGCAAAGGAGGCAGGTAACCAGCCTCACTGAAAGCGGAATCCAGGCTCTTACCCAACCCCAATCCCCCCACAAGCTGAGCCAGCTAGCCCAGTTGAAACACCACTGAAGTTGGATGAGCAGGTTTGTGTGTGTGGACAGGAAGGGGTTGGGGCAACACCAAGTCAGAGCCTGGGGTAACTCTTCTGTCAAGACATAACCTCATTGACTTCAATGGGAACAAGATTTCTCTGCACTGAATAATAACTCACTAGTCAAGTGTCTATTTGCCCTCTTTCTATTTTGCAGGGTATGTACATGATGCATTAATGCTTCCATGATGATAGGCCCCCAAATTTGGGGGGAACAGTTCCTCTACTGTTGGGATAAGTTTCAGAGTAACAGCCATGTTAGTCTGTATTCGCAAAAAGAAAAGGAGTACTTGTGGCACCTTAGAGACTAACCAATTTATTTGAGCATGAGCTTTCGTGAGCTACAGCTCACTTCATCGGATGCATACCGTGGAAACTGCAGCAGACTTTTACTTTGGGATAAGAGCTCATTTCCTTTGTGCTCCAAATTCCAAACACAAGTCATTCTCCAGGTAGGGTCTGAAGGCTGCAAAACCATTAGCCCAAATGATGGGATGCTGCATAGAGCAATCACGCTAAAGTACCTCCAAAGAATCTCAAAGTATTCTCTCCAAAGAATCGCAAATTACAGACTGGGATTACAATGGCTGAATAGTGCTGCCTCTCTAATACCCGTTAAACAGTGAGGGATTGGGCTATTGACTTCTCTTCAGTCCCAAAATATAGTGAATAAAATACATTTATATGCTGTGAATTTCCAGTGCTCCTCAGGTACCTCATTTTCCCATGGAGAAAAATGTGATTCCTCTTCAACGTGGTTAGATCTAATATGCTCTCAAACTGTTCATGGTTGTAGGATGCCGTGGGAATTTTAAGTTGTTGATATCACAAGGAAAAAAAATATACCAGTGACTTTTAAATACAGAAAGATTTCTGCAGGTTAGTCAGCTTCTAAACCCAGCCAGGGACCATGTTTAGTTATAGGTTTGTCTAGGGCCAAACCAGTGGGACCTGGTCCTGAATGAGGCCTCTCAGCGCTCCCACATAAATAATAAAAGCCAATAGTAAGCCTGCAATGGAGGGAATAGATTTGTACTGAGGGTGAAATACAAAGTAAATATAAACTTTAAATATCTCGCTGACTACATCCTCTTCTACAAAATAAATTCAGTACTTTAATCTTCCCATATCTCTTTCACCCCATCAAAAACATAAACTCAGTACAAGAAGATCCCCGTTCATAGTGAGTTCAGTAACCAGATTACACCATCCTGGCAGTGGATGGTGATACAGAAGGTTCTCTCCTAGAAGAAGTTTGTCGGATGAATTCCCTGCCATGGGTGATTAATTAGAGAGAGCCAAATAGGAGCCTCAGATCTGAGCCACTTGAAATTTCAGGGGGATTAAAATCTCTGTAATTCAGTCTGTGTGTATAGATTAGAGTCCAGGTGAACTAAAACCAGAAGGAGTCTATTGTCCAATTTCTCTTTAGGATGCAGCAAAAATCTCACGAGAAGGTAGTCCAGACCAGGTAACTTTTTCAAGGTTTCTACTACCTGGGATGAAATCCTCGAGAGCAGTTAGAGATTTTGGCACTTTCAAATCCAAACACACATTGCCCCACCCTCCCAGCCCTGATTCAGCCTTGTTTCACTGAAAACAGGTCCAGCAAGAGTTCCCTTTGGCCTCCCCAGTGCCCCACTCTATCCAGCGTCCATACGGTCCTACCCTTTGTTAGAACAGCTGCAGTGGAAGGCTTCTTTTTTGGGTGATTCTAGGATTTGTGATTCTTCCACCAAGGAGCCATTGTGACATTTAGTATGCATCAGCTCTAGGGTGCTTTATCATTCCAGTCAAAGCCACAGACTCGCAGCTTCCGTTATTAATTTAGCTGTGTTGGGGAGCTGGAGCCAGGCTCTTACATACTCGCTTAGTAAGAGAGAACTGCAGAAGGTGCCTACTCCCCCTCTCCCTCCCCACCCCACAATGTGCTCCAGCAGCCACTAGGAGGCTTGCCTCAGAAAAGCCTTCTTGCATTCGTTCAAAACATGTTAAATAAGAAAACTTGATTTCATGGAGTTTATCGAATTTTCAGCAGAAATTCTTGGTGAAGAAACCTTTTCTTTCCATCCTCCCTGTAATATTTTCTCTTTCCTCTCCCTGCCCTGTGACTGCCACACACTGAGCTCTTTCAATAAATTTATTTTCCCACATACAGGGGGGAATTATCAAAGCCAGAGGGAAACCCTCCATCACAGTGCTGATCTGTCATTAGCTGGGGGAGGAAAAACACTGTCCTGAAAGTTAATAGCATGTATTTGTTAATAGCATTGAAGGATACAATATATCCAAGTGCTGATTGCCCTGAGCAGCTTATACCACTTTCAGGTTTGTCCATCTAAGTTCAAAGAACTAATTGAAATATCTTAGAGTAGGAAGTATAAACATGAACAATTTTGGGGACTTTTACAAAATCTGCTCTCTCCTGCCTTGGGCCATTCGGTTCTGTATTTTAAAATGTTCAGTGAGCTCCAGCAGATGGGCACCTCCCCAGCCTGCAGTGAGCACACTCATGGGCATGCAGTCCCAGGGCAGGCACCTGGTCCTCACTCCACTCAGGCCCATTGTCAATGTCACCCCCTCCCTAATGCAGGTTCCGGCTGTCTTCCCTTGTCTCCACCGGCACATCAGTAGCAAGTCTCTTCTCCTAACTGACCATCTCTGCCATTTCCTATGCAGCTTGATACATGGGAAACTTTACCTCCTAGGTCAGCTGCACTCCCTGGGAGGAGAGCAAGGTGTGTGCGCACGTATGCACAGCCGCTCCTTTGCAGCATTGGTGGCTGGCTTGCTTTCCTAAGAAGGGTGATGCTCCTTTCAGGAGCAGATGCATGATGCTGCAGAGGCCACTGGAATAAGCAGAATCTTTTGAACCACATGGGACCATGGCATGTGTCTTCTGGTTGCTGAGAAATGCCCACTGGCTCTACTAAATGCTGCTGTATTTTATTGGCCTGCTGAATGGACCTGGGTTGTCAAGCACTGTTAAAGAGCTCTGTTGCACCTTAGATGTGGCTGCATTTTGGTAACCACCTTGGTGTACATTTTTCATACTTATCAAGGTATGTTTATCCCTATAGTAAGTGAGCATGTATGTAACCTCACAACACTCATGTGACTTAGGCAGATACCATCATCCCCATTTTATCGTAAAGGGAAACCGAGGCACGGAGACATTCAGAACCAGAGTAATCTAAATAAGGGACCAGACTTTCAGCAAGTGATCAGTGCCTCGCCATTCTTACTGTAATACCTATGGGTACATTTCCCAATATCCCCCCTGCACAGCCTGTGTTGAGTTTGCACAGCACTTAGGTGGCCTGCAGACCAGAGGAAGCAATGGGGACAGTCTCATGAACAGATCAGTCACTCTCCTTCTCTTAGTTTGCTTTTCCTCGTTTCAATTCAGCCTGTTTCCTACAGGGAGGTACAAACCCCTTCCACCTCCCTCTACACTAAAACCACCTCTCACTCCCCAGATGAAACCTTCTTTCATCCTCCACTAGGATACCCACAACACCTGCCCTAAGGGAACACCCCTCCAGCCTGCCTAACCCTGGGTTAAGGGAAGACTTCAGCTCAAGTAGTGTCAGGTGCTTCTCATTAGCCCTATGCTGTGGTGCCCCTTTAAAAGGTTTGCAGTCAGCCCTGGCAGGCCCCTGGGGACCAGCACTTCCTGGAGGGGGAGTGGGGAAACTTGCTGTGACAGTCAGGTGCCTGACCAGGGCAGTGAAGAATTAAAGGCTCTCAGTTCATACCTTCATAGATACTAAGGTCAGAAGGGACCATTATGATCATCTAGTCTGACCTCCTGCACAATGCAGGTCACAGAATTTCACCCACCCACTCCTGCAAAAAAAACCTCTCACCTATGTCTGAGCTATTGAAGTCTTCAAATCGTGGTTTAAAGACTTCAAGGAGCAGAGAATCCTCCAGCAAGTGACCCGTGCCCCAGGCTACAGAGGAAGGCGAAAAACCTCCAGGGCCTCTTCCAATCTGCCCTGGAGGAAAATTCCTTCCCAACCCCAAATATGGCAATCGGCTAAACCCTGAGCATATGGGCAAAATTCACCAGCCAGATACTACAGAAAATCCTTTCCTGGGTAACTCGGATCCCCATCCATCTTCTTTTGCTGTTTTGCTCTTTTGCTCAGAGAACTAGACTGAGTCCCCCTGGAATGAATTAAAAACCGGACTGACGCCTAGAAAAAACACCAGTGATTCTCTTTCTAGTTTTCATTTTCAAGAATAAAAGCCAAATTAGGGCCTTTTAAATGGAAACAAAAAATTCCACCGGGATGGGGACCCTTTGCATTACCCCCAGCCTAGGCTTCCTAGATTACTCTTCTGTTGCAGGAGTAAGCCAGCCCCTTAACATTCCACCAGCATCAGCGGCACTGTCCTGCCCCTTCTGGGGGCTGTGCTCTCAGGCTTGTTCAGTCTGTGCACAGAGATTTAATATAGAGAAATCTCTCCAGCCCCCTCTGTTTGGTAATTCAGCCTGACTTTTCGTAGGACCTCAAACCTTAAAGGGACCTGTCTATACAGACGGCACTCAAAGAAGTACTTAACACTAGGGATTCGATACACTGCAGCAAACTGGGGAATGGGGGGCGGGGGAAGCAGCTCTGTCCAAATATGACCAGGAGCTGTGTGGAGTTTTATTCCTTTGCAAACATATGCTAGGTGCCACTTAGTTAATCTCTCCAGAAATGTCTCGCTGAGATGGCCCCTCTGTAAGAGCCTTATTTAGTATGGCGGTGGCTGTTTTACAGGAGTATGGATAATTATCCTAATGCGAGGCTAATCCATCAAAAGCAGCACTGTGTAGTGTGCTCTGCCTTTTCTAATTATGACATTAATAAGTCACTAATAAAGTGTAAACGTCCTTCAGGAGACCTTCACTGGGGTGCTAATTAAAAGGGACCCTTTCAGTCCTGAGCAGCAAGCTAGTGACGGGGCTAGCAGAGTCTGGGTCCTAGGCTCAGACAGCTGGAGGCAGGAAGTGCAAAGGAAGCATCTCGAAGGGGAAAAGGGAATTGAGTGCTAGGGCGGGTCACTCAGGGACAGTGCAAAGCTAAGGGGGGTGTTTGGGGGAGATGTCCTGCTATGTGATGACATAGGAACTTCCAGTTCTCTCCTCTCTTCCCATCCACCCCCTGATCCACACATCTCTCGTGCGTTTTTGGACCCTGGGATGGCAGAATTGTGTCTGAACAAGACCAGGAGGCTTGGCCTAAGCAAACCATTAGTTAAAGGAGCAAGCTTGGTGGGTCAAAGAAGCAAAGCTCCCTCTGCAAACTTATTGGAGCTGCTTCGGTCCAGGACCCAGCCTCCTGCACTGGTATATTTGGCAGTTCCTGGTTCCTGGCCTGGCTGGGGTTAGGCAGTGCACAGATAGAATGAAATAAAATGGTCACTTTGGGTTTTGTATCTCGCTGCCAAGGGCTCTGTGTTTCAGTTGAGTTTTTCCTGCAACCCTGCTTATCCCGCCTCTTCCCACCTGTCCCCACTAGCTGCCTCTGCTCTACATGCAAATCACTGTGGTCTGTGATGCTAGCAGGGCTTTGACTAGGGTGCAAGTCTCCAGGCTTTAGGAGGAAGATTCATTATCTCCCAGCTCCAGAGGGGCCAATGTTCATAGATCTTCCCCCACACTTAGAATCAGGCGAATAAATATGTGTGTCTGTCATTTCCACAGATATTGGTTACAGCAACTCGAATGGCTGCTGTTCATTGGCAGGAAACTCCCATGCCACCTTGGTGGCCTCCTTTCCGCTGATTGCTTCTATAGTTTCATTTCAGGTCATTCCTCTCCAGCAGAGCATTTCTGAGGTGGGATATTGATCTCATTCTCCAGTCAAGAAACTCACCAAGTGCTAACACATATCGAGGTTTTTTTCTTTGGAGCCAGTGGGAATAGCCAGATCCCTTTTAGAAATGAAAATACACCTTCAGCTCTGTTACTAACAGACTTGCAATAAGTGTGACTGACTGGCATCTCCATGCAAGATGCTTTTTAACAAGTGAGGGTTTTTTCAGAACTTCCCTTTGCTGATCTGATCTGCCACACTCAAAAAAACCTCTTACCCAAGGCTAGCTGGGACACTGAGCTGCCAGTGTAGCCTGCCAGGCTGCCCCTTGTGCACAAACATTTGGACCCAATGAGATGAAATTATCCTGACCTCTGTGGCTCTCACAGGAGCAGAGATCTCTGACTTGCCCACTTGGGTCAGGCTCTCCATTTGGATAAGAGAAAAGAGACCAGTGAGCAATGTGTTGTGAGCACTCAGAACTGCCACTGACTTGAGGGGAAGGTGCTCAGATGCTATAGTGCTGGGCGGCAGAATAAAACCCTAAGGTAATGTAGAGATGGAGGGTGAAGGAGGCACCTCCCTGGATTTTCTGTATCATAAACCACTGTGAGTGACCAGGCCACCATCCTTCACCTAGTAAAGATGACTCAGCAGAGGGAATCTCTGCCCAGCACTTTCAAAACATTCCCCAAGTACCTGCATGACTTCCATGTATCCTGAACTGTGAGGAACATCCAGGTACCAAAGCCAATGAATTTTAGCTCACTAGAAGGACAGACAGAGCCCACCCATGTTTTGCAGGGGGTTCCGTGGGACCCCCAAGCTTTTCTGGAGAGAGCAAATAGGTTTTGGAGTCCATTTGCCTTAATAGAGGATGGCACCGATGTAGAAAATCTCCTCCAGTTTTACATGCAAATGCTCAGCAAAACTGAGGGGTTTCACACAACTCTGGAAAAGTCCATTGGTTGAAAGCAAGCAAAGAAGATGCCAGATGAGGGCAATACCCTTGAGCTAGAGGTTCCGTGCTTGTGTTCTGGGCTATGCTGCATTGTCCCCTGGGTGATTTGTGTCATACTAAAGGGGGACAAGGCTGAAGTCAAAGCTGGTCTTGTGCATAAGGCACTTGACAGGTTTGTGGGTTTTTTTTTTTTTTTTTTTTTGGAGAGCTGGGTTCAACTCCTAGCTTAGCCACAGACTCCCTCTATGACCCTGGGCAAATTATTTAACCTCCCTGTGCCTCAGTTCTTCATCTGTCAATGGGGCTAGTAATTCTCCTCTCTCTCACCCTTTGTTTGTATAGAGATTTCAGGTACTTTGGAGCAAGGCCCAGCTCTTATTCATTATTCGTATGATGCCTATCACAATGGGGTCCTGATCTCAACGTGGGCTGCAGGCACTACGATAGTACAAATAACTAGAGTTGTCAGGGTTTTGATGGCTCACAGCCATGATGGCCAGCCTCTCAGCTGCTCAGAGCTGGGTGCCGTGGCACAGCCCAGGAGGCTGTGAGGGAGCTCGGTGTGAGATGAGGAGAGAGTGAGCAGATTTATTACTGGTAAATACTGATACACCCAAAGGCCTCAGCTGGGATCAGGGCCCCACCAACATAGAAAAGAAACTATCTCTGCCCCAGGCAAAGGGCAGGGCTGGGGGTAGAGCGGACAAGCAAAGGAGCCTGGTGAAAAGTTGGCCCAGCAACTTGGATTGTAGGTTTCTTTTTTAACAGAAGGGGAAGAGGAATAGTCACCGTTTGTCACCTGTCTAGCCGGCCCAGCAGGCTGGTTCTGCAGGCGCTGTGGCAGAGGTGAGCCTTTCGGAAGCATTTGAAGGAGACAGCAGTAGTGGCTGGCTTGAATCTGATCAGGGAGTTTTCCCCTGTGTATATGAGGTAGTGTGGGAGGTGTTTAAGGGAGAAGCTGACTGGTGGGATGGGTAGAAAAGAGGACAAAGAAAATGGCCTGGAGGAAAAAGTAGAGATGAAACAATGGGAGAGAGAGAAAATACAGCCATGATTTTAAGGTTAATAAATTTTAATTTGGCAGAGAAGTGGGGGCTCACAGCAGGATTTTGTCTCCAACTGTTGAAAGGCCATTGCAGACTCCTGGGCCTGGCCGATATTTCCCTTCGCTTTCAAGCCTCTGCAGAAGGTGCAGTTGAGCAACGACGTGCTCTGTTCCTCTTGTGGTCAAGCATGTTAGTGCGTGACTCTGGCTTGCTAGTGCTCACACTCTGTTCAAACATGCACATCTTTCTGCTAAGAAAAGTGATTCAGGGATGGATAAAGCAACATCCCCTCCTGCTATGAGATCTCGGACAACGTGAATAGGATGACTACATTTCCCAAAGGGAAAATTGGACACAGTGCGGGGCTAGCCCAAGCCCTCAGCAAGACTATCGTTGGACGCTGGAACCATGCCAGCCCTCCCACCGGAGCCGTGCCTACCCCTTGCATGGGGCTGGCATCTCCGCTCATCGCCCTGCACGTTCCTTCACACCACACCTCACTTTGTTGACAAAAGTGAGCATTTGTCCAGTTTGCTCTTGCCAACCGATCAAGTCAGCAAGAGCAAATGGATCAAATGCCCACTTTTGCCCAAAAAGTCAGAACGGCCGGGACAGGGCTTAAAAAAGGGACTGTCCTGGTCAAAATGGGATGTCTGGTCATCCTAAATAAGAAGCTGGAGGGGAGACAGGGCAGCCTGAGCACACAGATACACGTTTCATCGGCCCACTCAGCAGATACAATAATAGGGGTATTAGGGATGTGTGCAGCGAGCACCAGTTCCCAGCAGCAGCAGCTCATTAGATTAATGAATAGACATGTCTGAATGGACTGTGAAAACGCCACTTCATTGCAGACATCTAGTTTTTAGAATTTAGCAAGGATTAAACTGATTCATCGAGACTACACATTGAGTCCCAGTGAAAAAAGGCAGTCCCCGTGTTCAGCACTTAGGCGCTCTATCATGGTCAGTTCTGTACAGAAATACCTAAGCCAGAGATGCACAGGGTTCATGCCACGTCCCCGTGCTCTTTGTCCCATACGCTGACTTGGATGGATCGGGGGAGGGGGCGCCTCAGCATCAGGCCCTACATACACCAAGTGATTTTTTTAAGCTAATGGGGGGTGGGGGTTGAAATGAAGGTGATAGTGTTAAAGTACTAGGTACTTGCATTTAGCTAAAGGGCCCAGACCTTCTCTTTTAGTGAAGATATAAGGTAGGATCAAACCAATCATTCTCTACCCTACAAGTATATGCTCACACCTTGATTTAAATTAGAAATGGTGTCAAAATTCATTACAGGGTTCAAAAGTAGCATCTCGCTGTCGTGTGTGGTGGTGCCCCGGAGGGGGCAGAGGGCAAAGGGCTCTCACGCTGTCCTTTACCTGAAGGAACACAAGAGGTTACGCTGCATCACATTGGAATTTAGCAAACGTAAGGAAGATAAAACCAAGCCACTTTGCAATGGGACAGTAGCCTAGGTTCACTCTTTGGTCATTTTTTAAAGCCAGTTAGAATAAGCTTGGAGACAGAGAAATGCTGGAAGTAAAACAGGGACATTGCTCCAAAAGGATGATTTTCATGTGGAGGTCGATCGAGAAATCTGTCCTTTATTTACATCGAGAAAGAAGGAAAAACAGTTTCCCCAAAGTGCTCTGAACTGAACAGTAAAACTCCCTCTGGCTGAGCTTTGCCCCCCGTCGGGTCGAAGTGCAGCTGCTCGGAGAGTCTCTGTGCTGACGCTCACGGGTGGCTCCATAGAGAGCGGGCTCCTGCTGCTGTGTGGCACAGATGCCAGCATGCCGTGGGAACGCCAGGCTACCTTTCCACAGGCAGCACCTGTCTGCCCTGGGGAATTTCTGCCAGAGGCGCACACACTTATAAAGCTGAAGAACTGGTTGAGCTGTCTCAGTGTGTTGATAACTGCAGTCAAGAGGGGAAGTGAAATCCGGCTGGCATTACGCCAGCACCCTCCCGTTCACCCTTGCTGATGCTTTCACACGGCACATGCTCATCATCGTACATGGAACCTCAATGATCCTTGTGCAAAACGCTTAAATTTCCAGGTCTCTTCTCCCCTTGAGGACGGACTCAGGTTGTTTTCTGACGGTATCCCATGCTTCCTGGGAGGGACCAGAGCTAGAGGAAATAGAGACAGGAGATCAGAAAACTTCCCTGGCTGTAAAATCACTTTGCCATAAAATGAATTCCCAAGGGAAGGGGTGGAGGCCCCATTGCTGAAGTTACCCAGACCTTGGCCAGACACTGCCACCAGGAAGGCTCCGCTAGGGAACAGTCTTGCCCTCCCCTCTCCATCTACCGTGAGAGACAAGGGGCTCTCTTGGCTTGCTAATGGCTGTGTCACTACATGGGGAATCTGCTGTGGACAGTGCAGCAGGTCATAAATATCACAGGTACCTGCAGGAAGGTTGGAGGGGTCACACCGTATCCTCGGAGAAACTTACAAAAGAGGGAGCCTAGAGACCAGAGAGAAGTTACCTGCAGCACGTGGGGGTTGAAGTCAGCTTGGGGCAAGGTGTGGTGGGGGAAGGGAGAGGAAATGGCTGCAGATGTGCTCCAGTAATGAGCTCTGAGGTGGCACATGTGTCCCATGGTCCTTCCAAGACACTTTTGGTTTTGTGCAGGCTAGCAGTTGGAAGGGGTGAGGTCAGTGGGATAGAGGAGGGGAAGAGAAATGCTGAAGGACTGGATGATTTATCTCGAACCTCCTCTAGTACTGCGTATGGCGAGGTCATCCACAACTCTCTGTGACACCGTCTGGGGTGGAGTTATTGTAAATAAAAATTAATAAGTAATAAATAATTTCCCCCATCGGCTGTAAATCAAGGTCATCTGCGCTGACAGATGTCTATAATCTCTGAGGAAAGTGCTCTGCTCCTGCATCCAGGTACCATTGCTCTCCGGGATGCTGAGATTATTTTCTAGGAACCTTTGCTGCCGGGTTCCCTGACCTGTGACAGTGCCCTCTGCCTCAGGAAGCCTGTGTTCTTGTGATATGTCCTCTGTAATCACAGGTCACGGCACAACCTATTTCCCTCCAAGATGGAAAAAGAGCTCTCTTCCTTTTCACCACGGCAGCATCACAAACTCTTATCTGTAAGCTGAAGAGCAGCACTTTGTAAACCTGACCTGAGGTGCCCGCATGGAGAATACTTTGATGAGAGAGACATTTCAGTCTTTAGTTAGCTGAGCCACTGCATGGAAATATTTAAATATTCAGGGATGGATAAAGCAACATCCCCTCCATATTTAAATGGAAAATGACTGAGCTGTCTTGGGTCATGCAGTGGCAAAAGCTTGCTTCAAGCTGCACACAGCCTGAAAGACTGCCCATCAGCACGGTCACAAGAAGTTTGGGTGGGGAGATGTATGAGCAATTCTATTTCTGCTGTACCAGGGACCGGAGTGATCTCAGACACAGAGACACCATGCACACCACTGGCCTTCCATATGGTTTATTCCTTGGCAGATTTTTATTTGCTGTTGTTTTTTAATGGCACTGGGGAGGAGCTGACTGAGCTAAACTTAAAGCTCCTTGACTCTGGAGATGTGGAATGAAATATGAAGAAATGAATGGTCCCAGCCAGCTGGGGGCATGCTCACGGACGTACCCAGCGCAGGGCAGGTTCCACTTAGCAAGTTTGTTCAGCTAAGAAGAAGGCTTTAAAATCCCAACTTGGTCTATCAATCCCAATCCCGCACCATACTGGGGAGTTAAGGAGATAAATGCTGCAAATATGAAAAGCATATGACACCTGGAGCTCATGGGGCTACACTGAGATGATGCTTTCAAGAAAAGGCAGACGGTAGGAGTTTATGGAAGAGGCAGATCTGGCTATTCAGCAACACATGTGAAATGGCCTAACTGACCTCAGCCCCGTTCTTTGTCCCTATCAAAGAAAGCCCCTTCCACCACCCCGCCACACATCAGCGCTAGAGCTGGGGGGACTTTCCCAGGTGGATAGTTTATTCCCCGACACGCCGTTTTAGTCGACTCAAAGCTATTTGTAAATTTGGCACAGGTGGCTTTGGCCATTCACAGACCACTTGCGCAGGAGGAGGAGGTGGTTCCAGGGCCTTCATTGCTCACCTTTAGTCCAGTTTCGGGCACTCAGCTGGGCTGTGGGAGTCCCAGGTTCAAATCCCTGCTCTGGAACAGACCCCAGCAAACTTTTTCAATGCACTGAAAATTTCAAAAGATTTCAGCTTTGGTTCCATCCAAACTGAATTTTTTTTCAATTGTTCAGAACCGCCACCAAAAGACAAAATCAGTTATTTGTCTAGTTCTAATCCGCACCCCCTAATGGTCAGCCCCAGTGGAGACACCGAGGATTAAATGGGCCATAGCGCCTAGATTCCCCTCTCGCCCCTGCAGGTCAGGGCTGAGACATGTTGGCAGAGGAGAGCTCCTCTCTGTGCTCTCCTCACTGGGGATAAATAGAGGTGTCCGCCTGCAGAGCTGTCAGCCGCCGCTTCTCACCAGCCTGCATTTCCGAGCCATTGACCGGAGATGCTGCACATTGACTATTGGAATGGGGACAGAACAGGCCCAGTCGAGGGCACTGTTCTTTAGAGCCAGGTTTCTTCCAGGCTGGCTGAGAGGGGCAAAGCTGATTTGCTCAGATCAGTTGCTGGTACCTGGAAAGTGTTCCTTAATACATTTCTCTTGATGTACAGCTGTCTGGAGCTTAATAAACTCCACAATTAGTGATAGCTCAGGCTCCCCGTCCTGTTTATGTAACTCATCTCCAGATGCAGCTGCTCTGCAAAACATTCATTCAATAGCAGCCTTCCATCAGAAAGCACCAAGAGGATTGGAAATCCTATATTTTGCATTATTTAGTGCTACAACTGTTTGAAAGGCCAGCTGCAAACATAAATCTTGGGGATAACAGCTCAAGGACAGTTTAGCGAAACAACCAATGGGTTAATTAGGAATGTTATGAGCTTTCCGATACACCCAGGGGAACCCTGTTGGATGGGCTGCTCGTCCCAAAACATCTGGGGCTTGTTAACAGCATTCTGCTCCATTTAGTTGCCATCCTCTTTGGGAGCCAGTACCTGGAAAGCTCGGAGCGGAAGATAACGACACACCAGTAGCTTGCAAGGTATCGGATTATGCACATTAACTGCTACCTACTTTCCGTAATGGAGAGGAGTACTTGGGATTTTATGGAGTCATCTCCCTGCCACCCCAGCTTTCTCACAGTCAGCTACTTGTAACCAGACGCCACATATTTCACTCCCAAATCTAGCAGGGCAAGGGGAAAGAGAGAGTGCAGAATGTACTCTGGCTGCCCAGGGCCACAGGTTCTCAGGCATGCTGAAATCTATTGCAGTAGAATCCACTGGGTGTCCTAATTATCACCCTGATTAAGAGTTTGTCCCAATTAAGAGAAAAGGTCATTAAAGAGAAATTGCCTGAAAAGATTAAAAACGGACATAAAATAATGTGCTGAATGAATCATGGAACAAACAATGTTACTTGGGGCATTTCATCTGCCTTTGATCTTTATCCTCTTCTCCTAGTATATGGGGCTTGGCGATGTCTGTTATCAGCAGGCCAGAATTTGGAATTTCATCCCCATTGAACATGTGATTAAGCACTACGCAGTCACCTTGCAACTGCCCATTGTGACCCCATTAATTGACATTTATGCTAATACTGTCCCAATTAAGCAGTCATCCATAATTCTCATGAGGCTACATCCATTCCCTGGACGATGTCCTAATAAAGCAGCGGTCCCAGATAAGCAAATCTCCATAAAGTGGAGTAAACTGTATTGTATTATATAGCACCGGGCTGGGCCTGGCCTCGATTGGTGCTGGGCGCCTCCTGCTGACGAGATGAGGATGATCAGAGCTTATTTCACCCATTGCTGAAATGTAGCTACCTCTGGGATTCAGTTATTGTTTGTATGATGGTGGTGTCTGGAGGCCACATCTGACAAGGGGCACCATTGTGCTGGGAGCTGCTCATACACAGTAACAGTCCCTACCCCAAAGAGCAGGAGAAGGAACAGGCACAGAAGGGTGAAGTGACTTGCCCAAGGACACACCGCAAGTCGGTGGCAGAGCTGGAATAGAACCAGTGCCTTCTCTACTACAATCTGTTGCCTTCCCTCAGCAGCTAGGTAAGAACATGCAGCAACAGAACAAAATGGTGTCAGACAACAGGTGCAGGTTGCTGAGCATATCACTCCTGGCAAGGGGAGTCACAGCATCACCCCAGGGATTATTTTAATTTTTCAGTTGTTTCACTAAAAAAAGTGGGGGTTTTGTTCTCCCCACACATACACTTTGGCTAGCTTCCCCCTTTCTCAGTTACAAAATTGAAAAGGAAAAAAGGGGGAGGGGGAGGGAAAGAAAAGGAAAGAAACCAAAAAGAAAGAGAAAAATCATTCAAGACATTTCAAGAAACCCCAGAATAGTCCCTTTTGGAATGCTACAGAGTGAAAAACATTTTAGAATTTCTGGGAATGTTTCATGAATAACGACTAGCATTTTTCAACCCTTTCTGTAATGAATAACACTTACCAGGAGCACTGCCTTCAAGAATGGATGTTCCTGAAAGTGGATGGAGGGCTGGGGCAGCTGTCAGGAGTAGCCAGACAGTGCGTGCATGTTCCTCCTTCATGTGGATTGCTTAGACTCCCATTGCTGGGACTAGGATCCCAGTGCAGCCCCATGTAGCCATCTCCTCTCAGTTTCCTTCTCTAGCTACTGACACTTCATTGCAAGTGAGCGTGGTGTGTGCTCTAAAGCACTTAGTGCACAGTGAAGGAAAGGAAACTGCATTTTAGCTCCCTATCTCTGGTAAGGAACTTTAATCAGGTATCCCCAGACACTCAAATTTATTTGTTCTGAGTGGAAATTAATGTCTTTGGACTTTCTCATTTTCAATCTCTTTTCAACTCCCACCTGTTTTCTTCATGGTTTGTGAGCGAAAGGGAAAAAGAGTCGATCTGAATTTGCCTTATTGAACGCAGTTACTGTAGTTAGGCTCTTGGGATCTTAAAGAAAGGTTGCACAAGTCTCAACTGAAATCTAAACAGCTGTCGGGAATGCCCTTTAACTGTAAATGTTGAATGGAAGTCATTAATAATCTGGAGTTTCATTAGATGTTGCCAGATGTTAAATCCAATGCATGATGAGAATAATTGGAGGTCACCATCTAGTTATATAATCAACAGTTACAGAACTCGTTTCTCCATTGGCAGTTACCAAGTGGGTTTATGGGCAGCATGATTAAAATCACTGTACTGTGTTTTAAAAGCATTTTCCAAAAGAATGGTTCATAAAATGCAGCCTCAATTGTAAAAATATATACCGACCCTCCTGCAGTCCCTCGGCGTTCCAGATATAGGATGGGCCTGAAATAGCCTAGTTCCAGGCTGAACTGGCATCCGTTTGAGCAGCAGCAGTTTATATATGCTTTTTACGACACTACTTTGAAAATATGGAAATAACACATGACATTTATATAGCACCTTTCATCTGAGGATCTCAAAGTGCTTTAATTACACTCACAACGTCCCTGTGAGGTAGGTAAAAGATTTTACTCAAGTGCAGCTTTCTTCGATATGGAACACCACAGACAGTAGAGTACACAGCCAGTTAGGACACTACCCAGCCGGTTAGGACACTCTCCTTAGTCTGAAGGAAAGTCCTTCCAAACTTGCATGTCACTGGAGGATGGTGTATCCAGTGATCAAAACACAACTGATCAAAGGCTCCTTACAGAGCAAAACAATAATTTTAATATCTAATTTTTCCATTCATAGCAGACACAGAGAGGAGTTAGATAAAAAACAAATCATACCAAATAAATACTCTTTCTGGAAGCTTGTGACGTAACACTATTTCCTTGCTTAGGATCCAGAAACCTAACACACGAGCCTGAAACTGAAAGAGAGAAAACAGGCTGCTCCCCAAGGCGGAGAGGCACAGCTCACCCCACCTTGCTCTAGATAGGCTCTTTGCAGAAAAACTGCTGGAGACCCAGATTGCTCACTTCTCTGAAGAGCCACCTAGCCTGCAAGCAGCAGCAGCAAACCCCTTCAAACATCAAGTGATAGCTTGTAATTTTAACAGTTTTCAATATATACCACACTAATATAATCAAAATATCTATTTTTGTATTGTGTGTTTAGTTTGGTTCACTGCTTAGTAAGAACATTTAAGAGAGGGAAAAATTACAATATAGATTTGAATGCTGATCTCATGCTTCATTATTGTAATTCTATACCCAATATATTTTAATTTCAGTTTTCCAGACCTTGGCTTTTAGCACTGTCAGGAGCAAGGCACAAAAAGTAAGCTAGGGCAGGCGTAAGGCACGGGCATGACCTACTTTTGCTGTACGTTGTATGCCACCTTCAGGAGCAGAACCCTGAAGTTGAGCTGATACAGTGAGAGCAAACCTGGCCTCTCCAGCTGTAAGATTAGAAATTCCCTAAAATGTATGTTGCACCCTAAGACTCAAGTGAAAAATTGGGATGCTCAGAGTGCCTCGTTTTCATGCTGTGGCCAAAAACGCTTTGCCAATTCACAGCAGTGCTAGCGGTCTGAGTCTGGGACGTGCCATTGGAACCCACTGTGCTTTTTCACCACTCCTATCATCTGGAATTATAGCTACTCTGTTTGCAGATAGGCCCAATAACTCCTTTCAAAATGGCTGCAAGATCATGATCATTCTTTTGAAGCCCCTGTTACTGGGAGATTAATCTCAGTTACTGATCTCTTGTTTCAAGCTGAGCACTTAAACGAACCAGCAGGAGTTGGGCAATGATTAATTGTTTCAAAGCTTTAATTTGGAGAAGACAGAAACTTGCCATAGTTAATTTTAAAAATGGGATTTCTGTTTTAACAGAAGACCAATGATTCATAATGAAAACCAGACTGCTCACATTGATGCAGGAAAGAGCCCAGAAAAGCTGTTTTCCAATTATTAGACCAACCAAAATGTTGCAGGATGCACGGTTTCTAGTCTTGGTTCTGTCACTAGCTTGTTATGGTACCTGGGGCAAGCTATTTAACTTTGCTGTTCTGTAGTGTATCTGAGGATAAAATGGGGCTATTACCTGCCTAGTTTACGAGTGGGCTATGCAAGGTAATTAATGTTTGTGATGCTCTCTGAGATCGTTTGGTGACAGGAATTAGAGAAGGGCAAAGAATTGCTACAAAGACAAATACTGACAGATTTTCTTTGAAGAAGTCTCTTCAGTACAGCAGGAGCATTGGTCTGATGATGGAAAGGCCCAATAAGCAGAGATATCAGTGTGGGGGGAGTGCAAAAAAAGTACCTGCAAGACCCTGGAAAAAGCAATTACACACTGTCCCCCAGGAGGCTGTCATAATGCCCAGGAAAAATGTAATCAGTTCAGGTCTTGAAAGCTCAAGTTCACCTCCGATACCATCACTAACAGTGTTTTAGAAATGGAAATCATGGATCAGAATAACTCATTTGCCACATCTCCCTTTCCCCCAGAGGAGTCACTTGTAGGGGGGGAGCAGATGTCAGTTCGATGAACCCCTTCAATGATCATTAATAAGGTAAGTCAACTGGGGATCCAGAACTCCCCTTCACTCTGCTGTCATGTGCAGATTGCTGATGTCAGTTTCCCTGGCATGCAGCTCAGTCTCTGACCTGACAGTACCTGTAATTTGTGTTGGCCCCACCAGAAGCCACATGGGGTTAATATTTACAATCATTTTGCAGTCTCTTTAGTCAGTGGCCTCATTAGAACACCAATTGAATGTGCATTGCAAATCCAGGCCAGTGTTTTCACTCCTATCCAATATCATCTGTACTTGGAACCTGTTTCAGAGTAACAGCCATGTTAGTCTTTATTCGCAAAAAGAAAAGGAGTACTTGTGGCACTTTAGAGACTAACCAATTTATTTGAGCATGAGCTATTCTCTGTGTATAAATAAAGTCTGCTGCAGTTTCCACGGCATGCATCCAATGAAGTGAGCTGTAGCTCACGAAAGCTCATGCTCAAATAAATTGGTTAGTCTCTAAGGTGCCACAAGTCCTCCTTTTCTTTTTGTACTTGGAACCTGCGGGTTAGAACTGGGACTAGAAAAGGGGCCCCAGAAAAATTCGGGATCCTGCTGGAGCTACACTGGTGGAGTGGTATGAAAGAGTCCATGGGCAGCTATTCACAGGGCTGGAAATGCACTTCTAATACATCACATAATCCCTGTGCCTTTCCAGCCCTCCTGTCTAGTCTAAGAAAATTCCCTTTTTCAGGTAGATTAAACAAAATACAATATCCAGTCCACGTGCCGCAAGCGAGCATCCCCTGGCCTCTCCCAGTTTTAATCCAAGTTAATGTCTTGACTTCGTTTGGAAAAAAGCACGGTGCTTTTTTTAGTTACATTAAATGACTATTTTTTAAATATGTTTTTGCAACAATCGGCTTTGGTGCTTGGTGATTTGGGAGAAAGATTTACAGGGCTAATGTGGTCCCCCCCCCCCCCCGACCTGCATGGTCCAAGAGAGAGACATCCCTATTTGGCAGGTTGCCTTTCCTGCTCACTGGGGGGAGACTCCCACCTGAATTTTAAAGGTAACAATAGAAATTACCCTGGTGCTAAGGAAAGAGCAAAATCTGCTCCTCGTATTGCATTAAGAAGCAGCCTGGCAAGAAGTAATAGGGACCCTCCCTTCCTCACACAACTGCCTGTGATTCTCCCTCTCGCAGTAGTGAAGTAAAGGTCTGCTGGCTCACACAGCAAAGGAAACAAGCACTCCAAACACAGCTCAAGCCGCACCTTATCTACATGGGGATAAACACCAGCAGCTGGCCCAGGTCAGCTGACTCCAGCTCCAGGGGCTCGGGCTGCAGGTCTGGGAAATGGCAGTGTTAGGCATTCAGGCTCAGTCTAGAGCCCGAGCTCTGGGAGCCTGCGAGGTCCCAGAGCTCAGGCACCAGCCCGAGCGTCTGCCCAGCCATTTGTACCCCTGCAGCCCAAGCCCTCAGAGCCCAAGTCAGCCTCAGCCATGCTGTGCAGCTTTTCTCCCCATGTAGACGTACTCCATGGTCAGAGCGTGCTGGGCATCATTTGCGAGAGCGCTGTTTTTTCTCCTGCATTCCCCGTCAGTGCACAGCACTGGCCACTGACACAGGACACATCACACAATGACACTAGGCTGGTGACACTAGCCACATGATGGGCAAAGGATTCTCTTGAGGTTCAGGCCCGGGGGGGATGGGACGACTCAGGAGATCAGGGTTCAAGTCCCTGCTCTGCCATTGACTCCCTGTGTGACCCTGGACAAGTCACCTCAGCTCCCCAGCCATAGGATCACAGTTCTTGTACCACACCATCTGTTTCCTTGTTCTTACTAAGCTCTTTCCTGAGAGTCAGTGGGGCATGAACTGTGGGCAGAAAGAGCGATTGAAAGCTGAGAACTGACCTGAGGAGGGGGAGGGATAGCTCAGTGGTTGGAGCACTGGCCTGCTAAACCCAGGGTTGTGAGTTCAATCCTTGAGGGGGCCATTTAAGGATCTGGGGCAAAAATTGGGGATTGGTCCTGCTTTGAGCAGGGGGTTGGACTAGATGACCTCCTGAGGTCCCTTCCCACCCTGATATTCTATGAAAGCAACTCGCTCTCCCAGGTGTCAAGCTGAGGGAACGTGCGGATGAAAGAGAGGCTCATGCCCACTGTGGAGATGTCCCAAAGGGAGAACAGAGGAGAGGGCTTCTGTCTGAGTGACGGGGTGGCCCGGTGCTGTGCAGAAGGGGTGTCAATCGGAACCACAAACAAAAGGAAATCATGTACCACCTGTGGTGCATGAGCAGCGCTCCCATTGCATGGACAGAAGGGTAACGCGTGATCAGCAGGAGACATGGGATTGTTGTTGGACATCTGGAACTTGGACTATTGCCACCTTTGTCCCTGGCTCTTTCCATTTTTCCTTTTCTTCTGCAATCTCGTCTGTATCTTGCAGTCATGCATTGTCATGGCAACACACACACGCGTGTGTGCACACTCACAACTGCAGCCAAGGCTGTCCTTTTGAGGCTGCTGGTCAGACAAGTCATGTATAAGACGCCATCTCTCTGGAGAGTCAGACACACAATCACAAACCAACTGTTGGGTGTAGAGTCTTTGCACATGGCCCAGTGAGTCACAGCACTGCATTTCCCAGGGCTTCTTTGCTCCTCCGTCATTGCAGCTGTAGGAGAGTTAACAGGCATTGAAATACTCAAATTGAGCTGAGGATCTTTGTTTCTGATGCGTCATCAAGATAAGCATTATTGCTGCTCTTGTCTTCCCCTGGGAGTTTACAGGAGGGCTGGGAATAAGCACATGCTGTCAGAGCAGGGTTGGAGGGTGATTTGGGCAGCCAGCAGGCACACCACAGTCCTTGTCAGGCACCAGCAGAATCAGCTACTGCGCTAGAATTAGGAGCATACAGTGGGAAAATAACATCACAGGAGAGCCATGAATCCCTTGTTAAAGCTGTAAACAGGGCCTCTGAACTGGACTGGCCAGAGAGTTCGGGATAATGCTCAGCAATGTGGGGCTTCACTTCCTAGGCATTACAGCTGGATAAATAGATTTTTGCTTCCATTCTGTTCAGATTGTAATACCGCTTCCATCACCATGATATCTGGGCACCCTCTGATGCCGTAAGCAGTATAACTAGCTGCCTTCTGTCTCCCCTCAGCGCATTCCCACCTGAGCTTTCACGGGGGTTGAGAGTGGTCAGGGTTCTCAGCTTTCCTCCAAAATCCTCTTTAGAACAAAAATGCTTGAAATCCCTGAAACCTTTGCAGAGCTACTGCAGGCAGCAGCCAGAATTATCTCTGTGTCACAAGACCGTAGGGAAAGAACCAGCCCAACTTGAAGAAAGCTATATGTTTCAGGTAATATGGGCTTTGGGCCCTTTTCTTTTCACTGTGGAGAATAAAATCAGTCATAAAATGGCCGAGATATTTAAGTTGGGGAATGAGCTACTCATTACACCCTGCAGTTGATTTTCATAGCTTTTTTTATATGGCGCATTAGCAGAGTAACAAACCTTGTTACAGTTTAATAAACCTTATTTCAGCCTGAACAACCTTGTTGCAATGTTGGCTTGTGCTCAGATCAATGAGACAGCTTGGGCATTCGCTCAAGAGGCCAGGGAGTGACCTGAAAGCAAAAGAGAAACATGCATTAGGAAAGAGCATTTGTAAGACTGGGCTTTTTGAAGTTCTGTCTTCCTGAAAGCTCAGAACAACTTCCCCCAAGCTCCAGGTGTAGGGTGACCATACATCCCCTTTTGGCCGGGACAGCCCCCTTTTTTTAAGCCCTGTCCCAATGTCCTGATTTTTTGGCAAAAATGGGCATTTGTCCCATTTGCTCTTGCCGGTTGCAAGTTGCTGTGATCAGTTGTCAAGAGCAAATGGAACAAATGTCCAGTTTTGCCAAAAATGTGGGTTGCGCTCCTTTATGGGGGTGTGGAGGAACGTTTGGGGAGGCCAGTAGTAACACGAGGTTCTGGGCAGTGGGGTTCGGGCTATGAGCCCTGGGCAGTGCGGGCCTCAGATAATACAGGGCTGTGGCTGTCAGCCTGGGGTAGCGTGGGGCTGGGGCTGTCTGCCCGGTGTGGTGTGGGGCTCAGGTGGACAGCCCCAGCCCCACTTCCAGGAGGCATGGGGCTTGCACAGTCAACACCAGCCCTGGCTGGTGCAGGGTTTGGGTGAGCTGCCATGCCAGGTGGCTTGGGACAACCCCATGGAAAGGAGGGGCTCAGGTGAGCCATCATGCCAGACACCTCAGGCCAGCTCCATGTGGTGCCCCAATTTTACTTTGGTAAATATGGTCACCCTATCCAGGTCTGAGCACACCCCTGCACGCATGCGGGCAGGCAGGCCCTAAAGCTAGGGGTTTAGATTAACCTGGCCAGTTACATGATGTACTCTTGGTATTGCAGCACATATGGCATGTAAGACACACATGAACAGAGTATAATATTTCCTTCTACGGCCACCTAGATGCAATAGAATGAGTATCCCATGAGGGCCTAAATCCTGAACTCTGTGCAGGGCCTTTAGGATCAAGCAAGCACAACAGAAGTGCGGGGTCCCTGGTTAAATCCCTGCATGCGGCACTAACTAATAGCACATTGTGAGGGGATCCCCGGGTGCAGCCTGGGACTCTGGGACCTCTGTGCCCCCTTAACTCTCCCCAGCCTGGGCTGTCTCTCACAATGCCTTGCTAGTGACAAGCAGCAACCCCCTCCAGGCGCTGTGATCACTCAGCACAACCGCACGTGGAGCCCCACACCCAGCTCTATTGCATGAATGCTCCCAGAGCCACTCATGAATCACACAGGAAACGGTACCAGCAAATCTCCCCAGCTCCCAGCACTGTACCTCAGGAGTATACCGACTTGCACTGCTCAAGATGGGCAGTGCAAATTCATTAATTGGTTCACCACTTCATCAATGGAAAGTGGACATACATCAGCCTTTGCAAACCTGAGTCTTGCCACACACTTCATACAAACTCACTGGTAAAGATAAAAAGTAAAACAAATGTATTGGCTACAAAAGATTAGATTTTAAGTGATTATAAGTGATACCAAAAAGTCAGAGTTAGTTACCAAAATAAAATAAAATATAAGACACGCAGTCTAAACTCTCAACCTTATTAGACTGGGCAATATCTAGATTAAGTAGTTTTTCTCACCCTACTGGATATTGCAGTTCATAGTATACAGATTTCACCCTTGAAATCTGGGCCAGTCCCCTCAGATGGAGTCTTCAGAGTGTCCTTGTTGCTTGCAGCATGGGGCCCCTGTGTTCTGTTTTATACTCTCAGTCCCATGTGCTTGGAGAACACAAGTCCAGGCATGTCTGGGGGGCATTGCTGAGTCTCCAGGCAAGGTTGAGCAATCTCCCTGGTATGGCCTTATGCAGGTGAGTCATTGAATTATAGCTCCCTTGCTGGACAATGGCTGTTGATGGGTTGTTTGACACCCACCCGGGCATTGGTTACTTTCCTTGCTGTTGCCTCTGGGGAGCGAATATCTGGCTGATTCCCCAACTTACAGCATGTTTCAGTGACAACCATAAAACACAATTCTCACAACTTAATATGCACTAATAATACACATATATGGATAGAGAAATGACTTTCAGCAGATCATAACCTTTCCCCTGATGCCTTACAAGGCATGCTTTATATGTAAGATCACGATTCTATAAAAATGAGGAATATGGGAGTTACAGGATGTTCCCCCAAAGTACAGAATGTCACACACATCACTAAGACACGGCGTAAGCATGAATCAGCTGCTTGAGATGGCATGTGCCCCGGAGAGCACCTATGTGTGTAATCCCCAGAGTGCATCCACACTGTGGAGGTACAGAGCACATCTGCTCTGGGATTCCTTCGCATCCCCATGCTTGCCTGCTCCCTAGTGCACTGTAGTGTGTGCTCCAGCTAAGGAGAAACTTCCTGGACGAAAGCAAATACTAGCCTCATGCCAAGAAAGCATGGTGGTGGTGATTAATGAATTTAATTACTATTTGAAAGAGTAAACTGGCTTGCACCTGAACTGCTTATCGGAGTCCCAGCCCCAGTATGTCTGGAATAGATAACAGGTCCTCTGCTCCCATCAATGAAAGAATAAAGCAGTGTCTGTGGTAACAGAAACCCCTTCTGGGCTTTGACCTCAGTTTCTGCAGCAGAGTTCAGTTGATGCAGAAAGTGCCATGAATAACTCCTCAGGACCCTCAGTGTTTGTTACCTGCCTTAGTTTTCAGGTACCACTCCTCCTTGATTCCAGCTCTGATCACAAACGGCAGCGTTGAAAGTGGATATTGATCACAGGCAGCATTTCATTGCCCTCTGGCCGCATCTGGGCCACCCACAAGTTTAAAGGGATGCTGCTGAGAATTCTGGGGCAGCCATTGTGCCTTGGTTTGTGGCCATGCAAAAAAACTCTCAGCAGTAGGAAAACTCAGTGCCTGATTTGATGGTTCCTTGGGGGTCTAGATTAAATAAGCTGGTGGACACAGGTCAGGGGTGAATGTCCAGACACCAGCATCATCATTGGTCCCCTCGCTGGCAGTTTCAGCAAGGAATGGGCCTCCCCGCTCAAAGACAATGGCCCACACCTGTGCGAGCTAGCACTGCTCACATGGAACCTGGAGCTTATGGGCTGGTGAGAAAGGCTTTCTCTGTACCCCAGGTCTGAGCAAATGAGCCTGCTTATCCCCTGCCATTGACACAGGGCAGCCATCCACACCCATGCAAAGTGAGTGCTGCATTTTATACCAGGTGTCAATGAGGACACAAGAAGTAAAGGCCTGGCAGGATCCTGGCCCACATTCAAGCCATCAGTGGGCGGGGCAGGGCATGTCCATCTTTGGAGGAGTCTGGCAGACATAAGGATTCCAAAGCACATCACTGAACTCATTGCAAGTCTCCTCCACCACCAGCAGCCCACGGTGCGAACAGCAGGAGGCGACAGTGAATGGTATTCCACTGGGCAGGGGGTGAAACAAGGGAATATTTTGTCCCCAAGCCTCTTTAACATATTCATTGAATGTATTAAGAGACAAACCTTGGGAAGGATTTGACAAAATGGAAGGAGCTGGGATTTCCATTGGTGGACACCTCTGAACCTGCCTCGGGTATGTTGGTGGCAGACCGTTCTTTGCTACAGCCACTGATACAATGCAGCAAATGCTGGAATGTGTAAAAACAGTTAGTGAGGAGTATGGACTCTTCCTGAATGTGACGAAAATAAAATGCACGTATGTTGACACGACTAACAAAAGCAGCATGCATGCAGACATCACGATTAACAGACAAGCTGCAGAGGCGGTAGCTTAATTATCTGGTATCATATATATCCAACCAAGGAGGCTGTGCCAAAGAAATTGAAAGAAGATGAGGGATAGCTTGCGAAGCTGTGGCCTGCCTTAAGAACGTGTGGAAAAACCCTGGCATTTGAAAATGTGTGAAGGTGCAACTAGTGAAAAGCACAACTTTTTACTTAGCAATTTATGGATGTGAATCATGGGAAGTTAAGGCTGCTGACACAAAGAAAACTGGAGATTTTGAAATAAGGTGTTGGTGAAGACTCTCACATATCTCCTGGATGGAAAAAAAGATGAATGCCTATGTTAAAAATATTATTGGAGAGAAGCAGCCCTGATATTGGAAATCCGCAGACGAAGACTTGGGCACTTTGGTCGCATTAGGCATAGAAATGGAATTCACCTTGAGAAAGTTATTATCGGTAGAATAGTGGCAGGTCATCTTTGTTGGGGACAACCAGCGAGTAGACGGATGGATGGTGTGTGACAGATCTTGGGCAGGACAGCTGCTGAGCACTCTAAGGAAGGCTTCCAAAATTCTAGTATGATGTTACCAATATTCAGACATGAATCAATGGGTTTATTTACAAAAAAGAAAAGGAAGACTTGTGGCACCTTAGAGACTAACAAATTTACTTGAGCATAAGCTTTCGTGAGCTACAGCTCACTTCATCGGATGCATGCAGTGGAAAATACAGTGGGGAGATTTAAATGGTTCTGTTCTGGAAAACCCAGGCTGGCCAGCCACCCCATTCAAATGCATCAGCAGTTTGTCACTCTCAGGATGGCCTGTTTCTCCTTTGCAACAGGAAGCTCCTGATGGGGCTAAATAGGATGATGTCATGCCATCAGGAAAGCTTGGCTTAAGTGCTGTTCCATTTCAATTCCCCAAGCCCCCTAAATGTTAAAGCAATATTTACAAATTAAATGCTTGTGTAAAAGCTGTTGAGGCAACACAGAGAGGGTAATGGCTTCAGATTCAGATCTTGATTACATTGCAAAGCAGGCCGAGTGGCCACCTGATTCCTTTCTACTTGCCACGACCTTCTGAGTTGCTTTTATTCCTGGCAAAATGAATTTACTCTCCATGTAATTATAGAAAGAAAATAGTTTTGACCTCGGCTTCATACTTTTCAACTTAATGTGTATAATTGCTTTGCCAGCCATTTATTACTGTCAACATTTCCAGGCAGGGGCAGTGAGGAGCAACAGAGGGGAGGGGGCTGGGGATGGGGAGGTCAGAGGTGGGCAATAATAAAGAGCTGTTTACCATTGCATATTAATAATAGATACAGGCCAGGTCTAAAATAACCAGCCAGGTGCTATCAGGCACCAAGTGCTCATTGCCTAGAGTGAGTGCAAACGGCATTGGGATAAACGCTTTGCCCTGCTCATCTGAGGATCTGAAAGTTTGTTGCCAACATTCAGTCAGTTGCACAGGCAAAGAGTTGTTCTCCCCTTTGCACAGATGGGGTAACTGATGCACAGAAATTCTTACAGTCACACACGTGTCTCCAGCTTTCAACACACTCCCTTATAGGGCTTGGAATAGAAACCAGGAGTCCTGATTCTCAGTTCCCTTCCTCTGCCCACAAGAGCATGGTCTCACATTCCAGATGCACAAGTGTTCCTGCAGGGGAATATCTCTAGCATGCTGTTTGCCATCTGGTTCCAGTTGTATAAAGTCCTGTATTCTTAGCACTTGGTTATAGAATTAGTTTCTCTCAGTTTCAAAATCAGTTTTCCAACCATATTTGTCTCGACTCTCTGCCTTCACCATCATTAAAAGCAAAAACATGCTTAGAGCTGAGACCGGCACTTACAAAGGTCTGGGAGGCTCAAATTGAGGAAACCCTTTAACAATGCAGCCAGTATAACTGGCAGAACACCGCAAAGGCTTGGAGAAAGGCACAAGAGGGGAATTCAGATGTGTGCACGTATTTACTTGCCTACCTTAGTTTTCATAAAGGCTAAGATACGTAGGGGAGTGTGTATTGTGTGCCTGTGTTGTAAGCTTACAAATAAGTGAAGATAGTAGGTAGATATTTACAGATGTCTGTGATACGAGTGAGATGAGGATCTATGATTGCTGGAGACTGTCTACGTTAGGTACTTACCTTGTCCCTCTCACTGTAGGATTTGAGAACCTCACAATCTTTAACATATCTATCCCCACCCCCCACTGGGCCAGTCAGTGCCATGCTCCCCGGAGACAGACAGATGGGGAACCAAGGCACAGAGGTCAAGTAAGTTACCCAAGAAGTCCATGGCAGCCCAGGGATTTCAGGCAAGATCTTCCATGGCCCAGGTTAGTGCCCTATCTGTTCAGCCATCCTTCAGAATCTGCCTGTTGAGGGCTCCATTCTGCCACTGCCGAGCTTAGTTCAAAGCTCGCCGAAGTAAACCAGCTTTGGATGAGGTCTGTGAGGACAGATTTTCAAAGAATCTCGGCACCCATCTTGCTGAGCTCTCCTGAAAATGTGGCCATTTATTCTGATGCCTAAATGGGAACTAAGCTCTTTTGAAAATTTGGCCCCAAGCCCCTAGCTATTATGATCCTTGGGTAATCTTATTCGTCTTCTGCTTTTCCATCTCACAATGTAAATGTACAATCTGCTTTGATGAAGGCCAATGGTCAAATATATTGGATAAAACTGCGGGATCCAGCAGTGTGCCTGAAATGAAACTACAGCCATTTGAAAATCATACAGAGAGCGGGGAGGGTTGAAATCTGGGGTGCTGGACAACACTGTGGCTGTCTGTGTGGGAGGCAAGCCGGTTATCCAACATTAGAAATTTTTGCTTAAGTATAGACGTACTATGGGATTAAATAACTGGCTGAGTCAAGACGATATTTGTACTGCCATGTATTGATGAGAAATCATGTAGCAAAGCCCTTTTAAAAATGGGATGTAATTGCCCTTGGCTCTGCAAAGAGCTTAATCCTGCGAAAGTGGAATCATGGATGTGCTGAAAGACGGGTACACTGATGTGTTGGAAATCGTATCCCATGAGCGTGTCATTTATCCTGTGAAAACTGAAGCATCCCACGTGCTATGTGTGGCATTGATAAAGGACAATGTAGATATGCTGAAGGTACATGAAACTGCAGGTGTATGTGTGAATGGATGAGTGGCAAAGGAGCAGGGGTTGAATTTTTTTTGTCCAGGGTTTTAGTTTTGGTTGATGTTTGTACATTAGAGTTTAACAATGTTATTGGCTCATCTCTATATTTTGTAACTGTTATGTACAGCCTGGAAGCCTTGTTTAAAAATAAGGCAAACTCTTGCCCTTTGAACCAAAGCTTGTGGCCTCTTCTATCTCTGATAGGAGTTGTTTTAGGCTCCTCCTTACTAACGGAAATCAGCCTGTATCAAATGTAAAAAGAAAAGGAGGACTTGTGGCACCTTAGAGACTAACCAATTTATTTGAGCATAAGCTTTCATGAGCTACAGAAGTGAGCTGTAGCTCACGAAAGCTTATGCTCAAATAAATTGGTTAGTCTCTAAGGTGCCACAAGTCCTCCTTTTCTTTTTGCGAATACAGACTAACACGGCTGCTACTCTGAAACCTGTCATTATATAGACAAAGAGGGCACAGAGTGGGAAGCGACTTGCCCAAGATCACATAGTAGTTCAGTACCAAAGCTGAGACTACAACCCAGTGCCCTAGCCGCTGGCCCGCAGCACCACCTCCTCTCTTCTGCCCGTATTCCATGTCCAGGTAAAGTGGCAGCTCTGTGCAGTGCAAAAATTGCTACTTCTAAGATATTTTCCGTACTTACACTCTTTTTTCAATTTTTCCTAAATGTAGCACCTCATGTGCTGGGCAGTTCTTTCTGGGCATTACTCAGATTGGAGATGGGCTTTGTACAGTGTTTCATCCCCTCTGATGAAGAATCCACCCTGCTCCGTCTTCTTCCCAGGCCATTTCTATGACCTTCAGTCAGATTTGCAAGGCCATATATGTTACTCGGAACAGCACATGCTTGTGGTTCCTTTGCAGGGTTCTGGTAGTGTTATCTCACAGCTACACTAGCCGTATATGGGGGTGGGGGGATGTGAGAAAACCTGGATTTGTGCAGGAAATGGCCCAACTTGATTGTCATGCACATTGTGTAAAGAGTTGTCACTTTGGATGGGCTATCACCAGCAGGAGAGTGAATTTGTGTGGGGGGGTGGAGGGTGAGAAAACCTGGATTTGTGCTGGAAATGGCCCACCTGATGATCACTTTAGATAAGCTATTACCAGCAGGACAGTGGGGTGGGAGGAGGTATTGGTTCATATTCTCTGTGTATATATAAAGTCTGCAGCAGTTTCCACGATATGCATCTGATGAAGTGAGCTGTAGCTCACGAAAGCTTATGCTCTAATAAATTGGTTAGTCTCTAAGGTGCCACAAGTCCTCCTTTTCTTTTTGCAAATACAGACTAACACGGCTGTTACTCTGAAACTAGCCGTATAATGTTGATTGTCATGCACATTGTGTAAAGAGTTGTCACTTTGGATGGGCTATCACCAGCAGGAGAGTGAATTTGTGTGGGGGGGTGGAGGGTGAGAAAACCTGGATTTGTGCTGGAAATCACTTTAGATAAGCTATTACCAGCAGGACAGTGGGGTGGGAATAGGTATTGTTTCATATTCTCTGTGTATATATAAAGCCTGCTGCAGTCTCCACGATATGCATCTGAGGAAGTGAGCTGTAGCTCACGAAAGCTCATGCTCAAATAAATTGGTTAGTCTCTAAGGTGCCACAAGTCCTCCTTTTCTTTTTGCGAATACAGACTAACACGGCTGCTACTCTGAAAACTACCCATTAAGTCCTTGAGCCACACCTATCAAAGTCAGTGGAAGTTCTCCTGTTCTCTTCAGTGTATATTGAAATGTGCCCCACCCTTTCCCCCTAGTCCCTGTCAGATCCCCCAATGATAAGTGTGGTATAAGAACGAAGATGCTCCTATGTTATCTATCATTTCCTCCCCTTTAGCAAATTATTTGCAAATTCATTTGGAAATTCAGCCCATCCCAAGACTTATAAAAAGCATCTTCCTCACTTGATGAAATTAGAGGCCATCAGTGGGATCAGATTCCTAACATCTTCACTTCACTGACAGTCTGGAATGGAAACTGGATTATTATTTGTTGAAGGTTATTACTATGGTTTCATGAAAATAGTGACTTTCTGGGAAGATGTGAATAATTAACAGGAAAGCCATGAGTTAAATAGACACAGGTGAAGGATATTTAATACTGTTGGAAAAGTTCCAGGGCTTACTGCAACTCACTTAAAAATATAGCCTTATTCACTGGAATGTCTCAATAGCAATACATTGTGTTTTCTGCCCTTCCAAAAAGCATAAACTGTTTCCTCAGGAAATCCATTTAGGTTAATCTCGTTTACAGGTGCTTTCTAATTCAGTTTACGGTTGGAGGAGATGGGGTCATCAGATTTGTATAAAGTTTCATAACAGTCTGCAGAGACTCCCACTGCTGTGATAGACATGCGGATGTACAAAATGCATGCACTCAGGTAGGTTGTACGTCCTGCAGTGGAAGGAGGCAGAGACACTGAACGAGGAAGTGGCTTGCAACTCTGCTGTCTGTATAGTCATTTTGCTTCACTGCTGCCTCTTTAGGGAGAGGCTTCCTGACTGCAGGTAACACAGAGGTGTGCAGAGGATGGCAGGCATTGAACCACAGCATGAAGACCTCCCACATTTGCAAAAGAAATGGAAGCCAAACAATAAACAGAGCATGGGATTAAGAAATCATGTGAATGTTTACACAGAGAGAGAGCGAGAGGGATGGTGAGCAAACTCCATCATAAAGTCACAAGGGTCAGTAACTTCCGTTAAAACTAATGGGAGGTCAGATGTGAAGCTAAAGCTCCCTGCATTGGTGTGAATACGGCTTTTGTTTTTGTAGTGTAACCTCTTCTTATTATAAGGTGCTATAAGGTAGACATGTCTAAGACTAATGTACTATTGATTAGCACATAATAGGAACGGCTTTACTTGTAATGACTTGATTGCTTGCTGGTCATGCGCTCAAATGCTTGTGTTCCTAAACGCACACTTACAATACTAATCACTGCAATCATATTCCCTTAAAATTAAAGCCACTCCGTGTATTGATGAGGGCACTATGATATAGCTCAAAAGAGGGTATGTAGTAAAAGTGGCATGTGGACCCACCCTCCCTGGTCATGAGCTCCAGATGTGCGACTGTGTGTCATTGGATGCACTGGTGCTAGAGTATTGGTCTGAGTTTTTAAATGACTTTGCTTTGGTTGTGTTCACTGTCCATGAATGTTCTTGTGAACGTGTTTGATGGCAGGAATCGTCACTGAATGTGAAGTGGATATTGGCGAATACTCACACGAGATCTCTGAATTTGCAATGCCACAGAAACCCGATTCTAAGAGCTACACTCTTCCAGTTCAGGAACAGAAATGTATCGAGTGATCTTTCAGAGTAACAGCCGTGTTAGTCTGTATTCACAAAAAGAAAAGGAGGACTTGTGGCACCTTAGAGACTAACCAATTTATTTGAGCATAAGCTTTCGTGAACTACAGCTCACTTCATCTGATGCATACTGTGGAAAATACAGCAGATGTTTTTATACACACAAACCATGAAAAACTGGGTGTTTATCACTACAAAAGGTTTTCTCTCCCCCCTACCCCACTCTCCTACTGGTAATAGCTTATCTAAAGTGATCACTCTCCTTACAATGTGTGTGATAATCAAGGTGGGCCATTTCCAGCACAAATCCAGGGTTTAACAAGAACATCTGAGGAACCGGGGGAAAGGGGGCGGGGGTAGGAAAAAACAAGGGGAAATAGGTTACCTTGCATAATAACTTAGCCACTCCCAGTCTCTATTCAAGCCTAAGTTAATTGTATCCAATTTGCAAATGAATTCCAATTCAGCAGTCTCTTGCTGGAGTCTGGTTTTGAAGTTTTTCTGTTGTAATATCACAACTTTCATGTCTGTAATCGCTTGACTAGAGAGATTGAAGTGTTCTCCGACTGGTTTATGAATGTTATAATTCTTGACATCTGATTTGTGTCCATTTATTCTTTTACGTAGAGACTGTCCAGTTTGAGCAATGTACATGGCAGAGGGGCATTGCTGGCCCATGATGGCATATATCACATTGGTGGATGTGCAGGTGAACGAGCCTCTGATAGTGTGGCTGATGTTATTAGGCCCTGTGATGGTGTCCCCTGAATAGATATGTGGGCACAGTTGGCAACGGGCTTTGTTGCAAGGATAGGTTCCTGGGTTAGTGGTTCTGTTGTGTGGTGTGTGGTTGCTGGTGAGTATTCGCTTCAGGTTGGGGGGCTGTCTGTAGGCAAGGACTGGCCTGTCTCCCAAGATTTGTGAGAGTGTTGGGTCATCTTTCAGGATAGGTTGTAGATCCTTGATAATGCGTTGGAGGGGTTTTAGTTGGGGGCTGAAGGTGATGGCTAGTGGCGTTCTGTTATTTTCTTTATTAGGCTTGTCCTGTAGTAGGTGACTTCTGGGAACTCTTCTGGTTCTATCAATCTGTTTCTTCACTTCCGCAGGTGGGTATTGTAGTTGTAAGAATGCTTGATAGAGATCTTGTAGGTGTTTGTCTCTGTCTGAGGGGTTGGAGCAAATGTGGTTGTATCGCAGAGCTTGGCTGTAGACGATGGATCGTGTGGTGTGGTCAGGGTGAAAGCTGGAGGCATGTAGGTAGGAATAGCGGTCAGTAGGTTTGTGGTATAGGGTGGTCTTTGTGACCTACCAGAAAGGAGAAAGGTAAATACTGGTGTTCCCAGGGGGATCTGTACTGCGCCCAGTCCTATTCAACATATTCATAAATGATCTGGAAAAAGGGGTAAACAGTGAGGTGGCAACATTTGCAAATGATACAAAACTACTCAAGATAGTTAAGTCCCAGGCAGACTGCGAAGAGCTACAAAGAGATCTCTCAGAACTGGGTGACCGGGCAACAAAATGGCAGATGAAATTCAATGTTGATAAATGCAACATAATGCACATTGGAAAACATCATCCCAACTATACATATAAACTGATGGGGTCTAAGTTAGCTGTTACCACTCAAGAAAGAGATCTTGGAGTCATTGTGGACAGTTCTCTGAAAACATCCACTCAGTGTGCAGCAGCCATCAAAAAAGTGAATAGAATGTTGGGAATCATCAAGAAAGGGACAGATAATAAGAGAGAAAATATCATGTTGCCTCTCTATAAATCCATGGTACACCCACACCTTGAATACTGCATGTAGATGTGGTCACCCCATCTCAAAAAAGATATATTGGAATTGGAAAAGGGTCCAGAAAAGGGCAACAAAAATGATGAGGGGCATGGAATGGCTTCCGTATGAGGAGAGATTACTAAGCCTCAGACTTTTCAACTTGAAAAAGAGACGACTAAGGGGGGAATATGATCGAGGTCTATAAAATTATGACGGGTGTGGAGAAAGTAGATAAGGAAGTGTTATTGACTCCTTCTCATAACACAAGAACTAGGGGTCACCAAATGAAATTACTAGGCAGCAGGTTTAAAACAAACAAAAGGAAGTGTTTCTTCACACAGCGCAGTCAACCTGTGGAACTCTTTGCCAGAGGATGTTGTGAAGGCCAAGACTATAACAGGGTTCAAACAAGGACTAGATAAGTTCATGGAGGATAGGTCTATCAATGGCTATTAGCCAGGATGGGCAGGGATAGTGTCCCTAGCCTCCGTTTGCCAAAAGCTGGGAATGAGTGACAGGGGATCGATCACTTGACGATTTCCTGTTCTGTTCATTTCCTCTGGGGCACCTGGCATTGGCCGCTGTCGGAAGACAGGATACTGGGCTAGATGGATCTTTGGTCTGACCTAGTCTGGCCGTTCTTATGTTCTTATGTACCAAAGGAGCTCAACTTTTGAACATCTGAATACTTTGAGCAAACTCCTTAGCAACCCACAGGCCTAGACTCATCCCATGGGTGCAGTTCATCGTGGCAGTCCAGTGTGGGGGACTGAGTCCCTCTCCGTGCTAGAATGCTGTGTTCTCATTTTCCATGTTAGTTGTTTTCCATGACTGAGAGGCTTTGCCTTGCAATGATTGACTGGGACAGAGAGATGAGCCTGCCCGAGTATCAGCAGTGCATGGAGTATCATTTACCTGAAAAAGAAAGTGGCTGCTTGATACAAACAACCCCTGCTGGGCAGAGGGAGGGGCAATGAGAGAGGCACAGGGAGTTTGCTTACAACTTGCAGACAAAGGACTTCGTATTGCATTGGGGCCAGAATCATAGGGCACAGAGTGGACTCCTTAAGACTGGATTGAGAAGCAGCTAGTGCATTCATTTTACTAAACTAGTACATATCAGTACTACAGTACTAAGTTCTTGCTCCTTATACCAATGGGTCAAGGGGTATTTACCAGAATCAGCCAGGTTGGAAACTGAGCAATGGTTATTGATATGAGCTATAGGGAAATAGATTTTTCAAATTATTGGCTCCCCATTGTCCTTTACCCCCAGGAGATTATACAAATATTCAGACTGTCCTTGCAGTTTGCATTTCAAAGTAATATATGCAAAAATAATCATACATTTCAGCTGCTGCAATATTAGCAGACTAAAACAAATTGACTCTGGGTCCTTGGCATTTATATCAAATTCATTCCACCTTTCTGCTCCCCAAATGCATTTAGGAAGGAGGGGGAAATATCGCTGCTTGTTACCTTGAGGTAGAAAACCCAGACACCAATGGACTGAGCTAAACTTCTGCCCTGCGTCCAGTCATGCTGTGCCAACTGGTTTTCAAGAGAAAGTTTCTCCATGAGGGAAGGATCCCTGGGGAAAAGGGAGGCGAGAGAGAAGAGGCATTTCTCTCATCAAAGCCTGGCAGAGCAACAAAGGATCTGATTAGTTCTGCAGAGATACCTGCCATTTGGGTGCTGTGCGGGGGAGCCGATGAACAGAGCACAGTGGAGGGCAGTGAAAGGAGAGAATTAAACAAGCAGGTTCTGTAAGTTCTTGGGTACGCAGAGACACTTCCCCAGCCAGAGGCCATTTCAGAACCGGGATCCCAGGCTGCAGCTTCCAGAATCCCTCTGGTGAAACCAGACGCACTTCCTTGACCATTGTTTCTATTAAAGTAGCACCTAGAGGCCCCAATGGAGGTCAGAGCCCTGTGGGGCTAGGCACTGTATGCATCCATGGGCTACGTCCACACGATGAGCTGTGGAGGGGGGGCATGATTCCTGCCTTGTGCCGACAAACTCGCACTAGCTCTCCGTGAGAGCGTGCTAGAAATAGTAACATAGCTGCAGTGGCACGCGCAGCAGCATGGGCGATGCACATACCCACAGACTCCGGCTAGCCTGTGTCTCTGCAGCCAGGAAGGAGCTCGGTGAGAGCTAGCACAAGTACGTCTGCACACGCTGGAAATGGCTCCCCCAGCTGCAAGTGTGGCTGTAGCCATAGCGAGAACCCCTGCCCTGTACAGACAAGGCTAGCAAAGGGCGGTGGGAGGGGAAACTGAGGCATCCAAAGGGAAAGTGACTTGCCCAAGCTCAACCAGCAGGTTAATGGCAGAGCTGGTACGAGAATCCAGATCTTGAGTCCCAGACTGTCGCCCCGGCCCCTCACAATCAATGTGATCTCTTCCCCCACGCCTGGACAAGTGCTGCCCCTCACAGCCATTGTGATCTCTCCCCGTCCCACACTAATGCAGCCTGTCGGCATCCAGCCATCCTGACGTTGTTAGTTTGCACGTGGCTGTTTCTCAAACACAGAGATGCGTCTTTCTGCCATCGTGACCATGCGCAGGAGGTGGATTCCTTGTGGGTAGTGTCCCAGGGCTGCTGAGGCTGCTCAGTGGCAGCTGAGTGCAGGAGAGGATTCCCTGTTTGTGTGCGGATAAGCCTTGAAGCATTTGTATGGAAGTGAATGGGAAGTGGGAGTTCATTCACAACTGTCAGTCATGCCATCAGACTGCTCCTAAGTCAGTCTCCATTGAGTCACACTCTCCCTCTCGCCGGTAGATATGCTGAGCTATCGTAGTCTGTGTCTTACCCCCCTGCTCTTCTCATCCATAGCCCTGCCACTAACACCTGCCTTGGGGATGCTCCTTCCTCTGGTAGGTTTGGCCTTTTAAAGTTCGGCATTGGGTGCACTAGCCCATCCCCTCATTATTTTGTTCACTAATGAGGCCTAATTTCCGACACACCAGTTTGGGTTCTTTGATTTCAGTCTCGGTGTTTTTGTTCATCAGGCATGATTTTCATGCAGTCCTTGAATTATATCAGGAGGCCTTTCTGGTTGCACTAATTCAGTCTGTCTGTCTCACTTTTGCTCCTTTTTCCATCACCATTTGTTGTTGTAGGTCATGGTGACATCTTTTTACAGTTGAGCTCACAATTAGGGTAAGTTTGTAGGCCCAACTATCACAACCCAGGGCTTCCAGACCTCTGCATTTCCTCTACCCTCTTCTCCCCTACTTGCTTTGACACCTTCACATGCCCCTGCTCAAGATAAGCTATTCCTCTGCACCCTAATCTCTTCCCACTACTGTCTTCTCCCTCCCCACAATAACAAGGGTGGGTTCTGTTGCATAATGTCCCTTGAAGGCTGGTATGTGTGGTAAGTGTATTTGGTGACCTGTGGAAACCGAAACTAATCCAAGGTGAGCTGTTTGCCACCACACAGCCCAGTGTGTGAGTAGAACTGGGTGATCCTTCCTATAAGTGTGGAGCCTGGGAGTGGGTTTTCTAGCCTGACTGTTGGCCCTTTGAACTGTGTGTCTGGAGCTGAGGTCTTGACTCGCAATCCATGCTGTAGTGTGCTATCTGTTTGCTCGCAGAGTCTTTAAAAGGGGGTACCGAGAGGAAGAATGGTCTGGTGCTTCAGATGCTGCCTGGTACTTGGGCAACATGGGTTCAATTCCATACTCTGCCATGGACTTCCTGTGTAAGCTTAGGGTAGAGAAGTAGCCTCTCCGTGCACCTGTTGGGTTAAACAGGGCTAATGGCACTTCTCTATCTTGCTGGGGTCCTGTGACAACAAAGGCATTTAAAAGACTCAGACGCTGCAGCCATAAAAACCCTTTATATAGATAGTCTTCCTCTGTTACATGCGAGGCCAACTTTTCCTACCTCATCCATTGCGAGAAGTAAAAAGGGCTTGGAAATGAATGCCTCCACACTGTGTGTGCTGTGTTCCCAGCCATACAGAGGCCGACTGGATACAGGGTTAGTCTACACACGCACTTGCTTTGTTTTCACTTAAGGTCTAGTTTTAAACTGATTTAGTTAAGCCAGGGCAAAAGGCACGGTGGATGCTCTTTTTTTGGTTTAAAACCAGGCTTATCTGAGTTTGGCACAGATCAATAGGAACAGGTTTAAGCTAAACTGAAGTAAGCCACTTTTAAACCAATATAAGAGAATTCACCGAGGAGCTTGCACCAAGTTTTGTGAAGACAAGGCCTCCAATTGCATTTCTTATGGAGGTTTGCATGAGCTCTGCTGCGCTCCAGCTCAGAAAGTGCTTCCCAATGGGCGCCCTCACAGGCACGGAGCATCAGATTGCCGCGGATCCAGGGTGTGAAATATAATGGCAGTGACCAAAGCTGCTGCTGCTCTGCACGTTCACTGTGCAAGATACAGGGTATTAAGATCATCTTACTAGCAAGACACAGACAGAGACAGACAGACACACACACAGCGTTCTTTCTCTGCATTTGCAATAAAATCCAGTTTAATCACTCCTGTTAAGTGTGGAGTAAACCACGCATTCAATGTTCAATTATTCAACAACTGAGAGAAATAATGATAAATATTTAAAGCCGTTGGAGCCATGGGGCATTTGGGGGCGGGGGCGTAGAATTGAGTCTGTTTGTTTTTGCAGCAATCACTTCCTTTCTCCTGGCTGGCCTTGCCCCCCAGACAACATTTCTAATTAAAAGAGCAAGAGTAAGAGTCTCTGAAACCACCCTCCTGCATTTAGAAAACACTCGCTTTTGCATAAAGAGACTGGGATAGCTGAAATGGGATAAGAGCTGGAAGGTTACAGTGCGGACAATGGGTTTTCATTCTGTAGGGATACACATTGTATGTAAATATTTACTGTATTTGAATGCTAAGGCTATGTCTACACTGGCAATTGAACGACAAAACTTTTGTCTTTCAGAGGTGTTAAAAAAAAAAGACAAAAGTTTTGCTGGCGACAAGTGCCAGTGTGAACAGCTCGTTGTCAGCAGGAGAGCGGACGCTGCTTGTTGGGGGTGGAAGTTTTTTGTCAGCAGGAGAGCCGACAAAGAGCGACTACACCGCACGACTTTTAGGGGCACGGTTGTAGTGACACAGCCATATCACGAAAAGCTGTGTAGGGTAGACTTAGCCGTGGAGCAGGACAAGAGGAGCCTGGGCTCCTGGGCTCTATTCATTGCTCTACCACCAATGCACTATCCAGCCTTGTTAATCAGATCTGTGCTTCATCAGATGTGTAAAGCTCAATGGATATTTGTAAAGCACTTTGAGAGTCTCTAATATGCCTTGCTAGAGATGTGTGAAGTATAAAGCACTCTATTCTCTGGCCATCTCCTGCCTCTGCAGTGTCCACCCTTGCAACTGGGGTATAGATCTGGAGCCATCTAGGGGTACTAAGCAGAGCCTCAGACTTTGCGGTTGTATGGGGGTGGCTGCTACAGTGTTGGGGAACAGAGCTGGTCCATCCCTGCTCCACACTACCATGACCTAAAAGGAATATTGGCTGGGGTCAAGCCCAGATGCTGTTTTGCACACGGTTCAGTGTGTTGACTGGTTTAATACATAGTACTAGGCCACACTGCTCATCCAGTTCCATTTCCAGAGGCTCTGAAACCATAATTTCCTATGATGCATACAGCCTTGGGATCAAAAAAACTTTCACTGAGAACCCAGGTTCACCCATAAGGAGTTATCTGCCTTTGGTATGGAGCAGGAATGGGACCCAGAACCCTTCTGACCCAAAAGAGCTGGTACTTCCCTCTTCTTTGTTTTCATTTGTGTTATTTCATTTGGCTCATGCCTCAGAAGAAGCCTAAGTCCGTGCTGCTGCAGTGACTGTGAGACACTCTGCTTAGCTGCATCTGTCAGAAATTCATGGATACAAAGAAAAAGAAATGAGGTGAAGCCAGGGGTCTGAGAGACGCTGATGGAAGCCTCAGAGAAGAAGACAATGCAATGTTAAGCCCAGAGAGAGATTGGTAAAGCCAAAGTGCAGCTGAACAGAGAGAATGTGCAGGATCCCAGCTGATTTGATCTCAGTCATTTTAACTCCTTCAGTTATCCTGACAAGCTAGATGGACTGAGTTTGCTGAGTGAAGCAGAAATTTCCAGGCTGATGTCTATATGAAGCCCAGAGGTGAACAACTGCTGACTGGAAGGTATAAAGCAAAGAAATGATGTTCACATTAGTTTGCACTTTCCCCAGTAACATATAACTCAGCCAAACAATCTTTGCAGGCTTTTCCAATTCCCTGCACAGGGTGAGAGAGTTCACCCAGATGGTCAGTGATGGATGCCACTCTAAAGGGAAGAGCTGAGGTGCAAATATTGACATAGAGGGACTGCTTCTCTTCTGCTTCCATCTTGTCATTGTATATGGGGGTGAAATGGGACCTAAGCAGAACTGTCTGTTCGCTAACACAAAAGGTATTTTATGCCCATTTTGGATGGATGCAAATGACCGCATCACGTGCAAAGGGTTGTTCTGATGAAAGAAAAGACCAAGCTATTTGCTAGAAAATGCATGGAAAGTAGGAACCAGCTGCAGTCAGGCACCAGGGGATATGAATCACCTTTAAGAGGTGAAAATATGTACATTAAAGGGCATGACCCAAAGTGAGAGAGGGAGGCACATAGCCAGCTCCTGGCTAACATCAACTCACCATGCATTAGGAAGGAGTTACTTCTTCCTATGCTGTATCTGATTGTGCTTTCCAATTAAAAACAGCATCATTTTTTTCCTGCTGATTAGTACTAGCCAGCCAGCATGCAAATGCCAGTGAGCCCACACTTCATCATTTCCCAATCTAATTACTCGTGAAGAAGGCGGCGGATGAGCAGCAGAATTGACTGCATTATTGACTGCCGCACTCTTTGCCTGCCATACGTACAGGACGGAGATTAGATATTAATCCTCTGGACACTGAAGGTCTCTTCCAGCTTGTCACCAAATCAGATATTGGTCCTATAACTTATTTAAGTTGGCACTGGGTTGCAGCAGCAGCTTTTGTTTCCTTTGCAGCTGGAGCTTGTTTCTCTGCAGTGACCTTCCTTTGAACAAATAAAGCTGGGAGCCAAAAAAAAAAAAAAAAAAAGAGGCAAATAAGGTTGCAGGGTGAACATGTACCAAGGGAGAGGTTTAAAAATGATGCCAAGTTATCTTGCATGCAGCCTAATGAAACTGGAAATAAAGATAATACTTGTGAGCTCATTAATTGTTCAGGGCACTCTCTAAACTCTACCTCATCCTCTGGGGACAGCAAATCAGACTGTCCCCATCGTACAGAGTGAGGACATAGTGATTAACAGAGGTATTTGAAAAGGCAGCCTCTAATTTGGGGCCTCTGCATTTCTGAGTGTCCAACTTGAAACACCTTGTGCCCGATTTCCAGAGGCACAGTAAGAACGCGTAGGTCCCGTTGACTCCAGCTGGAGTTGTGGGTGCTCAGCACCTATGAAAAATATCAGCCCTCCAGTATCTCAGGTTGGGTGCCCAAAATTAGAAGACATTTTTGAAGACTTTGCCCTAAGTTTTTATAAAGGGACCCCACAGCAGCAGACCAGGGACTAGAACCCAGAAGTTCTTGGCTGGGTCCGAGGACAGCCCTGCCTTTCAGAAATGGAGGGTACCCAAGAGTTGGCCAAATATGGTAAACCCAAAATCTCTGACTGTACATTTGCATGTTTAAATGAGCTAAGCATCATCTGTGTTCACACCCCTATGTGCTCCTGTCCCATTAATAGTCTGGGGAACAAGCTCCCAGGAGGGAACAATCATGGAAACAGCAAACTTTATGCAAATACTGCAGAATATTCACAAAGAGTGAAGTGTTAATAAACATGAGCTTTCAAGCCAGAGATGAGACATTGAGATTGACACTTGTCCAGCTGGGAAACAGAAACAGCAACGTGTAACCTATGTGTCCAGTCAAAATTAACCAACATAGGGCCGATCTACACTACCGCTTAAATCAACTTACATCACTCAGGGGTGTGAAAAAGCCAACCCCTCCCCCCGAGCGATGTAAGTTACATCGACCTAAGTGCTGTCCACACCCGCGCTCTCTCCTGCTGACATAGCTTCCGCCTTTTGCGGAGGGGGAGTTATTACATCAATGAGAGAGTGCTCTCCCATCAGCATTGCATATCTTCACCAGACGCGCTACGGCTCTGCCAGTGCGTTAGTGTAGACTTGCCCAGAATAGTTTATGTTGTTAATCTCATCTGCTCACAGCGAATGGCTGGGGGCCCAGCCTCAGATCCAGGATCAGTCAAAGAGATCCTTCAGCAAATGAATGAGAAAAAACAGCAAAGGGTGACGGCTGGACTCATGCACTCACATATTTGTGATGCATTGCTTGCCCAGCCCCAATAAGCAGCTGGAGAGGTGATACTGTGGCAGCATGAGTCCACAGAAGAAGAAAGGGACGCTCATAACTACTGGGGCCAGAGGTGTTAGGGTGCGGTCTAGTGCTGTGGGAGTGAACCATCCATTCTCCCCGAATTGTTTCTTCTCCTTGTTTCTAGGCAGCAGGGCACTAAGGGAGAGACGGGGCAGATTATTAATAGGCAGCCTCTCTCAATACAACGTATCTGCAACCCGCATGTCCCCTTCCAGGACATCATTCCAAAGCCGTCCCTTCGGCAAAGCTCAGACCGTACTTCGGCTCATGTCAGTCCCCCCCGGCAACTGGCACAGTGTCTATTTATTGAGTTTAAAGTAAAAGTAAGTGTGTAAATGTAACTAGCACATTGAACCCACCTCTGCTCAGGGATTTCTGGCCGTGCGGAATGCCCGGGCATTCGAGTTACAGGTTAGATCTCGCTGACACTCTGAGGCAGGTGTGGTGGATTGTGGAGCAGGGAGAGGGCCACTGGTCAGGGAGCAAAGGCTGGGGACAAATGAGGCTGAAAGGTCAAACCCTGGGGCAGCCAGCGTGTAGCTGGAGTTTGTTGCCAGAGGTAGAAGGTCAGAGCAGGCAGTGGGTTCCCACCAGTTCATGCTTTTGGGAGCTCAGCCTCCTGCACCAGAGACTGTCAAAGGGGTGACTGGGGCAGCACATTTCCGCTCCTCCCAGTCCGGGGAGCCCCCAGGGGCCAGTGGCTGTGGCTGGCACACAGTCAGGCTGAGAGGGGTGATGAAGGGACCCCACACATTCATCCGTGCACATGATGTTATGCAGGGCTTGTGAGCCATCAGGGAATCATCGCTGCTGCTGTTCCAACCAGGGCGGCTGAAGCCTTGGAAGCTTTGCGGGAGAGGCCTGGAAGGAATGCCGGCCGTTCCCAAGTTGGGAACGAAGGGGCTTTTGTTTCTGTAGCTTATAAACAAAAGGGAAAGATCTTCTTCCTCTCTCTGTCTGGGAGATGGCGGGGCTGGGCGGGTATGGAGAGGACACATTTCTAGCACCCGCAGGGGCCTGGAACACAGACAAGTTGCAGTTTGAAACTGGTGCCAATTCTAGTAGCAGGCATGAAAGCCACTCAGAGCAAAAGTTCCCAGCAGCTCCCTGCTTGCACCCACGGAGGGAGTGAGCATCTCCACTGAGGGGACGGCAGGGGCAGGGGCATGTTCAGCTTCCCATCAGCCCCACTGAAGCTCAGGACCAGGCCTGTTTGCTACTGACATGAGAAAAGCAAAGGAAGAGCTCAGTGCAGGGCCTGAAAAATGAATGTTCCAGGAGACGATCTGGACTTAGTGACAGATGGTCACTTACACCAAAAATCACACACATTCAGGTTGCTTCCGGTCCCAAGAGACCAGTCACTTACCCGGATCAATTTGTCCCCTTGATCCTACACCAAAAACAATGCCTGTAGCCAATCCTCTAATAAACTCTCCAGAGGTTTATTAACTAGGGCAAAGGAATAAGAGTTATTAACAGATGATTATTTACAGGAGATTGAAAGTCTGCAGGATAAGGGACTCCTCAGGAGCATTTAATTTAACATATCTGTGCCAGGCCCAGATCCGGCATCTTGCACCCGCATGCTCTGTTCCTCAGGACAGGAAGAAGTGAGCTGAGTGCAGGCAAAGGGTCCCTGGGGAAGGAGTGAGGTGCCCCAGAGCTGTTTGCCTTCTGTAAGGATTCAGCTAGCTGGGTCTCGGGTGCATGATGACAGCCCGGCTTTGGAGAGGAGACGGAGAGGTGGGCACGTGGGCCATCGGTGGGGCACCCTCAGCCCTGGAACCTTGGGAGCCAGCCAGAGCCCCAGCGTGGGGCTGGCTGTTGGCTCTGGCTCTCCCTTGCTTTGGGCCTGCAGCCACAGGGGACATGTCCATGGTGATGAGATGGCAGAGCATGGCTGGCTCTGATTCTGTACCGGCTGTTGGCAACAGATCCCATTTACTCTCTGCGACAGGCCCAGCTGCACGATGGGTGCACTGTACATGGTTAACAATCTGCCGATGGGACCTACTGATGTGCAGGTGACACACCAGGATGCCCTGCCCTCTGGGCAGATAGAGCACAGTGTCTGCCCACTACCCCGAGCAAGCAGTTCCTTCCCCAGGAATGTGGACCCCCCCCAGCTCCATCAGAGCTCAATGCAGCCACATCACCCTGACATCTAGTGGCTGAAAGTATTTGTTGCTCAACATGTAGCCTGCTGCTGGTTGTTTAAAAGCATTTTGCTGTCCTGAACAATCGTGGAAACACAATCAGCCGCTGCAAGACATTTAAATATTCCATGCATTGCACTAGGCCTTAAGCAGACAGCTCGTAGCAATTAATGACCAGGACTAGGAATGTGGTTTGGATTTCTTGACATTACCTCCCCCACCTGTGTCTCGCCAGGAATAGGAAGTGCAGTTTCCTACATCTGCGGACTAATTTGCATACGCTCTGTGAGGAGGTGCTCATGGGCTCCAGGGCTGGGGCTAGTTTGGTTTTCCACGGGCATCTGGCAATGCCAGAGGCCAGATAGCATGCTGGATGTTGTGTGATGTGTCAGTTTCCCTGTGGAGCAAGGTAAGCAAAGGTTTCTTTGGACCCACAAACACTGTCCGGAGCCAAAATACCTAGTGAAAAATGAAATTACAGCAAGAGCAGGAGGGCAGGTCTGATGCCAGGCTCCTACAGCAGCCACAGCTGGCATGAGCCCACGCCTCAAACCTAGGCCCTCCCAGCATCGAGGATGCACTCGGCACTGCAAGCCCAAGAGCTATAAACCCCAAAGGAAAAAGAAAAGGAGTACTTGTGGCACCTTAGAGACTAACCAATTTATTTGAGCATGAGCTTTCGTGAGCTACAGCTCACTTCATCGGATGCATTCAGTGGATCCGATGAAATGAGCTGTAGCTCACGAAAGCTTATGCTCAGATAAATTGGTTAGTCTCTAAGGTGCCACAAGTACTCCTTTTCTTTTTGCGAATACAGACTAACACGGCTGCTACTCTGAAACCCCAACAGGTTTCCCAGCCCACCTCCAGGAGGGGAAGTGATGCTCACAGTCAGTACGGCAGGATGTCTTAATCCCTTTTCAGAGGGAAAGGGTGGAATTGCTCTCTTCACATGCCCTCTGCCCTCTCTCCTGTGTGCTCTTACTGAGGCTAAGTGTGGATTAACAGTGATCTTCCCTCTTGCTTGGGAGGATTAAGCATCTCATCCTCCTGCAGTCATTAGGCAGTTGGCTTACACTTTTCATTGTAAAAAGATGCTTTTCTTTATGGAATGTCCCTTTTTCAGCCCTTTCGAGAGGGATCCGGCGCTGACTTTGGGACATGACCAGCAGCTTTCTGACCGTTTCTGAACACTCTTTTCTCTCCCGCCATTAGCACATCTTGTTAAACAACACAGGGAGCTGCCTGCACATGCTGACGCTGCTACTGATCGTACTAGACACCACCTCTGCACTGTGCATTCCTGCCCATCCAGTTCCTTTTTCCACCTGCCTGAGGTCTCTACCAGCCACCACTGTTGTGGCTTGACCAGACCAAGATGTGTGGGTAGTAGTCCTGTTTCAAAGACTATAAGCTATGCAGTAGTCAGCCTGAAAGGCAGTGTGGGCTATCAGTTACTGCTTGGGACTGAGGCTCAAATGACCTGGGTTCTAGTTCCCACCTCTGCCAGTTACTTGCTGCATCACCTTACTCAAGTCACTTAATATCTCGGTGCCTGACTTAGCTCACTGGAGATAATGAGACTTGCCTTCCTTTCAGATCCATGGAGGGAAAGTGCTAAAAACAGCAAAGTGTATTATTTATCATTGTCCTGGATTTGTTGTTATTGGTAGGTGACCTAACTAGCACATGCATTCTGTACCTTGGAGTAACTGTACCCTGAGCTAGCCCCCTGCTGTAAAAACGGGTCTTCTGTCCCTGGGGCCATGCTGGGAGCTGTGCATTATAAAGTTCTGAACATCAGATGCCAGCCTCATGTCCAACAGCCCATCAACGTAGGTGAAGGGATTTTCCAGAACTCAGTTTCCTTCTTGAGGCTGAGCAGCTGACCCCCCTTGCACAGAGCAGCAGCCCAAATCTGCGCCTCTGCCTGACTAATGCAGCCCCCTGACCTCTGATGGTATGTCTGCACCCCTTTGTGGAGAGGACAGGCTGTCAGAACAGGAGAAATATGCCTTAATGAGCAGAGGAAAAGGAGGAAGTACAGCTGGAAGTTGGCAGGCATATTACTGACTGCACAATTAGCAATGAACAACTCCCTAATGATTGTTATAAAGTTTTAAACCAGCTAATGGGTCCTGGAAAGAAGAAGTTCATTGAAAGTACAAAGCATAAAAGAGCGAACACAAGCTGTGACATTTGAAATGAGAAAGCAGGAGCTAGTTTCTCTAAAAGTGATTATGGAATTATAGTACTGCAGTAGTTATCAGTTAGCGATGTGCTTGGAATATAATTCTAGGACGGTGCTTACGGCTTCATCCGTGTGACACTGAAGAATGTGCGTCTGCATGGTCCTGGTGGCTGGGGAGTCAGCCACCCAAGGCAAAAGGGGAGATTGGCAAATCACCAATAAGAATTTGACTTTCAGTGGGAGCTGGGCTCTGACCTGTCCTTTCTGCAGTTAAAATGATAGCTTGCCATTTCAACACAGGCTTCAGTACATCCCAGTTCCTCTTGTGAGCTGTCTGTCTGCCACCTCACCTGGAGCCAATGCAGATCAGCTCCAGCCCAGACAGTTGTAGGAAATGGTCAGAATTTTGCAGGCATATTCAGATAAGTTGGACACTAAAGAGGTTTGACTTTTCCAGCCTCTCTTCTCCCATAATCTTGTCTCTCAGACCAGGGCACATGAAATCCAAAGTTCCCGACATAAAGAATCATGTGCACAGATGCCTGTGAGTTGGTCACTGGACCAATCTGACATCCCCTAGCTGAGCTGTGTTCTGCAGACGGGCTCAGTAGTGGTTTGTAACTGGCCTCTATTCTTTCTGATTAGCATTAGCATGTTAGTGACAATCAGAGCTGTCATGTACTCATCCCTAAACAAAAGAGCTGGTCACAAACACTCCGGGGAGAGGATTTGATTTTGCTGAAGTTCCAGTGAAACTCAGGTAGGTTGCAAAACATGCCTGGCTTCCTGCCAGCTTGCCCACCTGGCTCCTTGGCAGCTCACCTGCAGGGTGCTGGGGAACCTGGGTGTGCAGAGTCCATGACTCGCTAGCAGCCCATTAGGCAGACTTCACCAGGGCCAAGGCTCCATTCCCTTCCAGGAAGAATTTTGACATTTGGGGTCTCATTCCTAATCAGAATAAAACCGGATTTCAAAATATTGAAACCCCCAGTGAAACTGAATTCCCTTTCTCCACCTAGCGATACTAAACACTAACCTTTTCCCCCTTCTTTGGGGTCTTGAAGCCATGGTTTTGGGAACCGTAAAGAGAAGAAATGAGCAATGTACATGAAATCTTGGGGCTCTGGCTTGTTTCTTTTTGGCGCATGGGCTCATGCACAGACAACTGCTTCATCCAAACACTCTGACTTGTGCAGGGGTCCACTGCTTTCTTCTCCATCCAGAAATTTGGAGAGGCCCCTTGTGTTACCCAAATTGGCAGCTGGTGTCACATTGCCCCATAAATGTTCCTTGGAGTTTGTCATTTCTGCCACTTCCCATCACAAAAAGGCACCTGGTAGGTTGTCAAGTCATATCATGGCATGTCACGTCGGTGAGGGTAGCTTCTTGACCTTTAATTTGCATTCTTCACTTTTGTGTGTGGGAACAGGCACGCACGCCCACCAAGTCTTCCTAGCTCCAGTCTGGGGAGATAACGGACTCTGAATGAATCAAGAGTTTCTATTATTCACCAACCAAAAAGTTATGTTCTGATGACTGGGCCTCCCCGACTTGAACCCCAAAAGTCAGTGGGCCGGATCCCAGGCTCTGGCTGAATCCAGGAACCTTAATCCATGAAAATCCCTGCCACTGAAATTGCTTTCCTCTCCTGCTGGTCCAGCCTTCAGAGCACTCACAGACGTTCCCACTGAAATCAATGGGGAAACGCCCATTGACCTGGGGAGGGCAGGTTTAGGCCAGCAGTGAGTGGGCACTTTTAGAAAGGCCATCCTCTTTGTGTCTGCCCCACGGTGACTGGTGACAGACGGTACAGAGCCTTGTCTCCCACTTCCGAGAGCCCTTTGCAGTCCTCTTCTCTTCTCCTGTGTTCCGTTAAAGTGTCTCCGTCTGGCTGCTCCCCTTCAGTGCTCCCTGCGTCTCTGGCCTTGAGTCCCTTCCTCCCCCTAAGCTCCTCTTCTCTCCAACCTACTTTGCGCTCTCTGGGCCGTAGACCTCCATCCAGGCCAGCCTGCGCTCTGTCTCTCTGTCGGTCTTTGTCAGGCACCCTCCCTCTCCACCTCCAAATCATTTATAAAAATCCACCCATCGCAGCTCTCTGCAAGCACATCCTGCCATCACATACACCGGTGTGAATCTGGAGTGACGCCACTAAAGGCAACGGGGGTTCAGAATTCCACTGGGTTAAATCAGGGCAGGGCTGCCCATAATGTCCCAGTGCTACTCCTTGTCCATTATTGGTACTGAGCCTAGATGGACCCTGACCAGTAAGCTCCCTGTGCCTGGGTTTTGTTTTGAATGGCTGTGAAGCACCCTCATCTTTCTAGAACTGCGGTTCCCAACCATCATTCCCCAAGGACCCCTTTGGCCTCTGACTACATGTCCCAGACCCCTTTCATTCCAGGATTACCGGAACAACGTAACACAAGCACAGCCTCTCACGCACTGTATATGTTCACCAAATTGCAGATCGCCCTGTCCTGTGCTGCTAACATTTATTACTCTTTTTTTCATTACACGTGACTTTCATTTCATGTGCTGCGGACACTGCAATGGTACCACTCCAATTTCATTAAGTAAATAAGTTTAGAAATGATTAATCACAGTAGCATGGCCTCTCACATGTCAGACTTTCTGTAACACTTTTCACTGTAGCCTATACTATGGGAACTGCCCTAATCTGTGTGTATGCCCCCGTCTAGTCTGGTTAGCCTTTGCCATTGGGTCAGTTAAACCATCTGACCATCTTTATGCCAGCTGATGGCATTTGACCATCTTTATCTGCTGCACAACTAGAGCTTCACTCAAGAACAGTACCAGCAGCAATGTGATGGGCTGGTGAAAAATGTAGGTCCCTTTTTAGCCGTACCTCAGATTTGTTGTGAAAATGAAAGGCACTTTCCGTACCCAGAAAACCATCATTTTATTGTGAAATTTCTCTCAATATGGCAGATTCCCAGCCACGGTAAGTTCACAGTTTTGGGCAGCACTCTCATGATTAGAGTCAGGCAAATACAACACAAAAGGGTTTGTGGAACATTCATTCAATGAAAAACAGATATTTGCTTCCGCGGTGTCCACAGCCCCTTTTATTTGTTCTCTTTTAACTTTCCTCTTGGTAATTTTTAGTTCACAAGGATGTGCAGAGACCTCATGCATCTTCATGCCATAAGCGTTTTTAAAAAGTTTCACTCCTCCAGTCCGGGACAGAAACAATACCATGTGACTGAAGTCACAAGTCACACAGTACAAATCCAGCACTTGTGATACATCCACAACACCTTTACCAAGAACCAACCTAAAATGTCTCCTGATGTCACCCTTGTTCTTAGGGCTTATCCTGACTACCAAGGACTAAGGAAACCCATTCTACTGTGCCAAACGGAGTGACTGAGCTTAGAACCCTTGCCACAGTCTTCCTCTGGGTGCAACTCGTTTACCTGAACCGTGGTCCTGGGCAAAATTCTGATAGTGAGACCCTAGAGGAGGTGGAAGGTGCCTCCTTTGAGGATTTGCTACAGTTCTGAAACTCAAGCTGAGTTTATTGAAGTCCACGAAACTCAGCCTGGCTTACAGTGAAGCAAGGTTGATTTATGCTATTGGCCATAAGCCACACAAAGCAGGGAGCTGAATCTTTCAACCCAAAACCAAAAACTTCGTGATTTTGAGCTGACTTCCCCCTGGAAATTTTTCCCTCCAGAGCGCATGCAAACAGTGGAGTCCGTCGCAGCTTGAAATGGTTTGAAGCCCTCCTGCTATGAAGATCAGTGGCCCATCAGCACTGGTGTCCCACCCTCTGTCCGATCAGATAGGACCAGCAGGGTATAATGTCCGGTGATACAGAGAGCTCTGTTATAGCAGAGGGCCAGTCTTGCTATAGGTAAGACTGAGTGGTGCTCTCTGTTTAAAGTGGACTGTTCTTAGTGTCAGGTTTCAGAGTAACAGCCGTGTTAGTCTGTATTCGCAAAAAGAAAAGGAGGACTTGTGGCACCTTAGAGACTAACCAATTTATTAGAGCATGAGCTTTCGTGAGCTACAGCTCACTTCATCGGATGCATACCGTGGAAACTGCAGCAGACATTATATACACACAGAGACCATGAAACAATACCTCCTCCCGCCCCACTGTCCTGCTGGTAATAGCTTATCTAAAGTGATCATCAAGTTGGGCCATTTCCAGCACAAATCCAGGTTTTCTCACCTTCCACCCCCCACACACAAACTCACTTTCCTGCTGGTTTCAGAGTAACAGCCGTGTTAGTCTGTATTCCCAAAAAGAAAAGGAGTAGGGAGAGTGGTCACTTTGGATGAGCCATCACCAGCAGGATAGTGAGTTCGCGTGTGTGGTTTTTGGAGGGGGGTGAAGGGGTGAGAGAACCCGGATCCGTGCAGGAAACGGCCCACCCCGATTATCATGCACACCGTGAAGAGAGTTGCCACCCCGGATGGGCCACCACCAGCAGGAGAGCGAGTCTGTGTGTGGGAGGGGTGGAGGGCGAGAAAACCTGGATTTGTGCTGGAAATGGCCCAACTTGATGATCACTTTAGATAAGCTTCAGAGTAACAGCCGTGTTAGTCTGTATTCGCAAAAAGAAAAGGAGTACTTGTGGCACCTTAGAGACTAACCAATTTATTTGAGCATGAGCTTTATGAAGTGAGCTGTAGCTCACGAAAGCTCACGCTCAAACAAATTGGCTAGTCTCTAAGGTGCCACAAGTACTCCTTTTCTTTCTCCTGCTGGTAATAGCCCATCCAAAGTGACAACTCTCTTCACAATGACAGGTTTCAGAGTAACAGCCGTGTTAGTCTGTATTCGCAAAAAGAAAAGGAGGACTTGTGGCACCCTAGAGACCAACCAACCCACTAGAGCATAAGCTCTCGTGAGCTACAGCTCACTTCCTCAGATGCATATCGTGGAAACTGCAGCAGGCTTTATATATACACAGAGAATATGAAACAATACCTATACACCAATACCTTAGTGTATGTAAATAGTTAATAGGTAGGGTGCGAGTCAATGGCACCCAGGAAGATGTAACATACATACTGGGTTTTGTAGGGCCAGTAACACTGTCTATTGTAATGCACTGTGAATGGCTTCCCCCGGGCAGCTCTTAACATTGGTCACCAGTAGCGACCAATGTCCGATGTTTCAGGAAGAACACGCTCTCTCCTTTGCAATGCATCTAGAGATGGGGGGGCGGGGGGGCAGAGGAGGAGAGAGAGATTAGGAAGGTCTTCATAACCCCCGCACAGTGATCAGTTTACACCCTGCAACGTGAGATTTGCTACCCTTACCTTATCTGAAACCACCTCCCTATCAATGTTATCCAGCCCTCTGTAAACCCTAACCCCCGCACTGACTGGGATGGGGCCCCTGTGCCTACCGCTGTCACTTCTTGTTCTGACATGGTGATGAATATTCAGTGACAAGCCATGTCAGGTTTCCTCTTCTTCCCCGCACGTCGGCTCTCTTGATTCCATTAGTCACTTTGTATTATTTACCAGGAGAGGAAGCTGGAAATGCCGGCTGAATGCAGGTTTGCTTTGCCCGTTGCATTCCCTGCCTGCCTAGTTAGCCCCAAAGTTCCTGTCCTGGGGATCATTTGGCAAAAGAGTCATTTACTTGATTCTCCCCCACCCTTCAAATAAAGATTTTTAATCTGCTTAGTTAGGAATCAAAACAATCACTGCTTTCCCACTTCCTGCACAGACCTGCGGGGGTGGGCGCAGCGTCTCTCCCCAGCTCCCAGCAAACTTCTAATAGCACATGCTATCACAAGGCCTCCTATTGCGAGGGTTTTACAAAGTCAATCAGCACTTGTTTCCAAGTACGCTACCACATGTCGTCGTCAGTAACTAAACTTGAACAGTAATCATTCCAAATAATCAGAGCACACTTAGGTGTGATGCCCTTTGGTTTGGGTTTTGTAGGTTTCTCGGTTCCCCAGTAAAGTGCTAAACACTTAGAATCATAGAATACCAGGGTTGGAAGGGACCTCAGGAGGTCATCTAGTCCAACCCCCTGCTCAAAGCAGGACCAATCCCCAATTCTTGCCCCAGATCCCTAAATGGCCCCCTCAAGGATTGAACTCACAACCCTGGGTTTAGCGGGCCAATGCTCAAACCACTGAGCTATCCCTGCTGCCCGCCCCCCATTTCTGCGAATGTGGTCACACTAATGCCATGCTGGCTGAGTTACCCATGCATGGGGAGTATGTCTGAGAAGCTGTGGCTGGGAGTTTTGAAGGAGCCTGAATTCCACTGGGAGTTGAGCAATCCCAGTCGGGGCAAGGGCAGATGCTGTAACCCTCAGAAGATCAGATCTGAGCAGGGGCTTAATAGAAAAACAAATTTTCTTGCAAAAAGTCAGGGGCTTTCTTTTGTGTGCGTGTGACTTTTATAAAAAAATAAAGAAAAAGCTTTCCTCCATTTAGCTGTGATCAAACGAAAAGGGCCTTCTGAAAATGATTCAGGGGATGATTTGGAATAACTCTAATTATTTCTGCTATTGACCCAGGATTCTCAGCCTGTTCACTGCTTTGGTGCAGTACATGCTTTCTCCTTGACTATGTTGTTTGCAAGAAGCCACAAAATCCCACAGCATTACAAACCCCTGCCCCCCATACCTATCCATGTAACAAGCCTCTTCCACTCTAAGCCTTTCTGCAAGGGGTGAAGTCAGAGGGCTCAGGGTCATAATGAATCTGGGGAAGCATTTCTTAGTCTCGAGGATTGATTCAGTGGATCTCTGCCTCCAACGATGCTGGGAGAGGCCAAATTCACAGCTCAGTCCTTGGCACATTAGAAAACAGACTTTCAAGACAGAGGGCACCAGTTGATTCAAGAGGACTGTGAGAGATCAGGTGCAGGGCGGGAACATGGAGGTGAAGTCAATCAGAGTGGTATTTGGCTGCAAAGGATGATAAGGGAAGTGGTGTTTTCTGGCGGTTAGAGTCGGAGACTGGGACCTAGGACATCTGTGTTCTAAGATCTACCTCTATCTCATTGTGCCACCTAGGGCAAGTCACTTAATTTCTCTTTGATTCACTTCCCCAGCAGTAAAATAACAGGTATTAATGTTATTTACCCACCTCACAGGGATGTTGTGTAGCTTGAAAATGTCTGCAAATGCTTTGAGGCCTCATAGGTGTCTAGTGATAAGCGCATCAAAATACTTCAGTGATGAGCACCTTATAACTGCATGTAATAACAATGGAATTGACGTAACATTCACCTTCCTCATCACTTGTAGAAGTAGCAAATAGGCACTTTTCTCTACCCCCAGATTCCTCAGAGATGGGAGCATTAAAGGTACATGTGAAATAGATGCTTGTAATACATAATAGATGCTTGTGTTTAATTGCTGTCAAGTCACCCCACTTTTTTGTGAGTCCTTTTCTCCTTTCTATTGGGTATGCTGCAGAATTGTCACCAACTCAGATCAGGGAAGAGACAGAGGGGGAGAAATGTATTTCATAGCTGGACTCAAGTAGGTTGGAGTAAGCAAAGTGGCACTTGCCATAGGCCAAGAGTCATCAGAAGGATTTCAGGGAGAGGAGCAATAATATTTATGGTATTAAACAAACCAGGGATCACAGCCAGTGGTGAAGGTAGCAAAAAAAGAAGATCAATATAATAGTTAATGGATACAGAAGGGCAATTTAATTGGGTGTTGTGTTTGATAAATTATTTGCGAAGTTAAACACACCATGAAAGTAGCACAGGCCTGCCTTCTGAGGAGTTAAATGAGTCAGCCAGCATAAATTGAGCCCAAATGATTAATGTTTATAAGTGCCTTTGTTTGCTAAGCTGACAAGTCACCAGGAGTAAAAACAAAGCTGGAATATTTTTAATTGTGTTTTACTCATGTTTCCCCATTTTGAGTTGGTTGTAGGAGCAGGTCTTTATTTGGGGAGGGGGAAAGTGAGTTTCTTCCTGGTATGTGGGGCTTGAATTGTGGGCATTAGTTGACATTGCACAGCTCACCCCCTGACAACATCTCCTCAGTGGCTATGGGAGACACCTCTCATTTTGCTTAGCCGGGGGAGGGAGCCCTTTTTACAAGGAGCAGACTGACATGTGCTGGGCATTGCCAAGCCACCGATGGCAGGCACCCTGGCTGGGAAAAGGGATAGTTTGTGACCCTGGCAGTATGATGGGGACACCAAAGTCTGTCTCTCTAACTAGAGAATAAATGTCACCAGAACCAAGACTGTCACGGGAAAACTGGGAAAACGTTTTTTTGCAGCGTGATGATGAAGTGCATCAGGAAGCGTATTTAATGTGCTATTGGGAGACACAGTAATGAGGGAGAGGAGGCACAGGATGCATTGGCCATCACTGTCTTGCCGGACAGCACATGCCCTGGATTTCGCAAGGGTATTTGAGAGAGAGTTAACGCTAGTCTGTTGATCCTTTATGCCACAGTACAAACAAGGTGACAATCCCTAGCACAGGGCCTTGTGGATAAAGGCACTCTAGGTGGGGAACTAGCAGGCTGCTATAATGGGCAACTGGTTGAATATAAATAAGGTTGTGTCTCATCGCCTGGCGGTATTTGTGAGTATGTCGCACTATGCAGACTCAGGAAATCAGGCAAATAATTTCAAGTGCCTAACTTCATTTTGAAACTCCTCAGAATTTCTGTCAGGAAAAAACAAGCGTACAGTGAGCAGCCGAGTCCAGGTTAGACAGGGACTGTAGGAGCAGGGGAGGGAGCACTCCAGCAAGTGGCCAAAATACCTGCCCTGCGTACTCCCCGTGCTGACCAGCTCAAGCTGAGTGTGCCTACACGGCCGTTAAACACTCCCAGGTGGCCCGTGTCAACTTGCTCAGGCTGGGGCTGCAGGGCTGTCAAACGGCTGTGTACACGTTCAGACTCAGGCTGGAGCCTGGGCTCTGGGACCCTCCCCCCATCAGGCTTGAGCCTAAACATCTACACAGCAATTTGACAGCCCTGCAGCCTGAGCCAGCTGCCCCAGGCCAGCCACAGGTGCTTAATAGCAGTGTAGACACACCCTCTGAGTCCCTTGTGCTCCAGCCATGGTGCTGAAAGCGACTGAGGCTTCCATATTCCAGTCCCAAGCAGTCGTGCTGACGGTTCGCCTCATCGTTAGGTACGAAATAAGCTGGGTCATTTTCCCCCCATTTGTCTGTTTTTAAACATGTCAAGGACACAGAACCCATCCAGGCGCCCTGAGAAACGAGTAAGAACACAGACCAAAGTATCACTCCTGGGAGCTGAGGCATCTAATACCAGAGGTTTGCACTTTTAAATAAAGTTGTGATCTGATTTTCTGAGACAAGACCTCAATGTCAGCTGAAGGTCAGTTGAAAACCAGGTTCCCTCACTTTAGGCAACCACTTTGGCTACATGCTCTATCAAGAACAAAGCCAGAAGTAGCCGACCTCCCCAGCAAGCCATCCAGCAAAATATACTAAAGCTAATACTATACCTTGATTCCCACAAAGCCCCATGTCCCACACACCTCTGGCATCTCCTGGAGATGAGCTACTGCCCTCTATTCAGGTTACCCCTGAGCATATTTGTGATACTTGCAGATACTGCGCCTGCCACAACCCTCAACACGGCTATGCCACCCTGAGACAGACAGGTCCGCTGTTCCGCAGCTGTTCCTTGATCTTTCTGTAGATGACCGGAATTACATTCACACCAGATGGCCTACCACCACATGACACTTTCAAGCTCATGAGGTTGGTTTACAATGTAGACGTTCCCATTGCCAGGTAGATCATTATGCAGAGAGCAGATTTCTGATTAACAGTTTTCTCCTGCACATCAGAATCTCTGTCATCAGCATTTGATCTCAGACTCCAAAGTCCGACTGCCTGGTATTCTGTGAAAGGTCAGAGGAACTGAGCTGCTGACCTGGCATCTGCCTGACTCACTGGTTTACAGCCTCACGGCCCTTTGAGGAAGGGCTGAACAGGGAAGCTCATTACAATATAAACATGGAGAGCACTAAAACAGGTGTTGCTAAGTCTATAAATAGTGGCTAGCCTGACCAGGCATATTCAAATGGAAGCTGCTGTCTTTCATTCTTCTTCCAACAAAGAAAACGAACGAGGATGTTGGCAAGTGACAGGAGCTCTCATAGCAGTGGACTAGGCTTCCCTCTTTAGTCATCTCAGCTTTCAAAAATCCATGCCTATGATTTCCCCATTCCCCTGGAAGTTAATGGGGGGTAGGCAATTTACCAGCATCCTGGGTTTCACAAGCTTACTGACGACTGTATTTTCTCCCTCTGTAGAGCAAAAATATCTACTCCAGTGTCTGGAGGAGGCTTTCTATTTCTCTCATGACTAGAGTTAATGGCTGGAGCCATGCACAGCATTTGTGATGAAACACAAAATCAGGTGGAACTCTCCTGGTTCGATTAAATCCTGGATCTCCTTTATAAAATGTCCTGGGCTGAGTTCAGAGTAAACCTGGATTTTGTATTTATGGGGATGGAAACCAAGTGAATCTGAATGGTGTCTTGTAGTTTTGCAGTAAAACTTAAAAGCTAAGAAAAATTCAGCCAAAGCTGCTAAGTTCTTTTGAGCTTGAAACTCAAAGGAAAACTTTGGAAGAGAGTTAGGGAGGGTGGATCTCCATAGACCAAAACACCAAAGTTCACAAGCCCCTTACACCTCAAAATCACTGAATTTCACCCAACTCTGGCTCTAAGTGCATCAAGACTCATTTCTTGTCACCATCTCACTGTTCTGTCATGTAATGAACGAGTCTGTGTTCCTCCTTGTAACATGCTTGCTACATTTATCATGTAGTCCTATTTTTGCAGAATAGGCAATTAATTTATTATGTGCCATTTTTAAAAAATGTATTGCAATACACTGTGTTCATGAAAGCAACTCCATGCTACTGGGAGCTCTGTGCTGGTATGGTTGCACTAGTGCATAACGTATAAACACACGGATATACACTCCAAATCAATTGTGAGAAAATATAGCATGCAATTGATTGCCTGAAAATAAGTGGCAGTATTTTGGTCTCACATTTAAGCCTATAAAAATGCTTCTGTATATTACTCACATGTAGCCATTATGGGAATTTGTGCCGAGCATAAGCCAATTAAATTTTAACTTTCACCCTCTTTTTTTTTTTAACAGTTCCTCCTACTAATGAAAAAGGACACTTCTTCCTTTTAATTCTTTTGAATAGCATTTGGAATGTTGGTACACAGACAGGGCTGACTTCTGAAGCCAGTTACCAAGGTCAGCATTACGCTGTGGCTGCTTGTCTGGAGTAGATTTGGCCTTTGGTTTCCCTTCTTTGTACAGCTTCCACCATCATTCTCTAAACCACAAACACACAGGAATGCGAAATCTGACCCTAGCCAGGGCTATGCTAGGAAAGGCTTGAAGGTGCAAGCTATACCAGCAAACCCTCCTAGTGTAGATTCAGCTTAAACTAAGCTAAACTGGCAAAAAAAAAAAAAAAAAAAAAAAAGTGACTTTGCCAGTATAGTTTATATAGGTTCCCTGTACAAAATAAGTGATACCATCAAAAGCACATTTATGCTGGTATAAACTGCTTCTACATGAAGGCTTTTCCTGCTGTGGAAATGTCATAAAATCACACTCCTTGCCAATATTACTATGTCAGCAAAGTTTCTAGTGTAGACCTGGACTTAGACATACGCTGTTTGTATCCAGAGGCCACATTCTAAAACTCCCAGAGATCCAGAGAGAGACACACATGTACCAATCCTTTCTGATACACCACACTCATTGAGCCACGGGGGTTATATCTGTTGAGATCAATACATATGAACCAAATCCCTAGTGGCAGTCAATGCAATGTCCCAGCAATACTCACCCTCTATCTTCATCACAAACACAGTAACCCCATGTCTTACTGCTCATAGCCACCCCTCCCCAGATGCCTGGCAGGATCACAAAAGAATAGGAAATCTGGGCTCTGGTGATCCCAGGAAAGGGGTGACTTCTCAAGGGAAGGGCCCCTCATAGAGCATTCCCTGCCAGCAGCTACCTCTCTTTTAAACAGAATTATCATCTTGTGCCACTCCACTAATGGCTATGGCCAGAATCTCACAGGGTGAGAAAGAGGCGCAGCCCATCTGGTAACAGTGTCCCAAGCCATTATAGCTTTACAGATTAAATGCAACACCTTCAGCTCCACCCGGGAGCCTGTTCTCAGCCCGTGCAGATTTCTGGAGGCCAGTGCAACATTTTCGTGAAGTGACTTATAGGTTAGTAAGTGAGCCCTGTACCAACTTCAGCTTCCAGATGGTCTCAGGGTGCAGAGCCCTGTGTAGAATACACTACAGCTATCTAGCCTTAAGTCCTGCTCTATTTAATGTTATTCTATTCTGGTAGCACACCCACCAATGCGGTACCCTAAAGTGAGTGAAGTGAGACCCTTTTAACTGCTTTGGCTGGAATCTGTGTTTCTGGAGAATGTTCTGAGCACAGGTCCTGCAGTTGGCTATGCAAGCTTTGTGCCTACGGACAAGACAGGCCGGCGCAGTGACAGAACCATGACAGTGGCACTGGACACACCTCTAACCTTCCCATGGCATTGCAGACTGCACAGATTTTGCTCAAACTACATACACACAGTAAGAATGATGGCAGTTTAGTAAGAGGCTATTTCTGCCGTCTGCAGACCAAACAATTCATTTCTTTCATTATATCACAAATACTGTTAACAGATTCATGGAGAGAAGAGCAAACAACTGTGAAGAGTTCATGTTGTAAAATTATGTTAAATGGTGTGTAAAGGCCGATTCAGCATCCAGACCTATCATGCTACATCAGGCAGGATCTACCTTGAATACTCCCCTCTGCTGCTGATTTCCAGTGTTGAGCTTGCCTCAGTTATTTTGCCTGTTCTGAATCTTGTGCAATTTCTGCAGGGTAAGATATCAGGGACACCAGAAAAGTGCTCTTAGAAAGCTGATGTTATATCCTGCGCATGAAGAAAGGTAGTTTCACAAACTATCATTGGCCGGCACTTGCCTCCAACATGATAAATGAAAAGACCCTATACGTGTTACAAATGGCATCCAAAGGGCTCAAGAACTTAGCAAAAACAATTTGCACAATACTCTTCACTTATATAATGCTGCTTGTCATCCCTGGACCCCAGAGAGCATTACCAACATTACCTGCATGCTTGGCGGTGTTTTTATGTCCTTTTCCCAGATGGGGAACAGAAGCACAAGCTGGTGAAGTGACTTGTCCAACAGCACGCTGCAAGTCAGTATCAGAGCAGGGACTTTCTCTGAGCACTAGACCCTCCCAGTCATCTGCACTGAAACAAAATTTGGTTGTTGAATAGTGATCATTTTTCTTACAGCAATAGAAAACACCAGCTCAGACATCAGAAATGTCCCCCAAAATGCAGGCAAAATATGCATGGTTCAATAGTTTATCAAGACTGCTGCCACCTGTTACTTATGGGAAATGCATAAACATTCTAGACTTCCCTTCTCCATACCAGCCACAGCCCCGTTGGCTAGCAGCTGGGAGACGTCTGCACGGCAAGGGCCAGACAAGGTTGAAGGAGCAGAGACCCTTCGACCATTTGGCACCACTCTTGTCAGGCTGAACTCCCAGTCATGAGTGTTGTGCGTGCATGGCAGAACGGGTTGCTTTTGGCCAAAAAACAGAATGGGTCTTTTGTCTCCAAGGTTTTTTTTTGCTGTGCTGTGAAAAGCCACAACACTTCCTAGGGGAGTGAGCTGCAGCCTTCCTGTGCATTTATAAAACCCCTCTCACCCGCTGTCATAAAACACGTCACAGGGTCTGTGGCATGCTGGGATGCTGGAGATGTAAAGAGAGTGGGGGATGATTGATTAAAAGGCTCTCAATAAAGTGCTGAGAATTCAGAGCGTGGTGACGAGAATAATGAAAGAATCAGGAGGTCTTTGACTTACGAGGAGAGGTTAGTTAGTGCGACTGACTGACAGGGGAGAAGACAAAGGAGTGATGTGCTAGCTGCCTGTAGACCTCAAAGAGGCAGTGATGGACGGGAAGGAGGGGGGCTGTCCAGCAGGGAAAGGATGGCAAGACAATAAGCCACAGATTGAAACAAAACAAAGAGACAGTTAACTTGACATTAGCTGCGGGGGAGGATTCCGGACTGGAATCCTCCATCCCAGAGCAGCACCATCAGCAAGTGGGAGAGGAGGCCCTCAAATGGGCAACATCACCATGCTGACATGTTGCCCGGGAGATGCAGTGGGTGCTTTTGTTTGGCCTCGTGGTAACTCCAATGTGTCAAGCCAGTCCTTTCATTGACACACCTAGAGCACAGCTGTCAGGCTGCTGCAGCCACAGCAATGCATGCTGTGGGGAATGGGTCTGCTGGGGGCAATGCCCAGCCTGTACGCTGGGGCAAGTGATGGGCTTGAGATATGGGAGAAATGCGATGACCACTTGCTCCCATGAGAATGAGCATTGTGACTGTGACTGACAGCTGAGGGGAGGGAAATGACCAGGGTGTTACAGAATGCGTTCCATGGAGAAGGGGGCCCTGGCCCAGCTGGGCTGGGCTCTGACATCAGCATGGAGAGACTGTGAGCCCTGGCTCTTGGGCTGTAACTAACTAACTATGCTTAATTTGTAATGAAAAACATGCCGGGGCTCAAGCAATGTTTTTACTTTCATAGCTGACACGGCAAGCCCAGAGGGGTCGGGGCTATGAACAGCCAAGCCCAGGCTCAGCCCTGGCACAAATTAAGCACTGCATCCTACCAAGGCCAAAGTCTTCACACTTGGGCCCCAGCCCCGCAAAGACTGATGCCTCTGCTTGATTCTACCCGGGAGCGGTGTCATCAGAGTCAGTGGATCTACACACGGGTCATGGGTGTGAAATTAATTACGCACAGGGTCACAGCCTTGGGACATCGGAATTCAAGTGGCTTGATTTTCAGAACTGCCAAGAACCCACAGTGCCATGTGGCCTGCAGGCAAACGTGCCTCACACCAGGCTCCTAAAAATGGAGGGAACCACCTTCAGTGTCTGTTTTTGACAATGTTGGGCTAGAGGTGTGAGTGCTCGGCTCCTCTGAAAATCAGTCACTGCAGATGCGCCTTGATATACATTTCGCCACCTAGCCTCAGGTTGCTATATTGGAAAATACCAGCCCATACATAGAGGTGAGAATGGAACAGCCATTTCTGCCACTACCTTCTCACTGCTCATTGGCATTTGAATTCATTTCACTCCGTTGGATATGTCTCCTGCGTCTAATTCATTTACAGAATATTACTCTTGTGGCTGGACATTTTTTAGTCTGATTGACCTTTATGCACCAATCACAAATATCCTTTTTTATTGCCTCAGAACCTGAAGGAGGAAATTCGGGATTGCTCTTATTTTTTTCCACCCCTTAAATGATTGGTAAAATAATAACGTTAGTCTTGGTTTTAGCCACAGATTAAAAAATTACACCAGCTGTTTTCCCTCAAGGACTGGGTAAAAAAAATAAAACTGATGGTTTCCTGAACAGTAGCTGGACTGGAGCCATGGGACAGATCAGGACAGAAAGAAGGTTCCTGAACTGATGCTGGCAAATGTTTTAGCCACATTAATCTGGCTCTTATTTTAATCAACTTAAAATTCTCTGTTTTAAAAATGTTAAAGTAATTCACTGTGCAAAAGCCAAAGCTGTGAGATCCAGTCACAGAGCAGAGACCGATATCGTGGTGAAGACTGGGGAATGGGAGACCTGGCTTCTATTGCTGGCTGTGCCACAGATTTTCTAAATGTGACCTTGGCCAAGTCACTTAAGCTCCGTGCCTCAGTGTCCCCATCTGTAACACAGAGGTAATGCAGCCCTTTTTGTCAGGCAGGGTTGTGAGGCTATATTCAGTCAGGTGCTCAGACAGTACAGCGATGAGTGTCCCAGCAAGGTCTGTGCTTATAAGTCAGCCTGTAGGACTGCTAGCATGCCAGGAGCATCAGGAAGGAGCAGTGTATGTGACAGAGCTTTCCTGTGCTTCAGGGAACCTTGCTCTGCTACTGCCCAGACGGCACCTGTGCTGTGGAGAGAGAATATCGCTGCCCTGGTCTGTCATGAAAAATAAACAGGTCCTTAGAGCCCCACCTTCTTTCCTCCTCCACGTCCGTTAGTCGTGACCGTCCCCCCATGGGAAAACAACAGTTAAATACAGTCGTGTCTCCACCATTCCTCAGGCTGTTGCTTTCCAAACTGTTTATACCACACACACCCCTGCATGCCAGCCAGCCGCTCCCTCCGTCGTACACACTTTGCCCGTTATCAGAAAAGGATACTGCAGAGTCTCTGCCCCCACCCTGGGCCAAATAGTTGAACCCCGCTGGGGAAAGCCATCATCTTCCCAGCCATGTGAGCCAGGCCACAGTGATTTGAGCTCAAATAAAATGGGTGAAATGTGGCCGGTTTGGCTCAGGCTCCATCCCCAGAGACTGGAAATCAGGTCAGCTGCTGGCCTGCCTGGGATGGATAATTAAAGTCGCAAACATTGAGCTAATGAAAGCAGTGACGAGGGTTTACAATGGTAGGGCATCTGAACTGAGTGATAGCTGGCACCCTGTCAAATTGATTTTAAATATGAACTCCCTTTAATCCCTCTCCTTATCTCATACTCTACATCACTGATTCCTCATCAAACAGCTTAATATTAAATTAATTTGAGCCTGCCATTCTCTGCCCTGTTATCTTTTCCCCCCTCATCTATGAATTTTAAATCAACTTGTTAACAACCTACTTAGTTGCAAAATTTTGCTGTAATAATTCGCACCCCTGGTGATTGTGTATTAATTTTTAGCGATAACATACGCTGCAAACCTATGACGTTACAGGTGCATTTTTGTGCTCGACGCTGCCTTAAATGTGTCAGCAAAGCAGTAACCCCAGCAAAATGTCTTTTGAGAAGCAATAGCAGAAACGGTGCCTATTAACCCCTTAAGATAGATCTTGGGCCAGAAGTAGGAAGAGCTTCAGGAATCGTCCTAGATTCCCAACCATAATCCACTCTCCATAACAGAGAATCTGGATCAGGTTCTTGGGCTCTGCCATATTTGTCTGAGTTACATTGTAAACTATTTGGGGCAGGGACTTGGGGTTGCTTTAAAATGCATTTTACAAAGCATTGGGCCTGGGTGGGGCCAGATTTTTAATGCTTATCCGACAATCTTGCTTTAGGTAGGTGCGTAAATGGGAGCTGCCAAGCACCGCTCCTGCCACTCAGCCAGTGAGTGGAGCAGATGAAGCCAGCTCAGCCAAGATGGGCTCAGAGCAATGGCTACCAGCCTGGCCAGCTGGAGGCTCTTCTGTGCTGCGTACAGACCTCTGGGCCCAGTTTGAGGCTTGACTGTGGTATAGTGCAGGACACAAACGCACTGAAGACAGGTGCCCTGCGGATCCTGCCACAAACTGGCTCAGTCTCTCTATCCAGCCACCAACTAACAGACATGTGGTTGATCCTTATACAGCCCAATTCTCCTGTGTTAGCAGCTAGCTTGCACCCCACTTGCTCATGGCAGGACAAGAGGCCAGCAACTGAGTACTGTGGTCTCATCAGCAAACACACAGCTGCCCAGGCATGTCCGTGTCTGACCAGGATAAGGTATGTCGCCATTTCCTGGGCTAACGGGGATTGCATCATCCAGCCCTAGCACTTTCTGAAAAAGAAACATGTTGTTGGAAACAAAAATGTCTCCCTTAAAACAACTCCATAACCATTATTGAAGGGAAGTGGTGGGAGCCCTGCTGGTATAAATCAAGATCAAGCAAAGCCCTGGAGGATAGCCTGTCTGGGGAATCTATTGAATCAAAGAACGCTGGCTTTTTGGAATGGCTCATGGTGCCCTATTAGTATTTCCCCATCTCTCTTGTCTATGGGCCTGTGATTCCTGGTCCTCTGATGTGCTCTGGAAGGTTGAGGGAGTTGTTTCTCCTAATGCCTTGTCTCTGATCAAAGACCTCTCCAAGGCTGGAGAAAACTCAGCCAGCTGCTGAGACCTCCTGCTGCACTAACATCACAAGCTCCTCATGGCAAGTCTTCTGCACCTTTGCAGCGGCCTACACAGAAGGTGCTTTTCATTGCTTGTGCTCAACAGAATGAAGCAGTTTTTCCAAACTGGGTCCTGCACCTGGCAGCTGAAGCTGTTATTCTGAAGGGTTTTGGTCTCTGTCCCTAGCCCATAAAATCACAATCTGCTATGTATGGTTATACATTATTCAGGAAGAACGTACATGCGTATTAGACATCACAACAGAGCTCCAGAAAGCCTTTTTGCTGGAGCTATTAACTGGTGCTTCATGCTTGACCTATGCTAAAATATGATAAAACAAAAGATTTGGTGACTGTTTAACTGAAAGACATTTACAGATTTGTAAATATTTCATGTGAGATGCATCAGAACAGCCAGCATGATTTATTGAAGGAGATCACATGTAGTGTATATTAATATTGCTTTGTATGTGTCCCACTAACCCCCAGCCAATTAATTTTAAGTGACATGCTGGATGTTTTGAATTCTTGCCTGGTCTTGCTGATGCTGAGCAAAGCAGTTCAAAAGGTAGAGCCAGCATCATATGAGGCAGCTCGAGAGGGCTGGGTCAGTGAATCCTTGGCCTGAGGACAACTGCTTCTCTAGGGCCTGACCCAAAGTCCAGCTGAAGTTTGAACAAGCCCAAACCATGTGTTTCTTTGCAATCTCCTCTTTCATGGGGTGGCAAGGGGGACTCTCTTCTCGAGAAGTTTCAGAGTAGCAGCCGTGTTAGTCTGTGTCCACGAAAAGAAAAGGAGGACTTGTGGCACCTTAGAGACTAACACATTTAGTTGAGCATAAGCTTTTGTGAGCTACAGCTCACTTCATCGGATGCATGCAGTGGAAAATACAGTGGGGAGATTTTATATACAGAGAACGTGAAACAATGGGTGTTACCATACACACTGTAATGAGAGTGATCAGGTAAGGTGAGCTATTACCAGCAGGAGAGAAAAAAAACCTTTTGTAGTGGTAATCAAGGTGGGCCATTTCCAGCAGTTGACAAGAACCTGTGAGGAACAGTGGGGGAGGGAGGGGGGAATAAACATGGGGAAATAGTTTTACTTTGTGTAATGACACATCCACTCACCAGCAACCACACACCACACAACAAAAACACTAACCCAGGAACCTATCCTTGCAACAAAGCCCGTTGCCAACTGTGTCCACATATCTATTCAGGGGACACCATCATAGGGCCTAATCACATCAGCCACACTATCAGAAGCTGGTTCACCTGCACATCTACCAATGTGATATATACCATCATGTGCCAGCAATGCCCCTCTGCCATGTACATTGGCCAAACTGGACAGTCTCTACGTAAAAGAATAAATGGACACAAATCAGATGTCAAGAATTAGAACATTCAAAAATCAGTCGGAGAACACTTCAGTCTCTTTGGTCACTCGATTACAGACCTAAAAGTGACAATTCTTCAACAAAAAAACTTCAAAAACAGACTCCAACGAGAGACTGCTGAATTGGAATTAATTTTCAAACTGGACACCATTAACTTAGGCTTGAATAAAGACTGGGAATGGATGGGTCATTACACAAAGTAAAACTATTTCCCCATGTTTATTTCCCCACCCCACTGTTCCTCACACGTTCTAATCAACTGCTGGAAATGGCCCACCTTGATTATCACTACAAAAGGTTTTTTTTCTCTCCTGCTGGTAATAGCTCACCTTACCTGATCACTCTGGTTAGGGTGTGTATGGTAACACCCATTGTTTCATGTTCTCTGTGTATATAAAATCTCCCCACTGTATTTTCCACTGCATGCATCCGATGAAATGATCTGTAGTTCACGAAAGCTTATGCTCAAATAAATTTTTTAGTTTCTAAGGTGCCACAAGTACTCCTGTTCTCTTCTCGAGAGTGTCCCCATTGCAAGGGTAGATGGCACGTTACCTCTAATATCTTTGCATGCTAACAGCTGTTTTGTGATGCAGAGAATTGGCTTTTCTGGATGAGCTGTGAAGAGTAGCTAGCAAGCAGCCGCTGCTGTCAGGTTAATCTCATCCCTGTGACTGGTAGAGCTGTGGTAGGCAGGCGGACACAGTGGAGAGACTGGACCAGGGGAGGTTTGGTGTGTTCCAGCAAGGAGCCTGGGGCATGGAAGCACTGGAGTGAATTGAGGCCCAGTTGATTTTTCTTTCCATCACCATGAACTTTACAAGGTGAATTTCTGTCACTGACTGGTCAGACACTTGCTTGTGGGCAGTTCTAGCTTGAGACTATCCTCTCCCCACCTTCCTCCAGCACAGAGATGAATCCATCTGAGAGCAGTGAAACCCTCCCTCCCTTAAATGCAGCTGAGAGGTGGAAAGGAAGGAACACCAGTTTAAGGGTATGTTTACACTGTAATTAGACACTCATAGCTGGCCCATGCCAACTGACACAGGCTTGCAGGGCTCAGGTTGTTTAACTGCAGTATAGATGCTCGAGCCACAGCCAAGCTCTGGGACCCTCTCACCTCTGAGGTTCCTAGAGCCTGGGCTCCAGCCCGATCCCAAATATCTGCACCGCAGTTAAAGAGTCCCTTAGCCCAAACCAACTGGCCCAGGCCAGCTGCGGGTTTTTAATGGCAGTGTGGACATACCCACAGTCTCGGGTTAGTCCACCTGCACCTCAGGATTCCAAACCCTCTTTCCCCAGAATAGCTGGCTGGATAGCTAGCTAGCCGTAGGCAGAGCAGAGGTGTGGAGGGGGGCTTTCATGAATGATCCAGAGCAGCCAGTCAGATATGTACGGCTACAAGGCTGTCCGTAGGGAAATCTAAATCCAAGAAGCAAAGGCCTGCTTAGGCAAAAGGCTTTGATGGCTGAAATCAATTGCATGCCCAGGATTTGTTTATAATCATAGCTCCCTGTTGGCAATGCACTGATGGTTACCAATCCCTGAGCCATGTGACCATATTTCGGGACCTGTTCAGCACCAATTCGTTCAGAATAATAACTTTGGAACCTTGCATTTGGAAAAGGGATTGCAGACCTCACTGCTTTGGCTGAATAACCCTCCTCTGCTTGCTCTGACAGGGGCATGGCTCTGATACAGCCACCTGGCCATTACTCTTCATTCAATTTGTTACCAAACCCCAAACTGTTTCCAGTGCCTATTTAAGAGCCTCTGCAAATGGCATTCAATACGAGCAACTATCCCTCCCTAACCCTCAAAATATGCACAGCTGCTTGACACTGTACACAGAGGCAAGAGCCACAATTTATAGCCGGATGCAACTTTGTGCTACACGGGATGCGAGAGTCCAGAAATGACTTCATTGCCCTGAAAAGCAATCTTATCATCTCTTCCCCTATGTGCTGGACACACTCGCTATCTCTATTCATCTTCATAGCCCAAAGGTTTTATAGCAAGCTCTGATGCAGAAAGGCTACTGTCTCCAAGATGGAAACGGAAGATAAAAACAATAAATCATTTCCAAAGAGTTATGATAATGGGTTATTGATTAATAGGAGAGGGGGGAGAAAACCTAGGAGGCCCTGGAAGTCATAAATCCTGAAAATTAGTTAACCCTCTCTATTCCAAAGGATGTGAGCTGTGCAATCAGATCATCACAGGGAGCTGCAGCCGCTGTTGCTTCTCAGACTTGCAGACTTTACCACCTTTTAATTGTCCGAGGTGAGATGAGTGAATGCATTGTGACCATTAGTTACATCTGCCCTTCTCCATCTCTGGCCATGCAGTGCTAGCTGTGGGGCCCCGGGGAAAGGCTGTGGCTGTAGAAAGGCTACGCCCTGCATGCCATTCCCTTCCTTCCAGCCTAAGAAAGATACACAGGACAGGCTGGTACCAAGGTGCTGCTCTGCCTTGCCCCCCTCCCCTGAGTCATGCTGTTCCTGGGGAGGTACAAGACCGCTTCCCCTCCCTCTGCCTCTCATTAACTCCCGACTTGTGTCCTCAGTTCATTTACATAATGCTGTTCCATGGGTTGAAATATGAGATGACTCCTCCAATTAACTTGCATTTTGCGATACCATTGGTTCAAATATGAGCCAGAGGCCCATAAGGACAAATACAGAAACGAGCTGTGTGACGATTGCTGGACAGTTGGGTAGAAGGGTATGTACTGGGATGCACAGGGGGTGTGGAGGGGCACATATGAGAATGGCTGGATGAACGGATGGCTAGCTAAGACATTTATTTGTTTTCTGCCTCAGAAAGAGCACTTCTTTACTCCATGAGGCTGTGAATTACCCCACATATCATCCTACCAGGGTTGCCCCTTCCATCCTCCTCTAGGCCCGTCCCCAACATCTTACAGCATCACCAGGGATCCCTGGGGGCAGGAGTCATGTCTTATCTGCATTGCAATGAGCAAACTCGTGGGCACCGTAACACCGCGGTAAGAGCACAGAGGAGGAGCACCCGGACATTTCCGGTATGATTCAAACGATGGGCATGTCCTCACTAGCAATGTTAAAGCTGCCATGGCAGCTCTGTAACGTGGCTGTGTAGTCGCGGCAGAGCGCTCTCCCAGCGCTATAAAAACCCACCTCCACGAGGGCCGCAGCTCCCAGCGCTGGGGCACTGTCTACCCTGGCACTTCACAGCACTGAAACTTGCAGTGCGCAGGTGGATGTTTTTTCACCCCCCTGAGCGAGAAAGTGTCAGCGCTGTGAAGCGCCAGGGTAGACAGGCCCTGTGACTCATTTCCCCGTGAACTCCTGGGTGAATGGATGCCCTAAGGCCGGGTGCCCAGAATTCCTACTCCTTAGTGACACGAGGGCAGATGGCTTTGACTGACTTCCTCCTGAGTTGGTGTTTTGTTTTTTAATGTTTTACATTGTGTTGATCATAGGCCTTTGCTGAGTGACAGTGTTTGTGTGTGTGTAAGGTAAGGTTGCACTCGGCTGAATGCATTTGCAGCACGGTTGTGGTAGCATGATACAATCAGGTAAATGATGATCCCTGTGTGTATCATTCATTCTGCCAAACTTAGATCACTAGTATTTTTTTCCTGTATTTTGACTTTTGAGTGTAAAGAAAAGTTGGCCATTACCTCTAATAATAATGAACCAGAGGACTGGAATAAGCAGACAGTGTGTTTCAAACACACCAATGTTCTCCCTCAATAATAAATCTTGCTTAGCTACAAATCACTAGTTCTGAGAGAAGCTGCTGTCTCTGTAAATACAATGTGATCAGTGATCATCACGAGACTTGGAAATACAAAACATTCCCACTAGATGCCCTAAACATCACTGTGAACGAATGGGAATTGCTGCATTCTTCCCTCTCCCACTCATACCACGTAGCGTAGTCACCAGTTAAAATGTTTTTGCAGTACAATTCACTTGCCTGCTGCCACTAGACAACTAAATCAACTCAACAAACACCTTTAAGGTATTTGGGGCCAATCTAATCATCCCTTAAAGTAACATTTACGTGCAAATGCTGGTAACAGCAACTTTAATGGTCTGCTTTAACATCACACTGCCCTCTTGTGTCTCCCAGTGCAAAGGACTCTATTAGAGGCGTTTATGAGGAGGAACACGAGGAGTTAATGTTTCCTTGGCCTTTCACCCTGCTACAATGGGCTATTCTTTCAGGCCAGTCTCCTGCCTGACAAGCTAAGAACCAGTCAGACCTTAGACAACAGAAGGCAGCTCTGTCAGAACCAACAGAGAAGGGAAATTAAAGAAAAAAGGATAAAATGAAATATAAGAATAAGAAACATAAAGCAAGACTGAGCCAGAGAGATGGAAATGGAGCTGACATTCAAACACCAGGGCTACAGAGCCCTGATTTCTGTTTATTCTGTCCCCTGAGACCACAGTCCTGGTGTGAGAGAGACACACAAGCCCCAGGGTGCAAAGCCAGTGAGAGAAATGGGGTGGCAAGTTGAGCAAATGCAAGCAGCACAAGGGAAATGAGGTTTAGAAAATTTGTCCAACTTTAGAGCAGCTACTTTGCAAAAGGGCAAGGAAAGAGAGAGAAACACAGAGGATGGAGAATGTGCAGCGGCCCGGAAGAAGAGAAAGAGCCTTCCTGGAAAAGAAAGACATGTAAACAACTGTTTCAGATCCCAGATCAACACCAGAATTGCCATCTATGCATTTCTAGCATGCCAGTCACCATGGAATCTAGGCCCCAATGTACATGCAGGCTTAGGCGTTGCAAACAGAGCTACAGTGTCAGAGAAAGTCTTTGACAATCATTCATTTCCCAGTCTAGTCCTGACCCCAGGATTCTGGGTTTCCTCCAGGAAGAGGTGACATGATCACTGAACCCCCAGCCCCACAGGGGTGCAGGTAGCTCAGGGGAACACTACTCTGCTTTAGATGCCGCGTTGGGTGGAACAAACAGAATCCAGCAGCTGGAGCTAAGTGAGAAGGGAAAATGGCTCAGAAATAAGCCTCCACAGCTCCACACCCGGTCCTCTGGCTGGTTTGGAGTCGTACAGGTTGCACTCCCACCCTCAGCTCCACACAGCCCCTCCTTCTCTTGTACTTTCACTCCTCAACTCCCTTGCAGTAAGAAGGTGTCGGGTATTTGCTTGGTCCAGAAGAACCACAGCAAACGTCAGCTCCAGCTCCTTGTGAGCTCCGCTGCATGCAGTGCATAATTCATAGGCTCAGAGACAACATTTCTGCCGGGGGCCCAGTCCCACCAGGCCAGAACCCTCCCACCCGCCAGGGCAGCTGCGGCTGTCCATGATGCTTTTCAGTCAATATTTTGACACCCTAGTTTTGATTCATCGTCCGCACAGCTCAATGGGTCCATGAGCATTGGGCCAGACACACCTGGGAGGACAATGGCGTTCCTCCAGGTTTCTGCTGGGCTAACAAAGCACAATCCAGCTGGTGACGTGAAGAGATTCTGACCACTGGCAGAATGAGCAGAACCCCGCAAGCCCAGTACCCGTGTTTCAGATTGCTGCAGAGGGCACATTTTTCATTCTTGCTTTCCATGTGACTCCCCCCCCCTACTTTTTGGTGGGGCAGCAGGGAGTTGTTCCACTGTGAAAAGCTGAGGTCAGTGTGAAAGCAGTAACACTTCCCCACTCAACAGGGGATTTTCCATAAGGGGCAAACTTACAAAAGGATTCATGCTATTGAAATGGGCCCACAAGTTTCACACAGCTCATGAGTTCTGAGCAAGTAGCCCAGGTAGGTATCCTGTAGAAATGCCTATCTGTAAAATAAATAATTAAATTCATTACTTAAATGAAGGCTGTCGGAGGTGAGTCATGGGAACAGCAGTTAGTTTGTTGCATGCTGCACTTTTTGCTACCCAAGTATGTGGAAAAATTCAGGTTAGTATAGAGATGGACCCTGAGCTAGATCCAAACTTCCCCACATGGCACTGGTGTTAGGATCCTGGGTTTTGGTTCTGCCCATTAGAACCAGCCATAAAATCCAGAGCCAGCCCTAACTGACACCAATGTTCCAGGGGACTAGGATCTGCGGGTCTGGCTCTCAGCCCTTCTCTAATGTTCTACATGAGGAAATTGCAACTCTCTTCCTCCTGTTAGAGCCCTTCACACTGGGATGGGCAGATCATAAGAACATAAGAGCATAAGAACAGCCACACTGAGTCAGACCAAAGGTCCATCTAGCCCAGTATCCTGTCTTCCAACAGTGTCCAATGCCAGGTGCCCTAGAAGGAATGAACAGAACAGGGAATCGTCATGTGATTGATCCCCTGTTGCCCATTCCCAGCTTCTGGCAAACAGAGGCTAGGGACACCATTCCTTCCCATCCTGACTAATAGCCATTGATGGACCCATCCTCCATGAACTTATCTAGTTCTTTTTTGAACCCTGTTATGGTCTTGGCCTTCACAACATCCTCTGGCAAGGAGTTCCACAGTCTGACTGTGTGTTGTGTGAAGAAATACTTCCTTTTATTTGTTTTAAACCTGCTGCCTAGTAATTTCATTTGGTGACCCCTAGTTCTTGTGTTATGAGAAATAGTAAACAACACTTCCCTATCTACTTTCTCTACACCAGTCATGATTTATAGATCTCAATCATATCTCTCCTTAGCCATCTCTTTTCAAAGCTGAAAAGTCCCAGCCTTATTAATCATTCCTCATACGGAAGCCGTTCCATGTCCCTAATAATTTTTGTTGCCTTTTTCTGAACCTTTTCCAATTCCAATATATCTTTTTTGAGATGGGGCGACCACATCTGCACGCAGTATTCAAGATGTTGGCGTACCATGGATTTATAGAGAGGCAACATGATATTTTCTGTCCTATTATCTATCCCTTTCTTAATTATTCCCAGCATTCTGTTCACCTTTTTGACAGCCGCTGCACATTGAGTGGATGTTTTCAGAGAACTATCCACAATGACTCCAAGATCTCTTTTTTGAGTGGTAGCAGCTAATATAGACCCCATCATTGTATATGTATAGTTGGGATTATAGATTATTATAGATCGAGGCTTCCTCTGCCAAATAAACCAGCTGACAGCTCCAGTGTAGGCTTATCAGCTTGTAATTGCCGGGATCACCTCTGAAGCCTTTTTTAAAAATTGCTGTCACATTAGCTACCCTCCATTGCTCTGGTCCAGAGGCTGATTTAAGTGATAGGTTACATACTGCAGTTCTGCAATTTCACATTTGGGTTCCTTCCGAACTCTTGGGTGATACCATCTGGGCCTGGTGACTTATTGCTGTTTGTCCATTTGTTCCGAAACCTCCTCTATTGACACCTCAATCTGGGACATCCCCTCAGGTTTGTAACCTACAAGCACAGGCCTAGTAAGGCAAGAAAGACCCCAGTGGTTGGTTCTTGCTGCTGCTGTCTTGCACACATGACCTGAAATGATGTAAGAGACACAGTAGCTCCGATTCTGAAGCCAAGGTTCAACCGTCTGCAGATAGACCAACAAAAGATGCCAGCTGTTCTCTCAGGAACTGCTGCCATTCTCAATTTCAATGGGCTTTGCAAGTGCATGAGGACATGTTTTTTAAAACAAATGGTTGTTTAACCACAGTGGAGATATGCCCAAGTAGGCAGACATGCTGCAGACACTGAGCTACATCTACTGTTTGGGCCCTGCTGCTCCCCCGCCTTGGATCTCATCTAGTCATTTACCTCTGGGCTGTGTGGGTTTACAAAGAATGCTCAGCTCACTCACATGGCTGGAGCAGTTTTCACCCACTTGGCAGTCCTGTAAATGATTACAGTGGGATTCCAGGTAATGAAGAAAACGGACTTTTACCTTTAAATAGTTTTGGGGGTGGAGGCTCTTAGGAAAAGTACAAAAGTCCAGCTGATAGCACCATGCAATCTGAAGAGAACATGAAGATAAACAAGCCCTGCACACGAAGTGGAGAAGTTTGACCATTGGGGCTGTCAGGAAAGCCCTTTCCACCCGAGCCAAATTCCCCTTCAGAACTAGATGGCATCAAAGTGGAGGGGGGAATCCCATATGGCCTCACAGACCGATTTGTGATACCTCAGGTCTGAATTTCCAAGACTTTTTTCCTGTCATTAAAATCTTCCTGATCCCCAGGGGTGACTTTATTTTAAAGACGGGCTTTTTAGCTTGGAAGACCCCTGTGCTATGCACAGAATATAAAGGAGCCACCTCCAGTCAAAAAGCAAAGCCTGGGGCAAGGGGGAGGGCTCTGAATTCTTTTACCATTTGCTCCCATCTGCTCTCTCGCAGACTCCCTGTATTGTTTTTCAGGGGATTGCTCAGAGGCTCTTTCCCCGTCCCTCCCAAATGGGAAATGAACACTACGACATTTTATGCCAAACCTTGGAGCCCCAGCTGGGCAAAGAGAGTTAATCCCGCCCTACTCTGAAGGGGAGTAGGGGCTAATTGGTGCAGCAGAGAGTTGGATAAATCAGGAGACTGACGGATAGTTGAGAATGGAGGTACAATATCCATGGCTAAGCTAGCACCCAAAATGATAGTTAAGGTTATTGAGGTGACTATGAATAAGGCCAAACATGGCATGTGACAATCACAGCCGATTGGAGAGTAATGGGAAAGAGTTTAAAATAATCCATCAAACATGGCTATGAGAAAGACCTCAGTCTCAAACAGGATGAGTCATCAGAACAAGAAATATTTATGCAGACCAGGGAAGCCTATTAAAAAAAAAAGTAAGAACATTGATCAAATGAAATTGCAATTACTTTGATGTCTACTGGAGAATGACTAAGACAGGGCGAGTGTCTCTGGAGGTAAAACATGAGTCTCTCTTCAGCAATGCAATTAAAACAAAGAAATGGGAAGGCCTCTTTGGATGTAGCCCTGGGGAATTAGCAAAGGGCAGGAATGATCTGGAGAGCATCCTGCTCCCAGTTTTTGCAGTGTCCTTATACACAAGGCGTTTGTGCAAACACTCTATATGACTTTTATATAGTAACAGGGCAAAATTGAAAACTGCAGAATGCTGAGAATTTTAACACCTGCAATGAGAAAGCAAATTAGGCTAAATCACATCTGATGGACCAAGAACAATGGAGTTGATTTGATAGGGGATGCATGGAAAACAGTAAACTGAACACTGTGTAAGCCTGGATTGACCATCTCAAGGAAGCATCAAGAAAAGCGCATAGGGGAACTGGGAAGGCATTCCACTAGCTAAAGGTTAGCATGAGATTCTGCCCTAGTTTGGGAATTCATCCTTCTGGTATTCTTATAGCTGTCTATATGATGGTTTATTGGAGAATCAGTACAGTAGGTTTCAAATTCTTCAGTAGAGCTGGTCAAAAATCTTCATTTTAAACATTTTCCCATTAAAATGGCCTTTTTCCAAAAAATGACTTTTTTGTGTGTTTTTTCAAAATATTCCAAACTTAGTTGAAAAAATTCCCTGAAATTGTTTACATATTTTTCAATTTTCAGAAGCCCAAAATGAAATATTTTTGTTTTGTTAGGGATGTTTGTTTGTTCATTTGTTTTGTTGAGAGATTGTTTAGAAGGGAGTTGTTTTGCTTTTTGTTTGGTTAGGTGTTTTGTTTTGCTTGGTTTATTTGTTTGTTCTTGTTACTTTTTCTCTCATTTTCAGTATGAAAAGGAAGAGAGGAGAGAAAAATCAGAAAAATACAATTTTCATTGCAAAAGATGTCAAGAAAATTATTTTAATTTTTTTCATAAAACATACTTTCCAGCTCTATTCTTCAGTGTAGGGTCTGATAACATTTTGCCATTTAATAACTGAAAGAAAGAAGGAAAGAAAGAAGGAAAGAAGAGCTTCTTTCAAATGAATTCCCCTGAGGAAAACACCACTTGCCTTTAAAAATAAATAAACACTAAGTGTTGATCAAATATGCTCCCAATAATCAAAGTCAGTGTAATTCACCAGGGCGGGAGGGAGAAAGCTGTCTGACTTTCAGAGGGGTGGTCAGTTTTACAAAAACCACTGCTTTGACCACTTACTTAGACTCACTCACGTGCTATTGGCTGGCGTTTTGAATTAGCCCAAAGACAAATGGAAGTTAACTCCACCTCAGAATATATGAGACTTGGAGAGCCCTGAGTATGGATCCACAATGGCTTTGGAAAAAATGAATCCAGCTCAGCTATACTAACTATTCAGTGAAACCTTCCCCCTCCTTGCTGGAGGTCCTGCTGTCCTTCCATTTGTCCTTAGGGGCCATTTTTTATTTTTCAGATCGCTGCCACAGCCTGAATACCCCATCTCAACACAGCTTGGCCCAAAGTGGCTGCTCTAAGAACCTCTGAGGTGAATCCCAGGGATCTTTAAGTCATTTCACGCCGTGGAATAGTAGGAGTAACAGAATCAAAAGATACTAGAGCTTTTCCTCACCAAACAAAGGCCTTTGAGTCAGTCTAACAATAAAGACAGCCAGTGAGATAGCTTGGGGAGAAATAAGTGCCCAGCAAAAGGAAACCAAACCTGGCTGCAGCTGCCTGTGACAACTTGAACTGTCTAGGAGACTGTAATGTGCGCTCACAAATCGTTATAAATAATTATTAAGGCTGGTATTCTAGGGTAAGACCCCATAATTAAAAATAATGATTTCATGGTGCTTTGGCTGAGTAAGAACCAGACATTGCAAGATAATGGCTTTTCTTGCCTTTTATTTGCAGTGTGTTAACTCCCCATACAGCCTGAAAGGCTTTTGTTATCACAAGTGCATTTAGGTTTATTCTAACTTGTATGCTATTCATTAACTACTTAAAATCAAACCTGATAAGATCTCGTTGCTAGGACAGGACAGAACTGAGGTCTGAACTAATGGGTGGTCTTATTCTTGTTGACACAGCCGTACATTGAGCTGTGGCAGGGCCTAATATCTATATCCCTTTTACAGCTCCATTAGGAGTAGTCACTCAGCCTCAGAGCCGGCCACAAGACACAATTTCAATACCTGCAAAGTCAAAGTTACAAAGTATAAGGATTTATAAGCAAATCTGTCGTGAGGTGAGAATGGATTCTGCGCAGCACCAGTGCTTTTCAAGGGATTATTGCCAAAGCTCAGAGGCCTTAACCGTTTGACCTGCACTGAGGAGTTGTTTTGTTTCATGTTTTATCCTGATTACTAAAGCAATCAAAAGTGTTTACAAATAAAATAAAAAACAGCAGGATCTTATTAAAGGGGAAAAGGCAAAATACCACATTTATTGTGAATACAGAAAGAATCATAGTAAGCAGTTAGTTATAGCTATAACATTCCATTCAATTTCATATTTATTCACACATTCATTCATACACACACACACACAGGTTCTGCATGGTTGTTATCATAGTTACCAGCCTTAGAGTTGCTCATGCCAAGCCACTGGCCAGGTGGCCTGGACACGAGGAGGGAGCAGGGCCTTGTCAGATGCACATCTGATACTCCTGGAAGTTGGTTTGCAGAATCAGACCCCAAAGTTCTCAGTTTCTAGAGTCCATTTTTATAGGAATTTCTTCCTATGCCAGTCTATGGGAATTGCTTCATCATGCTGTTGCTGAATCAATCAGCAGATGGCACATTCCTGACGGCTCCGTGCTTCCAGATGTTATCTTGTTCTTTGGTTCTCCCATCATTAAGGCTGTTGGGTGGATTCCAGTCTGCCCTCCGGGGGGTCCTCTGGTTATTTCCACTTGACGCCTTCTTCAGCCGATGGACACTGGATTCTTAGGCTGGCGCCTCCCTGATCATTCAGTTATTATCCACACCAAGCATCCATCCACATACATCCTCTATCTCTATTTTAATCACAATTGTTAACAAAGCAAGATGAATACAACAAAAGGGCGGGGAGTCTCTGGGTGCTGTTTCTGTTGTTACAGAGTATTGCTTTGAGTCTCTCTCTGTGTGAGTGGTTGTTGTTACAAAGAATTGCTTTGAGAACAGACTCTGTCTTAGAATATTAAACCTGTACTAACACAATTAGCAGCTTGCAAGTTTCACACAGAGAGGGAGAGAAACAGTACCAAAAACCAAGAGACCTCTTAATTAGTAATATCCTAGAATTTAAACTATGGGGAATCAAACTCATTTGTGATTTTAATATAGAACTTCTTTAATATAATCCAACAAAAGACCCCCCTGGTTCCTCCAGCTCAAGAGCTAACACGACAAGGCTGCTCACTCCAAGCTGAGCGCTCTTTCTGGTCAAGGATGGCCCACTGAATCAGTTGTTTTTCATTGGGGTGAAATTCAACCGTTGCATGGGGCCCACAGAAGGCTGATGCACCCTTCAGTCTCACTTAAGGCCTCTCTGGAGGGCTTAAGTGGTGTCTGGGCCTGGCACTGGGGTGAATTTCCAACTTGAGGAATTATTTTATAGCATGGGTTATTTTCTTTCTTTCTCATAGACCTGCTACAATACTCCACCATTTTAGCTGATTTGACTTCATCAGCAATCTGAAATCAGTGAGAGAATATAACTCATTTGGCCCTGTTCTTTGAACCTGGCCCTGGAATTTTGAGCTTGGTGGAGGCTGAGATCACTCGTGGCACTCCTTGGGGAGACTGTGTATCTTGCACAAACCCTTGCAAAGTGCAGGCCTCAAGCCGCACTCCTAGAGCACTGAGTGCATCCTAGGTGGTGACACATGAAGGCTACAGGAAAAATATCACCAGCATTTAGTTTGTTTGTTTCCATATCCCCAGTGCAAGGTGCTGAGTACCCATAACTGAAGTCCATTGGGGCTTCAGGTCCTCACACCTCTGAAAATCAGACCTAAGGCATCTCCGGCTGGGCACCCAGAAATAGAGGCACCCTGGTGAAATGTCCAGGCCCCACCATCTGTGAGCCAGGGGCATCCAGGAGGAAGCATGGTGTCGACTGCCCTTTCTGTGGCACTCCTGTCTTCCTTGTAAAATATTCCCTGCTGTTGGGTCTTTGCCTTGCGGGGGGGCAGTGAATGCAGTTCTCAAGCTGGATAGCTGCACACGCTGTGAGAGGAACAGGCTTACCTGCAAGGGATAGCGAAGGTTCACATACTTCAGCGGTAACTACAACTTAGTTAACTTTCTGAATTATTGAGCATTCACCCCCCTGTTAAATACATTCATTGTGCCAACCTCACAATACAGCCACCCTGCCGACTGCTTTGCATCAGATACTCCTTCATGTTCCACAAGCAGAATCTTAAAGAAACTACTCTCCACAAAGATCGATTTTCTGTTTTCTTCATACATATTTGAAATTAACATCAAAGGCCATTTTGCAAACACTAACGAGGTGACTGGCAACAGACCGACAGCCAACACGTCTGCTCTGGCAGCTTGGAGTTCAGACGCCATGTCTCAGGGTGTCCATTTACCGTGGTTTCTACAGCACATTCTCTTTGTGCGAGACCAGCCGTGTAAGACCATGCCTCTCAATATTGTATAGACATTTACAATTGTTCCCTCAGATCCTGTGCTCACTTTGGCCAGCATGTGATGTTCAAAGGTTCTGGCTGTGCAGTCAATGCATCTTTGTGTATTTGGTCAGGAATCTCCTTGGATAGGTTGATGCATTGTAATTGTGTTTAGCACGTTAACGTTTGGCACACAATTGCAGCAGCTTGACTGGCTTGGTGTGGAAGACAAATAACGAGCAGAGGGTGAGTGGAAGAGGATGCCCCATACCTGCAGGGTGATGGCCAATATGCTTTGCATAAACCACCCCCTGCTTCCTAGTGATTATTAGCTGGCTAATTTCTTGTAGATTCACAGGTGAGGTCTTGAGGACAGACTGGAACAGTGAGAGAATACAGTGACCATAGCAGGACAATATCTGTCTAGGATACCTATCACAGTAATATTGGAGCATATTCCTTTCCCCAGCTACTAAAATTGCCATCTTGCACACTGAAGGTTTTGCAGTGTGAGGTTCTGAAAGCAGAATTCATGTAATTGCAAATGTTGTTTGTGTGAGTAGTAACATTTTAAAACAAAATTTTTAGACGATCTATTATTCTCAATAATCTCCTGCAGCAGGGAGTTCCACAGGGTAATTATATGCTAGCTAATAAAATACTGACATTGAAGGTAAGCAGTCAAGAGCTGATGTTTCCAGCAACAGTATCATTCCTGGATATTGATTTTAGGGGGCTGGAGCGCCTGATAATGGAATAATTATAAAAACCCCTCCAGCACATAGTGCTATTCTGAAGTAGGTTTCAATGCAGCTGCAGTATCTGGGATTCTGCAAACCCCCTTTGTGCTCAGCTCTCGCTCAGCCTGTTTGGTGTATCTCGGTTTGATTTTTAATGACCCTTAACTAAGCCAGAAGACTGTTTTGCTTTTAACTGACTCTCAAGAAGGCTACTTTACCATGGGCTATCACCAGCAGGAGAGTGAATTTGTGTGGGGGGGTGGAGGGTGAGAAAACCTGGATTTGTGCTGGAAATGGCCCACCTGATGATCACTTTAGATAAGCTATTACCAGCAGGACAGTGGGGTTCGGAGGAGGTATTTTTTCATATTCTCTGTGTATAAATAAAGTCTGCTGCAGTTTCCACGACATGCATCCGATGAAGTGAGCTGTAGCTCACGAAAGCTCATGCTCAAATAAATTGGTTAGTCTCTAAGGTGCCACAAGTACTCCTTTTCTTTTTGCGAATACAGACTAACACGGCTGTTACTCTGAAATTTACCATGACTATTTCCCACATGGATGGGGAGGGAGCTGAAAGGAAGCAAACTGAGTTGCACCCAATTTCCTGAGATGTCATGAAATTCTGATGAGCATACACTGGTCTTGACCTCCCCTGCTGTGTGCTTTCTCCAGCTCAGCAGTGTCCTTACAACAACAGGAAGCAGTATTCTCTTTTGTTCTTAGCATTCCACCAGCGTCTCTGCACTCAGGGCTGGGCTTACCGGCTCCCACCAGTGCTGGGCTCAAGAACAAGTTCTCATGAATAAAGAAGCCGGTCCATATGGAGCTAGTTCTGTGTCTAACCCCTTGGAAGGCAGCAAGGTCGGGCACCTTCATGCCATTTGCATTTTTGCTTTTGTACATTGAAGATTGGAAACACTAACTGAGCTCCCACTTGCCTTTGTGAGACACTCTCCTTTCTTACCTCCTGGGGCATGCCCCTAGCTCTGCTCTCTGCTTACTGCTTCACCAGCTCAGGGTGACTCCCTCTGGGCACTCCTGCTTGGCTGAAGGTCCCAGTTTACTCTAAACCAAAGGGTAACCACCTGAGATTGCCGAATGTGAATCATGGCATTCAGATGCCAGTGTGTGCACAGAGGCTGGGACCTGAACTGATGAGTTTTCTGACCTTGATCACACCGCCCATTCCTTGGGGGGCTGGGAGGATGGACAGTGTTAGCATCAAAGATGTAGTTCTTCTTGCAAATAAAGGTGATGCCCAGGGGCCATATTGAAACCAATGCACATGCTAGGTAATTGTACAGGTGCCTTCCACCATAGGTCTGTAAGAAACAATTGTCTGGCTGCAGTTTTCAGCCCTCATTGCTCTCTAGCGGGGGGGGGGGGGGGGGAAGAGAGGTATTCAGGAATGTTAAGGATACTGCAGATTAATTTCCTCACACTCCTATTGCATGTCTCTCACCTTTCCTATCTTGTCCTTTCACTGAGCAGTGTTCTCTAGTAGTTAGAGAAGAGGTGTGGGAGTCAGGACTGCTGTGTGCTATTCCCAGCTCTGCCCCTGACTCATCATGCAACCTGGGGAAAGTCACATCAATTCTCTGTGCCTTGATTTCCCCATCTGTATATCAGGACTGCACGCTCCTGCCTCACAGGGCTATTCTGAGGATTAATCAAGCAGATGTGTCTAGGTCACTTTGCTCTTCACTGGCCCAAGGATCACTGACTGTAACAAGTTTGAAATTAGCTGAGTACATTATTTATAGCAATTCCTGTGGGTTTTAACCCCTTTTGCTCTCATGTTTCTCATGCATGGTCTCTCTTCCCAGGCCACGTTTGAAAGCCATGTGGTATGAGCTAGTGCATATAATAAAGCATAACATGCTAAAAACACCAGTGTGATTAAACACACACCTCTTCTAGATTAAACTCCAGAAGGCTGGATAGCTAGTGTGCTGTAGGGGGGCAGGGAAGAGAGAAGGGCCCCCGCGGGCAGTGTGTACGGAGGGCGGATCTTGTTCATCATTCACAAAGCACAGTGACCGGGTGTGGGAGGAAAGGAATGACTGCCATGCCTCTAGTTCTCCCACATCGTCTGATGTACGAGACCCCTAAAGACAGAGCTTGTAGTCATCAGGCCAAGGCCCAGCGTTAGCCAGAACCCGCACAAGCCAGAGCCAGGAGTCCGCAGGCACTGCTGTGTTTTCCTGCTGCAGTCTCTTGCCCCCAGGGCTTCTCAGGCACCAGCTTCACTCTCTCAGCTGTGCCTTTTCTGAGTGCTGCCCACAACCCCGGAGCCTCCTGCATGCCCTTCCCATGCCAGAATGGCTACAAAAACTAGTGCCCTGAAAGGCATGGGGTGGCTGATTGCCAGAGGAGCTGGAGCTGAGGCCTGCCCTTCCATTTGGGGGATTTCCTGTGTATTGCAAAGAATCACATCAATAGATCTTAATATCTGCAGTTGACTGATCCTCTGGCTTTTGGGGGAGAATCCTGGTCAGTTTCTGAAGCATTGTTCATTATTTAGACGTTAATCAAATGTTAATGGAAGCTCAGGTCAGCTGCGTCCATACATGTGCTTGAAAGTCTATTATATCACCTAGGAAATCCATTTTTCTTTCTTGACCTTATTACTGTTGATGGCACATGGCTAAGAGTTCCAATAAATCACTGCGGATAGTCTCGGAGTGGCTGTCACTCTTGCCTCAACTTCTACCCCACAGAACAGGGTGAGCTGGCTTGCCCCACTGCTTTGCCTTCTCTTATGGCAAATCACCACTGAAGTCGTATGAGACAATCTTCCCCCAGCAGCCCACTGCCACAGTGGCAGTCTGGTGACTTTTTGCCATCCTTGGCACAGGGGAACACGTGAGCAAAGCAGGGGCAAGAGGGGTGTGTGCGGGAAATCTCCCATCAAGAGCCCAGCTGGGGCCTGTGTGCAGGGTTCTGCTGCCCCAGCCTCTCATTCCAGCAGGAGCCGCGAGTGAAGTGGGGACAACGTGCCTCAACCCCTGTCGCCCAGGAGGAGACACCTCTGCCCACTGGCCAGCCGGTGCTGCGAGCAGGAAGGTGGCACGTGGGGTCCCCGTGGGGCAGGAGCACCAGGCAGCTCCCAGAAAGGTTAACACTAGCCCATCAATGGCAGCCTTTCATCCCTAGGGTGCATGCGTTGCTCTTACCACACTTGGATGCCACCAGGGCAACAGGCCCAGCCAGGCACAGATGCTCTTGGGAATGTTTTGCTGCACAATGACACGTTCCACGTGCTCAGCACCATCCCCACTTCCACCCTCGGCAGCAGGGGCAATGCTGCTAATGTACTCAGCCCCCATCTCCATGCAGCTGGGAGCGGTGCTGCGTAAGGGTGCTGCATTCAGGCGACTTTCCGGGGAAAGCCCTGGGGCTGGGCAGGGAAGCTGGGCAAACACATCCATGTTTTCTGTAGACTCCTCTCTGCTTCCCTGACATCCTCTTACTGTCTCCCCGTGCCCCCAGACTGACCTGCACACTTAGAGCAAACCCCCAGCCTTAGGAGGAAACTAAACACGCTTTAAAGACGCCAGCACATTTCAGGGAGAGCCTGAAAAATCCACCAACAGCTGTTTTGTGCCAGACACAGAACGTCTTGCTGGATCCCAGCCCAGTGTCCCCCAACAGTGTCCACATGCCGGAAATGCACCCTGGCAATCGGCCCACTCGTTGGGACCAGAGAGCGAGGCCAAGGACTGAATGGGTCACTCAGCCCCAGCTCCGTTTCCCCACTCGCGGCTGAGGCACATTGGCAAAGGGGCAGGCACGGTGTTGGAGGAAGCTTGCCCAGCACCCATCTTGTACCCGCAGTTAAGCAGAGGGATGTTTCTCATGCACCCCAACGATTAGCATCCAGTCAAAGCCAACACCCCAAGTCCTGGCTATGGGAGATGCCAAGCTCTGTGTCCAGTGACCATCCATCCCTTCCCACAATGCACTGTGGATCTTAAATAAACAAGCACATCTAAGGCACTCATCCATGTGCTTCCTGATCTAACCCTGGCCCTCAGAGGGATGGATCACACTGAATTACACTGAGAGAAGGTCAGGCCTGCCACGGCGCTGCAGACTGCAGTGTGCCATTTATCAGTGCCATGGCAATGCTGCCGAGCAGAGCCTGTGCCAAGAGTCTGTGAACAATAAATACAGAGCCAACAACTGTGTGCACGGGGGTGCAGGGGGTGCTTCACCTGGATCAATGATTGGTGCACAGCTGGGTACAGCTGGCACATGGGTGCTTGATTTGCCATTTAACAGCAAAGCTGGAGCAAAGGGGAGACCAGGGACCCACATCATCACCCCAAAGGACCAACCAGTCACGAATCAACTTTACTTGCACCCACGTCTGGCCTGATCGACACACCTAGCTAACTCCACCCCAGCCTCGAAGCCACGCAGGCTACAAGACAAACTGCTTGCCAAGGGCCAGTCAGCTACACCTCAGCCAGCTGCAGGAACCACCCGTCACGGAGGCCCTGCTATTCCAGTATGTGAACTCCACAGAGGGAAGACGGGAGTAAGGCAAATGGCTGCAGCATCAGACTGAACGCTCCCTCAGCCGGAATAGGAAGCACACATTCCCAGCACCCGGCCCCAGGTCTTCCCCTGCTTGTATGCAGGGGGGTGGTGATTGTAGGGTAGGGGGCTCGGGTGTCTATGGCCCTGGCTTAGGTGCTGGCCAGGATGCATTCTCGGGCACCAGTAGAGAGGGAAGAGGATTTTCAGTGCAAAGGATTTTTTCTTCTTCTGCATTCGTCGGTGGGAAATTGCACATGGTCCTAGCACTGGCAAGCTGACTCCCCGTCACTTCCAAAGATGAATCATCCACAGCGCGAGGTCTCCTCTCAAGTGTTAATGTTTGTTTTCATCCCTGACTCGTAGAGCCCTCATCCCACCTGGCAGAGAGGCACTCCAATGATCAAAAACTTGAATGTCAATATTACCCAGGCGATGCCCAGGTGAATTCGCACCCCAAAAAGCAAGACTCAGCCCTACCAAAGCTATTCTGTCCTAGATTCATAGAGCTAAACACCAGACACCATCTGACACAGGCCATTCTATTCCACTCAGTTACCCTTGTGCTGGGCCCAGTGACTGCTTCTTTCACCCTACACCATCACCATCATTCAAAGAACCAGAAAGCCTGTCCATGTGCCCCTACCCCCCCCCCCACACACACACACACCTCTCTCTCTCTCACTCACACACACACACACACAGAATCATTCTCTTAGGCAGCAGCAGGGAAAGCTGTCACTTTGCATTCACTCTGTTGTTTGGCTGCGTGTGGCTATGCCAGGGCTTCAGGCAGCTGTGTGAAACCACCCCATCAGTCAATGGAACTTCAGCTGCTTTGGATTCCAGTTTGGCTTGTTGGATTGGGGGTAGCTGGGTTGCCCATCCCGGAATCCCTCTCTAAGGTGAATCACCTCTGTGCAGAGACTTATGCACCAATTAAGCCCTCACAGTGTGACCTGAGTGGTGCACAGACCTCTGCATGGGGGTGAGCTTTACCCTGAATTTCCACAGAATCAAAGAGCACTGAAGCAATTATTATTCATGATTAGGGCTCTTAAGTAGCTTTCCAGTGACCCAGATGCTCCTTATCCTCCTGGGGAGTTAGCAATATGTGAGCCCAGCCTGAGATGAGAAAGGTCCCGTCTCCCTGAGTAGCTGAGCCAGCACAATTCCCTGGTACATCTTCAGGGATTGATTATACCCAAGCCTGAGGATTTCCCATTCAGACCTCTGCTACTAACTCTTCCAGAGACCACAATGACCTTGTGAAGCTGGGAAACATCATGCTCCATTATAGAGCTTTCCCTCTAGAAACTGTGACAAGAAACGCAGCGATGCCACCAAACACTGCCAGTCTGGCAACAGCCTCTTGTCCTCAGCTGCTGAGACAGCACAGGGGCTGGGCTCAGCAAACAGGGATAAAGACCGAACATTTTGTTTTTGCCAGATCAGGGTCTGCTGAACACATTCAGCTGAGTCCGAGTGGGAAACAAGAGGCTGTGACTTGTCTAATGCGAGCAGAAGCCAGATCGAGAGCAGTAAATACACTAGGATGACAAATAAGCTGGGGGACCTGCTCCAGAATGCCGTGGGAAGTTTACAGGAGGCACCTGTGCTCTTTTGATTATTTTATTCCCCTCTGCCTGCCCGTCACCTGGGACAAGGCATGGCTCCCAAGAATGAACATTGACATGACCCTGCTGTAAAGCAGGGCAGTTGGCATGGCTTCCATACCTCACCAGGGGCCCTTCTTAGTGACTGTGGTGTCCTGACACTGGCTTTTGACTCCCTGTCATGTAGATATTATTTTCCACCAGACCTGGCAACAAAGTAAGGGATAAGTTTAAAAGTCTAATTTTCCTCCCTGGCCTTTCCTCCCTGAGCAGGACATTCCCCCCTTCTCCACCCGTAGCTGCCCAGTGGCTCCCTGTATAAATGTGTCTAGAGCCCCGAGGTACAAATGGGCACCCGTTCCAGCTACCACAGAGAAGCTAGTGCTGCATGGATGAGCTTCGCTTGCACAGCTGGGACCTGTGGAGGTCGATCAAGGGCTTAACCTTCAGGTCTTCGGCAGGAAGAGACTATTCACCAGGCCATGTGATTGGGGGGGGGGATCCGCTCCCTCCATGCAGATAAAGGTGATGAAGATATCAGACGGGTGACACACTGCTGTGTGGGACTTGACTCTTCATTACTGAGTCATCAGGCTGCCGAATCGATTCCATTTTCACACACTTTATTGTAGTTCAAAGCTTGGTTGGGTTTTAGCATTTCATTGTCTGCGGGCACCGCGCTCTCCTTAGACAGACATCAAAGAGAGAGGAGTAGAAGACGGGTCAGCAAAGCACTCACCAGCAGCATTAGCACCAGGAGAGCCAGGGCACTTCGTTCATTAAGATGTGAGACAAGAAGTCTTTCAGTGAGAACATTTGGAAGGAAACAGCCTGTAAAGAAGATGGCTTGTTAATGTCAGGCCAGGGGGGCGATTCGCCACCGCCGGCACACGCCTCAGGAAGGACTTGAGAGCCCAGAACAGAGCGTGGAGGCGATCTGTGTACAAGCAGAGTCTCACTTTAAGGAGAAATGCTTTTTCTTTTCCCAGCCGGCCAGAGGCTAGACAGGTTCAGAGAGCTGGTGGTCTCAGCACCCTTCCATTAAGCCAGAACAGGTGTGACACAGGCAGCAGCAAGGTCCTTCCCCATAATGTGGAGGGACCCTGAGAGTGAGCCTGGAGGTGCAATAGATGAACCCAGAGAGATACACAGACCAAGGGACTGGTCTGTGGTTAAGGAGACCCTGAGACTCCAAATTCTGAGCTCTTACACCTTTGTCCCTCCCCTGACGCCAGGATGGCTGCACCAGTGTAGCTGGGAGCTGAATCTGGCTCTCAGTCCAGCCCTGTCCACCAGAGCGGAGATACATTTAAAATGTTAGGAGCTAAATAAAACAGCAGTCCAGGGTAGCCCTCATTTCCCAGCTGACTGTGGGTGCCAGCCTCATGACACAGACACACCCCAAGCAGCTGTCCCTGCTTGCGTGCAGAGGGCAGCTCCAGCTGTGTTTGTTGCTGTGCCTGTCAGCTGGGGCCAGGCAGCAGAGGAGGCTTCACCCACCCATTTGTGAGGGGCTGGGCGGTGGGGATCACACAGAGAGAGTGTAACAGTGCTATGGAGGGAGTCACCAGAGGGGCTGTTACACCGTTTCATGAGCATGTGAGAAGAAATGCTGTGATGTGATGTGGTTTCTTTACAGGAGCTGTTGCAATAAGCGAGCGGGTTTGTTCTCTGTCCCAATCTCCCTAACTAGTCAGTGTTGTGGGTGGAGTTGCTCCCTGAAGCCTGGCATTGTTGTTGGGCTGAGACTCCTGAGGGGTGGGGTTTCCCTCCATGCTGTTTGTGACCACCTCTGTTCCAGGACTGGTGTGAATAAGCCAGTTACACTAAAAAACAAACTGATTTCTCCTGCAACAGGAAACTGATCTGCAAGGCCCCAGACTCTGCAGAGGATGTGTTTTTTTCACACCCCTGACCCACAAAAGTTTTACTGACAAAAGTGGTCAGTTAGCCAGCCCTTCCTGGCTTTCATGTTTTGAAATGAACCTGCTCTGCTTTAACAGGTGCTTATCAAAACAATTCAGACACTATTTGGTTGCAAAACCCTTATATATAACTCCAGAGCACAGCTGGTAAATGGCACCTTAGCATAGGACTCATTGTATCTATTGGCCTGCGGGAAGGGCTGGCACAGGGAGTGCCGTTCTGAAGCTCCATATGCCTTAACTAGAATTCCTATTTTGAAAGTAACTGCTCACAATTTGGTCAACACCAGAATTTTCCTTCTACTGGAAAAATAAACTCAATAAAATGTAATCTCCCCAGAATCAAACAGACACAGCTAAGGACATGCATTCTAACAGAACCGGGGCTGCTTCGCTGTTGCTCTGAGTGGATGAGCTGGTAGCTCAGCAGAATGTACGGATTTCTCCTGTGCACTGGAGCCCAGCGTTTAATGGGCACTGCACCAGGCAGCATAATAACGCAGCAAACAATTGCTGTAAACAAACTGCATTGTAAAAAGGCCACGAGACCAGCCGGGTGGGCAGCAGGCACGGCCACTCTCAGCACCTTCACTTTTCCACTGGTAGCCAGCCAAAGGAATGGAGTGGCTAGTTTGGTCCCGTTTCTCAAGTAGAGACAACCCTTATCCAGGTTACCCTAATTACCAGAGTCATATAGGTGCCAGTTCAGCAAAGCACTAAAACATCTGTCATCTAAAAGTCAGGGTAGATAGTAGCCAACTGGTTAGAGCAAGGAGGCTGGGAGTCAGGACTCCCGGGCTCTAGTCCTTACTCTGGGAAGGAGTGTGATGCAGTGGTTAGAACTGGAGGTGGGTATCAGGACAGCTGAGCTCTATTCCAGCCATTGCTTATGCCAGTTAGACTGTCTGTTCCTCAATTTAGTCATCTGGAAAATGGGTATAATATTTCCATACTTGACAGGTCTGTTGAGTCACATTCATCCCTGGTCTCTCTTCACATATTCTAACCGGCTGATACCAGGAATGAACTTGTCCCCTTGTGAGGTTTAACAAATGAATGTCTATAAACACTACAGGGCTGATTTTACCACCGTGATACCTATTCCATGCTACCTGCTGCTGCGAGCTATCCCAATGAGCCATTGATTTCCGCGGGGAGTTACTTGCCGCTAAAGCTGGCAGTATCTCAGCATAAACACTTTTCACTTCTACATCACTTTGCATCTGAGGGTCATAAAGTATTATTGTTATTATTGTTTATTAGCACCAGCCCCCTAGAAGATGCAAATGCAAGCTGTGTTCAGTACTTGATTCCTGGATTCTTTCTCATGGGAAACAAGAAGAAGGGGCTATGACTGAGGTCCTTAGCTTTGTTGACACCAAAGCAGAGTGTGAGGGACTTATCATCATTTAAAGACCATTGAATGGCAATACGGCTTTCCACTGAGTCCTCTAAAACCACAGGAGATGAGAAAAATTGTAAGAAAATGGTACTGACAATGATATTTCTGTGTAACAAAGCGAAAAAGCAGCTTTTCCTCACCCATGCAATTAAGACGACTTTAAAGGAAAATTGAACTGAGGCCCAAATGAGGCCCCTTGTCTTGAGAGTAAATTGAAATATTTCTCTAAAACATCTTCCCTTAATTCCTGCTCCATCAGACTAGATCCTTGAGGTTGCTTGGCTAATTTCCTCCCCATTGATTATTAGTCTGCTTGGGCACGGCTAGAAGGGCTTTGGGCTTACACATAGAGTTTCTGAAATAAGCACTCAGCTAAGATTTAATAGGATTGTTTTCTGTGTTAAAATGCCAGCTTGTTCTGAATGAGTTTCGCTAGGCTGATGTTAAACAATTATGTAAGGGCGACACCTAGTTGCGAGGTAATTATCTCACAGGGGTGTGCAGCTTGTTGCTTTTTATGCCTCACTCAATAGCTGATCTCTGTATGGAACACAGTTAAGCACAAAGTGATTAAGATTCATTCTATGCGGAACCACTTACCCTCAATGCTTAATCTTCATCCTAAATGTAATGGGATGAAATCAGGCAAACGTAAATTCAGTCTGAATATTAGGTAATGCTTCCCACAGGTAGGGTTATGGTGGGTTTCACTAGATGGCACTGTTACACGTAGTCTTACAAGTTCTTTTTGTTAACTTCGAGGCAGGAGAGAGTGTTTGAATCCATGCTGTCTTGTTAGTTTTGTGATGCACAGATTTTGGGGGAGTTGTGGCAAGCAGTGTGGGAATTTCCTACCTCCTTAATCTCTGTCTGTGCCTCTCTCCCCTCCCACTCGTGTATTCAGTGTTGTCCCGCAGTGCGGGGAGGTGCCACTGTCTCCATTGGGAGTGGGAAGGGGCCCTGCATGAGCCATGCCTCATCACCCTGAGCAAGTTTGCCCTCTGCAGCCTGCAGAAATCTGGTTAAAATACAGCCCCCAAATTCAATTAAATGAGGCTGCAGGGACAGCAGAGCACCCTGGATGAAAGTGACATGGGAAGAGTGCACCTCCCCCGGGGATGACAAAGCACCACTGATCCTTCCCCTCCTGCCTCCATCCTTCAGTGAGCGCAGGGTCTGACTGGCGCTGCTGGCCTCCCGCATGGTCTCCCCACCGCCCACCTCCTGCAGCGTGAGAAATGCCCCTTAAACTACCTGGACCCTGTTCATGTGAACGGAGACTCCCCTCTGCTCCTTCCGTCAGCACCGGAGCAGAACAGGGGCCGCACGGGGGGAGCAGAGATAGCCGCACGGAGTGGAAGGAGAAATCATGCAGGTTGTTTGATAAATCTGTGCCAGAGCAAGGCATTGAGGTGAAATGGGCAGCCTGATGCCATTATCACGGGCTGGCCGGGATTCTCTCGGTCCATGAGAGCAAGGCCTCTGAGATCCCACAGCCAGGTAACAGCCAGTTGCCCAGGGTCAGAGGTGGAGGGGCAGGGTAGGGCTAATTAACAGGGTACGGCTAATTAACAAGTGGAACAATAGAACCGCCATCACCGGGGGCAGTGCTGCTGCGGCTTTGACACAGGAACCCGGCTCCGGCTCTGCTCCAGCTTCTTCTCGGTAATGGCTCACCTGTAACCACCCCCCAAGAGATTGGCATGTTCCCAGCCACGCTGGGCAGTCCAGTGAATCTGCTGCTTGTCTTGAAGACTCCTGCCCAGCTGGTTTGTTTATGCAGCTATGGTAAGCCTTTTCATGCATAGAAAGGTGATGCCATTACTCAGCAATAACATTTGCCAAGCAGTGAGTCCGGTGAGAGCTGGCAGCGTTCCCCTTCACTTGCTCCACTGCTCGATACTCATCAGCCGCTGTGTGCTCTGCTTCATTGCCAGCCGAAAGGAGAGCGAAATGGATGTACAGAGCTGTGCGAGAAGGGATGCAGCTAATTGCCTGACAGGGAGGAGATGAAAATGAGACACTGATCTTTAATTGCAAACAATTACATTCACAAGAAACAGGCTCATTCTCATGCACAGCGTGCCAGTGCTAATTAAATTTTAAACATGTTTCATTTTCTCTGCCCCCCCTTAATTTTCTGTAAAAAGTAATTAACTTTTCTGCAAGTAAGTCATTAATTAATACTTTGTTAATTATGACCGGGATCATACTGTTTTGATTTATGTACTGTTATTTTTTCCTAATACAGTTAGTCTCCAGCTCTCAGGAAGTAACTTTTTGGTGGAGGCTGATTCTCCAGGACCGGAGTGTTACCCTAGAAGCATGTGACTCGTGAGTTCACCTCACGCCAAAGCCTTGGGGAACCCACTACCTGCACGCAGGGGACAATCCCGCACTGGCCTTTGTAGGGGAGGACCCATAAACAAGTGGAGATGTCTGCGCTCTGGTCCACTTGGAAGAGCCCACAGGCCACCTGTCCTGCCACAATTCTCTCTAAATCTCCATTTCCAAATGGGGCAGAAGCCAGAGAACGGAGGCCAACTTGCTGCTGCTGCAAGAGCCTCTAGCCACGTGGGAACAAAAAGGGCACCCCAGCCCCCACTGTGTGCCTGCCTCCGGCAATCACCTCTCCTGAGCCCGGTCGCCATGCTGCTGTTCTGTTAGGCTCTGGTTCCGAGACGCTCAGATGCCCTGATCCCCACAGAGTCCCGTCTCTACATGCCCTTGCCCACCTACAAAGTAAGAAAAGTCATACCTGTGTAGGGCCCAGCAATGCCCCTCAGTCCTGACCCAGTGTGCCCCCCCCTCAGCCCCTCATTATTCCCTCCCAGGCTTCCCACACAGACACAGCTCTGCTGATACCCTGCTGATCTGTATTCCCGCCCCTCCCCTGCTGTTCCATCCTGGGCTCTTCGCCCATGCCCCTCAACCTTGCTCTTCCAGACAGGGAAGTTCCTGTCTCCAAATGCTGCAGGACTTGAGTTAATCACCACGTTGTATAATACAATGTGACGACTAGAAGCTAGCGAGCTAAGCACACACACACAGGGCTCCAGTGCAGTGATCCAAGCCCTGGGCAGCAGACCTCCCTTCACATCTTTGGGAATATCCCGTTGGATCTTTATTTATCCACCTTGCAAATTAAAGCAAACATCCCCCACACCCCTGGAAGAACAACTCTGTAAAATGCCTCAGAGAAAATCAGCCACTGCCATTCTCCTGCACAAACCCACAGACAAAGAGGCTGGGGGCCAGGGAGCCATTTATTCTGCCCCCTCTTGAAGGCATCTGTGGTTATCCCTTAACTATATGCAGCAACAGTCCCTCCAAGCTAAGCCCTGCATTAGCATTCAGATGTTCAGATTCCTCTTTCTGTACAAGGTGGCAAAACAAGAAACGGAGACCTGCCAGCCCGGGACGGAGAGTCACCCTGCCCTACGGTAGCTGTGTCTGGAGCCATTTGCTGCACGGCCCCTGAGAAGGCGATGGAATTTGTCCCAGGTTCATGCTGCCCCCTGGGCTGGGAGCAGCAAAGTCTCCACATGCCCCAGGCAGGTGTGAGCTATAGGGGGGCACACAGCGCTCTGCGTCTCTTATGGGGCCCTTCCGCCTGGGACACCTCCAGGCAGGGACCTGCTATTTCTCCTGGCTTCATTCCCAGCCTCACACACACTGCTATGCATGCAGAAAGACCCACGGGAGCCTGGGCCCAGCCTGGTCCATGCGCCAGCTCTGCAATAAGCAAACCGTGCAGAATGTTACCTGCCAGGACGGGACGCAGGAGCAGCAGGAGTGAGCTGAGACAACATCCCCCTGCTCCTGAGCTTGCAGCACGAGTCAGATGTTGGGAGGTGAAGTTGAAGCCATTGGCCACGAGAGGGCGCTCAAACTGCTGGGTTGTACCAAGCCATCATGCTTGGGGAAAGTAACTTCTCTTCCTAATTGCACTGAGCTGTCATTACCTGGGCTCCCTGCAGCTCCCCCAGGACCCTGGCCCTGGCCCTTTCTTGTGCTCAGACATCCGGCCACTGATGACAATCCATCTCCCGATGCAGGGAGATCCCGGAGCAAAATCTGCCTGACTTCCAAAACCAAATTCCTCCCATTTTTCCAATGCGAGTGGGGGGGTCTGATGCTGCTGCCTCTCACCTACCCCCCTGATCAGCCGGTCCAGCCAACAGGGCCTGAGCGGTGTGGGGTCATCAGTGCCACAGACAATAATAGGTCCCCAAACTACCTGCTTCTCTCTTCGTCAGAGGAAAGATGCCTGGGGATGGCAAGGGAGCCAGTCCCCTTTGAAAGCAGAGGGGATAATTCAACTTGAATCGTTAGTTCAGTGAATTTTACCTTTTCCTGCTGGAATAATAGCATCACATCCACATCCACTCAGCAAATATCCAGCCAATCGCAACTAAGCAACACAGTTCACTTTTGGACTGTTGAGGGTCTCCCATAAAGCATTTGAAATGCTAGGTCACATGGTGTTTTGTTCTGTTCCTCGAATGGACAAACATGCCAGTGGCACCACCCCTGAGGGCCATAGGGGTGTGTAAATGCCGGGCACTTCACCACTAGCAGCCTGAGCTGGATGAATAACTCCGTTAGGCTGCAGCAGCTGTAGGCTGTTGTCCTCAGTGTGAACCACACGCTAGAGGTGAGCATGTGACATGCTGGACCAATGGCTTACACAGGCCCGTCCTCTCTGAATACCTGGATGAGCCAATTTCACAAATAGTTTCCACGAACATTTGTGCCAATGAAACTTGGTCACATTGTGGAAAAAGAAGGCGGTTTGAACATGAATGAAGCAAATTCTCTTACGAACTCCCCCGACTATTGCCGTGAAGCGTTTCTCAGGATTCACCCAGTGCTGAGCTACAGCCACCCACCAGAGCCTCTCAGTTAATTAGCCTTTCCCTCGGGCTGCAAAGCCGAGCCTTGCAATGAGCAGACGTGCCCTAGCTGTGAGGTTCAAAGGCTTCTTTGAGAGCGAGCAACAAATGACCACGCCCTGACACACTGCGAGTGGGGCCTTTTATGCTGGGAGCTGCAGCCCATGCGGCTAAACCTGGCTGAGCGCACACCCGTTTGGTTGAGTTAGGAGCATGAGTTAGCTTCAAGTTACATCGCAGCCCAGCCTGCGCCCTCCCTGCTTCCAGGAAAGCACACCGCGCTCCAGGGCTCAGCAGGCCCCATACTCAGCTTGACTCACAGGATGGCCAGTGGGGCCATTTGTGGGTGGCTGGAGCATCCATCCCAGCAGGGGTATGTCTCGGGCTCTGGCACAGCTGCAGGTCTGGGAGCAGCACTGGGGCGTCTTGTGAAGTACGGAGACCTCGCCCCCGGGCCAAGGCAAGGGCATCCCAGCCTTCTCACTCGGCAGCTGCAGGGCCAGTGAGCCCTTCGCTGGCCTTTCTGGGGGAAAAGGCTCAGATGCACCAAAGGGCCTGTAAGGGCATTTCCATTTGGGGCTGGACACGGTCACATGGCCCATCCCCCAGGCATCTCTCCCCCAATACAACGACATTCCCTAGAGGGCCACCCCCCTGCCCCTGGTGCAGCAAACGTCCCATTCTGGCACCCCCCAGTGCTAGAACATCCCCACAGCTCATTCCCCTCCCAGTCCCTGCCCCTCCCCATTCCCACCCCCAGGACAGGAACCTTCCTTGCTTGACTAGCTAGTTGCTGTGGAGGGTGAGCCTATGGGGGTCGGGGTCGGGGGCTGTAGGTCCCGGACACCTTCCCCTCATCTTCATTCTAACAGCGCCCAGCTGCTCTGGCGAGAAAGCCCAGTGGCTAGCTCTGTAGTCACCGGTTTGGCATCACTGGCCATGATTAATAGCAATAAATCAATTCACATCAAACAGCAGGGAATGTAACGGAACAGCTGGCGAGAAAGCTGCTGCCCAGAGGCCGACAGCGGAAGATGAACGGGGACTCTCTGTGTACAGGCCTCAGTTGGGGAAAGCTCCCCGCATGGCTGGGGGAATTTACGGCAAGTTCAGTCATCGCCATGATGGAGAGGCGATCTACATATGCCCAGAATGAGCCACGGCCACAGCTCCCCTCCTCCCCTGGGGAGAGCAGAGCCCCAGGGGGCTGGAAGGGAGCTCCGCAGTGGACGTGAGGATGGACTGGTCAGTGCTATACAGCATTTTGTACGTGCTATGTGCTGTAACGCAGCATTGCCCTCCCTCGGGGTGGGCACGCACACCAGCCCAAGGCACGGCCTTGGGGTACTCAGCCACTTTGGCCACACCAGCTGCACCAGAGCTGGCTGAGTTCAAAGGGAGGAGCTGGGGAAGTGTCTGTTTCAGCTGCATACAGGATGTGTGCCAATATTAATCCCAGCTGCGAGCACTTGGCCTTGCTGCTGTCGATGAAGGTGGGGGGAGATGGGCAGAGCTGTGTGTCAGGTCCCATGGCCAATGGGCATTAGCGGATCTGGGGGAAATGGGGTGTTCCCCAGACTGCAGTCACAGGGGTGCTGCATCTCACCCTGAATTGCTGCTCCCTAGTTCACCTTCCATGCAAAGCTTTGCAACTGACCGGCTCTGGGAGGAGAACACACTGCTCACTGCTGTCACTGACCAGAGAGACGTGGAGCTGGGTCAGGCCACCGCTGCCTCCGGGGGAGCTACGTCCCACAGCCCAGTGCTCTAGCAAAATGTTTCGAATGCAACGGTTCCAGACACAGCAGCAGGAGCTGGGCTGTGAGAGCCCAGAACCAGACAGTGTCGCAAAGGGTTAACGGCTGGCACTGAAATAGAGAGCAGGTGAGCAGTGAGTTACATGCACCCCCCAGGATACACAAGAAAAGGCACCATGCAGGACATGCCTGCGCCCAGCAGAGCCTCAGGCTAACCTTACTCACATACACCTACGCTGGCTCCTTGGGCCTGGAGCTACTCAGAACATGTCTGCACCCGGCCTGGCGCCATGATGCCAGCCTCACCCACTGACACATGCCTGCTCTCCTGCCAGAGACGGAGATGAAGGGATAGGGCTTCCCCCAAGGCTTGGCCTCTGTGCTACATCGTAATGAGCACCACTGTGCTTACACTGCCTGCAGATGCCAGCCCCGAGTGGCAGGTCATGAACCACCCCCATGCTCCCCACCCAGAGCCATGCACTGCCAGAAGCGCTTCAGGCCAGGGAAACAGGCCTTCTGCTGCAGGGTGACAAAGTTCTGCCCAGGAAGCACAACGAATCCATGGGGCTTATCAGCAAGAACAAAGACCTTTCGGGCACCCACCCTCCTGCATTCCCTCTGCTGAGGCACCGAGCCACCAGAACCCGTTTGTCCAGAATAGGGGGAAGCAAGTGGTGATGGGTGGAATCGCTGTTCCTTGCCCGGCACTAGGCACACAGCATCCGTCTACCGCTCATAATGGACGTGGGACACAAGTGCAGACTCTCATTAATAGAATATAATGTGCAGTGAGAATCATTGATGGCCATTTTGCAGCAATTATCTGTCCTTGGTGACACTGCTTTGTTAATATATTACAGGAGATAATAAGCCTCTCTCCACACAGCTTCTAACCAGGCAGGAGCAAACACAGCTGTCTGCTTAGAATTCTGTGCTGGCTGGCATCACTTTCCCTGCCCGTCTGGATTCAGCACAAGCAGAGAATCGGTGCCAGGTTTCCTTGCAGCTTGCTTTAAATATTGCTTTTGCCACAGAGGCACTAGGAAACGGGCTTCATTGACCCTGTCTGAGGCCTCAGTCTGGCAGTTTGCAGCTCCACTTCCTGGGGAACATAGTCACATGAGAGCCTGCCCCTGGGGGACAGAGTGAGGTCTGAGTGCATCATCACTGAAGGGAAAACTTGCCTCACTTCCTGCTGTGACGCAAATTCCCATGCAGGACATGACTATGTGATTTTTCAGTCAGACTCAGTTGAAAGCATCAAGCAGTTAATAGGTGGAAGAGGAAACCTTTTTTTAGCCACAGAAAAAGACCTTTCATCATGGGCTTTGCACTGGATCCTGCAGGGAAATCAGCACTGTGAAGTCAGTCATTTTCATGACAACAGACTATGATGTCATGTGCACATGATGCCCTCACTGCTAGATGTGGCAGGGAGGGGTGTGCAGGGAAAGGACGGGGTGGAGAGGCAGAGTCGCCCAGGGGTGGGATCAGGAAAGACAAAGCCCTTGCTCCGCATGGACACTCAGTGGAATATCAGTGTCAGACCAGGGCCAGGGCTGTCTCTTTTCCTACAGATGTGTTCACTGCAACATGCATCCCAAGGGAAAAGCTGCCGTGTCCCAGGTCAGGGCACAAGAATCACTTGGGTTCCTGGTACTCTGACTGGATAGCCATCTGGCTGTCATCCGCTGCCCTGGGACCCTCATGGCCTGCCATTGTTTTAGGTTAGAATACTGCCAGGGCAACCCCACAGGTTTACCCAGCCCCCAATGCCCACCTGCCCTTTCAGATCCATTCAGCGCTGCCTTGGCTCAGCCAGCCCAATGAGTGACCCCCCCCCCGCCCCATGCCCTCCAGATGTCTTTGGGGCCCTGCAGTTCCTCACAAGAGCCGCAGGGCCACAGCACATTCCCCTGCCCTGAACATCTGTGCTGCACCTCCAAAGGCACTGGGCTGAGGGGGACATGGCTCTGGGGCTGGGTAGTTACAGGCCAGCTGAGAGGGGAGCTTAGCCACTGAGGCTAGGTTTCAGCATGTCTCTCTGTTTCCTGGGCCTTGTTTTTCCAAGTCACTGAGCTCTGGATAAGCGGTGTTTTCACCCTTCATGTCCCTGCGCTCCTCCATGGCACTCACTCTGGCATCTCCACAGAGGCATTTGGAATAGAAACGAGTGTTTGCAGAGCTGCAGACACAGCAGAGCTCCAATGCCCTGGAAAATCGGAACAAACTGCCCTGAACTCAGAGCTGGGGAGCAGGGAGGGATGCAGCTCCCCTCCTCCAGCCCACCACACGAATGAGCTCTGCTACTTGGGCTGAACCCATCTGTCTCGGACATGGATTGCAGTGCGCTATGGAGGGTTTAGGCCATTTGACGGTGGCCTGAATGACTCGGTGTGGGCGAGCTCCAGGGATTGTGGGAGAAGAACAGGACTGGCACAAGGGAAGAGGCTGCCTTATACTGCAACCTGCCTCCGTCCCTGCTGGAATGGACCTGGGTGTGGGCACCATGCTCTGCAGGCAGGGCAGGAGAACCAGCTGCAGAGGCTGAGCCCGCACTGATAGCCAGGTGAGCTTAGCCAGGAATGGCCAGACTGGATCAACCTCGGGGGCCATTTAGCCCAGTATCCTGTCTCTGACAAAGGCAGTCGCTGCTTCAGAAAGAGAACCCCTGCAATGGGCAGATGTGGGATAATCAACCCCCAGGATGGTCTCCCTCTGGTCTGTAATAGTTAGAGATTGGAAACCCTGAAGCAGGAAGTTTTATCTCCCTTCTAAAATTTCTTAGCATAAACTACTCTAGCTCTGGATAGTCTGGTTGTCCATCGATGTCCAGTCCCTCTGTGAAGCTTGTAAAGTTCTTGGCCTCAATGACAACTTGTGGCAGTGAATTCCAGTCTAGTTATACATCATGTGAAAAAGGATTTCCTTTGGTCAGCTTTGAATTTGCCACCTTCCAGTTGTTCTGGTGTTAGGAGACAGGGAGAACAGAAGCCTCTAGTCACCCTGTTCTAGATCACTCACTTTTATCATGTCCCCTCTAAGGCACCAGACCCTCTTTTCAATCTCTTGCAGGCTCCTTATCATTTCTGTTGCTTTTCTGTGGGCCCCCTTCTCTGTAACGCTAGCCTTATCTGTGCTGTGCTGCGCGTTGCAGCAGAGAGGGAAAGCAGCTTTCACCTCTCTTGACTTTTGCAGCTCTGTATCGTTTTATCACTAAGGCAGATTCATTGTACCAGCCTTGCTATGGCAGTGATAGTAGAAAATTGTTTTTCCCACACTGATGATAACTTGCTTCAAATAGAAGGTAGGAAAAAAGTGACCCGAAAGTAGGGTAAAACTGAAGCATGGCCATGTGCCCACTCCTGTTACCAGGTGTCTCAGGGTAATGTGGATAAGAGGTATAGGAACAAAGCCACCTGCCCAGCATCTGCAATTCCTCTGGGTGCTCGCGTGACTCCTTGCTGCTCTTTGCAAGAATGGCAAGCTGCAAGGCCATTTGTTTTATAGAGGAGCCATCAGTTTCCAGCTCATTTTATTACATAAATCTAGTGGTGTAAAGTAAAATTGCTGCTTGTAAAATTAAAAATGTTCGGGTTTAATGAGTGGAGAAGGTCACTTTTGACTCAGCTGCCTTAACGGCTGCAGTGAGTTGACATGTATTCTCCACCGCTGCAGCTGTACCGCGTGCTCTAGTACATGTCTTCAGGGTGTGAGAGAGCTGAGAGAAGAAACATTCCCCAGCCACACATCAGAGTCCTGTCCAGTGACTCCAGTGGGAACTGGCCTGGGAGATTCAGATTTAATCCCCAAAATTCTTTCCCATGCACCGAGAGAGAGAAGTTTAGTTGGGACTATTTATCAATTCCATTAAACTAGCCAGGAGACTGAATGTGTGTGTGTCTCTCTCTCTTGTGCACACAGAATGTTGGTCCAACAAGGCCAAGTTTCCATCTAGCCACATACTGACAGCAAGCCGATGAGCTTTGGAAGGCCTTGCTTTAGAGACATTTTCTTGTCACAGCTCAGCTGTTAAAGCTAAATATATTCAGGACCTTCTCAGTGCTATGGAACAGGCTCTGATGCTTTAAAAAAGGACCATTTATTCATCTGAAGACAAGCTGCACCAGAGAGCATGCATTGCAATTATATCCAGCCAGACACAGTGGCAGCTTGTGTGAAGTGAAATAGGGCCCTGTCCACTTCCTCAAGATTGTAGTTCTCTCTCATGTTCCCCCCCCCCCCCGTGGTGGCTGTGTCAGGTGACATCTGGAACATGCCACAGTGACTGGACTAATCTCAGGCTAACGTGTGGCCCCTATGGACGAGAGCCGACACATGCAGGAAAGGGGCAGCATAGGAACATGCATGTTGGACTAACTCACTCTGAGCTGCAGCAACAGACGTTCGCTCTCCTGTGCTGTTACACTAACACCGGTCACCTGGGCTCAGTGTATTAAGACATAATTGTACAGCGTCAGTCTTAGCCTGCAGCACAGCTGTCCCCCTGCCTCCAGTGCCAGGTGCATGCAGACTCAGCCTCACTCTGGCCGGGTTACCCTGTTGGGCTACTGTAGCCGTTTGCATGGCCGGACTTAGCCAGGCACTGGCAAGTCCGGCCTGCGCCCAGACGCTGCTAGTGCGTGGGCAGTTGCTTCAGAACACTTTGACCTGCCCTGCACAGAACCATTGTGAAAGCATTTCTGGCAGACGGCCCGGAAGAAGATTGGGAAAACAAACCATGCGGGAGTTAATTTCCAGCTACTTCTACAATTGTGCCTGCTATGAAGAGAATTTTTGTTTGCTACCGCCAGGCAAGAAGGAGGGGGAAAGCCTGAAAAAGCATTCCAAGGAAATCTCTAACAGCCTGCAAGGGCTTCTTCCTTTGGCCAAATGGGGGCTGGATGCATCTGGCTAGTGAAAACTCACCCATGCTTGCCTCCAGTTGGCAGCAGCTAACTCCTTGGTCTAACTAGCTAGAAGCACTCTTTGGACAGCTCCCAAACATGTAGGATAATCAAGATTCTTCAGTCCAAGGTGTTACAAAAGCTTTTTTTTAAAAAAAACAAAAAACAAAAAACAACCACCAATTTTCTCCCCACTGTCAGACCCTTCAAGCATAGGATAATACTGATTATGTTAAAATCCAGTGCATTAAATTGACATACAAATTAATGTCAAGGCAGAAAACTGGCCTGAATTCAACAAGGTGCCATTCAGCAAAGACAACTGCAAAGTACTTCACTTAAGCAGGTAAAATCGAACGCACAACTGCACAATGGGGGATAACTGCCACGATGTCAGTACTGTGAAAAGGATGTGGTGGTTACAGTGGATCAGAAATTGAATGAGAGTCAGCAATGCAATGCAGGTGCAAAACAGGCTAATAATCTGGGGTGTATTAACAGAAGCATCAGATGTAAGACATGGGGGGAATTGTCCTGCTCTACTCGGCACTGGTGAGGCCCCAGCTGGGGTCCTGTGTCCAGTTCTAGGTGCCAGATTTAAGGAAAAGTGGCTAAACTGGAGAGTCCACAGGAGAGCAACAACAACGATCAAAGGGTTAGAAAACCTGACCTGTGAGGAGAGAGTAAAAACTGGGCATGTTTAGTCTTAGGAAAAGGAGACTCCAGGGGGACTTGATAAATCTTCAGAACAGTCCTTAACGTATTTGAAGAGGACAGGGATCAATTGTTCTCCATGCCCAGTAAATACAGGACAAGAAGTAATGGGCTTACCCTGCAGCAAGGGAGATGTAGGTTAGCTATTAACTAGGAAAACACTTTCTAACTCAGGGGAGTTCAGCTCTGGACCAGGCTTCCAAGGGAGGCTGTGGAATCCCCCTCACAGAAAGGGTTTAAGAACAGGTTGCACAAACAGCTGTCAGGGATGGTCTAGAGTTACTTGGTCCTGCCTCAGTGCGGGGGGCTGGGAGCCTCTTAAGGTCCCTTCCAGCACCACATTTCTGATTCCATCCAGGTGTTTCTGCTAAGAGCAAAGTAGTCCGAGGTTCTGTTCCGCATTTGAGCTCGGAGGAGCGATCCCCAGCCCGGGCAGGCACACCCACGCGAGCTCTGCTCCAGCTGGCATGCTACAAATAGCAGTGCAGCTCGGCCTAGGCCCCTGAATACGCACCCAGCTGGCCCCCCTGCGTACGTACTCGTGCGGCTAGCTGAGCTAGTCCAGCACCACTATTTCTATTGCGCGGAGGAATCGCACCTTCCTGACCTAGCCGAAGTGAAAGCGCAAGGCTGCCCGTCACAGTAAAGCAACATGGCGGACGATTTCACACCTCCCCCGTCTGCATACCTCACTGCACAAGTCCTAAAAACAAGTGGTTCCAGAAAGCCTCCGCTCCCCGCTCGGGCAGGAGAGCGCTGCCATGTCCCCAGCCACATGGGCCTGGAAGTGGAAGAGGTGGAGACACATGAAGAGATTTGACTGTTAGGGACCTTCGCGGCTTCTACCTCTTCCACCCCCCATCGCCCAGGTTTAACCCGGGCATGCAGTCAAGGGAACTGAAGTTCGTTTATTATTATAAAAAAATTAAGTCCTGGGAAATCTTAAACCAAATACAACCCCCTCCAAACAAAGGGCCTAGAGGACAGTGGCAGGACTTTTCCTTGGCATGTTGCAGAAATGTGCCATCGCTGTTTTTCAGCTTACTGCAGGTCGAGTCACTGCTCATTGCCGCTGATTAGGACCATGAGCGTAGGCCTCTCGCAGAGCTTTTAGAGCAGCGGCCAATCTCCATTTTCAAATGGTCAGATGGAGAATCCACACCACACTTGGCAAGTTGTTCCAATAGTTAATTACTCTCTTGGTTAAAAATTTACACCTTATTTCCACTCCGAATTTGTCCCGCTTCAGCTTGCAGCCCTGGGACCATGTTATCCTTTTCTCTGCTAGACTGAAGAACCCATCGTCAAATATTTGTTCCCGGTGTAGATACTTGTAGACTAATCGAGACACCTCTTAACCTTCTCTTTGTGAAGTGAAATAGACTCAGCATCTTGAGTCTACATGCATCTACACAGATTCCATCTTCAGCTAGTTTCTAGGCTAAAAATGTTTTAGGCCCTGATACAGCAAAGCCCTTAAGCAGGAGTAGCCCTATGGACTTTACAGGGACTTCTATTGTGCACAGGTGCTTTGCCTGACTAGGCCCAACTCACTGACTAGGTTACGGACATCTCGGTGGAAGAACACCTGGGAGAATGAGAACGCAGGGAGCAGAAGCCAGTGCTGGGAAATGGGAGCAGAGGTAGCAGCCTGGCCTTATCCCACAAGGAAGTCCAACAGCCCGATCGTTAGCTAAATATTAAATTTCCTGAGGTCTGGACAGTAAGTTTCTGTAAGAGGCTCTCCACCCCCATCTGCCAAGAGCTCCTTAAAAATCATGGGCTCTCCTTCTAGCTAGAAGTAGGTTTTCACTGTGCTAACCAGTGCACATTTGCTATCCCACCACGCAGTCCTAGGAGGCAAGGCACTGTCGTTTTACCACTAGGTAAACCTAGGCAAGCTCCACCTCAAGCAGTGGGTGGTGCAATGCAGTGGTCACCTCATGGGAAGAGCTATGGTGCCTAGTGTCCACTAGGATTCTACAGCGGGGTCGCTAACCTGCATTATCTTGTTTAAAACCCCACCACCTCAGGCCCCAAGCTTTTTGGCAATGAAGACAACGCCTAAGAGGCTCTAGTACTCATGGCACTGTGTAAGATTAAAGATACAGAAAACACACTGCTTTGGCCAAGGCTGCAAAAGGGCACAGTGCAGCCATTTCACAGCTCCTACAATCAAGAGAAAAGCACGGAAACCACAGCAAGCCCAGCACCAGTCTCCAGTCAGGGGCAGCAACCAAGAGTTGTCACTATATGCCTGTTTAGTGACCCAGTTCTAGGTGTTCACATCACCGTGAGGGGCAACCTTGTGGAAAGCGTAAGGGACTGAATGGTCCCTGGCAGGCAATGCCCCATAAAACTAGTCCCTCTAGGTCATGGCTGAGACTCATTGGTGGGGAAGATTGTCCAGCTGGGGACAGAACCTAGTCTCCAGGGGTCAATGTGGTACCTCACTGATGTGACATTTTTAGTGTTTCCAATTTACCTGGCAAGACTCCATTGTGCAGTCAATGGAAGGACAAACCAAGTGCAAGAATATGTAGCAGCTGGTAATTTGTCTCCTCGTATATACGAGAACAGCAACCACACCTGCAGCTCTTTAAGGTTAGTTTATTGCAATGTGAACTATGACAGACATAAGAAATTTATAAACATACAATATCTTGGTTTTACAAGGTCACAGCTCAGTACAGTACAATAAAATCTGTTTATACAAAATACTCTATTGGGTTTATAACGTTATTCTAGAGTATGAAAACACCCTGACCTGTTCCTTTTGTAGGTTTAGAATAGACTGAAATTAAACAACAAACAAAAACAACTCACTAAGTCAGCAGCCAAGGAAACAGGGCAGAGGACTTCACAGTTCATTATGTAATACTGTCTGGGGCGCCAAGTGACAGAGCAAAGGCCACCTGCTGTATGTTGTACATATGTAAAGTCTCCAAAAAAAATTAGTTTCAACTTTATTCCTACTAGCCCTAGATCTGTATGAACTACCATCACTACTGTTTGTCTGGCATCTTATGTTGTGCAAACTCAGTTCTTCAGCAAAGTTATAGCTTAAAGTTTCTTTCTTCAATATGGAAATTGACCAGATAAACCTAGGACAATGGAGAGAGGAAACGCTAATAGAACTATGGAACCAGATGAGGTTTAGTTTCATAAAAAACCCCTAATCCTTCAGCTGTCGGATTTAACATTTAGGTTTTTTGTTAAGAAATTTATATTTAGGCTTTTTCTTAAAACTTAAGTTATATATTTTAACAAGCCAAGACAGCATGAACGGCTTCTAAGGACTTGTCTACGCTATAGGGAAAAGTTGATCTAAGCTACGCAATTTGAGTTACGTGAATAGCGTAACTCAAGTCAACATAGCTTAGATCTACTTACCACGGAGTCCACACTGCACTATGTCGACCCCATTCTTCTCGATCTGGTGGAGTACAGGAGTTGATGGGAGAGTGATCTGCGGTCAATTTAGCAGGTCTTCACGAGACCTGCTAAATCAACTGCTGATGCATTGATGGCCGCGCACTGGTAAGTGTAGACAAGCCCTAAAAACCCCTCTCTAAAACCAAGTAAGGCAGTGGCATCACTGTGTGCGGAGTCCCTGACCATCTGGGGCTACAAGCTACCCACATAGAAAAAACCTCTTTCTGCAGTTGAGGAGACTTCTTAATACTTTTAATTTTTTTTTTTTTTTTTTTAAGGTGTGTGAACACACTCAGCCCTCAGTGGAGCTACAAAGTCAGTATCTGGAATGGAACACTTCCTTTAGTGTTTTTACTTTCCAATGAGCTTTGTGGATCTCAATTTTAAACTGAGTTTGCATCAGAGTGTGTTGTACTCTCCAGACACACAGAGAACTACAAGTCTTTGTTTTTGTTCTGCTTTGACTTAATCTCACAAGAAATGCAGCTCAGATGATCCCCAACATGCTTCTCTGTGAAAGTGCTCATGGATTAGGTGAACTGCATTACACCACCACCTCTTACGGGCCAACCTGAAGAATCTGTAACTTCAAATATCCCACATGCTTCTCCCCTTAAAAACCTACCAAATGCACACCAACTGGTACATCTCTAGAATGTGGCTATGAAACATACTAAAATATTTGACTAGGAAAAGAAAAAAAACAACATTTGATGGGTGAATTATACAAAAGTTTATTAGAGAAAAAAAACAAAAACCTATGCCTCTTACAGGATATCTGTTTAACATTCACTAAAACACAAGCACCAGGAGCCTACGGGTCACAGGCCATCTGCTTAACCCTCTTCACGCAAGTTGTGATATTTACCAGTGCTAAAAAAATAAATTATGTACAAACAGAAGATATCCTCCCCTTCCCACTTTAAGGGTCTTTGATCTGAGCAGTTAGAAATTGCTTTAAATTCTCACTTAAACAGGAGCAAGTAGAGTTTTTTGAGGGGGCAGTTACGCAGCTTTAGCTATTTTACCTCATGGGCATATGAGAGTATTTGACTGTATCTGGCCCCATTTAGTGTGCAAAATAATAGGCCTCAGAGCACAGGACAATATGCCACGTACTCAAGACCACATCCATACCAGTAAGGGAGCCAGTCATGCTCTGAACACAGGACAGACTCCGAGAATATGTAACACAACTGATACCCTCTTGCTAAAAGCCAACTCCACTCCCACTGAAGTGAGTTGCATCCACCCTAGAACACCAGCAAGCCTTTGCAACATCTTGTTTGGAACAGAGCTCCATAAAGAATAGAATACTCTATTTTCCTGGAGGGGTGCACAATCTAAAGGAAGCTTCAGGACAGAGAAGCCACCTCTTAGGAAGCTCAGGGTCAGGGCTAGGGAAGAGGAAGGGACATAGTACTGGCCAACACTGGTAGAGATGCTGATTTCCTAAATGAAGCAGCAGTGGAAGACTTCCAGTTCCAAAGCCAAACTCAGTAATAGAATGGGAAAGATGGATGCACAGACCCGATATGTACCAGCATCAATTCCTTTAGTTCTGACTAAAGCAGGTTCCTAACTAAACAACTCAACTTTCTGCATTTGTACCCATTTGGTTTCATAGTGTTACTTTGAAGAGAGGCATCACAAAGAGTGTTTGGAAATTTCTTTGCCTAGGAAAAGTGGGATGATCTAAACCTGAATCCTTCCTGCATCAGCAAGTGTTCTTTATGAAAATGGGATGATCACAATAAAATGAGGATCCACCCCAAAAGGAGTGGAGTGAAGATAGTTATTTAAAAAAAGCCTTCCACTAATTTCAGTCATCAATTCCAACCCAAGTGTTCCATGAAAATTTAACTAAAGTGGGGAGGTTTAAAAAACTACAGTAGCTAAAAATGTTTTCAAGAGGTGCTAGAAAAGCCTACAAATAGAGCCAGGTTGTGTCTGTCATCCAAAGGAGTTTGGACTTTGTCATATTTTAAGACCACCCCTCCCACTAACCCACCTCAAAAATATCCCAACTTCCACTAAGAATCTGGCAGTTAAGAAGTATGTGAAGCAGTATTCATTTTAGACTCAGCATTGAAGCCAGTTGAGCCTCAAAATATCCAGTAGCCTTTTTTGTGGCTTTAAAAACAGACATACCCTAAACAGATCACAAAAAACTTAACTAAAACATGGTTTACAGAGTGGTATTAAGGCTCTTCCAGAGTAGTCTAGAGGTGGAAACTTTAAGGCACCTATTAGTACATTCATGTTACTGTTAAAAAAGCCAGAATATAAAAAAGTTTCCCACCCACGTAAGAGGATATGGCACATTTAGCTGTTACCTCTGTTGAATCCAGATGGAAAAACAACTGAGAGCTTTGTTTAAAAATGAACACTTGGTTTATACACTTCTGATGACTGCTCACTACCAGCACAGCATTTTCCCCAGACACTATTTTAGAGGAACAGCACTTCCTCCAATCCTCCAGGATTAAAATCAGTCCCTCACATACGACTCTCCTCCTCTTTTATGCCATCTTCTGTGTTTTTCTGTGGCGCATTAGCCACATCATTGTTTGCCTCTTTTTGTTTCTCAGCCTCTTTTTGTTTCTCGGCCTCATCAATATTGGTTTCCTCCTCTCTCCCTTTGTTTCTCAGCTTGTCCTCTGCCTTTTGTTCTTTCTCCAGCAGCCGGTAGTTGATGCCCATTCCCACAAACAGGTAGATCCCAGAGACGATCAAAATGATTCCACAGGACCAGTATGTGTATTTGTAGTCACCGTACATGTCATTGAGTTTACCTGATGGACCAGAGAGGACAATGCATTATGTGGCTGACCATCTCCCATTATACAGCAGGAATCACTCTAAGCTAACATGCATAAGCTCTCCCCAGATGTCTAACCCGTAATGTGTGTTCATGCACATGCATCTAGCCACAAGAACAATCTCTGCTTAAAAGCTCAGGTTTTTTAAAGCTTGACCTAAGTGTTGATCAAATGCAGTGCTGGTAAAATGGCAATGCACATGGCAGTAAGCTCTGATCAATGTCCACTTAAATTTTAAAAGCAAACCCACTAGGAAGAGGCTGTTCAGGTATGGTTTGGGTAGACCAAAAAGTCCAGCCATTTTCCAAGACTGTCTAGGAGTCCCCCAGAATTTCCTAGAAAACCTGTTTTTCAGGTGACACTCTTTTTTGACCAGGGTATCCAAGCTGTCACTGTAGCTTCCTCTAGTCACATCTCCCCAAGGTTAAAAGCCAAAGTTTGCTTTGCTCTAGGGGAAACACTCAAACTTTGCTTGGACCCTGAAATTTCATATAGAGAAAGAGTGTGGACGCTCTCCTTGCGGGAAGACCCTCCCTGCACTGGGATATAATCCACACACACTCTAGTATGTCTATAATCACTTGGCCATTCCTGTTGGGAAGAGCCCTCCCATGTGTGTTCTGGCTACACTCATGCCTTTCTGCACTTCTGTGCCTTCAATTCTCAGCCTTCCCAGCAAGTGCCCTTTGGGAAGGAGCAGTAGTTGTTCCCTCCCCACCTTGGTATTCTCACAGTACACAGGCACCCCAGGAGATACATAAAAATACTCTACCTAGGAGAGGTGGTCCCAGGAGCACAGGGCAGCATTCCACAATGGTCACCAACCCGACAGCGCTGGAGAACCTCTGAGCCCCAACCAAATCCATCAATGTTTCAAACAAGACAGAGCTGAGCCAGCCAAAGGCAAATCCAAAGAACCCAGCATAGACGCAAAACCCAGCATAGGTGGTGGAGAAGGGTGCCAGGAGGTGGCACGCTCCATTATACACCACAGAGACAGCAAAGAAATATTGGATCCTCGGTCTAACCCACTTCGTGTTTGCCACCAGTCCCATGGAAGGCCTAGCCACCATGTCTACAAAGGCCAGAATGGAGAGCAGAAAGGCAGCAGACTCATTACCAAACTCTTTACTCTTGGCATAATTGCTGAGGAAGACTAAGGGAGTAAACAGTCCAAAGAACATAATCACATTGCCGGACAGATAGAGCAAGAAGCCTCTGTGTGTAAACAGGGACAAATCCAAGAACTTGTTAATAGTCTGGTAAACTGTGAGCTTCTGCTTCTTCGTCTTTCCAGCAATAAGGTCCATACTGGCATCGCCAGCTCCTTCATCCGCTTTCACAGTGGACTTCCCAGCTTCCTGCAATACTTCTTTTGAGACCTCTTTCTTCAGCTGATCTGGCTTGGGGCCTATAGGTCGCATCAGAGATCCGGCTACACAGCAGTTCAGCAAAAGGCCACCAAGAATTAAAAAACTCCCCCTCCAGCCAAATATACTGAAGAAAAACTGGTTCAGGGGGGCCAGTGTAGACAAGAATACAGGGCTACCTGCCATAGCTAATCCATTGGCCAATGGACGTTTCTTATAGAAGTACTTGCCAATCATGGTCAAGGCTGGGTTCAAGTTAAATGCAAGCCCAAGACCTGGAAAATAAGAGAATACATACATGTGAGTTTAAAAATGAGAGATCTCTACACATCTGTAGATTATGGGATTAATGGATTGGGTACTGGGCCGAGTTCTTCTCATGTTATACTAAATTTAACTTGCACTGATCTCAGAAGTTATGTAGGGAGTAACTAATGGCAGGATTTGGCCAGTTACTGCAGATTCTCAGTGATATAGGAAGAAGGTGCCAATTTTGCTAGTGAGCAAACTATTGGGGGTTTGTTTTTTAGAGCCAGAATTGAAGGAGTTCCAGGATACAAGAGATAATGAAGTTTACTAGTGTGAAATAAGTCTGATTTGAGATAAGATGGGGATGTCCAAGTACCAGAACACACATCCTTTGATACACACATCCTTCGCTGAGGAGGATTTCAGATTCAGAGCGTGTATAGTTATATAGCAATTTATATACTGACTTAGGACAAGGCTAAGATGAACTTTTATGATTCTAACCCTAAACATGAGGAGTCATGAAAAGACCGCTCACCTCCCACAACCCCAACACAGAAGTAGAGCTCTTCCACAGTGTTACAGAAAGAGGCTGCAATCAAGCCACACCCGGACAGACAGCCCCCAGCAATCATTACTGGCCGACTGCCATACTTGTTCACCAGGATGCTGCTGATGGGACCTAGAAGAGATCAAAAGAGAGTTAACCAAAGGGGAGACATCTCTGGGTGGTATGCATGCATGCACTACAAAGCAGATGGACACTAATAGGAGTGCACAGAGGTTTAGCTTCAGGAGTCCGTGAAAGCTGGGCATGGGTGATCAAGAGGAGCATTAGCCATGGCTCTCCTGTCAAGAGGAGGGGGGTGGTATAGAAGCGCAGGAGAGCAAGGTGGATGACATAAGGCCATGTTGGGTTAAGTGCTCGGACATCTCACTCCAAAGCACCATGTTCCAGGCGGTTTAGAATCCAAACTGAAACAGTTCACAGTGGAACATCGCACTGGCTCCCCATAAGAGCCTGTCTACTCTGCTTTTTGCAGAGCTTGAGAAAGTTTTTAAGTCCGTAGGGTTTCAGAGAGCCTCACAAATATGAATGGATACAGTTCTGCCTCCCCAAGTTTATAGAGACACAAGGGGACAGATTAGGCCCTGGTGTAACTCCAGGGAATTCAGTGGTGTTATACCACAGATTAATTTGTCCCAATAGCTTTGACACACAAGATCTGGTCCCACCCATCCCTTTGGAGTCAGTGTGGCTTAATGGATAAGGCACTAGGCTGGAACTCAGAACTCCTAGGATCTATTCCTGCCTCTGGCCAACTGGGTAACCTCAGATGAGTCACTTCCCCTTCCTTTGCCTCAGGTTCCCCATCTATAAAACAGTGATGGTACCATGCTGACCTCCTTTGGAAAGCACTGAGAGCTAATGATGCAAAGCCCTATATAGGAGCTAGTTATTTTTATTATTCTCTGAACCCTAATGCAAACTCTAGCTATTCTGGGCGTGGCTCTAACAACCCACCACACAAACACCCATGAATATGCTGCATTCAACAAGCTGGTCATTTTTTTCCCCTCAGGAGGGGGTCATGATGTACAGAACGGATATTTTCAAAAGCCTGTATGTTGGATAAGATTCTCTAGTAACATTTAGATGTTGTTGGTACCAAAATATCAAGTGCACGTGGGGGCAGAAACAGGGAGATTTGAAGGGATTTTGTAAAATGCTTTAGTGAGTCAGAACAGAAAGAAGAACAGAGCTCAAGTGAGACTGGAGTTTAAATTGAGTCAATGTTGGGTTTTTTCGTGGTTTTAAAGTTTCACTTTGCTTCAGCCACAGAAGCCCGACGGAAACTTGAATGTTTGAGTCAAGCCATCCCACCACCACTGTGCCCCAGAGACCATAGTGTGATACCATGATTGGTTTTGTTAGATCCTGCTCCTTATTTTCCACTGGAATTCTACACATCAAAAGCCACAGTCACATGGAGATCTTGTCTGCATGCATGTTACCAATCTAGGAAAGGAAAAAGCAGGATGGTCCCCAAACTAAGTGTTTTTTCCCCACGTTTTCAAGAGTCATCAGTTGCTCTTTAAAGCCTTCGACCAACTGACATCTGACTCAGTCTGTGATGCTAGCTGTGACCACCTCCGCCAGACCAGCAGAGCTTCTGAAACATCAGCATGACTCATCCCCTGCACTAGTTAGTCGCACTAGCGCAGAGTACTATCTTTCTCTACAGCAGTGTGAAATGTGCTCATGTGTGTCCGAGGAGAAACCTTTTAAACTTGTACATACTCTACTCCTCTGGCTTGGAGGGCAGCACAAGAAAAATCCCTCCCCCCCCTTTATACCCAAAGAAAATAGTAACATGAACTTTCATTATAGCTACCCAGGAAAAGAAGTGACGGGCAGAGAAGTGGGGATGCAGAGCAGTTGTAAAGAAACTTTCCCACAGCTACTTGGAAACAAGAGAGCTTGTGTTTATTTGTGCTGCATGTGATGCTGTCCACTCTTTAGGGATATTTCTGTCCTGAAGATCAGACTGCAGTTTTCCAAACTGGGTTATGTGGGTCTATCCTGTTTTCAACCATCCAAAATTTGATCTATCGTTTATCTTGTGGTAAAACCTAAGGGAGTCAGCCAGATCGGGGCCCTACTATGCCAGGAACTCTGAAATGTAGGAACCATCCCTGCCCCCAAAGGGCTTACAGCTCAGGCGTAATATGAGGAGGAAACACAGAATCGGGTGGTAGAGCACAGATGGGTAACAAAAACAACAGGATGTTTAGCACAGACTAGCTGTGTGCTGAATGCACAACCAGGGAGTAGCCACAGCTCCAAAGCCCCTCCAGCAGAAATATTTCATGTGCAGGGGAGGGATTTTTGTTCATTTGTTATTTTAATTACTCTTCCAATGTTTGAGAAGTCAGATTGCTGTGTGCACCCACAGTTTAAAATGCTTCATTACAAGAAACCCTAATCCAAAGTAAACAGTGATCAGATACAGTAGTGCATGCTCTACAGACACTAAAATGTAATTAAATAAACTGAATGAGCACCCATTGAACATTAACAGATCTGGGTTCACGATTAACAGACAGCAAGGTCAACATGTTATTCCTGGCTACTCAGATGTGGTTTGACCATTTCACCTCTAGTTGAGCAGAACCTAGAAAATGTTTGAAGAGAGTCCAGTGGCTGTGTCAGCAGCCTGGCTTCCTACCTGGAGCCAAGGCACTCAGAAATCCCAGCGGTATTCCAAATGGCCTATGCCCTCCATCACACGCAGGGCCCGTGCAGGTACTTCCCAGCAGGCACAGAGTGCTGTACAGTTCCCGTAAGGAACCTCTGCAACTGAGCCAAGGCCCCATGCAAATCCGTAAGGACTGACTCTTCCTTTTCACATCCGCAGCACTGCATCTGGAGGCTGGGACGCTCCCTCCCTCACCCACCCACCCACCCACTGTGTAGAGACACACCAGGAGTTTAGCAAAGTTTGAAAGATTTGCACATTGAACATGAAACCACTCCCTGATGTTCCTGGAGCAGATCCTAAGGACAGCACTGCAACATACCAGGGAATAGTAGGACTGAAGGCCTGCTAATATATTGTCAGGGAGCAGTATGTTAAGCTTGGCTTCATGACATTAGCTCTTACTGTGGCAAAAAGCAACGTTCATATCAAGTTGGGCCCAAAATTTAGGCTTCATAAAAAACCCAAAACTGCTCAGGGCAAGAGCCAGATCCAAAGTGCTCTGTGCTGGATGAGACACTTGGCAGTGCTTAAGTATCCTCACAATGGGGAAGGGGATCTTTGGTTTTGATTAAACAAAAGCTCAAAGATTGTGGTAGCACTGTAGCACACACACCTTTAAAACTGGCCACAAACTTAACAAAATACTGACTAGTCTATTTTCAGTGTGGAGAAAAGACAGCAAGAAGCGAAATTAAAATCTGTTTTTTCCTAATTTTATTAGTAACTGAGACAAGGTCATTTCAAATTATTAACTTGTGTCCCTTTAACTCACTTGGACCAAAATCAAAAGCAACAACTACAAACCAGCACCTGAACTCAAGTGCCCTCCCCAGCATAGGCCCAATTATCCTCTGACCCTTAAGATAATGCTTCATTACAAGAAACCCTAATCCAAAGTAAACAGTGATCAGATACAGTAGTGCATGATACAGTACACCATACAGTACAGATACAGTAGACCATTAACTTCAGATGAGTCACAACAGTGTCAAACTAGCAAGAGTTCAGAATTAGGCCTTGCTTTGCTGCTGCCCATTCGCCTCTTATTCTGGGGAGAGCTAGACCAAGTCCATGTCACTTGGTCAATCTGGCAGCTTTCACCAGAATAAAGCATCCTTTCGACACTATGAAGAAAACTGAGTTCCTTCAAGAATGTGCTTTTCAGGATCCAAATGAGTCTGGGAGTAACAGACCATGCATTGTGGCTGCTCAAAAAAGGCTCAGCCAAGCAGAGTTTAGTATTCTCTCTGGCTCTCTGCAGATTTGTGAAAAAGCATGCAGAGCAATAGTACAGTCTGTCTGGGGTGGGGGTGGCAGGAGGATGAGGAGCTGCCTTTGCAAACATCACACACACACACAGAACTTCCTCCAAAGATATATTCAGAAGCAGATATTGTATGCAAAGCACCCCTGCTTCCTGGAATGAGAGTTAGTCAGACATCCTAAGGTTACAAGAAAAGAGTTACTTGGGGAAAGAGGGTGGGACTGATGTCACATCTGGTGACTAACGCTTAACTCTAGGCAACACAGTTTATTATTTACTTAATTATCTCTTTACAAGCTCTTGGCCCATACTGTAAAAGGCTGTGGAAAGCCTGAAAGCAGTAATGCAGTCCTTGTGTGTACTTGTGCCACCCCTAAGTGAAATACCAAAGCTATTACAGAGGAGCATTCCTGCTCTGGAAAATTCTAGATAGTTTCAAACTTGGGCCATAGCGCAAAACAGCACTTAGGTCACGTACACATCAACAAACCAGTTTGCAGGACCAGGCACGAGTGAGCTGTTGGGATTTTAAGACTTCTGCAGCTGTCATTGTGAAGGAGCTCCCCTAATGCCTGGCAACTGGGAGAGGGAGGCAAATCACTTTCGAAAAAGATTAATAAGTGTTTCTCATTCCAAGAGCAGGTGACTGGTTCCGTCTTGCCATGTCCCTGTTAGCCATTACTGATCCTTCTGCATACAGGCTCCCAAGAGCGTTCACGAGAACACGTTCACAGGGCCACTAGAGACGGACAGGGCATGGCCTAGATCAGGTCCCACAAAGTCAGTTACAGTTTACAAGCTTTTTATAACATGGAGGCAGGGAAATGTGCTGGCTGCCTCACTAGCTGAGCTAGGACAAAGCAGGGACTGTTCCCCCATGGAAAAGCCTCATGCCCAGCTCCTGCCGGTAGCGGCTTTTGATGCACAAATGCAAATATGCGTCAGGCGGTTTGCCAGTTTGGGACAGCGGCAGCACGACAATCACCAATACTCAGAGCTGCCTCCAGGGTGGACACTATGGCTGTCACAGTGGGAGCTTCTTTTAGCCACGTAGTCTACCACGCACATTCACAGGCTGCTACAGAATACTGAGGAAGTGAGGACGGTGGTAAGAACCCACCTTCCCCATGTACTCAGAAGTTACCTATTTAAGGAAAGTAATGTAAGATTGGAGGTGGCCTGGAGTCTTGCCCCCATCAGTCCAAACCCCCAAGATGTGGCAGAGGGGGGCTTCACCAGCATTTAAAAAAAAAAAAAAAGTTGCTGTTTGCCTTGTCCAATTGTTTTCCTATACTTTTGGTCCCTGCTGCCATCTTTCTGCTGTTAAAAGAGGAGTTTGAGACAATCCTTTTCGCTAGGTTTGCAAAATGCCCTTGCTAAAGTTAGCCCAGGACCAGGACTCGCTCTGACCAGGTCAGATTTCTCAGCACTACAAGAGAGAAACACACTGAAAAGAAAGAAAATAAAGGAAGAGCAGCTGTGTTGTTAGTGTTCGGGCCAGATCCTCAGCTGGAACAAATTCACAGATCAGTCCAAAAGGGAACACTGATAGTCGAGTCTGACCTCCTATAGAGCACAGGACATAGAACCTCCCCAAATTCTTGTTTGAACTAGAGCCTCTCTTAGAAAAATATCCAGTCTTGATTTAAAAGTTGTCAGTAGATTACAGCCCCTTGGTAAATTGTTCCAATGGTTAACTATCCTAATTATTAAACATTTGAGCCTTATCACCAATCTGAATTTGCCTAGCTTTGGCTTCCCGCCATTGGATCTTGTTATACCTTTGTCTGCTAGACTGAAGAGACCATTATCAAATATCTGTTCCTCACGTAGGTACTTACCGACTGAGCAAGTCAATCCTTAACCCTCTCTTTGTTAAGTTAAATAGATTGAGCTCCTTGAGTCTGTCACTGTAAGGCAGGTTTTCCAGTCTTTTAATCATTCTCATGCCCTTTCTCTGAACCCTGTCCAGTTAAACATCCTTCTTATACAGTGAACATCAGACCTGGACAGACTATTCCTGTAGGGGTCACACTGGTGCCAAAGAAAGAGGTAAAATAACCTCCCTACTCCTACTCAAGATTCCCATTTATACATCCCAGGATCACATTAGCGCTTTCGGCCAGAGTGGTGCTCTGGGAGCTGATGTTCCAATATTATCCACCATGACCCCCAAATCCTCGTCTGCATTCTTTGTTCCTAGATCTATCACTTTACCTTTGGCCACACCACAGTGCATACTTCTATTGATTTGCTGGGTATAGAATCAGCTCTGCAAGCTGTAATTTCTTTCATCTATGACGACTCTCTGTAGGGACTCCTGCATTCACCATAGCTTCGTATGCCAGCCTTCCAGAAGATATTAGAAGCAGACAAAATGTCACAGGTACATTCTAACGAGGGCAAGTGCAGAATTACGCAAGTCCTAATTCCTTGGAAAGATTTTACTTATAGCTTTGCAGAGGAGCAGGACAGTTTAACCTCATTTTCACACTTTGGGCATTAAATAAAGTTTACGCCAAACTTTTCCAAACAAACCAGTTTAGAAAATTTCACCCAAATGGGAAACAGTCAGTCCCTATTCGTGTTTTGGAGAAAGGCAATACAATAGGAGACCATTAAATCACCTCCCTGTTGTCTCTCGTCTGCTTGCTTACCTCCTGCGTACATAACAGCCAGCATGATGGAGGAGATCCAGGAGACTTTGCTGCTAGATGCATCGAAGATGACCTCAATCTCTTTGAAAAACACAGTAATGGATTTGGGAAATGCATAGGAGAAGCCAATGGAGATGAAGGCTCCGATGACCACAGCCCATCCCCATCCTCCTTCTGGTGGGGTGTATCCCTGAGGGCCTCCAATTGCTGGCGGCATCTTGAGTGAAGTTTGTGGTGATTAAGCTGGGTTTCAAAGATCTGCAGAGAACACAAGACATCAGCACTTAGTAAAGAATACAACAGCATTTTACTCTAGAGTCTTTAGGAAGAAGCAGGTCCCTGGAGCTGTCCAACTGTCGCCCTTCTTGGCTTCCCCTAACACACAGAAGAATTCCCCATCAGTGATGGATCAGAAATAGATGCAACACTCACGTGAAACTCAGAAGTTGTTTAAGGGCGTTAGAATGGGGGCAAGGAGGTTACCTGAGAGATTCAACAAGGATCAAGACCACCACCCATTTAAAATAATAAAAGGCAATATTTTCAAGAGCGATTAACAATTCCAGGTGCCTTGATTTTTAAGATTCCCAACCGGCAACACCTTGAACAGAGCAGATTTTTAGAGGGTGGGTGCTCAGCATTTTCAGAAATTCAGGCTCCTGAAAGGTGTCAAGACAGTCAACCAAAAGATGCTTTTGAAGGGCTTTGCCTTAAGATATTTATAAGCAGTGAATTAAAAGCATAGGTAACCCTTTGAAAGCTGAAAATAGAAGGCAGCTTCCTTGCCAACTACAGATCAGTCACACAGGTTTATTGTGGGGTTGGTCAGCAGTGCTGAGTTATTGGCAGCATTGAAAGTCTTGCTTCTGGAAAGTGCAGGGGTTGCGCATGCTGTTCAGTTATTGTAGAGCCATGGGATTTTACAAGGAACGTACTGTACAAACACAATCATGCACTGTCATTTATTTTTTAAAATACTGTTATGTGGATTTTTTCAAATTAACTATTTTGAGCCTCCAACCTGGCTAGTATCCACTTCCTCTTCTAAGCTTTAACATTCACAGAGCCATTATCAGTTCACTATCTATCACAGTGAGGGGGAAGACAAGATATATTCCTGCAAAAGTAGGGCAGCACAGGAAATGCAGACTAGCCTTGGGAGGTACCGATCTTACCACAGAGAAGGACAGTGTTAGAGCAGTGGACAGGGCAAATTAAAAAGTGACTGGAGTGTGAAATAATTTGGGAAGCTGGTTTCATTTTCTATAGGAAGTTAATATATGCTGGCTAGCATCCATATATTACGCTGATAATACCACTTGCAATACACAGTCTAAGCATTTGAAGTATTAATGTAGCAGTTATATAGCCCAGATTGCCCTGTACCTTTGTTATAATCCAGTACACTTATGCTAAGTATCCCATAACACTTTGCATTAGCTAAAGTAAGTCTTGGCTTGAGTAGATAGGAAAACTGTCAGTATCAGGACAGATATCTTCATAGCAACAGGAAAGGAGTCACCCATGCAAATCTAAGAGGTGCCTTCATGCCCCTTAGTACCAGGAATCTATGTGCTCAGAACAAAAATAAGGGAGCATCATGACCTGGAATGCATGGGTTCAGAACAAAAGATAAAGGGGTACACCATGATACCAGAAACAAACAAGATAGATAGTTGATTAATTAAATCCAGTTTCAAATGACATATGCAGTACCTTTTACTGGTAAACAAGTAGGGTGTACAGGGATGGATTTAGAGATGTAACTTTGGAGAGCACACCTTCTGCATAAGGGGAATATCACGGCACAGGACTGCTCTTTGGAAATTGGGTATCATACAGAACCTTCTTCCTGTACCATATTAATAAACCTGACTGACATTGATTATTTGGTCTCTTGTGTATATTTCATAACAAAATACCACCACAAAGTACAGCCAAACAACCACCCCTAGTGCCCTTACTAAAAGGAAATTGCTTTAGAAGTTAGTGCTGGACTCTCCCCTTATATCCAAAGAGTCAGATTAATACCATCAAAAGGGGGGATGGCAGGTGGAAGTGGGAAGAGACAGGAGAAATAATATCAAATGACTAAAATGTGCCTCTCAGAGAAGAAACAGACGTCTCTCCTTGAGCTAGGTACCATGTCAATGCTTCTATTCTGCTTGTGCGTGTGCATGAAGCAATCTCTGAAGGTCACTAAATGCAGCTAAACTTAGCAATGACTGATAACAATGGAAAGTTTCAATAGGTGCCTACATGCTTGCCACAGAATTCATAGGGCTTGAATTCTTGTCTGCTTTGATGCAGCTCATGTTGCAACTTCACTATCAGGCCATCCCATTACATATAATTCAGGGTGCTTTAAAGTCTAATTTCACAGGCTGAAACCACCAAAGGTTTCCTGCAAGATTTTCCAGTTAGTCTTTGGCAGTTTCTAGGCATTTGGTTCATCCTTCCCAATTTCTCCTCTCTGGCCCACTCCTTAAATACAATTCTGCTACTCCATCACCCCCTCTGTTGGGCCCTGGGGTGGAAAGCAGCGCTGCTGTCTATGCTCAGGATTTTCATCACAAATCTCATGCTATTCGTTGGTTTCGGTAAAGCCCAGCTCCTGGAATCATGTAGTTACAAAGTATATCAACTTTCATTTTTAAAGTAGTACATTTCTAGCCAGCCTGGTTGCAGAGAAAAGCTTGAATGCATAAAGCAAATTTATGCCAAAGGCTCAGAAACAGCAGACAAATACAGAGGCTAGAATGTATTTTTTTTAGTCTCATGTTATTTTAGGGCAAGGGTCATAGTTTTTCAATGCTTATGGCTGGCCACACTGAGTAAAATTACACTCATACCAACAAGAAAAGGAGGACTTGTGGCACCTTAGAGACTAACCAATTTATTTGAGCATAAGCTTTTGTGAGCTACAGCTCACTTCATCGGATGCAACCTTGATTGTTATCTCAAACTGAACTGACTTGGGACTTCATTGTGCAGCCATAACACTACAATGTGTAGTTGTAAGATAGTTTCCATTATGAGCCCAAGAAAGTCAAAGGAAAATAGCATTTAGACACATTTCTGTATCTCAAAACAGACTGAAGATCCCTAAAGTTCTCCCTTGGTCTTTTGTCATGGTAAGCATTGCTAAAGGAGGAAGAGCTGCTCACAAACAGATTGCAGGGAGGATGTCATGCGGAAGGTAGAGCTCCATGCTGTAGGATGGACATAGCTATTTCATATTATGAAATGGCCTTGTTTTGACTGAATGCCTCTCACCACAAGCAGCAGTTGAAACAAAGATCATGCACAAGAGCGAGTGCTGAACATTTGTGCTGACTGCAACAATGCAGGGAGAGGATGGAAGAACTTGAAAGGAGCAGATGAGCCAAGGACAAATGCTGTTTGTTTATACATTCGCAATTGCTACTGACATGCTTAGCTGCAGTTATACTGACATTTCAAAACAGCACCCAATACCTTCAGACCCAGGGTACAGAGCAAGACAATTAGAGCACCCCAGACAGGAACCACAAACTAACCAGCCTGCCCCTTCAAACAACAGCTTTGCTACATACAACATAGCAGGCATTCCTACATGCACATGGGACCTGCTAAGGATTTACAGTGTAATCTTGTGAGCACTTATCTCCCCACCCCACAGCAAGACAGGCTCTTGAAAGTCACCATGGAGGAAATGCAGAAGCATGTGCAGCTTTAAGCAGGAAACAGAAGCTTCCTTAAAAATCAGGTAATTGTCAGTTGGCCCATGAGTCTCAGCACAGTTACTGCACCTGAGTTGTTGCAAACCCAAAACGCAGAACAACTATATCAGTGATAACAGAACGCTCTGTAAAGAAGGCATCTCAGGGCTGGGAAGCTCTTCCAGGACCCCATAAGCATGGCCTGGCAGGATAGCATATGGAGATTAATCCTACTCTGGCAAACTGCATCTTGTATTAACTTCGTGAGGAGAGGGTTCCAGGTATTCTGCTGCTGCAGAATTTGGCACAGCATCTACCCCTTGCTGAGCAATTGTGCTCCACAATCTAGATGTTAAATGAAAAGATGGAAAGAATTTCTCGTCGGTAGTTAGCGATTTTTCAAGGTTGACTGGATGTAAACAGACATAGCACTGTCTTCCTGAACCTGTGAGCAGCCTGAAACAATGGCTCCAAGAGGGGCAAATGGCCCTATTTGTAGCAATGCATTCATTCAATGGTAACTGTGAATATTAATTCACATATGACTATGGGCTTTTCTCCACTTACGGGTAGATCAAGGCTGCAACCATCAATCCATCAGGGGGTTCAATTTAGTGGGTCTAGTGAAGACCCGCTAAATCGACCGCAGATTGCTCTCCTTGTTACGGTGGAGTACTAGAGTCAATAGAAGAGTAAGGGGAATTGACGGGAGAGTGTATCCCATCGACATAGCATAGGGTGGACCCTGTGGCAAGTAGATCTAAACTACGTTGACTTGAGTTACACTACTAACATAACTCAAATTGCGTAGGTTAGATCGACTTTCTCTCGTAGTGTAGACCTGCCCTCATTTAGGATGAGCGTCCAGCTAGTGTGCTTATTCCACTGTCCTACACTGCCTTGATACCCGCCAGAGTGCCAAAAGTCTCAACTTCCTTTTCCCCGGTGGCCAAAACCTCCAGCGGCTCCTACAACATCATCAATATGAGTCATATCAAGAACTGAAAGTGCAGGGACAATGCAATATAGACTAAATTTCACCTAAAGATAGAAGAGACCACTATACAGAAGATATTGTTCATTTTCATACACGATCAATTAAAAAACTTTTATTTAATCTAAATGAAGCTGATGCAGAATTGGCAGCCTGAAGCATGAGAAACCCTGCTGCAGAATTTCATTCCATCCACCTGCAGATTACAAGGGACCTTGGGTCTACTCACCCCAGCTGAGAAGTACCTCGGGAAAACTAGCCAGGACTCCTGAAGATCAAGAAACCTTCTGCTGATCACGCCAAGTACCATGAATGGTGATCTCATGGAAGTGTAATCTGGATCAAAACAGGTGGCTTCTGACAACCTCACCTCCAAATACTAGTTCATGTTCAGGCATTTGTGCCTTGAACCAGCATACAGCAGCAGTAAGAGGAAACAAAGCATTGGAGACTGTTTTAATTAAACCTTTAAAACTCGTTTAGTCTCTGTTTGACACCGCCACCACTCATTTCTTTTTTGCTAGAAACATATTTAGACAGCTTTTTGGCCAACACATGACCATCACGAGCAGAACCAAGTCACACTGTAGCTCTGACAAAAGAATCATTTACAACGTATTCCCCCTAAATAAACCCCATTAGTTTAACTATGCTCCCAAGCCCAAAAGGAGCGTTTCTTCTCATTATGTCAGGTGACTGCAGCTTCCACTGAGCTCACTCAATACAGAGAGAAAGTCACATAAATTGGAGCTTTAATGCAGATTAAAGCACACAGGCATTTGAGAAAGAGCTCAGGATTTACAGATTCATGGCCCACTTCTCCAGCAAAATGAGATGCTACACACTGGCTAGCAACTGACAAGTGCTATTCAGACTAAATACTCATGTGGCTGACAAGACATGCTTACAACCAGAGTGGAGATCAGAGAGGGTAGGAGAAGGCCCTGTGCAGGGTAAGACACACATGTCTAGAAACCACATCTTAGGCCATTTTCACTCTCAATACCAAAAGCAGATAGTCTACCATAAGGATTGTTAGCTTTTTCTGTACAATTTAACTCTTTCAATAGCATCTAAACAAATGTATGATTTAAGAAGTTAACGTCACTTTCCAGAGGAGATTGCATGCACTAGTTTCCAACTATCTCCTACTTTTAGAGTCATATTGAGCGTTCATAAGGATCAATGAACTTCCCCTTTCAGCTGCTGTTATACCAAGATTCTGGACTAGTCCAGTGCAACATTTGAGGACGAGGCTACGAAGAGATCAATCTTTCACCCACTCCGGGAAAACTAAGTTGACTGATCTTACTCAGACTTGGATTCGTTTGCCCTTTCCCAGCAACCCTCTCCCCCTTCCCAGCACAGACTAAGATTGCATCATTTGATAAGCAACAGAAATCTCAGTAGGCTATTTCTCCCCCCTCCCAATTTAAATCTAAGCAAAGAGAGAATTACAAACTGCAAGTCACTGCTAACACTAGATTGAAGTAGGAGTTTCACTAGATCTGAAATCACAAAGCAAAATTCGTAGAGAATAGTGCCAGACGAGACCATTAGGGCTGATTTGCATTACCAATTCTGCATGCTACATTTTCCCTCCAGCCACTGAGGAGACCAGTTTTAAAGGCTTCTCTCAACTGTGTTTCAGGTTTTATCTTTCCTATTTCTTTCCTACCCTCATATGGAAGAAATTTCAGCCGAAGGAAAAGAACCACACCCAGAAATAGGAGTCAGTTCAACATGAAACATTTCCCCAAAACCCAAGTAATAGTCATGACACTTCCAATTCTGTTTTGGAATAGCTGCTACGTGTCAGACGTGTTTAGAACTCAAATTCACAGCTGCCAAGCAGTCAGCTACAGTTTGCCCTATTTAGGCATTAAAGTAGCCACATTTGAAGTAATTAAGGCTGGTGAGACCAAGCAACGACTGCAAGGGTTGCATCTTCTATGTTGTAAACTCTTTATAAATCGCAAGAATGAATCGCCTCAGGCAACCTTTTCTCCCTGCACGCCACCTTCCCCTGTAGCAAATGTGGTATAAGAGCTAGACTGAATTCCTTTTTGGCATGCAGGGCTGCAGACTCTGGAAGCAAGCCAGAATCTAGTCCCCTCATGTAGCTAGCACCAGGTCCTTCGGACTGCTATAGTCACCCCTTTTGTTTTATTTAGAGGTATAAAAGCAGAATATCCAGGATGTGTATTTCTACCACGCAGTAAATTACTGTATACTGAAAAGCCCAGCTTGGCAGAATTCCACAGCCAAAAACAGAAGCTCTCATTTAGAGACCACAGCAAAATGCAATGAAATATTTCTGCAGCAAGCCCTTCGCAAAATCTCCTTACAATGCCCCTTTATGAAGGTCACAGCAGTAGCCTTTGCACAGCTAGGACCAGGAGGGAGTGCTCAGGGTGGGTGTTTGTTGTTGTTAGTTTTCTGTATAAGATTATAATCCTGCAAGCATGCATCTCATCTTCCACATCTGCTGAATTGTTAGAAGCCATCACTGTGGAGCAGGGGTGGGCAAACTTTTTGCCTGAGGGCCACATTGGGGTTCTGAAACCGTATGGAGGGCTGGGTAGGCTGTGCCTCCCCAAACAGCCTGGCCCCCCGACCCCTATTTGCTCCTTCCCGCTTCCTGCCCCTTGACTTCCCCCCTCAGAACTCCTGACCCATCCAACCCCCCACTCTTTGTCCCCTGACTGCCCCCTCCCGGGACCCTCTACACCCCTACCTCCTGACAGGCCCCCCCAGGACTCCCACGTCTATCCACCCCACCCCATTCCTTGTCCCCTGACAGCACCCCCACCCCCAGAACCTCCGCCCCCTGTCTTCTGACTTCCCCCCGGTACCCACTGCCCCTTAACCAACCTCCCCACTCGCTGCCCTCTTACCTTGCCGCTCAGCAGCAGGACTGGCAGCCGTGCCACCTGGCGGAGCCAGCCATGCTGCCGCACTGTCCGGCAGGACTCACAGCCCCGCCGCCCAGAGCGCTGGCAGCGCAGCGAGCTGAGGCTCCCCAGGAGGGGGGACAGAAGGGGAGGGGCCAGGGGCTAGCCTCCAAGGCCAGGAGCTCAAGGGCCAGGCAGGACAGTCCCGCGGGCTGTAGTTTGCCCGCCTCTGCTGTGGAGGATGTTACCTTGAGCAATTATCAGAATTCATCCATGAAGGCTGAAAAGAGAGACTTCCACCCTTCTGACTTGCAAACAAGACAAAGCCTCAAGTGGGCAGGACCCAAAACTTTGTTCCCAGAGTTCATCACAAGCTCTAGTGTAGACAAGACAAGGATTTTTACTACCATGCCACCCTACCCTGCTCTGAGCTGTCTGACTAGCCCGTGACCCGTCACTGACAATAGGTATGCAGTTGAACAGGTTCTGAGCACCAATCTGCTTCAAATTCAGACAAACCACATTCAACGCTATTTCAGAAACAGAGGCCAAGACTGCTTGGAGCAAGGTTTAAGTAACACAGTAGCACGTTGCTAGAAGCTGCTAGGCCTTTTTCTCCACTAAAGCTCCCATCAATGGGAATTTCCCTCCCCAGAATTCCCTGGTGGAGATTCACATGAATTTTACATGCTTTACAGCGTTTGGACACAAGTGTTTTACTTTTTACCTATTGTTTTGTAATACAGTAGCAACAGAAGGTCCCAGCCAACAGGAAGGCCCCAGTATGCTGGGTGCTGTCTAAACACACAGCAAGAAACAGTCCCTGCCCCACAGTGGTTATAATCTAAACCCACAAGCTAGCTCAAGACGGGGAAGGGATAGACAGGTGAAGTGACTGGCCCAAGGTGTCAGAAGGTGCTGGCAGTCAGGAATTATTCCTGTTGCTGTTTTAGAAAGTCTCCCCTTGTAGTACTAACTGCAAAGCAGAACCCAATTCTCAGTGTCTACACTTCAGAGGAAACAAGAAAAAACCCACAGCCCCTGGAACAAGGATTACCTACTATTCCTACTAAAGCCAAACATTGTGTTTTTCCCTGGGCCGTAAGATTTGGCATGCCACTGACCCATTACCGAAGCCATGGTCAGCGTTCTAAAAATAAATTCCCGAGTAAGATGCTCTTATCAGGCTTTATTTATGTTTATCTGTCTTCCCACTGATTACATCCTCATGCATTTGGGAAATATTTTGCTTCTTCCTGCTGCTGCAGAAGCCAATCCAGCTGCCTCCAGTTTAACTTAATCTGTCCAATAGCCACATGGCATCTGGAGCTTCAGAGACAGGTGTTTTCAGTAGATCTGGGCATTAGCAGAGGCGTAGCCATCTCAGCAAGCCTTGCTCTGCTTTCCATTCAGAGTGTACTAAGCAGCAAAGTGTAGCATTAATTGCTCCTAAGAACAGCACCAGGAGCTGGACAGGAAGAGCCAGTCTTTTGGAAGAGAGGCACATGGAAAATGCAACTGGTTTAATCTTCTGCTTCTTTCCTGCTGCTCACTGCCATCTGCATGCTCCACGGGCAGCATTTTAAAAGCACTCTCATTCTTCCAAAGGAGCCAGCAGGCATCTCTAACATGTCCAAATTAGAAACTTAGGCACTTCTGAAAACCTTACCCTTTATTTTCAATCACAATTTAGTTTCTCTCGTAGAATGACAAATTGAGCCAAGTGCACACAGCCTCCGCCAGATCCAGCCCAGGCTCCCTTCCCACCACACACACTCTGCTGCCCTCCCCCGGCGAGAGGGCAGGAGAGGTTGAATCTGTCCCATCTGATAGTTTCCCTCCCTGTATCATAAACAACTAGTCTCTACCATGCCAGCTCCCCCAAGCCCTCCCTTTCCCCCACAAAAAAAACTGCACCCATAGCACATCCCCCATATTGAATAAAATGAACCAGTTACAACCACCCTCATCTTGTAGCCTAGAGAGACTACAAGTATCAGAATGCTCTATCCCACCTTAATTTACAGACCACATGCTAGAACCCAATCAGATGCATTCCTCTGTTATAAAGAGCTCGCAAAGCAACCCAAACTCATTCCCAGGGCTAGCGAATCTCCTATGAGGATGGAAACAGAGGCCTACTAAACACTAAAGAACCAAAGCCAAGTCTAACGGCTGTGAAATATGATGAGTTACTATCTGGACTCTGCTCAGGGAAGTCTGATTGTGTAATGGTTGCTATTAGCAGTTACAAAACAGTGACATCTGAGATCAGGCAAGAAATAAGTGAGCTGCAGGAAGTGGTACTCTGTGGTAACTTGTTAAATACTAAAAAGAAGAGGAGGACTTGTGGCACCTTAGAGACTCACCAATTTATATGAGCATGAGCTTTCCTGAGCTACAGCTCACTTCATCGGATGCATGCCGTGGAAAATACTTGTTAAACACTGAATCTTCTAATCAATGTACCCATTATACAACACCACCCCAATTCTAGCAGAATGCAAAGCACTTGACCCCACACCACCTCTGCATCACTAGATCAGTTTACATCGCTTCCTATCATCCAGGCAGTACACTTCACAGAGCAAGGGGTAGTGTTACACAGTGTAAATTCAGGTGGGAATTCTGCCCCCAGCCATAAGCTAAGTCTGGAAGAACCCTATGACAGCATATTTCCTTACTGGTTTGCAACAAGAGTGCATGCTCCTGAGCAACTCACAGGCCTTTCCTCCAGTTGGAAGTGGTTTTTATTGCTTCAAAGTCAACAGTCCTTGCCTGGGCAGGAAGGAGCTGAATTAGGGCTCACTGCAAGCTAATGAAACAGCAATTCTGCTGGCTTTAAGCGGATTTAGAGAATTAGGTTGGGGGACAAAAGTCCACTCCATACCCCTAGCTGGGGGTTTAACCCAGCTGCACATGGGATATATGACTCACAAGGGCTCTGCACTACACAATGGGCAATTGAGGACCTACTCGGTCACAGTATTTGTGCAAGGGGTGAGATAAGGTCAGCAGCAGGCATCAGGGAACTTAAGGACATCAACCCACAGAAAGAGCTGCAGACAACACTCATTGTTTCATGCTATCAACAGTTTAGTTTGTCCCACAAGTAAATGGTAGTACCATGACACCCCCAACTCATCCCCAGCCAGGCCTACTGTTATATTAAGAATGGCCAGCATCTCTTGAGATGCACTCCAATCCGCAAACCACAGGGTGACAGACTGATAAATGCCCAAAGGCAACACCCAATACTCATAAAACAGACTAGATAGCAGATGTTCTTATCTGTAGTCCAAAAAGGCAGCCTCCAGAAGCTGTGATACTATTATCAGAGCGAAACTATATACATCAGAAGTACTGGAGCTGCCCACTCACCCTCACATCCTTATGCAGGGCCAGCTGTTAGATTGGCACAGATTCCTTTTCTGATCTGTTGCCTACTTTATACCATCCCTTACTAAAATAGCCGATGGGTGTTGGCTATAGCAAAATCTCTCCAATCACAGTTGAGGGCAGGATGTTGTTTAAGCTTGGAATAAAATTCTGAAGGACGTCCTAGGGAAACATGCTAGAACTCATGAGTCAAACGTGGAAGTGGACTCTACCCCAGTCCCTAGTGAGGGGAGAGTGAATTGCTGGGGCTGAGACTCCATGTGGTCAGAGAGTTGGATTGCATGCATTATTGTGTCCCGTCTGTGATGGGCCTGTAAGAGGCAAATGGAGCGACTCAGAAACGGAACAGGGGAGTGGATGGTATCACAAAAAAAAAAAAGAGGCTTTTTTATATTTGAGCATCTGCTGCCTGTGGAGACACTCCTTGGCTCACAGACCTTGTGATGCGGATTCAGAAGATTCTCATAGACCAGGGAGATGGACTCAGCTCCTCCTAGTAGGGAGAAGGGGGAAAAAAGGGGAGTGGATTAGACTGGATTACCCTTGTGATCTCTATGATTCTATGACATGGCCAAAGAGCACCCTTTGTGTGTCAAGTGTTTGGTGACCCAGCAAATACAACCAACACTATGAACCACAACTGCCAATCCCTCGTTCCAGACAGGTGAGGAGTCAGACAAGGAGTGCTGAGAGCAGGTTTACAGCAGAATTTTAAGAGCACCAGAAGATTCGGAGAGGAAACACTTTCTTGGCCAAAATACTTCCTGTTAACAAGCATTTTCCTGAATTCACCTACAGCCAATTTGCCTTCTAACTAGGTGGGGACTAGAGTGGATTACTCAGATTCCCCAGGCTCAGCAAATAGAAAGTTTAGTGGTTGTAGAGGACATTGCAGGTGAAGTAGCACAGAAAAAAGTGAGGGGCTAATAGCAGAGACTTCACATCAGACCCTGTTAAACTGCACAGAGATAAAAGTTTCTTATTAAGCGATCTTTAAAGTCTGTCCAAGCCAGTAACAGGAATCAAATCACACAACAAAAAGGTATTAAATATCTTCAGGATTTAAAACACATACACACACCCACCCACCCACCCCCACTAAAAAAAAAAAAATCACTACTAGGGGAAATAGAGGCCCCAGTCCACACTGCAGAGCTTGCTAAAGTAACTATATGAGGCCCTCAATTTAATTACTGTATTTAACAAGCATAGAGCCAGATCTCTGCAAGGCAGAAATAATCAAAAGCAGATTGTTTTGCTCCTGGCCTCATAGTATGCCTAATGCAGTTTCTTCACTTTCACACTGCACTAGGGCTGGTCAGACATCCACATTTCTATGGCTGGTCCATAGCTGTTCTTGCCGAGCTGGGCACCCAGGAAAAGGCATTTCAAAAATACACAGGCTATTTTAAGGGGATGGAGGTGGCTTCCAGACTCTGTGACCCCAGGAAGTGGAATTCACAATAGTGACCAGTGTGCTCACTGTAACAGAATGGGCATTATGGGGCAGCTACTAGAAAATTGTTAGTATCAATGCTCACCATTTCGAGCTCAGTGGGTGGCTCCGTGCCATGGAGGGAGATGGTCTTACTGCGTTTCTTACGTCAACGGGAGACAAATTTTAGTGCGGACGTGTGCACAAATAGGTTGACCCCAGCTGACTTACCGTTCACCCAACATAGTAGCACAGATGAGGCTTTAGACTATCAGGGAGTGTTTTAAAGTCATTTATGTGACAATGTTTGATCAGAAGTGGCTCCAAGTGTTAAATATAACCCTGCACACAACATCTTTGAATTTTACATAGTTGTACTCTGCCAGCTTCTAAATGATCTCTCATAAATGAGTCATACTAACAATGGTGGGAAGAGACCCACATTTCCTTGTAAAACTACTTCATATAAGCTGGTTTCATGAGGGGAGGAGGAGAAAAAAGTCATAAAAGCTGCAAGTGCAACAATAAAACCAGTGCCACAATGTTTAATTAGATTTAACTTGCAGTGGAATCTCTCCTTAGCTTACGTGCAGCTTTTGAGAAGTTTGATGCTCTTAGTCCAGTACCTAAGGGACCAGGACAGGTTGAGATCATGTCCAGGGCAGCATAGGGGAGCATATAATGCAGTTGCCCAATGCAATTGGTCTGTAGATTTAATTTTTAAGTCAGTATCTAGTTATGTAGTTATGTAGATTTCAAGCATGAGACAACACCCTCCACCCACCCCCATCCTTGCAAATAACAGAGCAAAATAGAGTTCTCCTCTTTTATGCTGTCAGAGATCTAAATTACAGACACTCCATCACAAGTACCATGCGTTCAGAACCAAAACTGGCGCATCTTCCATTCATCTTCCCACTTCATACTATGCCCAGACAGTAGGGTAGCCTCACATACCATGTCTTCCAACAACAAGGTACAAAAGCACCCAAGAATACAGACAACCTGCATTGAACTGCCTTATTCATTGGTTTATAAAAGGTGTAATTTAGCATGAGCAGGGGACTCTTACACTTATATAAGACATGTTCAGGTACATAGAGGCAGCAATGAAAGTAAAATTCTTGTTTTACATTCAGATTTCAGACATCTTTTCATAAAAAAAACAGCTATTTTCATCATGATTTTCTATGAAGTAGCTTGATCAGTGTTCAGGGTTATCAGCTAGAACTGGCATCAGGAGATGGTCACACCAAATCTGAGAAGGCATGGAAGAATGGTAGAAACATCTGAACAGCAACTGGACCTCAATGGAACAGCTCCACACTTGAATGGGGTCATCCAACAGATTTGCTGCCTCCAGGAAAGGACAAGCTGCATAAACACCATCTCTACACTCATTTAATACAGCAATGAGAACTAGCAGTTCCTTGGGCTTCCGTCTGTCTGTCCGTATCCACCTGCTATCTCTTGTCTTGTACTGAGATTGTAAACTCTCTAGGACAGGGACAGCCCTTGTTGTGTTTGTACAGTGCCTAGGACAATGGGGTCCTGGTCCATGACTGCAACATGTAAGCACTACTGCAATACAAATAAAAATACAGCAGTGGCAAGTGGGTCATAGGAGACAAAGATGAAATGCGAAATGGGACAGCTACAGTGAACTTGTACAGTTTACATAGAGTTACACCTCTGAAACTTGGCTCCTAGATTATTATTCCAAATTTATGAACTGTTTGCCATCTACAGCACATTAAGGCCAGAACAGAATCACTGTGCAGGAGGTGAGACCAGAGGAGCATAACACAAGCCACAGAATTCCACCCAATAATCCTTATATCAAGTCCAATAATGTCTGTCAGAGACACAGCAAATCTTGTTTTAAAGACTGCAAGTGATGGAGAAATCAGCAAATCCATTGGTAAGCTGCTCCGCTGGTTAATTACTCTGATTGTTAAAAATGTAGACCTTATATGGCTTAGGAGTTCTTTGAGTTATTGTAGGTCTACTGGAAATAAGCCAGCCAATTCATACACTAGTCAACAAGAAAACAGATAGGACTCCACTCTTTGTATTCTCCTCCCATACAAGCTTCTATTACCTTTTAGCAATTTCAGTATCAAGGCTATAAAATGGCGCAAGGACATTAAAAGAAAAAACCCAAGTGCAATTAGGTCAGAATGGTGAAGCTCAATATTTTTATATGACAATTCAGTTGACTCTGGCTTGATCTTTACAATTCAGTCTTGCCCATTTAGCTAACACTTGCAATTTGTCAGTCATAAAAAACAGATCACTCTGAAGCACTAATACTTTATGTTACCAAGTTAAAAGTGTACAAAAAGAAAGCGGACTAATTCTTACCGTGTAACCAACAGAAGTCGGAAGTTTTAAAACTTGCGTTAAGTCACTTTTAAGCTGGGGCAGTCAATTATTTTCTGTCAAGATCCAAATTTTTTGGTCAAAGTATAGTCAAGGTCTAGACTCCAGAGAAAAAACAAACAAACAACAATGATAATAATAAGTAAATAAAATGATTTCAGGGTCCATTCAAAAGCATCTGGCGGTCCAGATTTGGCCTGCAGTCTGCCTATTGACTAGCCCTGCTTTAAGCCATTTTCTTTTACTGTATGTAGAAATTAGGCTAGCTACTTAGAAAATGAAGGCCTACATTTTCTTAAGATAAAAGATTTCTTACCAGGTTTCAGAGCAGCAGCCGTTTCTTACCAAACAGCCTAAGCAATAGCACATGCACATCAGACATCCTGCGGTGTTAAAAACAAACACTAAACGCTGAGATCTGCTTAGGGAGTACTGATCTGGTTCAAACTGTTTATTTGGGCTACAATGGTCTGATTTCAGAACTACTGAGCACCTGCCATTCAGCAAAATCCTGAAGCTCTGCAGCTATTTAAAAAAAATGAATAAATCAGGCCATACATTTTAGCACCAGGAGCACATGAGAGTGCAAAGAACCAGTTAAATGCTATGTCTGTACAGTAATAAAGTTCTACTCTACTCCACAGGTCATTTCAGTACATAATGAGATACAGAGTGCAATCACCAGTGATTTTTTTTGTGGGTGTAACAGCAAGTGGACTAAAAGGGCTCCATTCCGTCCATATACAAGATATTAAGATGCAACTCACCTAAAAGGCCTCACACTTGAAACCTAAACTTACCAGGCTTGTCAGTGGGAGTTTTATTTGGAGGGGTTGAACAGGGGTGAAAGTAAGTCAACCGACTTACGGTTCTGGTACACTGGGGCCAGCTTTGGCCCCTGGAAGGGGTGGGGCCTAGGACAGAAGGGGCGGGGCTGAGGGGGGTCAGAGCCAGAGCCAGCCCCCCTCCCTCCTTCCCCACTGGGGTAGCAGCAGCAGCCGCCCAGGGTTCCAGGGGCTATTTAAAGGGCCCAGGGCTCCCCTGCTTCTACTGCCACGGTCCTTTAATTAGCTGCCAGAGTCCTGGGGAAGTGGGAGCCCCAGGCCCTTTAAATAACTGCTGGAGGCCTGCAGCCTCTACCCCAGGGCTCCAGCAGCAGGGCTCTGGAGGCCCTTTAAATTGCCCCAGGGAAGCCAGGCTGCCTCAGTACAATGCACCAGCTCTTGCCAGTACGCCGTACCGGGGCATACCGGCTTACTTTCACCTCTGAGGTTGAGCTCTCAGACCAGAGACAAGCATAAGCAGAAGAGATGCTCTGTGATATGTTATGTTAGTCAGTAAAAAGCCTGTATAAATTATAAATCTCAACCCCAGAAAAGGTAAACCAGCAATATTTTCCTTCTTTTGGTACAGGGAATCAAAGAGGCTATTGGCAGTTATTTTGGGTACAGATGACCTAGAAGGACAAGAATGAACAACCCCTGAAGAGTACAAATGAAGTTTGCATATATTGTGCAGACCCACTCCTAACTAGAATTAGGTCCCTGTACTCCCCTTACAGATGGGGACACAGCATTAGCCACTAAGCAAAGTAGGTCACATTTTACTAGCTTATGACTGTAGTGCTGTTCCCTGGATTGCATCACAGTCATGAGAGACAGTGTCAAGCATTGCTCCCAACAACTCATAGATTGACAAGAACATGAACAGCTGAAGTGCCCTTCCAGAGCAAGGTCTTGCGCCATCTAGACAAACAGGAACTGCCTTATATTACAGTATTATATTAATAGAGCAGATATAAGCACATGGTTAAATGCAAAGAATCAAGAAGCAGGATGCACTCTGCATTTCAGGGTGTTCCTGATAAAAATAGCAAAAGTTTAAGAGCATCTTTAACTTCCTCTAAATTAATTCTTAGAAATGTTTCATTCACGCTCTTCATTTGGAAGAGCCCTCTAGTAGGTAAATTCACAAGTCCCCAGTGACATAGCTAGCTGCAGGAAGCAGTCCCCTCACTTGTCCACCCATCCTTATTGCTACAGTGAAAGCCTTGAGGTGCAGGAATGGTGCAGTGTTTCATCAGCAGGAGTGAAAGGGGAAGTACAGAGAGAAGCAAGCAACAACCCCACAATGATATGTGCCAATATCCACCACTAAAAATCATTAACTTAACCAGCCTCATTGTGCTAGGACCACAAGCTTAATCAGTAGTAGAGTGAGGCAAGTTTCAGCATTGAAATCCTTTACACCATAGACTCCAAGGCTGTAACAGGAACTACCATTCAGGGTGACCCACACACAACATTCTGCTCACAGGAAGCAGCCAGCCAGGTATCCCCCTTTGTTGTTGTTGCAAATCTTTGTATAATAATAAGGGCTTCTCCCTTCCAGTCCCCAAAACAAACTTTCAGCTGCCAAATCATAATTCTGAGTTTGACTGGCACAGAAAGGAAAGACATGATGGAAAAGGGCTTCTGCTCTTTCCTAGCAAGTGTCAATTATAAGGCCATATCTATGCTATAGGTTTCAGAAGCTATAGTGGCATAGTTACTGAGCCATCACCGTGCTGCTGCAACTTCATAGCATAGATGCAGACTAGAGCAACAGAAGGAGAAACTCCACCTCCCCAAACAATGGTAGCTAGGTTGGTGGAAGCATATTTCTGTTGATGTAGGTGCGTCCACACCAGTGGTTAGGTCTGCATAGCTACAGAGTCAGGGGTGTGAATTTTGCACACCCTGGAGCATCGTACCTATATCAACCTAAATTTAGTCCTAAGTTAGAGTAGCAGAAAAAAATTAAGATAGCAAAGTTTGTATTTTTAAAAGTTTCAAAGATTTTCTTAGTAAGAAAGAAGGGAAGAAATCAGGGACAAGAAAAATACAACACTCTAAATGCTTCAGGATGTAAGTGCGCAGACCCTCCAAAATATCCAGCAGATTTAAAAATGAATTTAGGAGAGAAACAGGATTAGCAAGTCGGGTACAGTAGACAAATGAAGAGCTGAAACATCCATTGCTCTATCATAGGGAGAGATGATTCCACACTGTATCATTTTTTCCTGTATCTCTTCCCCTTTAAAAAAATAATATCATTACTAGATGGAATTACGAGTTCAGGCCTCCGGGAGCAAGCTAGCACCTAAAGAACAAGGGTCCCATTTTTTAAGTGACAAGTCATTTGACTTCTGTAACAGTTTTCAGAGGATTTGAAAGGATTTTATGAAAATTAAGCCTTAGTGCCTCTGTGATATAGGCAAGTAGTTTCCCTAAATGGGGGGAAATGAGGCAGAGGTTAAGCAACTTGCCTGCAGCCCACAGCAAGTCAGTAGCCGATCCAGGAGTAGAACCCAGAACTGCTAGACCACACTTACTACTGAAGAAAGCAACAAAGAATATAGGATTTCAGCAGAATGGTGTCTAAGCAGGGAACATTTTCAAAGTTTGTCAGGAAATGTCAGTAATTCAAAAGCTCAGACTGTTACAGAACTGAAGATGCACTAGACAAATCCTTTCCAAAAGTATATGGAGAAACTTTATTTGACCTAACCCAGAGCACATCCCTTGCAGCGATCAAAAACCTACTCTAAAAAGAGCCATATTGGTGATTTTGAAGCTAGCACTGCTTTGCAGCCTGGAATCACAAGTTCTTTCCTAGGGGAACACCAGCAACGTACCCAAAAAGTGAGGTTTGCCTCCTGGAAACTTTGTAATGTATCAAGTGCTAAAACTGTACTTTATGCTTTTCATCCCAGTGAGCACATCTATGCCAAAGTTAAGGAGAGTCATCCACAGCCAATTAAACCAACTACATTAAAACAAACATTTTGATGATAGTACAGTGCACCAGATTAATAGCCCTGGAACAGAAATCCTCTGTTTCTGCCCATATGTAGCAAAGGTACAGCATGGGAAGCATCAGCAAAGCCTTCCCACACACAATCCCCACTTGGGGACTGATTCTCCCATTCCTCCCAAACAAAGCCAGTCCCCCCAGCGTGGGGCTGTAATGGAATACCTTTAGAGGCAAAAAGTCCCCTATTAATACACTTCCCAGAACTCCCAAACCCCATTCCAACACATGCCTTAGCAGCTAAAGGCCCCACGTCCTTCCCCACAAGCCCTGTTAGCCACTTAGTGCCCCCTGACCTGGGACTAGAGAAAACTGAGGCCCTAGAGAGGAAAGGCCATGTGCCACAGAGAGCAAACATCCCGGATAGGGGCCCTCATCCATCAGCCGGCATGAGCTCAAACACCCCACCAGTGAGCTCTTACCTAGCCAGAAACCTACAGCACCCACTCCAGTGACCCCCCCTCCCCCATATCAGGCTTCTATAGCCCTCCCCACCGCCAGTGGTTAGTCTCTAAGGTGCCACAAGTACTCCTTTTCTTTTTGTAAGTCTCCTGTGACCCACCCCCACATCAGGCTCCCCTACCCATATCTCCCATCCTGCCCCCAACCCCAGTACTTGCAACCCCTCCCCCACAACGACCCCCCCTTCCCCCGACCCCGTAACCTCCAATCCCATCCTGCCCCCAACCCCAGTACTTGCAACCCCTCCCCCACCCTATCCCCGCCCACCAGTGACCCCCCCCATCCCATCCCATCCCATCCTAACCCCAACCCCAGTCTTTGCAACCCTACTCCCTCCAACGGCCACCAGTGACCCCCCCGCCTCATCCTGCCCCCAACCCCAGTACTTGCAACCCCTCCCCCGCCCATCCCTTCCCCCCACCAGTGACCCCAGTACTTGTAACCCCTCCCCGTGACCCCCACTCCAGCCCTTCCAACCCCTCTCACACGCCCCCGCTCCCCGGCCTCAGGCCGGTCCCGACCCCCGAGCCCGCCACGTGGAGGGGCGGCGGCCCTACCTGTGCACACGGTCCCCGCCGGCCGCTCCGCTCCCAGCCGGCTCGCGCCCGCCCCCCGGCTCTTTAAGGTCCCGGCCGGGAGCCCGCGCGCAGGGAGCGCAGCTGGGCGGGGCCAGCCCCGAGAGGCGGGGCGAGGCCAGCCCAGCCCAGCCCGGCGGCGGCTGTCTGCCGCGCTGCGGGGGGGGGCGCTGCGGGCTGAGGGCTGCCGGCCTGGGGGGGGCGAGGCGCTGCGGGCTGAGGGCTGCCGGCCTGGGGGGGGGAGGCGAGGCGCTGCGGGCTGCCGGCCTGGGGGGGGGCGAGGCGCTGCGGGGGGGGCGCTGAGGGCTGCCGGCCTGGGGGGGGGGCGAGGCGCTGCGGGGGGGGCGCTGAGGGCTGCCGGCCGGGGGGGGGGGCGAGGCGCTGCGGGGGGGGCGCTGAGGGCTGCCGGCCGGGGTGGGGGGGGCGAGGCGCTGGGGGGACCAGGCTCCTGTGACCCCAGAATGTCCCGGTGCGAGGGGGCGGCCCACGCCCGGCCCCTCAGGGCGCCGGCGGGGGTCAATTATTTTTTGTCAGGGTCCAAACTTCTTGGTCAGGGCAGAGCCAAAGTCCAGACTCCAGAACAGACGTGAGAAACGCCGACCGCGGCGCCCGGGACAAGTCGAGAGACAGACCGCGGGTCTGCTCCAGCCTCTGGTGAGGGCCCGGTTGGGCCCCTGCTGCCCCCGGCGCTGTGGCCCCCACCTAGGCCCGCGGCCCCGGCTGGCTCCGCGCGGGGCCACGGCTGAGGCCGCCCGGCAGAGCCCAGCGCTGACGGAGCAGCCCCTGCAGAGCCGCCTGGCCGGGCACAGGGCTTGTGGCCTGGGCCTGGCTGCAAAACAACGTTTCCCTCCGGTGAGGCGCTCGGAGAGTTGCACGTTTGTTTTTCATTCTGATGTGGAATGGGAACAGAAACTTCCTGACCTTTTTTGTAAAACAAACAACCTCAGGCACAAAAGAGCCCCACTGGTGAGAGCGAACAGCCCTATGGTTAGGACAGCAGGTCTCAAGTGGGGGTACTTGTAGGCCGGGGGGTACACAGAGGTCTTTCAGGGGGTAGGTCAACTCATCTAGATATTTGCCTAGTTTTACGACACGCTACATAAAAAGCGCTACCAAAGTCAGAACAAACTAAACTTTCATACAGGCAATGACTTGTTTATCCTGCTCTATATACTATGCACTGAAATGGAAATACAATATTTATATTCCAATTTATTTGTTTTATAATTACATGGTAAAAAATGGGAAAACAAGCGATTTATCAATAACAGTGTGCTGTGACACTTTTGTCTGATTTTTGTAAGCAAGTAGTTTTTCAGTGAGGTGAAAGTTGGGGTATACAAGACAAAGCAGACTCCAGACTGGAAAGGTTGAGAGCCACTGGGTTAGGCTGTACGCTGGGGATGTGGGAGACCCCAGTTGTTCTGCCTGGTCTCAGAGCCACTGGGCCATTGACTATTCAGGGGTCTCACTTCTCTCTTGCTTTGACCAGGAATTCCATTATGGACCTTAGAAACATTTCACAGCACAAGTTTTGTCGAAATGGATATATTTCTGTGAAATGTTTCAGTTTCAACAAATTGGCATTTTCCCATGGAAACACTTTTAGTCAAACGTTCCTGACCAGTCCTAATCATTTTAGCTGTGTGACAGAATGGGGAGCCAAGCCAGCCCTGCTGGTGTTTGAACCTTTGGTTACAGCACATCTCAGGTCTGCTGCATAGACCACAGAATCATCCTCCCGCCTTCAAACCAGGGGCTGTATTGCTCATTTGGGGGCTTCCAGGTTTGGTCTTCTTCTGGGGGGCAATGGACTCCTATGTGGTAATTTGCCACTGGGCACCTTTCAAGAGATGACTGTAAGCAGTGGGAAGTGTTCCAGTGGCTTGTTTGAACAAAAGGCTTTAAGGACTCTTCATTTTTAATAGTTTAATTATGAATGCATAAATATTACCTGTCAGCAAATAAAGCACTTCATGTATTTTTTGGATCTGCATCTTGCACGGAAATGGACCAGATTGGGCTTGTGTACTTAGAATGAAGGAAGATTAATGCTTCCACTACCTCATCAGAATCAGCATACCTCATTCCCTGTTATATTAATATCTAGTTACATCCCTCAATGTTAATGGCATATGACATGTTAGCTAGCCATGAGGCACTTCAAATGTCTGTTAAATGTCCATGGAACATACAAGTATTTTTTTTTAAGTTGTATATTATTTGCAACTAGCTGGGCGCTTTATAGACATGTAAAAGACAAGGTCTTTGCTTACTGTCTAAGTAGAAGAACAGAGGGAAATGGGAGAGAGACAAAATAAAATGTCATGAATAAGCAACAAGTGAGGCAATGATATTGTTCTGCCATTTTTTCTCTACATGGAAGATTAGATTATTAAATTATTAGATTATCCCATTGTGCTCCAAATGCAGCTCAGACATGTTGCTGGTGTCATAGCTCAACCCCTGTCTGGGGTTTGTCTTTATTTACAAGGAAACTAAAAACAATATAACATACATTTAAAAGCAAGAAAGTTTTACCTCAATGCATCTGTTTTCAGAGCCTTGGTTGTGCTGTACCTTTGAGCTCTTTTATTTTATCAGTCTGTTCCCACCTTTTGCTCTGAGGTGCTGGAAAAACAGAATTTTCAAACTTTTCTACTTCACTCTGTTTTTCCTTTGCAGCTGATAATTTCTTGATCATTCAAGATGGGGGCCTTACCTGTTAATACTAAGTTCTGTCTCCACCCAACAAGAGGAGGTAAGTGCATGGCACTCTGAAGCACCACACAACTCTTCCTTAAAATGGAGCCCCAGTAAGCTTGCATATAAATTCTGTGACTTTGATCCATTCCTCCCTACTAGAGATCCCAATTTGATCTAATCCATGGCATTTCTAATAAGTGTATCACTGTAGTATCCAGGCACTTAGGAGTCCAGGGCTTTTGTTACATGTTTTATACTCCAGCACTTGTAACTTTTGCTCTAAAAGGCTGTAGTATTATTTGGAATTTCACTTCCAGCTTTATTCCTCTCTCTCTCTCTCTCTCTCTCTCTCTCACTTTGTTGCAGGCCTAGATTTTGGCTTCTTGTTTTGCTCCACTTGTAACTTGCTCCTATCTAGTTTGTCCAGTTTTCAGGAGAAAGCTTCTGCTTTCCCCTAACGGGAGGGCAAAAATTCCAGCATTCCATTAGCAAGTCTCTGTGCCAACTAGGAGTTACACAGGATGGGGAAGTGTCTTGGCTCTCTTTCTAGGACACAGAGACAAAAAAAACCCTCAACCATCATTAGCAATTTTGCATTTTAGGCATACTTTCCCATCTAATGGCCTCTTTAAGGTAGTATTGACTTTTTCTACTGTTTAGATGAGGAAATAGATCAAGAAGAGAAGGTATACAAGGTTTCCAATGATTTAGTTGTAATATTCTGAAGTGATGTTAGTAATGGATGTAAGAATTTTTATTATAATTTTTAACCTGATTGTGTCTTTTAATGATTTCAAGTCTATTCATGATTACTGCATGTCACAGCACACAACTCATCCCTGATGGGTGACTTCGCCAGTTGGCAGTATTATACATATTTAAGAATATGAGGCACACTAGGATTGTTTTAAAGCGAAAAATGTGGTTTTAGGAGGAGAAGATGTATTAATTATCCAACACAATTCAATTAAAAATGCATACAAAATATTTTTAAAATAAATTATTTTAAAGAAAAATAGAAATTGTGATGGAAGAGGTGGTGTTGATAAATTGTATAGTCAATTTTTTGACCACACTTTGGTTCATTATGAAATATATTCAAGAGACCAAATAACCAGTGTCAGTCAGGTTTATTAATATGGTACTGGAAAAGGTTCTATGTGATACCAGTCTCTGAGGAGCCATCCCATGGAACAATGTTACATTCACCTTACACAGAAGCTGTGCTCCCCCAAGTTACGTGTTTCAGATGGTGGTATTTATATCATGATTTTACAAGTTACATCTCTCTTTACACATCACTAAAATTCAACCCATCAGTTTGTCCCAGTTCCCTAACTTGTTCTGTTCCTTATCTTCGTTTTGTTTACAAGCATTCCAGGTACTTGTCCATGAAGGTGCTATGCTAGCTTGTACTAAGACATAGGAGGAATATATCTTGATTTTGACCAGTTTCCTATCCACTTACGCCAAATGCTTACTCCAGCAAATGCAAGGAGTTATGGGAAACTTATCATAAGTGAACTAAACTATGGGATAGGCCAGTTTAGGCTACATCACTGGTACAATGTTTGTGCTTCATGGTATTGGTGCTTAATGCATACTAACATACATACATATATATGATTGATGTACATTTATGTGCTAGCCGGCATATATTGGTCACTAGAGCTGTAGAAAATCATATTTGAGAATATGAATTAGAGAGAGATGTGGCTACTAGTGCAAAAAGGTCATCTACAGAATTGTCTCCGTATTGCCCATAGCAGTGTCATCTGAGTCATAATTAGTATTTATTGTTATGTGACAGTGATATAGTTCTGCACATTTACACTGCACTTTAAAGAATTCACTGTGGAATGCCTGTTCCGAAGAGATTACAGTCAAAGAGCCTGGTCCTGCCAGGGCCTAAAATGCTCAGACTGAGTGAGTGACAATTCAGTTGGAGGTGAGGGTGCTCAGCACATTTCAGGGCTGAGCTGTACATTTTTGAATTTCTGCGCTCATGTAGCTACTTGTTGTTGCTGTGAGGCCCATGTGAGTGGGTAATGCAGCAAAACGTCTTCATTTAAAAGATATTCAACATTATGCAACCTGACTACAGTGCTCACATATTCACAGGAAAATTGCTTACTGCAGATAACCTGAGTGAGTAATGTTATTGTCATGAACCTGGTGACATACAATATCTGGGATTCCCTTTTGTATCAGTGATTACTCCAAAGTGATAGAATGGCTTGTTATCAACATTGAACAGAGCAGAGCACCACACCCGTGGCATCTGACAACAACTTCAATGTAACTGAGCCTCCAAACCTTTCAAGGCTCAGCCTCCATTGTAGCAATCCACCCAATTGGTCAGAAATGTTCTTTATAAATATGAAGCTCTTCTGTCTGGAAATCAGAGAGAGTGTTTCCCAAAGCAGCAGCAGCCTGTGGCTGGGTGTTTGGGATTAGCCTAATGAAGTTTGCATCTCCTAGTGCTGCTAAATCATCAGTGATATGACTGCCAGCCAGCAGGAATGATAAGAAAGCCAAGAGTTCATGTTTTCATAGCTTTATGTATCGGTTGGGCTTTGCTTACCCCATTATGGAAACTGCCTATTGCACCAAGGCATGAAATAGCCCTTATTCCCTGTGTGCTTACTGGGACCTGTCACAAATATTGTGAGAGAGCTAATCCCCATCAACAGGGTTCCTCATGCATGTTACTTACCTTCCGACAACCATGGAGCTATTCTGGGGAACCATAGTGAGATAAATTGAGTTAATTGTTTCATGGGATAAATTGTTAATAGCTGGTAATTTTCTTTAGATGAGTGAGAAATATGGTTCAGTTTGATTCAGAAAGAACACACCGCAAATCAGGGACTCTCAACAGATGGAAAATGGAGCAGCTGCCAAAAGAGGTTAAGTCCCTTTCTCGCCAAAGAAAACCACTGTCCCCCATCACAGCAGCAGGCTCACTTCAGGTGCACGCTGTACATGTTAAGGCACTGAATGGGCCTCATAAGAGAAAATAGTACCACATGCACCGATTATAACAATTCCATTCACCTCCTAAAATGACACTCAGCAGACACTGAAGAGCTAGTGGGCTGAACAGACTTTTTAAACTTCTGCGTGGGTTAAAAAGCAGGGATAGTTTTCATCCTAGCCCCCAGCACTGCTTTTTGCTAGAAGATAAGATGTGCCAGAGTTAGAAAAGGAGACGCTTTGAGCTTATACCAACACATCCCTTCACCTTGTGTGTCTGTGGCACCTTTCCTTCTGAAGCAGTGACACTGGAGGCGCTGTATGTTTACGGCCCACAGGTTCTGTTCCTGGCACTGAGCTCCTGAGCGCCCTCCTCCACTCTGTGCCTTTGTTTCCGGTCCCACCCTTTGTCTGTCTTTCCTGTGTGGATTGCAGGCTCATTGGGGTAGGCACTGTCTCACCCTCTGTGCGTGCATGTATACAGTGTCTAGTGCAATGAGGTCTCCATCTCCTGCCAGAATACCAATAATAAATAATGATGTGATGTGAAATAATAATATGGCCTAGTGGACAGACCACCGGCTGAACTTAGAAGATCTGGGTTCTATTCCTAGCTCTGACACTGGCCTGCTGGTTGAATGTGGGCAAAATTGTTTCACGGCTCTCTACCTCAGCTTCCCCATATATAGAATTGGGATAAGGATGGTGCCCTCCTTTGTGAGGCACTTTGAGATCTGCGATGAAAAGCACTACAGAAGAGCTAGCTATTACTTCTATTAATTATCATAATGGGAACCCAATCCTCCACCACTGAAATGCAACCACTTCTGGAAGCAGGCCCTGCTCACAGAAGCTGGCAAGGAAAGGGCTGATACTGCAAAAAGATACATACCTAAAAGGTACTGGACACTAGATATCAGAACATCCCAGTACGAACACATTCCACAGAGATAACAAGGAACAGGCAGACACATCCTAAAGACAGGGTCAGAAGGACAATATGATGGATAGAGTTGTTTTGTTCGAACCAACATGTACAAGGTGAGAGGTGGCACCTTGCTACGTAAAGGGGTTGTACCTCAATACGTCAGGAGTGGTGTGTAACTTGTTTGTACCTGTGTATAAGAATGCATCCCTGGGGCGGTATCTTTGTCTGGCATAGGGGGCAGTGGAGAGTCCCCCCACTGACTGAGCCGGTCCATTGCCAGGGGGCACATATTCGTAGTATGTCCTGCAGTGTCTGCGGGGAACTGGGCTTCGTTTGACAATAAACCTGGCCGGGTGCCTTCGTACCTTATCAGCGTCTGTGGTCATTGGGGGTTCTCTCAGGGTCTGCTGTGCCAGCGATGTGCAGAGAAGGGGCAGCACACAGAGGGAACACACTCATGCAGCTGACTGTTATCAACATTGAACAGAGCGGAGCACCACACTGGTGGCATCTGACTACAATTTCAATGTAACTGAGCCTCCAAACCTTTCGAGGCTCAGCCTTCATAGTAGCAATCCACCCAATTGGTCAAAAATGTTCTTTATTAAGTCCATTAATAAATCATCCACAGAGAATCCTCTGAGTCTGTCTTATCAGATTGTAAAGATGTGATATTGTATAGGGTGATTGTGGTGCAACAACCTCTCTGATTGTACAGAAAATAATCTGCTTTAGAAAGCATCAGAGGAGGAAGAAAGTGTTTGCTGATACAATGCTTAAATTAGCAATTAATATTCAATATCTCCCTTCCAACTGTAAAGTCTTAATTATTCTTGTTCAAGTTTTAGACCAATTAGCGAAGAGCTAAGGAAGGTTCATTTTTAATACTGTATCTTTCACTCAATAATAATGGGGGATTTTGGATATCTCCAGATTGACTAGAAACATGCCATCTTAGGATGGGATATAGACATAACATTTCTAGACACCATTAATGACTGCTTCTTGGAGCATCTAGTCCTAGAATGCACAAAGGGAGAGGCAATTCTTGATTTCAGCTAACGTGGCACACAGGATCTGGTCCAGGAGATGAATATACCTGAACCACTCAGTAATAGTGACCATCATGTAATTAAATTTAACATCTTTACGGGGGGCGGAAATACCAAAGAAACCCACCGCAGTAGCATTTAACTTCCAAAAAAGGGAACTACAGAAAATGAGGCTAGTTAAACAGAAATTAAAAGGAGCAGTCAGAAGAGTAAAATGCCTGCAAGCTGCATGGAAACATTTTAAAAACAACATAATAGAGGCTCAAACCAGGCAGCAAACCAGGTCTTGGAGAGATTTTATCCCCACAAAATAGCCCTGGGTCTCTAGATGCAGATGCTGACAATGCAGTGATCTCTGAACCAGCCAATTTTTATGTTGGTGATTGAGAGATTTATCTGTAAGTGCTTTTCTCGTACCTGCTCTGCATGCTCACCATGCTGACCAGGGTTTAATGGTGACGATAGAGCTAATTCCTCATTAAAGTCCGTTGCATGTGGATGGTGTGACCGCAGACTAATAAGACATGGTGAGACAACAATACATCCACTTGGAGGATAGTATAAAGTACCTAAGCAATAAGGAAATATTTCCATTCAGTTTCTCTCAGGAACCCCAGTAGTGTCTTCTGTCACTCTGTCACCATCAGATGAGCATCTTAAGGAAGATGGACTCCACTGATGATTGATGCATCTGAGACACACACAGGAAAGAATGGCCCCCACTACACATGTCTACTATCCTGTATCCTAATGGCTATGACATACCTAGTATGTCTGACTGCAGTAGCTTACTAGCTAGGTGAAAGGCAGTCAACTCTGTGATCTTGCCTAGAGTTCTTGAGCATAAATAGAGAAATCTCACATTTGTCTTAACTAAACTTGAAAGGGCATTGCACTCTCCCATTAGTTCACCACTCAAAGTTACACTTGGGCACTAGGTTTCTCAGTTCTTGTGATAAATGCACCCGGTGCCCTCCCTTGAACCTCACCAGGTGTCCTAGTTTGCCCAGACGCTTATAAGAAAACAAAATACAGTGGCTGTCACAGGAAATTGATGGTGCACCCACCTTCTTCTAGCAACGATTCCCCACTCACTGCTCCATGTCCCTGCCAGTATGCTCTTCAGGGAGCATGAAGACTATACTCCCTCACTGAGCCACATGTTCCAACGCTATGACTCCTTCCTTCCCTTCCCTTCCTGCTGGTTTTCCCACTGAATGCCTGGTAGCATATCTTTTTGGTAATTCTGAGTCCTCCACTCTGCTAAGTATGCTCCCTTTGGCAAACGCATGCCAACAGCCTTCAAAGGGCAGGCAGCAAGTGGTGCCAATGCCTCCAGGCAGGCAGAGATTTGCCTGACATTTGCAGCACTAGGGAGTAACTGACACCCGCTGTAAACCCCAGGGCAGAAGTTCGGCTAACACCGCAGTAACTGGGCACCGTGCCATGCATACAGCTGAACTCTGGTGAGACATTCACAGCCTCTGTGTGTGTAACAGCCATGGGAGTCAAGGGCAGCTTCCCCAGATCAGGATGACAATACCTGCCATTGAGGAGTGGCTGGCGCCCCTGGCAGCTGCAGGAAACACTGGTCTGGGTGGGCAGATTAACCGTCAGAAATACAGAACCTTCCAGAGCAGAGTAACCTCTTTTCTGGTCACTTGAAATCAGAATGGGTCCTACTGGTCATGCCTCGCTTGGGGCGAACCACCTTTAGAACAGCCACACATGTCTTGTTATTTTATTGCATTTTGCTGAACTCTGCTCTCTCCAAAATCTTCCCAGGGAACAAGCCCCTTGTCTCTCTGTACCCTCTTTCACCCCTATTGCCAGAAGCTGAGTAGGCTGTTTCCCTCTCAAGACCTTTTCATCTGATGACAGTCCCGATTCTCCAGTCCTTCAGATTTATTTTCTGAGGCCTGGAAGGGGGACCTAGCTCTCCGCAATCAGAGTCATGCTCTGTGCTACATCTTCTGAGCTGTATATGCTTCGCAGTGTCTAGTCCTTTGCTCATGTATTTATTTAGCATAGACTCTATTGTTTCAACTTTGTTTCCAGGTTTTGCAGCTCCAGTCTCGTGGAGCTGTGCTCCTCCGCTGGGGGTGATTTCCATTCTCTTCATTCTGCTTGCACGGTCACTGGTTCTTCCTCCTCTGCCCTGCAAAAACCTGCTTTAGTCTCCCAGTGCATTTCTTCCTCCAGTCCCTCTAGCCAGATCGCACATGTGGCCTGTGCAGATCACAGGAATAACATCAGTGAAGGACAGACCAGAGTCCCGGGCTGCTGTTCCAGCCAGCATCCTTCCTTCCCCGCTTGCCCATGGCAGTTATTCTTTGGGCTATCGGACAAATCTCCCTCTCCATCCTTTGGTCCTTTCTCATCCTTGGGGAGTTTGTCAAAGGGACTAAGAAAGAGAAGCCGTTTTGTAATTGGCTCTAGATATTGGTGGCCAACTTGAGACACCTGGAACTTTATTTTCCAGAGGTGTGAGCACCTGCAACTCCCACTGACTTCAGCTGCACTCACAAGTGCTCAGCATCCCGACACTCCCCCAAAGGTGTCTCCGGCTGGGCACCCAATAGTGAAGGAAGCCTAGAGCCCAACAGAGTGCGGGAACGTGCCACAGGAGGTTCCTCATACCCAGCAACCCCTACATGGGTCAGAGCCCTGTTCAGCTGCAGGAACAGATTTCTGGCTGCACCTTTCAGTGCAGAGAACATGAGGCAGAATTGGATGAGTATCATCAGCCCTGGGGGCAGAGGGAAGTGTGTGTACTGTGTGAATGAGAATTGGACCATTTTCACCATGGGTTTCTCTCTGTCTTTGCCAGCACAATAATCGGGTTGAGGCATCCTGGCAGGGCAGTGTGTATCTGAGACACTTGTCCAGCTGATTTACCTTGAATCTTCACACAGACCTTTATTCACCAGAGCTGCCACCTTGCACCAGTGCCACATCTACGCACGATTTTGTCCTATACTGAAATTCAGGTATCCACAAATATGCACATTAGCTCAATAATGAAATTGCATTAACTATTCACATGATAGCATGTCAGTGTCCCTACAGTTCTTCCCCCTCCACCTCCTCCCACCCCACCCCTGCCCAAAGGTGTAACCCCTAGGAGAGGATGAAAGACCCGTCACTGGGGCCAGGGCTGAGAAAAGAAAGCCGTCAGCAGTGGTGACAAGAGGAAAGGGGAGAAGTGAGGCGGGAAACTGGGAAGAATAGAGAGGGAGTCAGGGCAGCTGAGAGAGCAAGCAGGTGGATTTGTTGTAGAACACTCAGTACCACAATAAGGGCTTCTGCTTCCCCCAGCACAGAGCCTGCCAAAGCCGCTCTCCAGGAGACCTGCCTTCCTCTGGCTTTCCTTGCAGAACAGGAAGCAACTCCTTGCCACTAGCTGCTCCGGCCCCACCTCACACAACCCTTCTGTGCTTGGACAACAGGGTCTGGCATCCCTGAGATCCAGCTGCAAGGCTCAGAGGAATGTCGTTATTTTCCTCTCTTCTCCGGCTGCCGTCCCCGCTCCCCAGTCCTGGGCATTTGGGTTACACAGCAATGTGCTGGTGTGGCCTAGGAATGAGGAACCAGGCTGGAAATGGCTGCCTTGACTTGGAGGCTGGAGTAGATACACTAGGGAGGGCCATTCTGCTTACTCGGATCACAGAGTCCCGAGAGCCAAGTGCACCCGCTCCTGGAGCCCGGGACCAGACACTTCCCAATGAAGCACAAGGCATCGTGACTCCATAGCCAACCATATTACATGTGCTTCTAGTTAGACAACCATTCCATTTAGGGGGAAATCCCCGCACTGCATTTATCAGCGGGGACACAGAGAGATGAGATCTAGGAGCTGCCATGTGGGGGAGCCAGGCTGTGTTCATCTCAGCAACCTTTCCATTGGCTTTCTTCAGGCCCTTCCGGGTGGGTGAGCCCTTCGGCCCAGGGAAAGTCTTCGGGGTGGACGCTCAAAGTACAGGACGTGGGTTGGCACGATGATTCTCTCTGGCTCACAGTCCACATCAAAAACTGATCAAATTGGGGTGAGCAAGGCTCTGCAACGCTCTGGTGAGGGGGACCTGTGTCCTGTATGGGCATTGCGGGCATATGCAGTTCAGTAGCCACCCCATAAGGGTCCCCAGCTCCTGCACGGGGACCGTTTCTTCCTTACCAAATTCCAGTTCATGGCAGTGTTTAGGAAAGGGCTGTAATTCTGGGCTTGACACTGGGAGAATATGACTCCCACTCTTTGCACACAGGGGCTGAGTGCATTTGAGGTTAAAGGACACTAGCGCTCCAGGCCCTATGAGGCCTGTCTGCAGCTACCTGATGGGACGCCAAGGCAGGTAGTGGGCCATAAGCACAGCAGGTTTTAACCATGTCTGCTTACCTCCCCCATCTGTCACCTCGGATGTACTGCAGCATCCCCAGGGCTGAGGGTATGCAGCCGTAGGCACAGCACTGGGCTTACAAGAGAGCGTGTAATTCAGCAAGGTGCTCGCAGCTGGGCCTCAGGCAGACTGTGATTTTCTCTTGGCATGGCAGGCACTGCATGCAATGGGACCAGGAACTCGCTCATTTAGGCTCCAGATCCACAATGGCATCCTAAGGGCACCTCCGTACAAAAGGGGGCAACGTATCTAATCCCTGAGGAAAAATGTGAACCATGGGTTAGGACACTACCCTGGCAGGACTGCCCGCCATATGCTTTACCATGGCGCTAGTGGGGTTGTTGAGGTCCCCCGTTGCCTCAAAAGGGATGAAAGGGGGAGGGATGCTAATGGGCAATTGAAGGTGCCCAGAAAACCTCCTAGTCTGATGATTGGCTCTGCCTGCGGTGGGAGCACTCAAAGAATTGGCAAGGGATGAATGGGGTGCAAGGGACCGCACAGGGAACCTGGGATGCAATTTGACTGATAAAGTTGCTACCTGGTTAAAACCCATCTCACTTGTTCTTGCCTTCTTCCCTGTGGTGAGCACACAAAAGAAAACCATTTGCTTTAGGGGAAATCCCCTAATTGCATTTATCAGTGGGAATACAGATAAATATTTAAGTCTCAGAAGATTTGGAAGTCACACTTTGCAGTAGCCCCGAGCTGTCTGCCGACTGAGTCAGCAGACAGATCTTGCTCAGTCCCATTAACATGGGAGCACAGGGAGTGGGAGCTGCAGCTTATGGAAATCCACAAAGGTCTAACCAGCCAAATTCCCCAGCCAAAGCTGGGCACATCCTTTGCACTGCCAAGAAGTGATCCTCTCCCTTAACTCTGCCCATTTCCCTGTCTCCCCCAGCAAGCAGATGGGACAGTTCATAATGGCAGAGAGAACTGGAGCCTGCAGAGCACTTAGAAAAAACAAATCCCTACCAATATTTGCTCTGCAACACCCACATATCTGTTGGCCTGGCTGGTGCTGAAGGGTTATTTTCTGAAGTATTTCTAAACCTGCAGCCTGCCAGACACGCTTGGCTGGCAGCTGGGGTTTCCCAACATGAACAGCATGGGTCACAGGCGTCCAGGAGCCTGCTCTTTCTGCACGTCTGGGGAAATCCTGATGCCTAGCACGAGGCGGTGCATAAAGATGATGCCACTGGCAGCATTGTGGGAATGAAGGCCTCCGCAAAGCAGGCTGCACATGCAGATCCAGGCCGCCCAGTGCACACTCCCCTCCACAGACAACCGGCGCTGTCGCTGAGAACCACTCTCGGGGAGAGGTGCGGGCCCCACCATTCCTCCAGCCTCTGCTGAGAAAGCACAGCGCACTGCAGCACTCTGAGGGTTATTTCCAACGCACCTGAGATAGGCAGAGCGGAGCTTGGTTTGGTCCGTTTGGTCTATGGAAGTCAGTGGAGTGGCACCCACGTAGAGCAGGTTTGTATTTGGCCCAGTGTCTGGGACTGGGCCCAATCCAAAATCCTGGAACCAAACTCTGGGAAAATTCAGAGCCAGACTTTGTGGCGTAGTTAGGCCTGGAAGAAAGCCCGGCTGCAGCGCCCCTCTGGTGAGCTGCCCATGTGGGGCACCTCTGTCCCAGTGCTGCAGCTCCATTAGCTAAACTGTCAGGAAGCTGCCAGTCACCCCAAGGGGCTGGCCCACGACTAGGATCGCTCAGTGCTATGGTAATACAGATAATTAACAATAATATGCTGCTTGGAGAGGGGACCTTTGTCACTTTCTATGCAACATGCACACCAGCTCCCCTGCATGCCCCATTCCTGATTTCTCTTCCAGGCAGCCGGATCTTGTGTTGTGGCCCATCACACATTATACCCCTGTACCTCTGGGGCTAGATTCCCAGTTACACTGGGGCCCCATTATGCCCTCTGGCAATGTGTGAAGAAGCCTTGGGGGCAGAAATATCCTGTGGAAATGCCCCCTCCTCAGGAAGCCTCCCCCGCAGGTATATGGGCTCTGTGCCCGCTCTGCTCCCAACCCCAGGGACAGGGGAGATGGTTTGGGTAGCTGGGAGTTGGGTCAGAATATAGTGCTACTAGGACAATGCTCTGCTCCCCAGGACTCAAGGGGAGCGTGGGAAACAGTGCCTAGGTCAGAGCCACGCTGAGCTGGGAAAAGTCCCAGACAACAGGAAACACAACGGTAACTTCATATCCCCGGAACCCCACGTTCACCCTCATCCCTGTCCCATCACAGGAACAGAGAGACTATCAGACCCTGCCATGTTATCCCACCACACAGCCCTGTGCTCTGCCGTCCCTTTAGTGCCCATCCCACTAGTTCCACCCAGCCACCTGCGCTGGACACCAGCAGATTTGCAAGTGAACGAGAGCATGCGAGGCACTCTCCTAGCTAGCCAGGACTAACAGGAGCCTGGTCGGAATGCTGTGTGGACACTACTTCTGGTTTCAGAGTAACAGCCGTGTTAGTCTGTATTCGCAAAAAGAAAAGGAGTAGTTATGGCACCTTAGAGACTCACCAATTTATTTGAGCATGAGCTTTCGTGGGCTGCAGCTCACTTCATCGGATGCATGAGCTGTAGCTCACGAACGCTTATGCTCAAATAAATTGGTGAGTCTTTCTAAGGTGCCACAAGTACTCCTTCTGGGTGGCACAGCTGCAACAATCTGTGTTGCCATTAAAATCTTCTCTCCAGCATGAGCAGGATTCAGCAGTTACAGCCACTGCGTTGACCCTTTCGTTCACAGCCGGTAGGTTGTATATGTGTGAGATGTATTCCTTTCACTTGTTCCAAACATTTTACTCCGACCCTTTCTCAAGAGCAGAGATTGGCTGAGGGGAAGCAGAGTCTACCTGAGAGGCTCTGCTCAGGGGCTCTCATTTAAACAAATGATCCCTGGAGAGGAGCACACAGAGGGCCACGCATACTTACTGTTGACAGGAATAATAAACATCACCTCACATGGAAATGGCAAGCCAGAGTTGCCTTCCACATGTTATTTTTCTGTTGCCAAGCTAAACATTCCACAGGTAACACTTTGTCTCTGCAAAGCCCAACAGGCAGGAGACCCAGGCAGTAGCAGGAAGGTCTGCAGAGAGTGGACACGTGGGAATGCAGTGGAGAGGAACCAAAAGGGGAGACAATGGCACTGGGGAGGTTGCAAGGTGCTTCCCTGGGAAAACTCAGCTAGGGGCCAGTGTCAGGGTGACCCACTTGTTACCCCAGCTGATCGACTCAGGTCATTTGCCTGGATGAACACAGGGCCAGATCCAGCACCCACCAAAGTAAACCAAAAGACTCCCCTTGAGTGAGAGGTTTGCCATTGACTTCAGTGTCCAGGATTTCATCCATTGACCTCAGTGGGCATTGGCTCAGGCCAGCAGTGAGTCGGGCAGTGTCCTGGGGCAGAGCCCTTTCCTCCTAACCAGCTGTTTTGAATCCTCCGTTCCCCTTTGGCTGCTGCTGGGCCTGGGTCTTGCACCTTCATGCACCTCTGGTCATCCATGTGACAGCGTGTTTCCTTGAGACACAAGAGGTAAGAGTTTCAAAAGCAAGTGCTCAGCGTGAGCCTAATGCTGTCTCCGCCAAAGAGGGTGGGAATTGACCATTGATTTCAATGGGACTTCAATGGGACCATTGACCATGGGAGCATAGTTAGGCCTGCACTGACCTAGAAAATCTCTTACAAGATGTATTATCCTTTTGAAGGCTCAGATATCCTCCTCTGGGGTCATCCATCTGCTTGACATGGGTTCTAAGCCCAGTCACATTAAGAAGCCCATTGATAACATTAAATCTATTCGGAGGAAGTGTAAACACATATATACGCATGGTTCCACCTGTGGCATGGTTTTCTGCTTTGGCCTGAGGAGCTCAGAGGCCAACAGTCCCTTGTCCTTTTTTCAGCAGTTATCCTTTACTTTAGTTATTCCCAACTCAGGTGATACCACCCCCTGTGTGGGCATTCTTCTGGAGTGTGTGTGTCCTCCAATCAAAATATCTAGGGTCCTGCACTAAATGAGGAAGACAGTGTTGTAGAGAGAAGGGGCCTTCCCTAGAAGGGAGCCAGAAAGGGGACAGGACAGTGTTTGGACTCCCAAATCCTACTGCTTTTTCTTACGTCCTTCCACAATTTCTCCTTTCCATTCTCTCTACCGTACCAGAACACTAAGCCCTCTTTGGCTGCTGCCACACTCTGTTCCTGATTTCCAGCACTTCCAACCATGGCTCCACACCCACAGCTCACATCTGAAACCCATGCTTCTCTGTCAGGCCTCCCAGCCAGTAGTAACAACCATTCAGCTCTCCTTGCTCCTTTTGTTTTCTACACTGATGTCTTTAGATTGCAAGATTGTCAAGACTGGGGCTGCATTGCTTTGTAGGGGATCTTCTGTCTGTTGGAAAGTGCTGTTTTCAGGCAAGTGTAATGTAAATGATAACAAGAGTTGGAGAAATACCTGCCAAAAGGTGTGGGTGAATGTTTACCCAACATGTTTAATGAATTTGCTTCAGTTCATGTTCACATCCCTTTTGTGTTCACTTTACACAAACATTGGTGTGACTAAGTAGGCATGAGTATTCACAGAAAGCAAATTAGTGAATCACATGCTCAAGAATTCAGTGCAGGAAATGCTTGTGATACAATGTTGTTTGACCTACCTAGCCAGTCACAACTGAGCAACACTGCTGGAATTTCAAATACTTGAATGCCTAATGAACGCAGAGCTGTGTTTGTGACCCATTCATAAAGGAAAGAAATTCCGAAGAAAATCCCTTGAATAAATTCAGTAACAATTTGAGGAACTCATGAATATTCCACATGCAGAAGAAGCTAAAGAGGCCTGATCAATTATTTACTCTGAATTATGCACTCTGCTCTAATAATAGTTAATAAAGTTGTCTGTTTCTGCTGAAAGAAATATACGCTTCCCTATTGATTCCCAAACCTAACTTCATATTTAATAATTTTATTAAGATGACGTTAAAATAAAAAGAACACAGTACAGAGTTTAAGCATAGAAGTTTCTGGTTATCGGGGAATAAGGTACAAATTATCAAGGGGTGCAAAGTTCAGTTTAGGATCGGGTGGCGTAAGGCAGTGCTTGTCAAGCTATCTGATGTGGGGGACCAGCAATTTTTTTCCCAATGTGCGCGCAGACTGGCAGCTGATGGCTTGCAGACCGGCACCGGTCCGCGGACCACCACTTTGAGTAGCACTGGCATAAGGAATACATAATCTGCAATAAGAAAAGGAGTACTTGTGGCACCTTAGAGACTAACCAATTTATTTGAGCATGAGCTTTCGTGAGCTACAGCTCACTTCATCGAAAGCTCATGCTCAAATAAATTGGTTAGTCTCTAAGGTGCCACAAGTACTCCTTTTATTTTTGCGAAGACAGACTAACACGGCTGTTACTCTATAATCTGCAATATCCCCGATTGGGGGTAAAAAGTTAACGGGTCAAAGTACAGACATTGAGATATGGGGGTATGTTTTTCATATAATGGCTATGTTCAGGTGTGAAGTATAATGCGTGGATACAATGATGAGGATGGATTTACCCGCATTTGGTGAGATTTAATGTTCAGAGAGCTCAGATTTCCAAGGAGAAAGACATGTTGCATCTCAAGATAAAGTCTTCTTCCATGGCCTAAATCCTGTTGGCTCCAAGGTTAGCTCAGTGGAGGGGAGGAAATGTATTGAGTGGTATAAAAAGTCAGGGAATATTAGAGCAGGAGAGGCTAATGCAAAGTTAAACATGCTGACATCACTGAGCTTTCAAATGTGTATTTGGAAGATAATTTGTTATCATCTTGGTCCAAAGTTAACCTGCTTGAAACCTGCTGTCTGGCATTTGGCCTCCTGGCCAATGACTGAGACAGGAGTAAACAGTCTAAAAGGGCTCCAAGCTCATGTTTTGATTAAGTGTTTTCCTGCCAGGTTCAAAAAAATTCTCTTTGTAGATGGAAGTTCACTAGGACCAGCAATGAAGATCATTAGCACTGTGCCCCTCCCCCAATGGAATATGGACTTCAGGGCCCAGGGTCTTAGAGTAGTCATGCCTTGCCTGCTTTGGAAGGGTGAGCAGTGACCTAGTTTGGTAACGCTCCTATGCCAGTTCTTTTCCGAAGGGCCTTTTGCAAACTGCTCTTTGATGGCAGCAAAGGTTAGGCAGAGGGGACTCTCTCCTGAAGCTAGCCTCTTTCCTGAGCACTCGGAAGCCCCACAATACAAACTTAGGATGAAAAGGTGGGGTGGGAAGTCAGAACTAGTGACATTCTGGCAATGAGGGTTGTGGGGGCAGGAGGGGAATAAATCTCCTTTTTTTCTTACAGATACCTGGAAAGTCCAGGTGCTTTGATGGTAAATAGGTGGTGAGGTGCTGGAAGCTGAGTGTTTCCTATGTAGACAGTGCCCATTCCCAAACTTTAAGCAGAGGTAGGAAGCAGCCAGGGAAAGGTAGGGGGAGCTGCGAAAACCTATATCGTCTTGGCTGCCACAAGCTGAGCTGCAGCATAAAAAATCGAAGAATAGAGCCCATTTATCTAAGGCATTGGGATAAGGCATTTTATCCCAAAGCAGGGGGAAGGAAATTCCAGCCACTACCAGTTGCAGCTCAACTCAATTCAAACTCAGCTCAATACAGTGACCAGCCTGACCTCAAGCCAGATTCAGCTCAATTTGAACTCAAGTTAATTCAGTTTAATGCTGCTTCAGTCATGATTATTACTGTATTGCACTCTTTGCAGAAGCCGATTCTGTTAAGCTGAATTAGAGCTGGAACACATGTGCAATGTTGAACAGATGCAGCCCCATCTTCCTCCCCAGCATGTCAGGAGTTTTACTGTTGCCTGCTACAGAAGCTCCATGAGACAGGAGATGGAGGTGGATTCGAAAGGTGCCACGTCCCACTAGCCAGTCCCCACTTCCAAAGGGTTCCAGTCTGAGCCTTGTCGGCCCAGGTGCTGGAATGAGGGGCGTGGCTGCACCCCCGGGCATACACAGAGGTTACAGTTTGGTTCACTGGCTCTCAGCGCCCCCCACTGTACAAATTGTTCCAGTGCCCCTGCTTGTCTGCTCCAGTCACAGCCATCACTGCAGCTGCGCCAGTGTGAACCCCGAGTGCAGACGGCCACCCTGCTCTTTGCACTGGTGCAGTTTTCCCCTGCTTGAAACTGGAGTAACCCTCACCAGTGCCAACAGCAGGACCAGGCCTGCTTCTGCTCCCTGTGCAGCCAGTGGCCACAATGGGGTAGGGCCGGGATCTTACCATCACTACACCAGGGGTCTGCTCCACTGCAGCTAGAAACGGAGAAATCCCCAATGCAGGCCAGGCCTCAGACTGTAACACACACCAGAGCTTTCTGTCCCCTGACCTAGAGACCTCGGGCTGAGGAATCGTCAGAAGCAATCACCACATTTTTGTATAAATTATCGCAGCTGCCCACTCTCTCCTCATGCTGCTGCCCCTCCTTGACTACGTGGCTCTCCTAACGCAGTCAAGGCTCTGGATCATGCTGCTCTTGCCAGCTGCCAAGGCGCTCTCCCTCTCCGTTTGTGGTTTAGTGGCTGGGTTCCATTCAGCCCAATGCAGGAGACCACTGAGAAAGGAAGAAGCATTTATGGACCTGTTTAAAGACTCCAGATTTCTCCCCGTCTTTCCTGGGGGCTTTTTCTTTTCCTTTTCCTTTGTCCATGGGGGTATCCATGCTGGGCCAGGCCCTGCAATTCTGTCCCTGGCAAAGTTCTCTCCCGGGAAAGGCAGCCAGGGATCCCTTGCAGCTTCCATTGTAACATTTTAGTGGCTCGCAGGACTATAATGTGCAATGATCATAGAAGAAATAACAGCTAGCACTGGGGTCTGCTTGTTTATAGGCCTCTCCTCCTTGGATAGTCCACAGAAAGGCAAGACGTGGAAGCTGCAGGGAGGTGTGGGGCTGGGGATGCAAGGCTGATTGAGAAGGATGGGGGGTGGGGAAGCTTTTAGGGGTTTCTTTCAATGGAGTTTCTGGGCTAACTACTTGGGATCCTTCTGAGCCAGTTGCAGCTGCTGGCTTGTGACCCTAGTTTAGTCAGTCAAAAAACAGGAACCATTTACAAGACAAGAAATCACTTTTCCACAGTGAGGAAGCAAATCTCGGTATCCCTAGTAAGAGCAGCAGCAGCTCTGATCCTGCCTCAATTAGGGAAGCGAGGAGAGGGGAATGTTACTGGAGAGCGACCAAGAGCTGGAAAGGAACCAGCCAGCAGGGACAGGAGCTGGGGAATGTGAAGAGAGCAAGGGGGAAGCCCAGTCGGAGGAGAGTGAGAGAGAGCTCTGTGGCAGGAAGAGAGATGCCAGTGGGGCAGAGGGGAGAGATAGGAGATGCTGACATTTTCTGGCAGGAGCCTAGAGATAACAACCTGGAGAATTGCCACCCTCCACCCCACGCTGATCACATCCCACACCCCTGACACCTCCCCTCCTACTGTTCTGCAGCCAGAGACAGGGATGAACAATGCACATTTGATGCTGGCTGTCATTCCCTTTGCCCTCACCCCATGCCCACCCTTTGATTCATGGCAACCCGCCCAACAGCCTCCTTCCAGGTGCTTGGGTGGGGTGTTGCATCCCTGCGCTGTGCAGGTGTCACATAGGCTGTGGTAGCATGACTGGGTGCCCAGCTCTCTCTCCTCCACCAGTGAAGGCAAGTGCCAGTCCTTCCCAGTGATATAGGCAGCTGCCTCAGGGCCATGTCTAAAAGGAGCAACAAAGGGTGAGGTCACCTGCTCTCCCAGGAGCAAAGGATCCTGCAATCCCCTCGTAAGGCGCGAATGCAGAGCGAGCAATTGCCTGGCAGGCCCTGGCTGCAGGAGGGTGCAGAACTCAAACCAGTGTCAAGAAATATTAGGCCACTGCTGCACCCCTTTTACCCAGCTATGGTGGCCACAATAGTTCCCTGGGGAACTCCGGGCTGGTGCCACCACCCTTGGTGTAGGGGCATGCAGGGTAGGCGGCGGCGTGGTGGGAGTTGAGAGGGAATGGACAGAGCAGCCCGTGGGCAGCCATACAAGGCTGCCGTAAGCTACAGGAGCCCGGAGGGACATACCAAAGTGGTGTGCTTTCTGTGCTGCACCTCCTGAGAGGCCCAACACAGGATGCGGCTCTCCCACCAGCATGGCCATGACCTAGGGTGACCAGAGGTCCCGATTTTATACAGACAGTCCCGATTTTTGGGTCTTTTTCTAATATAAGCTCCTATTACCCCCCCATCCCGATTTTTCATATTTGCTGTCTGGTCACCCTATCATGACCCTGTACTCTACCAGCCAGATTTAAAAAGGGGTTTATTCATGGGTGGGGGTAACCCCAGCTAGAAAAATGACATGGCTGTCACACGTTGGGCACATATCTCATGGTTGTCTCCATGGGGACGGAGCTGCTGGAATCGATGCAGTTTTGTTGTATCATGTAAAGTTAAACCATTATCGGGCTTGCAGGCTGAGAAAGGAGTGAATCACAAAAAGGGCCAGAACTTGTAGAAACAAGAGTTTAATTTTGACTAAAATTGGCAGAAAGCTTCTAAATACATTTGTTAATGCAACTATGTACTCAAACTAGTACAGCTCCAGGCGATATTTTTTATGCATCTTCCCGTTCTTTTTTGCCTACATTGCAGCAGTCTGTAGTCACACGACAGTACGAGTTTGTTTGTGCTATGTAATACATCAGAATATTGGTCATGAGTTGAAGAATGGACTGATGTGAGAAGAGTTTTTCTGTCTGCTATTTTATATTTTATGAATATTGGCTGTCTAATGATTCCTGCACTGGCAACTGATGTTAAGACTGTGTAACTGCGATGAAATATTTTCAGGATGTGTTCCTCTCACTGGGCCAAGGTTGGACCTGTGCTGTCTATGACAAAGCAGTCTGCCGCAAAGCACAGCTGATCAAATGGAGAAATCAAAGTGAAGTTGACAATGCCCCCCTGAGAAGGGAGGCATGCATAGTGCAATGGATTTCATGGGTGAGATAGGCAGTGTGACTCAGGAAAGTGGGCTTGAAGAAATCCTCAGGGAAGCCAGCATCTGTGGGGCTTCAGTCATCAGCCCGGCCTTTCACAGAGTTTGGTCTCTATCTCTGCTTGAGAGCCAAAGCCAGGAGCCCCTCTCCTGTAGTCAGGTGACTTAGGTGCCCAAACTGTTTCTTGGAAGATTGTCAAGGACCTGCCCAGCACCACACAAAACAGTCAGGGGAGATGGAGAAGGAAGAAACCACCTCCTGTTTAGCTCAGTGGTTAGGGACCTTAGCTGGGGTATAGAGGAACTTGCTTTGTGTTGCTTTCCCTTGTGAATGGAGTCTCTCCTTCTTCAAGTGAGCGCTCTAAGCACTGGCCTTAGGAGTGTTCTGATGTGGGTTCTTCTTCATCTATTATTGAAGTTGTTTCACTTTAATTCAATAATTAAACATTAATTGGGCCACAGAGAGCCTACGAATCGCTCTCTAGTTCAGTATTTTGAGCACTCACCTAGACTATGGGAGAGTTGGGTTCAACCCCTTTCTGAAGGGCTTTAAGAAGCATGCATGGCAATTGAATGGCCTAACTGCTGGACTTTGAGGTATTCTGCAGTGAGGCTCCCTCAGTCTTTCCTGTTGCAGTGGTTCCACTTTAATTAACTATTGATTAGGGCCAAGCAAGTATCAGCCCTAAGGAGCATGCTGTAGCGCAGTGGCAAGGGTAAGTATGTGCCATAGTAGAGACTGTAGTTCAGTTCTTCTCTGGGCCAGGTTTGAATGGCATGTCGCCTCAGTCTAAGCTGTTCAGCTTTAATTAACTATTAGTTGGGCCAAAGCTAAACAGAAGCTCTCTGTAGCCTGGGGGCTAGGGTGTATGCCTGAGATGTTGAAGGTCCAGGTTCGGTTCTTCTATGGGCCACATTAGAATAGTGGGTGCCCTCAGTCTTTCCTGTTGCAGTGGTTCCACTTTAATTAACTATTGATTAGGTCAAATCAAGAGTCAAAAGTAAGAAGCCTTCTGTAGCATGGTGGCTAGGGTAACCACACAAGAAGGTGGAGACCCATGTTCAGTTCTTCCCTGGGCCAGCTTAGAACAACATGAGCATTTAGCCTTTACTGTTGAAGCTGTTCCCCTTTAATTAACTATTGATTGGGCCCAAGCAAATGCTAAGAGTATACAGCCCTCCATAGCACAGTGGTTTGGGTGTTCACCTGGGATGTCAAAGCTGTCAGTTCTATTCCCCTCTGTGCCTGGGAAGATGAAGGGCTTATGGAAAAGTATCTGCCAGCAAGGGGCACTTTTAAAAAAACAGGAATCACTTTTTTGCCCCCTGCAGCCAGCTAGTGCACCCTGTGAGTTGTTTGCTAAGAACCAACCAACAAGTGAGAAACTGCCACCAACACTGTTCTCCTTCAGTCAGCACCTGAAACATGCAAGTTATCAATCACTCATAGGGAATCATGCAACAGTTTAGTATCTTCAAGCGTCCCCTGACAACAACAGATGGTCCATAGATAGCATGACACCTTGTTCCTACCATAATGGTCCTGCACCTGTGTAGCTGTAGGAGTACCTATGCAACAAGGAGATGCAAATGCAACAGGGAAGACTTTGGGTGCTCTGATGTATGCAACTGGGGTAGTGATGAGCAAGCAACAGACTAATGAACACAGCAGACACAGACTCTGCAGGGGAGTAGAAATGTTTCAACAATCTGCAAATTACTGTGACTATTTCTGTGAGCCAATATACCTTGAAGGGGTGTTGCATGAGACGTTCAGTAGCTCATGGTTATATGCAGGGATTCCAGAAAAGCACATGCTCATACTTTGTTATTCACACAATATATTCATACAAGCCATTCTGCAGCCCCAATGCATTACTGGTGTACAAGTAATTTACATGTACTATCATTTATTCAGTGATAATAAGAAAGAAGATAATTACCATGTGTGCTTTAGACTTACTCTCTGGCTAAGCAGATAACATTATAAGTAGTTAGAAAGGGCTCTTATTATTTGCATAACTTCATAAAAATAGCATGCAGAAAAACATTTCTCAAATTCTGGTTTCTCAGAATGGTTTCTCAAAACCATTCTACAAATAATGACAAATATTCTGATGTATTACATGGTACAAACAAGCTCATACTGTCATGTGACTATAGATTTTAACCAAAGGCAAAAGTACAGGAAAAAGCATAAAATATATCACCGGGGGCTATTTCCCAAGCTTTCCAAAGCAGTACTATTTTGGAGTATGCAGTTGCATTATCAATTGTATTTAGAAGCCAAGGCGCTCTCCCTCTCCGTTTGTGGTTTAGTGGCTGGGTTCCATTCAGCTCAATGCAGGAGACCACTGAGAAAGGAAGAAGCATTTATGGACCTGTTTAAAGACTCCAGATTCCTCCCAGTCTTTCCTGGTGGCTTTTTCTTTTCCTTTGTCCATGGGGGTATCCATGCTGGGCCAGGCCCTGCAATTCTGTCCCTGGCAAAGTTCTCTCCTTGGGCCAGCTTAGAATAACATGGACATTTAGCCTTTACTGTTGAAGCTGTTCCCCTTTAATTAACTATTGATTGGGCCCAAGCAAATGCTAAGAGTATGAAGCCCTCCATAGCACAGTGGTTTGGGTGTTCACCTACATTATCAATTGTATTTAGAAGTTTTCTGACAATTTTTGTCAAAATAAAACTATGTTTCTGTGAGTCTTGGCCCTTTCTTAGATTTGTGGGTATTTTTCAGATCGGATGCCTGGTAACATTTCAACATTACATACTATAGAGAAATTGCACTGCTTCCAGCAGCTCCAGCCACCCTGCTGATGGCTGTCACGCTGCCTGGGGTGGTTCATGACCGTGAATGCCAACCTCCGGGCAGACTGCCAAGCGGCTTGTGTGGTCTATAATTGGCTGTCACCAACGCAGTAACAAGTGTGAACTCCTGAAGCAGAACAACAGTCGTGCCATGGCGTCACAGAGAGTCCCCTTGGCCATGCCAGTCTCTCTTGTCCCCCAGGCAAGCGGCACGTCGTGATGGTTGGTTGTCCTACACCAAAAATCATAAAATATTCAGGATGCTTCCAGCCCCAAGAGATCAGTCACTTACCCCAGGTCAATTTGTACCTCTCTCACCAAAAACAATGCTTGTAGTCAGTCCTGTAGTAAACTATCTAAGGATTTTACAGGTTAAAGCACATAAACATATCTACCCAAATGAGTTACAGTCTATGGTTCCAAAAGGGGACAGAGTTGCAGTAATCTGTCAGCACTGAACGTCTTTTAGGATTGACCCTGGGGATTGCTGCTTCTGTTTCCTAGCTCCAGCCCTGGGAAAGTTCAACAAGTCAAGGAGATGAAAAAATGTCTTGTCCGCTATTTTAATTTCCTTCTTCCAGAATTCAAGCTGATGGGATGAGCCCTTTTGCATATGGCTGCTTCATGGGTGTGCAATGACAATTAGCGAAGTCTTTTTATTGTGATGCCCCACAATGGCCCATTTCATCCTGATGGCAGTACTGTATTGTCAACCCCAAATGATCAAAAATCGTGAGTCAGATTCCCTGGAAATCATGAGATTGGCTTTTAAATCATGAGATTATGTCGAAGTAACAGATCTGGGGTTCTTTTCATTTGCCTGCTGATTTTTGAGCCTTTTGGGTGCCCTGGGGTCACATTTTGAAGCTTCCTCCACAGCCACGAGGGCTAGAAACCTATTTTTTCTTTAAGAAAGAAGGTTAAAATCATCACGTATCCATTTGACTCCAGGAGCTGGGGCTTTAAGGAAAACAATAATTATAATGAGACTCATGATAAAATCGTGAGAGTTGGCAACACTGTGACGGGCAAGAAGTAGTACCTTTCTCAGGGATTTACCACTTTGCACTAGCTGAAGTTTTTTCTTATTTGTGAGTGACTTAGTTCAGAACACACATTTTACAGCTATAGCACGAGCACATAAGTATTACATTACAGAGTGGGATATAGATGTTATAAGTGGGATTAATACATGTAGCAACTTACAAGCATTTCATAAAGTCTAAACACTAAACACATTATCACAAGTTCAAGCTTAACTATACTAACGCACCGGTGAGCTGGACTGGGGTCCAGCAACAAATTTGTCAGCATTCGGCTGAAGCCTAAAGCCATGGCAAGAGCTGGCACCTGGTCTGCACGCATCACAATGCCCATCAGATAGGGGCCTAACGAGGTAGCAGTACATTTTTCTAGCTGAGGGGTTACCCCTTAGTGCCCAAACTGGGTCTGGCCAACCCACAAAGGGCAGTCACTCTCCTTCCCCTAACTTAAAGTTGAGAGTTTGGTTTCTTTTTTACCTTTGGTATCAAAGTCCAGGGCCAACATTTCAATACACAAAGGGAGGTGTGTACTTCACTGAGACACTAGGACTGTGCTAGGAAGCTGCAAATGAATGGCATGCTGCTTGCTAAGGTGCTGCATGGAGACCACAGTGGTTGTTCCAAGATTGCTGTACCAAAAGGAGACTGTGTCAGCTGATGGGGCAGGGATTAGGAAGTGGCTGGGTAATTTTATCAGCACTAATAACACTTAGCACTATACATGTGAAGAGAAGTATAATTTAATGATCAGAGCAGGGGACTGGGAGTTAGGAGAACGGGCTCTGACACCAATTCACTGTGTGACCCTAGGCAGGTCTGTGATTCTGCTTCTCCATCTGTAAAATGGAGATAGTAATTCTTACCCACCTCTATAAAGAATTTGGAGACCCCTAGATAGAAGGCACACACGGGCTCATTTTGCCTATGATGCACATTGCACAGCTGACCTGATGTACTATGGGGTTCAGCGGAGGGTATGTACTGGATGGGCCAGTGTTCAGTCTGGTCGAGCAAATCTTATATTCCCACATTACTGACCATCTGTTGCTCATTTGCTGATGAAAGTTGGGGATGATGAAAAAAGGTTAATCAGAAACCAGCTTATTCATAAAAACTGATTTTTTTTTAAATGGTGTGATGAGGAAAGCAGTTTGGTTTCTGGTAGGCAGACATAAGGTCAGCTCTGCCCGGGCTAGCCAGCCCGTCCTCTCCAAGTCAGCCCAACCCAGGGCAGACCCAGCTGCTGCCTTGCTGCTACATGGAATTATCAGTCTTCTTGTGTTATTTGTTCCTGTCCAGCCAAATACTTGAAACAAAGTCATTGGAATGAATGAAAAATTATGACAAGAGCTCTCTCTCATCCGAAATCGCTGGCTTGGTGTGGCCTTGTTGCTAAGTCTTGATAAAACCTTGGTGATTTCATTGCAGGGCAAAACTGTTTCTATTTCACATCATTTTGTTCCTTTGACACTAATGAGAAGCCTTTTGAAAGGAGACCTTTTCACTGAGTAATCAGCATATCATTCATGTTGCTTATAGATTACTGTTGTCTGCTCCCATTGCCCAGGGACGACTCAGCCGTGCTTTTCTTAAGAAGGGAAAATAAAATAGTTTGATGACAATAACTTTTTGTGGAAGACACAGCATTGCTTCTGCTAATAGAATCACACACAACAGACCTGCCCCACCGTATTCCATTTACAACACGGCTTTCTTTCAGGTAAACTCGCTAGACCACTGGGGATAATTGTCTGCACAGGGCCTTCCGCTATAAGGACATGAGCGCCCTCCAAACCAGACCCAGAGGAAAAATACAGGAGTAAGTTTCAGGGCAGATCTCTGAGGTCTTGTCCACTCCACGACTTCTAAACAAACTGGCCACTAGTTAGTGGCGTGTAGAACTGTTTGTGTTTGCACACCAAGCACATAACCCTGGCAGCGAACAGTGTGTCACTCCTGCCCAAGGCCCATATTGTCTTTCCGTAACTGACTCCACACCCTGTTATTTTGCAGTGGCAACGGGACCCTGAGCAGGTCTGTATGATGGGTTGGCAGGACCTGCTTCCTCCCAGCTCTCTGTGCGGCAGGACATCCCAGAGCACAGGGCTGCTCCGTGTCCATGTCTCTGGACACTGTGTCCTGCCAAGGCATGATGGGGGAGCTGCCCAGATTCTCCCAGCATGCACTGCTATGGCTTAGCAGCAGCGCAGTTGTCAGCACAGTCCTAACTCAGCCCCATGTATGATACGGAGAGCTGCTGTGTAGACACAATTCCCGTATCACTGAGTCAGGAGGGAGGGTCCCAGACTGAGTACAGAGACACAGCCATGCTATGGGTGAAGCCCTTAGGTCTGTGCCGTGATGAGACACTAACTGGATGGCAGAGTGGCCTTTAATGACCCAGCAGATGTCTTTGGCCACTGCCAGGTATCTGGGTCAAAGCCTTTCTCACCCCCAGGGGTGTATGTCAGGGTGTCTCTCACTGCTCTGAGGCAGTGATACAGGCCCTGGGACTGCCTGCAGTCCCCCTATAATCTCAGCTTCTCTCTCACCTGTAACAGCAGCTGCTCAGAGGAACATGCCTACCTGGGGAAAGTGGCTCTGACAGACATATCCTGAGGACTCTGTCAGCAAAACCACCTGTGTAGCTGGCCAGTCCCAGGTTTCCAGGAGCAGCATGGCCTATGGCTAATTCCTTTTTACCCACTCACCTCCTGAATCATCCCCAAAACACTAGCGGTACTGACAGGGAGTGGGTACAGATAGCTCCTGTCCCAGGTTTCCCATGTGCTGGGGCATGAAGCACTCAAGAAAATAACTGGACTAATTCTAATATTTGCCTTTGCCAAAGGTATCATTGCAAACCTAAAAGCCTAGCTTGGATTGTGGGCACTAACCTGAGCAGAAAACGTTACCACTCCAGAGTGCAGTCTGGAGAGATCTGATCCAGCCCTCAAATGGGTGTCTAAAAATAGATACAAAGAAAAAGACCCGGGATTAGAATTTTCTGTCACTCTTCCATTTTTCTCCCTAGACAAATCAGGAATATTCCTGTTTATCACTGTAAATTTGCACGTGCTGCATGTTAAGCTCCATGTAGGAATTAATATCTTAGGAGAGCTCCGCAATTTGTCCTTTTGGCGAAACGGGCTGTTATTGCTGGCTCAGGTCAGCCTGATTTACCTTGTGTGGCGGTGATATGTGGGAATTTCAGCATAAGCCAAGGCCAGGGTATCTTGGCAGTTTGCTCCTGCCACTGGTTATTTAAAGTCCCCCATCAGCTTGCATGCCACAACGTGTCATCTGAAACAGATGCAGTTATTAACCTTTTTTTTATCGGATGCCGTTACTGAACTGTTGACGCTGCTCGTAAATTCAGCGAGCTGCTTGTGAAAAAGCACTGGGTGGTGATAACCCCAGCTTCCAACCCCCTTCTCCATTCTTCGGGGGGGAGGGAGGGCACATAAAGCCATGTAATTTGCCCTTCTCATTTTTTCCTGTTTGTAATTCATTTCTTGAAATCAGATGAGATGGTTTAACAACATATAAAGTGGTTCCACGGGAACTGAGCTGCTTCTTTGCTCTGAAGAGGCAAGGTCCTGTCTTCTTTTCCATTCACACATCAAATCCTTCGAACAGTTAGTGTAGATGGAACCTAGCCATGTCTGTTACCTGGTTAAATCCCTAGACAGGGCAAGGCTGTGAAGTTCAGTGGTGGAGACACAGCTGGATCCTATTCCTGTCTACAGTACCGCTGCCACTGGCCTGGGAACAGCATGGCCAATAGGTGCAGCACAGACGGAACCGAGATGCCTGTAACGGTGCCAGAGCCTTGGTGTGTCCAGCGCTTTAACCCAGCCCCCCAGCTGGAGCTAGATGCCATCTACACTACAATTCCTGGCCACTGTAACCAGCTCCTCTGGATCACTCATTGTTGCAGTGTATACTGGCCATCGGAGAAGTCCACAGGAAGGTGGAAACCAGCCTCACCAAACTGGGACATAGGAGTAGTTTCCAGTTTAAAGCTGTTTTATTTATACAGCACCACAGGTGTGTATGGCCATGTTCCCAGCCCCACATTGCTCACTGCCCTGGTATTATACAACGGCATGTGCTTCCAGACCTGGCAACTGGGCCAGTGAGGGAGAGGCCTTCTCCTCTTTCTGTCTGTCTGTGAGACTTGAGGTGCTGACGCAGCGGCATGCAGAGTTAACGTCCCTGGGCGTGACCCTCCATTGCTCTCTCCAGTTCACAGGTCAAAGTAAAGGACAATGGGGAGCCTACGGACTGCCTTGATCATGTGAAAACTACACACTGCTGTATCTTCACTAGGATTTCTCCTCCTGTTAGTTACCACGTGTTAGCGAACACAAGGCAAGAACACACTTTTCCTCCTAGTGAAAACAAGGCCAAAGAGAGGATTCAGGGCCCTCTGGCAAACTGCACAGCTGCCCCAGTTTAATTTAACTAGGTTTTTTAAGCCAGGCTTATTCCGGGTTAGTTTAAAACCACTGGGAACAGGTTTAATCTATACTAAAATAAGCCATTCTTAAACCAGAATAAGCGTGTCCACACAGGGTGTTGCACCTGTTTAACTAAACTGGTGCAAGCTTGTCTGTAGACAAAGCCTAAGGCCTGCTCTACATCTAAAACATAGGTTGGCCTATGGCCTTAGGCATGAAAGACCCTTGAGAGACGTAGTTAAGCCAACTTAAGCCCTGGTGCAGACACCCCTAGGTCAATGGAAGAATTCTTCTGTCACCTTGCTACCACCTCTTGAGGGGGTGGATTTACCACAGCAGCGGAAAAGCCCCCGCTGTCGTTGCAGCAAGCGTCGACACTACAGCACGCCATGGCAGCACCACAGCTTGTACTGTAGACAGAGCCTAATATGCCATCAAAGTCAACACAGACACAGGCCAAAAGTGAACCTGCTCTGGCACACAGGCATTGCCAGATTGGCTCAGACTAGGGTCCGTCCCACCCAGTATCCTGTCTTTGACAGGAGCAGCACCAGATGCTTTTAGAGGAAGTTTCAAGAACCCCACAGCAGGCAGACGTGGGCTCATCTGCTCCCCAGAAAGATCTCATCCTACCCCTCAATAGTCAGAGATTATTAATAGTCAGGAGGGACTGTTCTGATCACCTAGTCTGACCTCCTGCAAAACACAGGCCAGAACCTCCCGCAGCGACACCTGCATCCAGCCCAGGGCTGCTGGTGGAGCTAGAGCCCAGTCATTAGAAAGATTCAACTAGTTTTGATCAAGCCACTCCTGAGGGCCAGAAACATTCTGCCCCAGCGGCTGAAAGCCCTGAAGGAAGCCATCCCCCTGGACTCTCCAGCCAGCACCAGAAGTGCCAGTAAAATTGTGTGAAAGCCAGCCTGAAAGCTTATCCAATGTGAACCAGAATTCTGATCCTTTTGCAAGTCACCCAGCGCTTGCGGTTACTGCTCCTTCCCTTTGCAGTGATGCGGAGGTATGATGTTCTCTGTGTCCTCTCTGTTCTGCAGCACTGGAGAAAAATTAACAAGGGAAACCAGGCCCAGTTCTGCACTCAACAGCTGCTGTAGGCCGCTGACTCTGGAGTGGATCCGTTGTCAATGACGCTACCTAGGGAAGTTCACCTCAGCTTTGGACTGGAACTGGGAAAACCAGTTTGGCTGAGCCTAACAGCAGCAGGGTCTGAACACCAAACTCCAGCCCTCCCCTGGGGTCTGGAAACAATGCACTTCCCCTCACCACCTGTGCCAAAATGCCACCAGAGAACCTGTGATCACAAGATCCCTGGCGCTGAGTTAGTCACTGGTCTCTCCGAGCCAAACCTCAGAACCACTTAGGCCTGGCCCGACGCTGGTGTGAATGTAACCCAGCCGGCATGTGGGTGCATGGCAGTGCAGCTCCCACCCAGCCTCTGCTGCTAGCATCTAACCTCTTGCTGTACTGGGGTCAGAGCGCGGAGGCTTATGGTACATGTGCAGTCACAGCTTCCCTATTCGATATTCCAGCTGAGAAAATAAAGCATCACTGTCCTATTAATTATGTGAGCTACGGAGCAGTTTTTCTCCCAGAGTCACCGACTGGTTCACATATTGGTCCTACAGGCAGCTTAGCTGGTAGCATAGCAACAGGGTGAGCTGGTGCTCCGTTCAGCTTTGCACGTTGTATTAGCCACACTGGGCTCTCTCCAGCTCTGCCCATTGCTCCGTGTTGCAGAGCCCCTCATTAGTACAATTAATAAGACGCTCCTGTCAGTTCAATCAAACGCCCAGCTCGAGAGCAGCAAAAGGCTTTGGCAGATCAAGTGGGGAGATTCTGGGTAGCACTGGGAAGTTGTAGGAAACCTTTCATCTCCCCCAAGGAACTGAACAAGAATGGAATTGTGGGACTGGGATTCCCTGAGGTCATGTTTATTGATCGCCGGCTCGTTAGTATAATAAATCAGATCCCCTGTCATTTTGAATAAAGTCCCAGGTTCACTGGAAGGAACTTGGCAGAACACCTTGATATGATTAGTGATGGTGTGGACAAAGCCCTGTGGAAGATGGTGTCTTGGCCTGAGCGCGCACACATGGATACTCACGCACACTTGCTCTCTGTGCGCCAGCCTGCTGGAAGGCCTTGCCTTGGGCAGCTTGGTTCATTCCAGGGCAGGCCCTCAAAGGAGCACTCCGTGCTGCAGGAGCACACAGAGATGGCGAGGGGAGCTGCGCCATGATACAAGGGCCACGGCAGCGTTTCTCAGACATATGCTAACATTTTAGGAACATGCCTCCAAGCATCAAACCAACTCTTCAAGCTTCCCAGACCAAGCACCAAACTCATGGTCACACCCAAACCCCCAGCGCATTTGAACACACTGAGTGCAGTGTTCTCTCTGCCCCTGAAGTCCTTGGGGCAGCTCCCACATACAGCACTTCCTTCTGCCCAACACATGCAGTGCCCCTGGGGGGCGGAGCTGAAAAATCTGTTCCAGTGGGGTGTAGGATCAGAGTAGGAGCTTGGCTCAGTGGCTTCTTAGAGCGGTATTTTCAGCCACTGGCCTTGGACACAGACGCTCTGGGTTCTGTTCTTGGCTCTTCCACTGATCTGCTGAGTGACCACTTTCCCTTTGCCGTGTCTCTTTAGATTGTGAGTGCCCCAGGGCAGGGATTGTCTCGTGCTCCCTGTGTGTACAGCACCTAGCACGATATGGCCTCATTCTCCACTGGGACCCGCAGATGCTATTGTACTGGAGATAATGCTAGTAATAACGGAAACCTCTCCTTACTTCTGGCACCAGAGAACCACAGTTTGGTCTTATTGTGCGAGAAATCCATTTTCTGCCTTTGCTCTGCTTCCCACAGCTCTGAATTGACTGTTGAGATTCCTACACTGAGCTTACACAGAGCAAATACAGCAGAGGGAATCTCTCCCCTGCACACAGTCCCAGCTGGCTGTGCCTCATTGCTCTCATCGCTCATCACAGCTCACCCGCTTATTCCTTTGCTGCCTCAGGTCACTAACTGGCCCCCAGCTCTCCTCGGGTCTCATCTCTCATCCTTCCTAAGGACCCAATTTTGCAAAATTCTCCTTTGCCTCTTTGGGACTTTTGCCTAAGCGAAGATGGCAAGATTGGATAAACTAATTCCTTACCTAGCCATGATTCAGGAAAGCTTTTAAGCACACACGTAAGTCGATCCCTATTCGGGATAGCACTTAAGCATGAAGTCCCACTGAGTTAAATACATGCTGAAGCGCAGTCCTGGATCGAGGACTCTAGATTGCCAAGAGACCGAAGTCTGTTCCAAGCCAGCCTCACTGTCTGGTTCAGACACACTGATGGATGAACTACAGAATGCTCCAGGGCTTGGTTGGAGGAAACACCCAGAAATGCTCTTTGCAAAACCAGGCTGGCTCCATGGTGGGGTTTGGGGCCCATCCACTCCCTGCACCAACAGGGAGAGCAGAGACAGTACCAAAATGGAAAACAACAAGGGGGAAATGACCCAGGAGAGGTTTGGTTTGAATTCCAGGCCCATGTCCAAGTTGCTCTTATTTTATCTAAACCAGGTAAGCGTCGCTAGCGTGAAACGCCAAGGCCAAGAAGTGTAGGAGGGAGACTTTGTGCTAGTTCATCCTGTGGCTATCAGAACAATGCCGGCCATGCCAGAGCACAGATGCCACCACAGGACAGGGCAAATGATGGACCAGGCTACAGCCCAGTTCCAGCTCCTTTGCTGCCAGCTGCACGGTGCTGCACTGTCGTTATTTATTATCTCTGCATTTTATCTGCAGCCTGAGGTCAGCACTGCAGAAGACTGAGGGCCATGCCAGAGATGCCTCTTTCGCCCACTGACCCCAACCTGCCCCAAGCTGAGGTTTTACCCTGAGAAGGGAGAAGAGTGAGGCACGCTATGAAGTTCATTAGGAACATAGCTATTACTATGGATTGTATGTGGAAGGTGCCCAGATACTATGGTGATGGGCAGCACTATAAGACCCTATGATAGAAACCACTGGGTCCAGTGATCTGTCTTTCCAGCACTATCAACTCCAGCATTTGGGGGAGGCTCCCTGCCATATTCCACACGTCTATTTCAGCTCCAGCCTCAGCTGAGAGAGGCAAGAAAGGTGCAAAAGGTGATCCAGCCTCCCGGAGGCCTGGCCCTGCCTGGGAATTGTAAAGATTCTCCCTGACCTGTGGGTGCAAAGATCCATCTGGTATTGGAATTCTCCGGTAGCAGTCAGAAGCAGAGTGGAGAGGCCCCGCTTCCCATGGCTGCAGTTGGGGCTGGATGTGGGAGTCACTGGGAGCAGGAGGCAGCTGCTGCCAGTGTCTGAGTGCTCCAAGTGGAGGAAAATGTCAATGAAGTGGGCACGTGGGCACTGCAGCCTGTGAATTGCCAGGTCAGGTCAAGGGGCTTGCCTTTGGCCGGGGAAGGGGAATCCCCCTCCCAGCAAAGCAAGCCCAGCTCTGCTGCGCTCAGAGAACTACACCCATTTTGAACAAGCCTTGCAAGCTTGTCTGGCTCTGAGCAGCACCAGCAGGGACAGGGTTAGAGAGCAAACCTGCTGTTCCCTGGCTAAGGCTTAGCCCTGTGGGAGTGCCGCCCACATTCTCCAGAAGGGCAGGCTGAGGCCCAGAGAGGGGTGGGAGGAGCAGAGGCTATCAGGCCAGCACTGTGTGTGCTGCCCTGTCCTTTAGCAGATAATGGACACAGCTTCTGTTGTTGCCTTCTACCCTGCAAACCCCACGCTCTGTTTTGCTGGACTTTGCTCCAGCTTTTATGTCAGTTAGGAAGGTGCAGCCTTTGGATCCAGTTCCAGGTTCAGGCGACTTCAAACCACAGATCCTGCTGCCTCGGAGGCTGCCAACAGAACTCTCCTTGGCTTCCCTGGGACCAGGATCAGGGCCAGTAGGATTAATGCCTTTTGCTAACAAAAAGCCCCCCAAAAAGCCCACCTTTGTTTGCAGTTAAGATTAAATGCTCCTTTCCCTGAAACAACCAGTCCCACACGCCCTCATCCACAACCTGTCAGAAGTGGGGCTAGTGTCTGAAACACATCTCAAAGCATCCCCAACAAATCCTAAACTGCAGGGTCTGCCTCAGCACAGCTGAGACGTGTGGAGGGCTTGCAGTCATTGTATCCCTACACTGAGACCTTCAGACTGCGGCAAATGGGGAAAGAGAGACGATTACCAACGAGCAAAGCCCCGGGCAGGGCATGTCTCCCTTGAACTAGGCTCCTTCCCGTGCCAGATCCTGCGATGAATGATGATCCTGTGATGACACCACAGTTTGTTGCTATGTAAATGATTGTGTTGTCACCAATCCAACATTCTGACTTCACTGCAGGATCCAATCAAAAGAGCAGATTTGGGGAGGAAGGGGTTGGGAAGGGCCATTTCTGAAGTCCAAAATCATCTTTGATAACGAGGAAGAATGCACATGGCAACAACCTGGTAGGTCAAAAACACAAACCCATGTGTCAGAGGGTGAACGCCTCTCAAAAACACAGAACCATGGGTCCTAACCATGTACGGAAGTCTAAAAAGTACCGTAAAATAAATTTTTTAAAAGTTGCTTTGCCTGATTTGGAGCTGAAAATGCAAATTTTAATGAAAGGGTTTTTTTAATTTTTAAAGACTGTAATTTCCTGAAGTGCCACTGAATTTAAATATCGTTTAAAGATTACAAAATAATGGCCACGTTTTACTGTTAAATTTATCACTGTATTTGGCCTCAGCACTGGGATAAATATTAAATTGTTCCTAATTTATTGCTCATAAAATCTAATTTAGGCAGATCGTTAATGCTTAATTTCATAGTCTCTGAAGAGGGCCGTCCCTACCATTAAAAATAACTAGACCACTAATTCAGAGCTGCCTGTTTGTTTAAGAGGGAAAAAATATCCTCCTCCAGTGGGCACCATACCCTCTCGGAGCAGGCTTGGGGGGAAGGGAAGGGGTGTACGTCTGGCGTCCTCACAGCCTCACCTGTGTCTGTGCCCGGAGAGCGGAGGTTTGCATGTGGGATCGTGGGCACTGTGAGGGTGCTGGCTGTTGAAGGTTCTGCAACACGAAGAAGGCTGCAGGCTTAACCTGTTCCTAGAGGGGAATTCCTGATACTGCTGGGCTGATGGACCATTGGCTCAGTAACTGGGGGGATATAGAGCTGGGAGGAACGGGAGGCTCAGAGGGTGAGGTGGGTGGAGGAACGAACCTGTGCAGAAGACCCCTCCCACTGTATATGTGTGCCAAGTCCCACCCTGTGTGCAAACAGAGGATTAAAGGTACATGGGGTAGAAAAGTAACAGACTGTGGCCTGGTCTACACTCGATAATTAGATTTGTTCAACTACATCAGTCAGGGGAGTGATAATCCACCCCCTGCGTGGTACTGTTAAGCTGACCTAAATCCCCACACAGACAGCGCTAGCTCGTCAGAAGAGCTCTTCCATCGACCTAGCTACTGTCCCTCGGGGAGGTGGGTTACCCACGCGATGGGAGAGCCCCTCCCGGCTGTGTAGGTGGCGTCTGCACTGAAGCACGACAGCCAGCGTTTTGAGTGTAGACAAGCCCCATGCGCGTCTGTGACTGGGGCCATGAAAACAGGCGAGGCGGCGTAGCTGAAGCAGCGCCCTGTGACAGGCACTTTGTCCCCCATGTCCAGGACCAATGCGGTTTATTGCTAAGCCTTTTTGCTGGGGGAGATGCTCTGCTTTTAGATGCCTTTCTTCAGTATGTTGTTGCCGGCACCGGTGCCTTTTGGAAAAATGCTGGACCATATTCTTCCTTGGTACAACTCCATTGACTCTAGCTGACGGTGGTCAGTGAATGCCAAGCACTCGAGGAAGTGAACATACTTCATTCCTGGAGTGGGAGACCATACCTCTGCAAACCCTAAGCTGGGCTCCAAAGCTCCAACTGACACTTGCATGTTGCAATGATCCTCTGGGAAAAGCAGCCCCGGAACTCCATTGGGAACACTGTGCCTTGGAGCAGTGGTTAGTCACTGCTGAGGGCTGGGCGGTGCTAGTCACAGAAAGGGATTCCAGTGGCTAGGTCATTAGCCAGAGAAAATGGTAGAGGCTAGAGGATTTGAGACTGTCATGTTTAATTTAAGACACAGTGAATGACAATGAGCAAACACAGATTCATAGATACCAAGGTCCGAAGGGACCATTATGATCATCTAGTCTGACCTCCTGCACAACGCAGGCCACAGAATCTCACCCACCCACTCCTGCGATAAACCTCTCACCTATGTCTGAGCTACTGAAGTCCTCAAATCATGGTTTAAAGACTTCAAGGTGCAGAGAATCCTCCAGCAAGTGACCGTGCCCCATGCTACAGAGGAAGGTGAAAAACCCCCAGGACCTCTTTCAATCTGCCCTGGAGGAAAATTCCTTCCCGACCCCAAATATGGCGATCAGCTGAATCCTGAGAATATGGGCAACATTTGAGAGATTAAATCAATGCAGATATTGTAAAGCGTATTGATCTCAGCATGTGGGTGGCTTGTGTACAAGAAGCTAAGCTAAAATCAGGAAGGGTCGAGGAATGGACTTGGGACATAGCAGGAAAACGAGCAAGGCAGGTTGATTCCTTCATAACCTCTCGTTCATTACAGGTAATTACTGCTAATAATATACACGTTCATCCCAAAGGATCCAAATCAACATACAAACTATGCACAGGAATCAATGGCCCACCACTGAAATGCAGACCCTACTGAGCTGGAAGCTGATTAACAGCATACAGGGTACACAACCATTTAGCACAAGAAGTGAACAAGAATGCCAAATATCTATTCTAAACTACAATTCTGCCTCCCTCAATCTCACTAATATCCGCATCTGTCCGGAACACAACACTCCAACTGTTGCAGCAAATGCCAGGGAAACTTTCTTGCCCACAAATGTCAGGGCCTCAGGTTTGCATCCAGCTGAAAAAAGTGTGCTTCAAATTAGTCACAAGCTTCTGTACTGTAAAGAAACCCACACGCATGTGTAGAGACACACACACATCGGATGAAGTGAGCTGTAGCTCACGAAAGCTTATGCTCAAATAAATTGGTTAGTCTCTAAGGTGCCACAAGTACTCCTTTTCTTTTTACACACACCACTGCTGCATATGTTACTGAGACCAGACATTTCAGGCACTGGGATGTTTTTATTCTGTGACCTTTAAACCAAATTTCATTCTTAAAAGTCCCAGGATCAGACGTGGAGATAATACAAATTTCATATTTTGGTGCTGTTTTTAATTAAAAGAGTTAACTAGCTCCCCTGCCGGGCAGTTGCCACTTCTCAGACACGTAGGTTCTTTTCACTGAACTTTGTTATTTTGTGTCAAAGGGCTGTTTGCAGGCTCTGTGGATGATGGAAAGTGCTTTCTCTAACTTTCATCATAATGGGCATAGCAATAAACTAGGCCAGTATGAGGCAGCTGCTGTCTGCATGGCCTCACGCACCCCATCAACTTTAGCATGCTACCGTCACCTAGTGGTGCTCAGAGGAATGGAGAAGTGTCAAGTACAACAAATACTTCATTTTCTGTACTTGATTTGGCTCCAGAAGGCTAAGAGTATAAATCCCCATAAGCAAAGAAATTCGAACTCACATATTTCCTACAGGAGCCTACCTTAGCCTCCTTGGGCACAGCCAGGTGACTGCATGGCCGCTGTTAACTGGAATGTGTCCACGGCCAGTGTTCTTACATGCAACGTATCACTTAGTTCCTAGTAGGTTTCAGAGTAACAGCCGTGTTAGTTTGTATTCGCAAAAAGAAAAGGAGGACTTGTGGCACCTTAGAGACTAACCAATTTATTTGAGCATAAGCTTTCGTGAGCTACAGCTCACTTCATCACTTCCCCAGGTGTGACTGGCTTCATGCATTAGCTATCGATGTGAGACTATGTCCAACAATACTCCAGGACAGTGCTGTGGGGAGTCCACAGAGAGTCACAGAGTTTAAGGGCAGGAGAGACGAGCAGATCCTCTAGTCTGACCTCCTGTACATCACCAACCACCACCACCCACTAAACCCAGCAAGCATCTCATCTGCCGAGAGCCTCAGTAAACCAGCAGCCCTCACTAGAGCTGGCTGAATAAAAAGCATCAAGGTAAAGATTTCCTAAAGTGACCAGTGGATTGGAAGTCTCAGTTTTTGTGTCCAGCTTGAGACATCTGAAAGGGATCAAATTTCAAGCAAGTGCTGAGTACCCACCACTGAAAAACCCCGTAAGATGCCTGGAGCCAGTAGCTGCTCCTGGAAATCTTGACCTAAATAATTAATTTGATGAGTGTCCCTATTAAAACATTCCACAAGCCCTTCTTTCCATCACCTGCCCAGCTCTTCTAACACAGCTCGCTTATCAGTTAGGACGGAGATTTCGGTGACCCTCAGGAGTCTGCCCCTTCCCAAGCATGAGTGTGGGAGGTGCGTACCTCCTGAGGTGATGGCTGGTCACTCAGAGCTCATTCTTGTGTGTAGCTAGAATGCACAGTCCTCATCCAAAGCGCACATCCTGAGTGGAGGCAGGAAAACGAGCCATGTTCAGGTCAGTTGGAAGGTTCTCTTTCCAAGGCACCCTGGGTGTTGGGTCCCCCATGTGGGCTCACCTCATAACCTTGACAGTTCCCCACTTATCACAAAGGAAGCGTGCCCACCACCAATCTGACACCAGCGTGTCTGATAGCAGCCTGGATCAAAGGGAGAATGGAGGTCGACAGGATCTCACACGAACAGGGACTTCAAGGGTTCTGAGTGTGGAAAGTCACACAGATGGCAGCTCCCACTTTTAAAAAATGTGACGAGGGACACAAACAACCCCCCAAATCCAGCAACGGATGCCTCCTGGTCCCTTTTCCATCCATCCCCCACCACAGCAGGCTGGAGCCAGAGCAGAGGGAAGCCAGGAAGGTACGGCTGGGGCAGAGACAGGGGAAGCAGGACACCCAGTGCGTCTCAGTGGGACCAAGCCAGGCCCAGAGCAAAGGCAGAGATGGGCTGCCGGGGGCTTTAGTGCAGCCTTGTCTGTCATTCCAACTGGCCGAGGCAGGCAGCAAGATGCACGTTCATGTAGGGCCCCATAGAACAGCTGAGGGCGGAGGTGCAACCGCAGACAGACTGTGACAAGAGTGCCCTGCACAAGGGAGATGCCAGTAGATATGTGCACAGGTCAATACCGGCAACAGCATAAACACTTGAGGGGATCAGGAGTGAAAAAACAAGAACCCTGGGCCACAGTGACACAGGGGCAGGGAACAGTCATGGGGGGGCACAAAGGGGTCAGCTGGACTTCTGATCAACTATTTAAAAGGGCCAACTCTTCACAACACTGCCCTAGAGCAGTGGTTTCGCAGTTATCAGGCCAGATCCTCACCTGATGTGAACTGGTGTAGCTCTGTCAACTTCCTTGGAGCTACACCGATCACACCAGCTGAGCACCTGGCCCAGCAGGGCGCTAACCAACATCTCCAAGGGCAGCGCATATGCCGCCTTTGGATGTAAAAACCAGGTCCCCTCCCAGGAGATACATACCTCTGAAACACAGCCTCGTTCACATCATTGTGCATCAGGAGTCACGCCACTGAAGCCAACGGAGCTGCACAAGTGTCAGCACGAGCAGAGAATCAGACCCTTGGTTTCTGTCTGGTTACTCCCATGGTCCCACACCGCAGGCACTCACAGTGTCATGGTATTCATCCTCTCAATGGCCCTCCTAGGTCAGGAAGGAGCATTATCCCCACATTACAGATGGGGGAAACTGAGGCGGGGCGCTTCAGAGCTGGCTCTAGAGCGCGGCTCTAACACAGACACCTTCACGAAAGGGCTGGATCTCCACACGTACTCAGCTCCCTTTGAGAATAACGAATAGACGAGCGGGTGCCTGGCTCAAGGTTACACAGGGAGCCTCCAGCAAAGCCAGCAGCTGCTGCCCAAGGTGCAGCTCTGTCCCTTAACACTGCGCAGTCACAGAGCTTTCTAGGCTGGGTCCTTCTCGGGTGAGGTTACGGTTATCTTAGGGGATGTCAACACTACACAATTATGTCAACCTAAGTTCTGTCAACGTCCAGCCACCGCAGTCATTAAATCGCGGTTGCACGTCCACACCACACTCCTTGTGTTGGCGGAGCGTGTCCTCACCAGGCACCAATTGAACTGCCAGTGTGGGGCACTGTGGGACGGCTTCCAAAAGGCAGCAAGTCGCTGCATCACCCTAACTACGCCAACCTAAGCGCCACACCTCTCACAGCGGTGGAAGTAATAAGTTGGCCTACACGGCAAGTTATGTCAGTGGGAGCAACATTTTAGTGTAGACGTTTACAGAGTTAGGGTGACAGACGCTGCCTTGCATCAGTTTAAATCTGCAGTATAGACCAGGGCTCAGTTTGCACCTCTTCTCATGAAGACACACTCCCGGCTAGATTGGCTTTTCCATGCTCTGCCCCTCATTCCTATACATTGAGCATGGGCTGTTAGATATTCCTGAAGTTCAGCACTGGACTAGATCTGGAGCAAGGGGCTTGGGAAGCACATCCTCAGCCAGCCATGCTGCTGGTTTTCCCCAACCCTGCATCCTACGCACCAATGTGCCTGCCATAAAAAGCGAAGCCAGAGTTGCAAAATTCCCATGGAGGTTTCATGCCGCTGTGACTACACTGACATCAATGGAGCTACTCCTGATTTACACCACTGCAAGTGAGAGGAGAATCAGGCTTGTTCTGTTTGAAAAACTCCTGTGTAGAGACAGGGCCTCTGATGACAACTGGCTTAGCTGAGACTAAAGCTGCTGGTGTAACAGAGCAGTCCCATTTCTCATCCTGCAGGTCCGGACCAGCTGAACATGTGGAATGGGTTTCCATTAAGATGTAGATTCCTGCTGCCACGGCAATGCTCTTGTGAATGCAAATCCTGGAGGGAAGGGTTGTTAAAGAGACCTGCATTCCTTGTGCTTTGGTTCCTCCCCACTTGGCTCTTTCTGTGAGACTCCAACAGCCTGAGAAACCTGGAATGATTAGCCAAGTAGTTTCAGCAACTCCTTAGTTGGTACAGAGAAGACTTTGCCCCTCCCTGAGCAGCTCCTGCCTTTGCAATATGATCTGCAGGTTTGCATAGATCTAGGATACCTGCCAGGAGCAATGAACTCAACCACCCTCTGCAGTGACTTTTCTCTGAATGTTCAGGGTTGCTTCCATTCAGATCATGGTCTTCCGACCCATAACCTACACGCGGGGAATGGCCAGTGTTGTGTTTCATGTTGCTCTGAGAAGCAGAAATCTGAATGGCTCCTGCGGCTGGAGGAAGAGTCAGAGTTTATCAAGTGTAAACCCTCACCCAGACTGGCACAGTCCAAGTGAGCTCCAGTAGAAGGTGCTAGCCAGGGGATTATGACAAAGCATCACTGGCCGGTGAATGCAGAGGTGTGTGCATTGGCTGGTGGGAACCACAGTCCTGAACTCTAGTGTGCCTCTTGCATCCCAGGCAAGCTAGGAGTGCTGTGGAGACAGAGTGCCCAGAGCTGGGGGGAGATCCTCGCTGCACAGGCTGGAGGAGCAGGGAGTGCTGTGGGAGAAGCATGTTCAGCCTGGAGAGGTGCTGATGTGATCTGCACCTCGACACGCCGTGCTCAGCTACCAAGGGAAGTAAGGGCAGGGGTGTGAAAATCACAGAAATTCAGGGAGCCAGAAGAACCCCCAAAATGAAATATCTTTGCATTTCCATCTCAGGTGGGTGAGACTCAGCAGAGCAGTGTAACGGGGACTGCATCCTATGGGTCTGGACATTGCACAGCCCTTCGTCAGGGGCACCCAGAGCAGGTGCTGTTTGTCCATCATGCACCCTGTGGGCTGCAAGAACGGGGCAAAACCAGGCTGAGCAAAGAGTCACTGTGGGTGTTCTGTCAGCAGCAGGGTCCAGACTGGCAGAGGCATTAGGACAGGGCTTGTTTTTCTTGTATTCCTAATCCCTGGAGACAGCATTTGGAAGGAGGAAGGGAGCTTTTACCAGCACTACCCCACCACCTTTCTGCTGAACATGGGCTGTGGTTGACAATACCCTGCTTCCTTCGAACAGTGAATCACAAGGTTGCTGCCTGTCCAAAGTTCTGTGTGCAGAGCCCAGAGGCTCTGTAAACACAGTTCTTCTCCTTGGCAGTTCCAGGGACACTGACAACACAGGCCTGCTTGTTTACAACAGCCACCTGTCCATTGCACCAGAGAGGAACTAGCAGAATCAACTCCCTTCCAGCTACGGACCCTGTTCATGTTCAGAGATTGCTGTGAATATGCCAGTCTCTGAGAGCAACTGACAGGTGGCGTGATTTTCAGAGGTGCTGAGCACAGATGTATTGACTTCAACTGGAACCGTGGGTACTCAGCATCCTGAGAATCAGGCCCCGACTGTAAAACACACCTGAGCTCACCAGCTTGTCGTTTCCAAATGACCATCAGGTGGCGGTTCAGGCATGGGCATGGAACCTCCCCAGCCCCCCCCCCCACACCCCCTAATTGCTAGACACATAACCACACTTTCAGAAGTGACCGCTGATTTGGGGATATGTTTGGGGCCTGATTTTCAGAGGTGCTGAGCACTAGGCATGGGTTTGGGGCTGTGGGTGTTCTGCACTTTCCAAAAATGGAGGCACCCAAAACCCAGAAGCCACTTTTGAAGATTTTGGCCTTAACACTATCCTGGAGAAAGCCTTAGAAAATACACTTCAGGGGATACTCCTGCACTGAGTTCCAGGCAGAGGGGAGAGGTGATTAGCACTTTTCCATCTCTGCCTTCTGCGATGCTACAGCAACCGAGACCAACCTCCAAGAGACACTCCCAGCCCTTGTAAGAATGATGGTGCAGCTATTTCTACTTATATCTTTTAATGTTTTTTATTGCCTGCCAGGATGGGCTCCTCCCTAGCTAGGGCACATGACAAAGGGTGCCCCGAACAATGTGAGAGGCACCCTCTGCCTGCAGCACATTCATTACAATCCCTGAACCTGAGCTTTCTGCATCCTCTTGGACTGTGGCTGCCTCCAAAGCCTAAGCAATAGCAACAGCCAAAGCAGGGCCAGCCAAGGCTGCTCCTGTGGGTAAGGCCCTGAACTAGGACTTGTGAGCTGTGGGTTCAATTGCTGCTAGGTCATACACTCCCAGGCATGGGCCAGTCAGAAGTTCCCAGCACCCACCATTGGGGCCTAGCCAGGTTTTCAGAAGAGCTTCCTGCCAAGACTGAACATGTGTGGAATGCCAGGGTCCAGCCTCTTAGTTCCAAGGAGTAGGTGAGGTTCTATGGAGCAAATACATATCACCCTAACTGTAAGGAATCATGACTCTTTTAAAGTAAACTGGATGTAAGGTACTTCATGGACAAAGCTCCATGACAGCTCCCATTATTCTCCTCCAAGATGGCTGGAAAGTGCCAGGGTTGTAGAGCAAAGCTAATTAAGGAGACTGATGGCAGACAGCAGCCTACATACCCCCGGCTTCCTCGGGAAGGATGCTGTCATTAGTGCGACCCATTATTGATATTTTTCTCATAACTATTCCCATATGAAATGGAGGGAGAAACCAATGAAATTAAAGGGAAAACCACCAACGAAAAATGAACGGCATGAATGCAGACAAAGGACTGCCTGGTTGCCATTCTAAGGGCTAGGAATTAGCCCTAGACTGGACTGCAGTTCAGGAGACTTGCTCATGGTGAATTGGCTAATCACTGTGTCAGATGTGGACATGGATCCAAGAGATAATTTGGAGATATGATATAACAGGCGGGCCCCATTCTTCAAATTCAATGGCTCTGATTGGCTGGGTGCATTCATTGTGTTGTGTGACTTAGAGAAGAGAACTCAGGGAACAATGATCAAGCAAAATACCCACCCAGTACTGGCCCTAGGGGAAGAGTTCCATATTCTAGTCCTAGAAGAGGTCAGGAGCTGGAATTCATTCTCTGGGTTGGGAAATTTCTCCCAAGAATAGTATTCTTCTCAAGAAAAACAGTTCTTCAAAACAGGTTTCAGAGTAACAGCCGTGTTAGTCTGTATTCGCAAAAAGAAAAGGAGTACTTGTGGCACCTTAGAGACTAACCAATTTATTTGATCATAAGCTTTCGTGAGCTACAGCTCACTTCATCGGATGCATTCAAAAAAGTCCCTGGTTTTATCATCAGTTTATTAAATAGCTCTTTGCAGATTGTAGCCACTTCCTGATTTTACAAACTGAGGCCTTGACCCTCCTCCCATTGAAGTCAATGGTGTCATTCTCCTTTGCCTTGGCCCTTTGAGGACTCATTTACAGCTGTTCAAAGTTGTTTTCAAACACAGCTATTTTGACTGGGTAGCATTTTACACTCACTTTATACAGGTGTGAGTGACCACACAAAATACAAGGCAGTGGAGAATCAGGTCTGTGGAGTCCAATTTTGCAAGAGTCCAGGGCTAGATCTTCAAATGCTCAGCAAAGCTGGGGCCAGTTTTTCATATGTACTCTGTACCAGTGTACTGAGCCCCTTTGGAAACCTGCTCCTAGACTGTAAATAACTAGATTAAAAATCATTCAAATGAGGGGCAGAAGACAGATTTGGGAAAAGAAACATCTCCATTTGTGTGGGTTTGTTATCAAGCAGATTTGTTCTTGTTTTAACATAAACAGTATAAATGTAGTCAGCTTGCACTCCAATTAAGATGTGAGGGGGAAAAAAAACAATAACACAACACATGTATCCGGCATACGTGGGCAGAAATGAGTCCATTTAGGAAATAATATCGTAATGGAACTGTTATTTGGTCTGATTTTTCTTCACACTAGAACCTGCCACAAGCACTTATTTCTCAGGCTGCCTGATAAAATGTGTAACTGCTAAGGACAGTGACTCTGTGTGTGTGCAATGAGTAAAATAGACTGTACTGCCACTTTGTATGAAAACGAGCTGGCAGCAGCAACTGCTCAGAGCCAGGGGAGAACTCAGCAAGTGTTACAAAAGGTGCCAGATTAAAGAGCATCCCTTATAGGGGATGGGAGAGTTTGCCAAACTGATCATGGAATACAGCACCTCAAATCCAGCCTAAGTCTGTAGTGACCAAGCAGCAGCACCATGGGCCGCTCAGTACCATTCCTAGTGGCCAAGCATCCACAAATGCCACCATCTAATTTGGTGCTGATTTGTTGGTAAGCCCCCTGCTGAAATGCCTGTGAATGAATGAGGCACAAAGATGGAATGAGTGTCTGGAGGGCTGGGCAGGGAGAGGCACTGGCAAAGGAAGGTGAATGTGGGAGTCTTGCACTGCCACTGTCCATCTATAGCTGTTCTCTGGATAAACAGAGGATTCAGTCTCGTGGGCTACCAATTTCACCAGCACTAAATTCACCCTGGGGCTGATCTTGCACCGTACTCAAGGGGAGCAAGGTTCAGATCAGGGAATGTACTAATGATTTCTAATTGCACTGCTCTATGCAAGATGTAGCTTTCCAATTGTGCCACTAGATGGCACTCTTGTCTTTACCACCAATACCACCATCAGGCTAATAAGGCCACAGCAGGATAGACATATCCCAGGAGCAGTGATAACATAATCCATTCCATTCTTAGGAGTCAGCTCAGGACACAGATGGATTAGCACAGACTTCATGATGTACCCTCAACCTAAAGAGAGGTGAAAGTGAGGGCCTCTGCTACAGGAGGATGGTGTTTATCTCTGAATACCCGACAGACATATTCCCCTGAGAGATTAACTGACCCTTCTCTGCACTCGGATGAATTGTTTGCATTGTATCTCAATTATACACATACAAACACAACTGCCCTGCTTATTTAATTCTAAACTTGCTTCCTAGAATAACAAGAGGAAGGCACCAGCCTTGTAGGCAAGCAGCAGACTTCCCTATCCCCTTAACTATAGCCCATTGCTGTATAAACAAATACTTATTTTCCTTCTTGGGACTGAGAACTATACAGGCATCTCAACATATAATGGCTGCAGACCTATAAGGCCCAACAACCTGTAAAACTACAGGAAACTGTATTGAGATCCAACTGCCGGATTCAGTGTGGGTTACCCCTAGAAGCTCTAGTTTCTCCCTGCAGGGCTGGGCTGCAGCCAACTGGTAGGGTTACCAGCCTTCCAGGATTGTCCTGGCATCTCCAGGGGAATGAAAAGATTAATCTTTAATTAAAGATTATGTCATCTGAAGAAACCTCCAGGAATATGCCCATCCAAAACTGGCAACCAGTTGAGACCTAATCAGTGTGGAATAGAGCAGAAGAATTACTTCTCCTATCTTGCTTACAACGCTCCTGTTAATACATCCCAGAAGGATGTTTGCTTTTTTTTTGCAACAGCATTACACTGTTGACCCATATTTAGCTTGTGATCCACTATGACTCCCAGATCCCGTCCTAGGCAGTCATTTTCCATTTTGTATGTGTGCAACTGATTGTTCCTCCGTAAGTGAAGTACTTTACATTTGTCCTGATTGAGTTTCATCCAATATACTTCAGACCATTTCTCCAGTTTGTCCAGATCATTTTGAATTTTAATGCTATCTTCCAAAGCACTTGCAACCCCTCCCATCTTGATATTGTCCGCAAACTTTATAAGTGTACTCTCTATGCCATTATCTAAATCATTGATGAAGATATTGAACAGAACCAGACCCAGAACTGATCCCTGAGGGACCCCACTCATTGTGTCCTTCCAGCATGACTGTGAACCACTGATAATTACTCTCTGGGAACAAGAACAGGAGTACTTGTGGCACCTTAGAGACTAACCAATTTATCTGAGCATAAGCTTTCGTGAGCTACAGCTCACTTCATCGGATGCATTCAGTGGAAACTCTCTGGGAACTGTTTTCCAACCAGTTATGCACTTATAGTAGCTCCATCTAGGTTGTATTTCCCTAGTTAGTTTATGAGAAGATCATGCGAGACAATATCCAAAGCCTTACTAAAGTCAAGATATTCCACATCTACAGCTTCCCCCATATTCACAAGGCTTGTTACCCTGTCAAAGAATGCTATCAGGTTGCTTTGACATGATTTGTTCTTGACAAATCCATGCTGACTGCTATTTATCACCTCATTATCTTCTATATGTTTGCAAACTGATTGCTTAATTATTTGCTCCATTATGTTTCCAGCTACTGAAGTTAAGGTGACTGGTCTGTAATTTCCTGGGTTGGCCTTATTTCCCTTTTTATAGATGGGCACTGTGCCCCCTACAATTACTGATTACACCCGCTTGCGCAGCCAGAGGAAGAACATACACAGAGCATGAGTATTGTGATGCCATGGTGCTACTGTATGAGGTGGTGATGAGTGATCACTATGCTTAAAATGCTTGCAAGAGATCTGCATTATTCTGAGTCTGGTTCCAACTGACTGTGCATAAAAGCAAGAGCTTCACAGCCCACCCCCCAGACTCCCAGTCTGGGAACCACAGTCCTTAAAGGCACAGCCCCAATCCACTTCAGAGACAGGAAATGCAACTGACCATCTGTAAAACAGTGTAGTGGACCATCCATAAAGTAAACAAATTGAAAAAAGGTAGGGAAAAATAGAGAAGTCTCTCTGACCTTTCTTCATTATAGAAATCCTAGGGGTTCTTTGTAACGACAGATAGAAGGAAATTTTCAGATGGAAATGCGGTTTTTAAGTTGACAATATCCCACTGATTGAATTGCATTTCAACCATATGATCAGCTCAGCATTTCTGCGGGGGAGATTATTGCTCATTATACAAATGAAATATCATTTTAAAGGTAGCAACTTGGGCCTTTGGATGTGCCCATAATATAATAATAAATCACAACTTCCTACACTCCAGATGCTGTTCCCCCTCCCAGCTGCTCTATGAGAAACCCCCCTCCCCCATCCCTTTGCCTGGATGGGTTTTAAGAAGAGCTTTGTTCAATGGCTGAGTCTTGTGTTTTCTTTCCCCTGTCCCCTGCTTTAGAAGTTGCATTCAATTTTAATTTTACATTTGGTTGCTATGGCGTGTTAATGACACACGTCCCAGGAGCTTCTGGCTGGTGCGCGGGCCGGAGGACGAGCCCTGGCGAGCTTTACCCCCGGACCAGGTACAGCAAGAGCAGCAGCACGGCCACATCTTCCCCAGCGCTCTGGCTCCCCCACCTTCCCCACTGTGAGGGGCCTGGCTCAATGTCCTCCCACGTGGGAGCCAAGAACCCGCCCAGGGACAGAAGCCCCACCCCCTCCCCAGGCTGGCTCCTCCCACGTGAGCGGTCACGCTCTAGCCCCACCCCTTAGAGCGCGCGAGTTGTCGCCTCACCTCCTTCTATTGGCTCCTCCCCCTTCAGGTGCCAGCTCGTAGCCCCGCCCCCTGCTGCCTGTCACCTGGCCGGGCGGACGCCGCGCGCGGTGGGCGGGGCTCGCGGCTCCGCCGGCCTGCGCGCGCCCCGCAGCCGCCTGGGGCAGGGCCGCGGCCGGCAGGATGCGAGGAGCGGGGCGGCGGCGGCGCGGGGCGCTGCCCCTGCTGCTCTTGCTGTGCGGGCTGTGCGCGGCCGGGGGGCCGCCCGGCGAGGCCTGCGCCGCGCCCTGCTCCTGCCGCCGCGGCCTGCTGGACTGCAGCCGCCTCCGCCTGCCGGGGGGGCCGGGCGCGGGCCGCCGGAGGATCCCGCCGCTGCCCGCCGGCACCACGGGCCTGTGAGTACGGGGGGGGGGCGGCCGTTGCTAGGGGCCGGTTGCCAAGGCGCCTGGCCCTGCCCCGCCTCCCTGCGCGCCGGGCCGCCCCGGCTGGGGGGCTCGCGGCGCCGCACAGCCCGGTCCCGGCGGGCCCCCTGGGGCGCGGCCCGCGGGGCTTCAGCCGGCCCGGCCCCGGCCCGGCCCCGGCCCCGGCCGCCCCCGGGGCGCGGTGCCGGTGCCGGGCTCGCAGCCCCAGCCGGGGCGAGGCGCTGCAGTCCCGGGGGCGGCCGGGCCGGGCCGCCTGGCGACGCCCCGTCGTTCCCGCCCGCGGATTCTGGGGTGGCGAAGTAGGTGAGCTTGGCCGGCTCCCTTGGGCCCCGAGGCCGGGGGCAGAGCCCGTCCCGGTGGGTCGCCGGCGCCGCCGCCCTGGCGCTCAGAGCCCGCGAGGGGACGCAGCCGCCTGGTGCCCCGGTCGCTGAGGTCGGGGGCAGTAGCTGCTGGAGGGCCTGGCCCGTGCGGTGCGAAGCTCCGGCTCCGGCCGCCTCGGGGTGGACGATACGCTGTCCAGCTCGGCGGGCCGCGGCTGGCCGGGTCTGGACTGAACCTGTCGGCGGCTTCTGATGGGCGGGCAGGGCTTGCTGAGCGCTCGGCAGGAGACCGCTTTCTTGCTGCATGTTAGGTTGAATAGGTCCGCTCTTAAAGCAGGTGGCTGTTTCTGTCCTTTTGATTGAAATGAAATAAACTTTAGTAAGCAGGATGTGTTTTGGGAAAGCATCCCTGTTCTAGAGGGCTTCCTTTTCTGAAAGCTGTCATTTTCAGATGTGTCCTGCTTCTTGATCTTTATTTAGCCTGGAAATTGACTTTAAGTGACAGCTGATCTTCCAAACTATATAATGGAACTGCAATTTTTCTCTTGTAGAGTATGTACTACAGAATAGTTTAGCAATAGAAAGAGATGTCTTGAGGTAATGCTTTCGTAGAAACTGAACCACAACGTATATAATCTGGTATCTGGGGGAAAGGAACAATATCATTGTATTGTTGCAGATGAGAAAGTGAATCTAATCAATAGTATTTTATTGGTATAAAGTGCAAATTTGCTTTCCTTGACTGCCAAGAGAGGTGTATTGTGCAAAGTTTCTGGTTTTAGTCTAACCGAGAAAAGACTGGACGTTAGGAACCTAAATATCTTTGTGGATCTGGGCCAAAGTTTGAGGGGAAATAAATGCCATTAGCTGTGAAAGAATAGGCTGGCCCTATCATGGACCAAAACACTGTCTCAATTTCCTGATGTAAATTAGGCCCAGTTGTCTTATATTGGATTGATAAAAGGAGAATTTAAATGCTCCAAACTGTTTAATAACATCTTTCTTTCACAGTCCATGATATGAGGTAATGACTTGATTTGAAACACCAGTTCTGATCCCAGTGGATTCTGCCCTTCATCTTCTGGAAAGAGAGAAACTGAGATTCATGCAGTTAACTTTTCAATATCACCTTGTAACCTGGGGTCCAGTGTAGTCCATGTGAATATATTAGAAAGCTACTGGTCCTTTCTAAAGAATTGGATTTGACTTGTTCTTTGCCAGTTTATTTCTTCTCCCTGCACCACCTGTGCTAGTTAGTGGTTGCAATTCAGTGGTGCTGAATGCACATGTTTTGTGAAGCTCTGAGATCCTGTGAGTTGTAGATTTAAAGGTATTATAGAAATGCAATTGACTTCTTTATTGGAACATCCTCTTTGGACTTCTACAGATTTTAACGGGCAGCTAATATTGAGCGCAGTGAAAATGTAACTGCTTAATTTTTTATTTGGCTAATCAAGGTATTTGCTAGTATCTGTGATTAGTTTAAAAGTGATAGTTTTAGGTAAGCCAAAAAGTGTCAAATTCCCCTGGTATAGGTTGTAAGAGTTTATAAATTTTCTATAAAGCTAGACAGATTATATGACTATATGAAATTTGCATGGATTTCACACTTCAGGTGGCAACATATGCAATCATAGGTGTGGTGTTGCAGTCATTTTGACTGTTCCAATCTATCTTCTACCTGTACATTACCAACTTCTTTCCTATCCTCTTTACTTCATATTCATATTTACTTCAGATTTCCCCCTTTAATAAATTCTTCTCCAAGAGATGTCTCTGCCTGAACCATATGCTCCTTCACACCTGTCAGCTTTCCCCTAGTTTAAAAAATATCCTACAGTCTTTTCAATTTTACATGCCAGCAGTCTGGATCTGTTTGTGTTTGTGTTTTTGTTTTTAGGTGGAGCCCATCTTTCCTGAATAGGCTCCTCCTTTTCCCAAAAGTTGCTAATAAATCTAAAACTCTCCTCCCCACACCATCGTCTCCTCCAGGCATTTAGACCTTGCAATTCTGCCTGTCTTTCTGGCCCTGCATGTGGAGCTGTAAGCAGTTCAGAGGATGCTCCCATGGGAGGTCTTGGACTTCAATCTCTTATCTAGCAGCCTAAAGTTGGCTTCCAGGACTTCTCTCCTACCTCTCCCTATGTCATTGGTTCGTCTCCAGCACTGCACATCTGTCTAGATGCCTCTTGAGATCCATAACCTTTGCATCTGGCAGGCAATTTACCATGCAGTTCTCCTGGTCATCACAAACCCAATTATCTATACTTCTAATGATCAAATCCCTAATTATTATTACCTGGGTCTTCCTAATAACTAGGGTTCCCTCCCCAGGAGGGGTATCCTTAGTGGGAGAGGGTACCAGCACATCATCTTTAAGGAGGGTCCCAACTATGGGATGGTTTCCCTCCACTCCAGATTAATGTTCTCCTTCCACATGACTTTCATCCTCCTTAACAGCACAGAATGTGTCAGACTGGGGGTGGGTGGGACTGCTCTGTTATGTCCTTGAAAGTCTTATCCTTAGACACCACTGTATTAAACATAAATACTAATAACCTTTGCATAACACTTGCTGCTATTTGGAAGAGAAGGGGTAAAGTCCCAGATCCACAAAAGTATTTAGGCTCCTAACTTTGATTGCAATCAGTGGATGTTAGGAACCTAAATACTTTTGTGGATCTGGGACTGAGTTTGAGGGAAATCAAATGTCCTTGTGTATAAAAGAACGGGCAGACCTTATCTTGGACCAAAACCATCTCTATGTATTTCCCTATGTAGATTAGGCCCAGTTGACTTGCATTGGATTGATGAAAGGAGAATTCAGATGCTCAAAACTGTTTAACATCCATTTGGAAGATAAATGCAAAACCCATATTCAGATATGTATAACTGGAATCCCAAGTTCTGGAATCCCATAGCTTATGTATATAGTCATAAACAGGAATTGCCTGTGAAAAGCTGTAGCTTTGGGAGGAAACAAGGATCTGAACTGTGAAAAGTAGGGCATGTCTCAGTTAACATGCTCTGTCTTCCGCTCACTATCCTGTAGGTGGGTAATGCAACACAAAAGGTATGTTCCCTCCTTGCCATAAACAATAAGAACTGATAAAGGGAAGCTACAAAGTTGAATTCAGCACGCAAATACAGCCTGCTAACCAGGCTATTATAAGATTTAACAAACCTTGAAAACCTCTGCCAGTGTTATTTGGGAATGTCTTAACTCAGACTTTCTCCAAGGAAAATATTCCTGAAGAATAACTGTAGTTCATCAGGTAGCTAATCACAAAAACAAAACAAAAAAATCTGTTTTATTTAATGAGGGCAGATTTTCTAGCTTATGAAAGTACTTATGTCGTTCTCCAAGCAGATAAAGGGGTGTGTTTAAAACTTTCATACAGAATGCAATGGGAAGAAGTGTTGTTGGCTCCTTTGCAAGATTGTGCAATCTGACAAATGCTGTAAACAATAATTAAGTATATGTTCTCTGTTATGGTTTTCAGGAGTTTAGCGCAAGAAGCATCTGGGGTGGGGAACATAACTACTTCCACAACTACTCTAAATGTTCTTGGTCGAAACAAAAAGCTATAATGCACAAAAGCCATTTACTATTCAGTTATTTACCTGCATTGTTGTGTAAATTAAGAATTAAATCTCTTAACACGAAATAAATGTCAACACCCATGCACTTTGACATCAGTTCTGCCCCTTATTGCTTTAAAGGACCAGAAATTCTTATCTTATTCTTTGGGAAAAATTTATGCAAACTATTGGCAGATATAGCTTCCAGTAGGCTGCTTTTTTTTTTTTCCTGGGTAAGTGGGTCAGTCCTAAAATGTGGGCTTGTGATAAAGTGTTCAGAAAACCATCATTCCAAATGTTTCTCTTAGGACATAAGGGAGGAAAAACATGGTTACCAATGATGCAATATCCCTAGTATTGATTAGATTCCACAGTTTGTGTGGAAGACAAGCACTAAAGCTAAAGATCTCTAAATCAGCATGTCCAGATAACTCTTACCAAAGAGCTTTAAAAGCTACTGGAGGAGCGGTAGGGACCATTTAGAACTCTCAGAACACTGGAGAAGTTCAAGAGGACTGGAAGAAAACTAACATTATGCCAGTATTTAAAAAGGATAAACAGGGTCAGCTACCTAGGCCTGATAGCCTATCTTGGGGCGGCGGCGGGGGGGAGGGGGGGAAATAATGAAATGGCAGATTCAGGACTCCATTAATCAATAATTAAGAGGGTAATATAATGTCAATCAATGTGGATTTATGGGAAATAGTTTGATAAGATCTATCACATTTTGAGATTGCAGGTTTGATAAAAGGAATAGTATTGATTTAATATGCTTGGACTTCTGTAAGGCATTTAACTTGGTATCGTGAGGCACTTTGATTAAGAAACTAGAATGAGACAAAATCAAGAGACCCATTTTTTCATGTTCTGTGTGTATATAAATCTCCTCACTGTATTTGCCACTGAATGCATCCGATGAAGTGAGCTGTAGCTCACAAAAGCTTATGCGCAAATAAATCGGTTAGTCTCTAAGGTGCCACAAGTACTCCTTTTCTTTTTGTGAATATAGACTAACACAGCTGCTTCTCTGAAACTAGACTAGAGATGAGACACACCGTAAATGAATTAAAAACTGGACAATGCAGTAATCTCATAATATAACGGCAAATGAGGAATCCTCATTAGGATAGTATGTTTCTAGTAGGGCCCTACACTATTTAATCAATGAGCTGGGACAAAATCATTGCTGAAAGTTTGCAGATGACTCAAAGACTGAGGGAGTGATAAATAATGAAGACAGGTCGCTGCTCAGTAAACTGGGAACAGGGTTTGGCTTTGTTTTTTTAAAGGGTTTTTTCAATTAATGCTGAGTAACATTTTTCAGCCAAAACGTTTTGGGAGAAAGATGTAGGTTTGGCAACACCAAAACATTTTGTGTCTTTATCGATTTCAATGACTTGTTTGTCAGGAAAAAAGGAAATGTTATTTTGGATATATCTGTACATTTTTTTCAAAACACAATATTTTGATGTTTTTGGACTTGAAATGAATTTCACTTCAAAATTTTCTTTAATTGTATTAAAAATCAAGATATAAAAATAGTCAAAGCCAAAACATTTAGGTTTTTAAAATGAAACATTTTGTATGACTTGAAACACATTTTTTGACTCTTCAGTTAACTGAATTTTTTTTAATTGGTTTTTTTAGTTCAGCTTGAAACAACTTATTTTAGAATTTTCAGAATTGCCAGCAAGCTAAAAAATTGGTTCTTCTCACAGCTCTGGTTTCAGTGTGGCCAAATGCAAGGTCATATATAGGAACAGAGAATGTAGGCCATATGTACGGGGAGGGGGAAGATCAATCCTGGGACAGAGTCTGAAGAAGATGGAAGGGGGAGTCATGATGGATAAGCAGCTGAAGATGAGCTTCCAGTGTGACTCTGACTAAAAGGACTAACATCAAAGAATTATATATAAATAGGGGACTATCAAATAGAAGCAGGGCGATCTTATTACCACTGTATGGCACTGGTAAAACACTGCTGGAATAGTATGTCCAATTCTGGTGCCCACAACTCAGGAAGGAAGTTGAAAAAATGGAGGGAGTTCAGAAAAGAGCCACAGAGTGTTTAAGAGATTAAAGGACATACCATATAGTGAAAGACTCAAGGATCTCAGTCCATTCAGCTTATCAAAGAGAACGTTAAGGGGTGACTTGATTAGTCTATAAGAACTTAAATGGGAAATAGAAATTTGATAACGATCCCTTCAATCCAACAGACAAAGGATATATAAGATCCAATGGTTGGAAGTTGAAGCTAGACAAACAGACTACATATTAAGAAATAAGGTACACATTTTTAAGTCAAGGTAAGTTACCAGGGGCTGTGGTGGTTTTTCCATTACTTAAAACCTGATTTATAAGAGCATCCATAGTTTTCTGAAAGATGTGCTGTAGTTCAGCTGTAGCTATTGGACTTGAAGCAATAATTAATTAAGTGAAGTCTTATGACTTGTGTTATGCAGGAGGTCAGACTAGATGATCCCAGTGGTGATTCCTTCTGTCCTTAAAATCTATTGGGGGGGCTGGGGGAGGCACCCATGGAGCTGCCATCTAGTGGAATGCATCTGACAGGTAATCCAGATTTGACATCCGACAAGTGAACTGACATACCTATCCATTTTATTGTTGGAGAGAAGATTTGGAGACTACACTTCTGGAGGGTGAATCTAAAGTATAGCGTGTTCATATAGTTGTGATCAGATCGAGCTTACAGTACAGTTTCCACACTGTATGGACTTTAGACTGTATCTTGATATATCATTAAATGATATTAGATGTTAAACATTATACACTTAAGCAATGGGAATATTGTAGTCATATCAAACTCCAGCATCTACTTATTCAGTTACATTGGATTTGGACCATTCTCCAGGGCTTATAAAGGCAGCAGTTTGGTATGTTTCAGAGTAACAGCCGTGTTAGTCTGTATTCGCAAAAAGAAAAGGAGGACTTGTGGCACCTTAGAGACTAACCAATTTATTTGAGCATGAGCTTTCGTGAGCTACAGCTCACTTCATCGGATGCATACCGTGGAAACTGCACGTGGATACAGTTTCCATGGTATGCATCTGATGAAGTGAGCTGTAGCTCACGAAAGCTCATGCTCAAATAAATTGGTTAGTCTCTAAGGTGCCACAAGTACTCCTTTTCAGTTTGGTATGTGCGTTTCCTCTTATTTACTTAACAGATAAAAAATCGTTCAGCTCACAGTGAATGTTTAGATGACTTATATACCACACAAGATGAAACTTTAAAATACAGTGATTACACAGAGCAATGTGCATGCTGCAAAACAGGAACTTCACAGTGCAAATCCAAGCAGATTTTTTCAGGACAAGAAAATACAAATTATACTTAGAGTTTAGGATGAAAGAAGCAGAAAGTCTTACCTGTGTGCCTGAATAATTTGTCCCCTTGTTTGGAAAGTCAGACTTGTTTGATCACTAAATGTAAAATGTTAGAAAAACCAAATGATCCGTTTGAAAATGAATGGCATAAGCAATAGTTGGTGACTAGTTATAAACAGTGTCCAAAATTATGCTCTAATGCACCAAATGCAAAAGTTCTTGAAAAAGCAGGTAGTCTTACTTCAGTATCTTGTCAGTGAAAACCTATTTTGCAATTTGGATCTCCTTCTTAATAAAACACCTTGCTTTAGAACTTTACATTTATATCTTCACAGTAATCTTAATGAGAGAGGCTTCAGCATAATATCATTTGGTAGACAAATCAGACATTAGAATTTGACTAGTTAAACTATGGGCTTTGTTGTGTGTCAGATCATATATTAATAATCAAGGTGATAAACTATTTGCTGTTATGCTGTAATTAATCTCCTCTGCCCATTATAATGCAAGTTTATTGTCCTGCTGCAAGGCCCAACGTATTCCTGCAGTCAATATCTTCTGAATTATTTGCTGGAATATAGTTATTCTAAACATTTGAATGTGTCATTACCTTAAATTTTATAACTTTATGAGCATAAACTTTCCTGCTTTGGCACTCCAGGATTCATTTAATTAGTTTCATCAAATATAAAAATTAAGGGAGTTTAATGAAGTGAGGAATGATTCAAGCTAGTATCATTGATAGCATAACAGTAGGTGAGAAGTCTCTGTTCACATATTTAGTCACTGATGAACTACACAAATCTATAGAAGGGCTAGAGTTTTCCAGCCTAGCCAAGCGGGGTAAATCCACATTGATGCTTTCCTAGATGCTTTTTCTCAATGCCTGGTTATTTCATGAACTGTTCTTGCTTGCTTGCAAGTTGTGGCTATTAATTAACCAGGCCATTCTGCAGTGCCCATGTTCATTTTGAACTGGCTTACTCTAAATGATTAATCCACTGCATCCTGGCATTGAAAGCTCAGGAAGTACCTTGGACTCTTGAACCACAAGATTGATACACTGGATTATACCTGGCTAGATTTTTTGTTCCATCTCAGGGGCTTTTTACTCTTTTCACATCTCCTGAATATAAGGGATTTTGTTGATGGTTCCTGATGGGAAAGCAAAAAAAATCTGCTGTAGACTGGCATGTTTGTCCAAGACTGGGAGAATTCAATGGTCCAATGGCAAAGGTTGAAAATAAGTGAAATAGTCTGTTAAAAGAACAAGGATACTGAATCTGCAGCCAGGAGCTCAATGGAAATGTAAGCTGGTTCCTATGAGACCAGAAATTTGGTTTCTACTTTCCTTATCCATTAGTCTTTGGTAACTATAGGTTATGCTCCTTACAGCACAGGTTTCCTCAAGTGCAGAATAAAGATCTGTATTTTTAGAATGCGGTGGGCTTAGGGCGACAATCCTAATTTTTCATTTCTTAAGTCACTAGGAATTCGTCAGCTTCCTTTGGACTGTGGCTGTCCTAGAATTTCTCACGCTTGTAGGTACGGTGTAAGATGAGTACAGAAACTGTGTTGTGGGTTTGGGTTGGGGTTTTTGGGGGGGGCGGAAGAGGATTTTATTTAGCTGCAGCACAGTATTAGATATGCCATGTACTGATCTAACAGAGTCTCAGCTTCAGAGTAGCTTTTAACTGAAATTAGCATACATTCCCATGGTAACACATGAATGCCCCAGAGAACAAAAAAATACAAGGTCTGGAGCTTGCTCCAGTTCTGTCAGTGCCAAGAAAGCACTGCTAGTTTGAGGAACCAGTAAGACTTGAAGTAAACCATCAGGACAAGTGTACTCAAACTGCTTCATAAAGTAGCCCTCTTTCTAATACAGAGATTATGTTGTGGTGATCTCCCTCTTCCCATCCCACTTAAGACTGAAAAACTTCTCTAGAGCAACTACAACAATTGCTGACATGGAAAGGTGATATTAGAAAGTTATTTATTACTAATATTAGTTACAGCATGGAAATGCAGAGATAGCAACATGTGAGCAGGCAGCTCTCTACACACCAGTAGCCCAAAGAGTAAATTTTAAACTCTGCTGTAAAATAATGTGCTTCCAAGGTGTAGGATCTTTTTCACATCATTCTGATTATCATTTGTGCCAGTCACTATCTCCGGCTGTTAGCACTATGAACCAGTGCTGTTGTTATGTCCTCCCTGAAAGTGTAGAGGCACAGATTTCAAATGACATTAAACATAATCTCTGACTTCAGAAACTAATGGTAATGACTGCTAAAATATGCCTGAAATTAAGGGACAAGACTTGTTCAGTTTCCCATGACCTAGTCAATTCCTGGTTCCTTGTCTTTGATGGCCACTCAAGTGGTGGCTTTTGTGTGTCAACTCTGCTTGTCTGGAAGCAGACTGAAGCCACAAGACCTCTTTCAGACACTGAACACGTTTCATAAAGCTCTAGGTGACCACAGACCTGTGCTGGAATTGAGCAACAGGTTCTAACCCAGTATCAGTTGCTCAAACCATCCAATTTCCAGACTATTCTTAATTTCTTGACTGGATTTGAAAAGTAGGATTTCACCCTATGAGTACAAGGTTAATGAGTGGATAAACCTACAGGACTGAATTTGTCTGCTTTCTGCTGTTCTTCCATTGTATGTGTAATTGCCATGATCAAAATGTTCGTAATTCATCTGCTGTGTTGTTTTTAGCACTGTTGTGATGAGCATACCTGTTAGTGCCAGAGAGAGTTGCACTCCATACAAATCAGATGGAAGAAAAGGCAGTTCATCTAGTTCTTAATATTTTGCTGCTTAAATTTTTTTTAAAAGAAAAGGTCTAAATGGTGGCGGCTTCACTCTTACTATTGACAAGCAATATGTGTTGCAGAAACTCCATGTGAAAACAATTCTGCAAAGGAGAGTTCTCTTACAGGAGCCACTGGCATTTCAGTTAGTATTCAAGTAATGCTACAAAATGCTGGATACAGATGTGTTGTCTATAATTCTCTTACAAATGAAGAGTGAAATCCTGGCCCCATGGAAGTTGACGGGGAGTCTTTCTACTGGTTTCCATGTGGACAGGATTTCACCTGTATTTCATCTTCACTGGCTCTGCAGAAGGAGAAAAATATCACTTGTATTGTTCATCTATTTCTGAGGGTATCTCTGAATTTTTTTGAAGCACCAAATTCTCGTTCACAAACCTGTTTGGATTTCTGCATGCCTTATCTAAATTATTTGCATCCCAGTGATACTAAAGAGCGACATTAACAGCATGTCTGACTGCATGATATCTAGAATTTTTAGAAGTCATTTTTTTACACCTGTGTCACTATAGATGATTTAGCATGATTAGGAGTTGATTTCTTAACACTAAAATCCATTTTTTCTTCACAAAGACGTTTTCGTTCTTCACTCTATTAATACTCGAATAGCATCAGAGTTTCTAGAGGTTGGAGTGGTGAAAGAAATTAAGATTCATTAGTAACTTAGTGTCTATGTTGCAACAATCTAGTGTTGTTACAAGGACTAAATTCATCAGGGCTATTGATTACATTGTAGGAGCTCTTGACGAGGAAGATGCCTGAGACAGCTATGGCAGGTCAAGCATACTTAGAAGCTTAAATAAGGGTGCTGAGACCTGTGTGGTGAGTTCGGGCACATGGAACTCATGACTACAAGGTGTCGTGGCCACGAATTTAGCAGGATTAAAAAAATTTGGCATGAAACATCCACGGCTACACTAGATAGGAGTACAAACATTGTAAGAGATGTACACCATCACGGTTCAGGTTACAGCCACTGTGAACCTGGATTTGGGATGTAATGTCCCATGTGAGTCAGTTATTCATAATTCTCATTTATGGTGTTCCTTGAAATTTCTTTTGAAGCAGCTGGGACTGGCCACTCACAATAGATAGTCTAGCTGAGTATCCTGAATCTCTAGTCCTCTGGCACATTTGACTTCCTGAATTAGCAAACAATTGGGGAAGTTTTTAGTCCACAGGGGATGTGATGTTGATGGTCAGAGCACAAACAGCCAGTAAACATCAGTTTTGAGAGAGAGGCTATCCTTTTAGAATAAGTAAATTATTCTGTAACTGCTGTGGCCCCTCCTGATTCAATGATTACGGCATTTTCACTCTCTGTTCATGAGAAAATTGAAGTGAAGTAATGGTAAAGATCACTATGTGATTGATCAGTCTGCAAAAATGTGGTCAGTTTTTCCATGTGTGGCAATTGGAACTTATCTTTGCACTTGTTTTAGCTTGAGTGTAGGAAGTTCTGACAAGCTTGCACGCCAGAAAAATCCATTTGCTTGAGTGCACTTATCAGTCTTTCTGACGTCCCCCACACTTGCTAATATTTCTATATAATGTGATATGTGCTTGTTTTACGGTTAAGTGTTTAGTGACATTGTGTGCACCATGCCCTGCCCTCCCCATTCTCTAGCAGGTACCCATATGATTTAAGGCCAGCTGTTGTCTTTGGATGCAGCAGTCTCAATCATTCAAAAAAAGCTGCATAATTTCAGATAATGCCTTTTTTTGTCTTCAACTAAATTCTGAGTTGAGAGAGAACCAGGTTTTCAAGCAAGTGCATGCATCTCTTACACGCATCTTAGAGTGTGTCCCATTCACTGTTGAAGCATAAAAATTGTTCCCAGATTCTGGCATAAAATTAAGCACAGAAGTTCTTTCTGGGGAATCCAATAAGGATTTTAAGATCCCATCCGGTGTTTATCCCATCTCTCTTTATTGATGGAAATAAGGTTAGTGTCCACGACAACTATCTTCTGTGATGTAGGGAAAAGTTAACAAATGAGTTTTCAGATGTGAGTTCACTCAAACCGGAAAGTTGTTAAAATGCTAAAGGACTGTGAAATCATGGAATTCACTTTAATGGTGGAAATAATTTTACATTCAAATTTGGTATTTTATAAAGAGAATCATCCTTTCTCTTTAAACAAAAACAAAACCCACTCTTAGCTACTAATGTGCAAGCCTAATTTAAGCATGGAATGTGTGATTGCACTTTAAGGTTCTGTTTAGAAATAGCCATTAGACCACCATTTATAAACTAAGCAGTTGCTTGTTCCATAGATCAAATTGCTTATAACCATATGCGCCACCTCTTGCTGATGTGCTTATAACTCATACAGCCTATGTCTGTAATACATCTGTAGCCTCTGTTAATCACTTAAAGTGTGACTGTGTGTGTTATATCAGAGGAGCTCCACAAAAGGAGAGCTGCTATTGCTGATACCACCTTAATTTAACTGTATCATGGTAAAGCTATAATGAAAGTTCAGGGTGAAAGTATCCAATACTTCCCTGATAGGCAGGTGTGACTCAAGCTAAGTGAAACAGAACTTTCTATTTTAGTAAAGACATTGTTGAAACATGTAGGCATATGTCACTGATGTGCTTGCTAGGGTGAGATAAACCGTTACCCATTTCTGTTATCTTTACTGTTTCACAAAAATGCTGCTGTTGCCAGCCCTGTTCTAATATACCGTGTTTGGGCTGTCAGCACAAGCCACCTGGGTTTCATCTTTGCCCTGGATAGAAGCCAAAATGCATTAATGAGATGGATTTTAAAAAAAATATTTTAATACAACCTTATTATGGAGTGACCGTTCTCTCTCTCCATAGTTAAGGCTAGAACCACATTTCTTTTGTCAGCATGATTTTGATAACCGTTGTAAGTTTCTTCAGCCTCAAAATAGATAGTCCCTGCTCCAAAGAGCTTACAGTCTTACTATATGCTTGTACAATGTCCCGCATGATGGGGCTGCAATGTCAGTTTGGGTTTGTAGGCCCCATTGTATAACAATTGACGTGTTAGGTCTGAGACAAAAGCAGAGCATTTTACAAAATGTGAGGTGAATTGGGATAAGACTTAATTTTTCCTGTCTCTTTATCTACCAAACTCTTACATTCCTTTCCTACTGTTCCATTTGTCCTCCCTTTTCATCATTAGTGTCCTCTGTAAACGAAAACAAACTGGAGCTAAAAAGTGCTTCTGAGTGTGCCCCAGTTCCTTTTTTCCTACCTCTTGTTTGACTCCTGCTTATGTGCTCTTTGTGCAGGGATTGTTCTTTAAAATAACTCCCCTTAACTGCTAAGATATATGAATCTGTCAAGGGTTTTACCCTTGGGGAGGGTGAGAAAACAGGGTTACTACTGCAAAAACCTTCTCAGAGGCATTGCTGGAATTTTAAAAGGGTGTTGTCAATACATCTTTCGAAGGTATGGGGAGCCTTTCCTAGTGAGCTTTGGAAAACTGCCATTAAACTTCCAAAAAGTGCTCCTAGCAAATATTTCATATGATCTCTTAACCTGTCAACCCATTTTTTTTTTTTTAAACAGAGGTAGTCCATTAGTGGCATAAAGAGCTAGATTTTCCCAAGTAGTTAATATAGTAAGCTTGAGGAAACCTTTTTTATTGTTTGGTGTAATATGACTAATATGTTCCAAAAACTATGAAAATGGATTCAAAATGCTTGTGAATTTTAGATGAAACAACTTGTAATGTAGAGTACACAACTACTTGGGTTCAGACTATAGAATAATCCCTTATTTCTCTTTATTCTCCAGGGATTTAAGTCATAATCACTTACAGTCCTCTAACTGGAGTATTGGTTTGTCTATTCACACACTGCAAGAAGTGTAAGTTAATTTAAGTCATCATTGTTTATTTTAAACATTTTGTTGCAGAGTTCTTACATGTTCATATTTAGGATTTTAACTTGTCAATTTCTAAGCTCTGACTCCTAAGGCACATCAGGATTGTCTGAATTACTAAAAAATATCTGAATCAAGGTAGCAGAAATTGACAGTCCTATTTTAGTAGCACAGTACATGTAAGGCAGAGATATATTCAACCCTCAGAACCACATTTCAGCAGGAAGCATAGAAATCTAGTACTCATTCCATTATTTTAAAATAGAAACAGGGCATCACTTTGTTTTGAATGTAGCTAATTTTTAGTTGCCATTACATTAATTTAACTACCTAAAGCAGTTCTGTGTTTTGGATTGCTGAATCTTCCAAACTTTTGTTACTAAACTAGCTTTTAGGGAGTCTACCAGCACTGTCCACTGCAAAATGTCATTAATGTAGATAAAATGTTCACAACGTTATAGTATCAAGAGAAATGTTTAAGTTGTTCAGCTGTTTAGAATGGCTTTTCCCTTTTTGAAGTGTCAGTAAAGAAATCTCTTTTTCAGGAAGATGAATTACAATGAGCTAAGTGAAATTCCCTACTTTGGAGAACCAACTTCTAATATTACTGTTCTCTCATTGTAAGTAAATATTTAAAGACTTGAAAAAATTGCTTTCTCTTATAAGCAAGTGAAAAAGATTGTCTCAAAGGAATTGAAAGCAGCTAATTTTTTAAAAGCTAAACTTGTTTAAATATCTTTTTGTTTAAAATGCTTCAAGGCAGATGTACAGCACTTTTTTTTATTTTTTTTTTTAAAAGCACACGTCCCCACAAAAGACATTAGTAACACAGTTGACCAAAAGGTAACTGTAACTCACCAGCGAATGCAAGCTACTGGGAGTGCGGGGTGGGGGTGGGGAGAGCAGAAAGTGGGGGATTTCTGCCATGCACTCTTATAAACAGCCATGAGGTGCTTTGAAGAGGGAGGGGTGAAGGGGAAGGGTGTCTGTTCCAGACTCAAGGACTCACACAGGAAACCGCTTACTTCCAGCCCCCCAGGGGCTAAAATCTGACTGTTGGAAAAACCACCTTTACTGTCAAGATGGTTGTGGGAAGGGGACTTCCAACATTGCCAGGACCTGAAATAAGGTTTTATCAATCTTAACACCCAGAACAGTACGTTAATTTTTTTTTTTTAACTCAGACATGGGTTATTAATCCTAATCCTTGGACCCCCAATTATAGCTAGTTGTGGTGCTCATCCCTAGTGATGGTCTGGTGATCGTCCTCATGTTGCTGTTTCTTTTGTTTGTAGAGTTCACAATACAATTCCAGAGATAAATGCTGAGCAGCTCCAACTTTACCTTTTGTTGGAGAACCTAGACCTTAGCTCTAACCTCATATCAGAAATTAAAGCTTCTTCGTTCCCACGAATGCAGTTGAAGTACCTGTAAGTATAATGAGGTAACTGATCTGTAGTGTGCTAAAAGTGCATAGTTTTAGTACAACCTAACATCACCTTTTTCCCCCGCTGTAAAAAAAGATGAGAACCAGTGGCTGGGGTTGAGAGTAGAAGGATTCTTTTTTCCCCACCCAGGCTGAATTGTTGACTAGCCATGTGCTGCTTATGTAGGCAATGTTATAAACGTGTTTGTACTTTACAAACTGATAGGAATCACGATCCCTTGCCTCAAAGAGCCTTACACTGAAAGGTCCCATCTATAGTAGGGTACTGACCTATTACATACAGCAATGTGTCCCTCTGAATAGTACAACTGGTAATGTAGATGGGACAAAATCACTTAAAACACAATGGTACCTAGTCATAATCATGCTTTCTCAGGTTGTGTTGAAAAGGGTTTTGTCCCATCTACACTAGCAGTGACTGTTTCCTACACTAACATGCCTGTGTCTGACAGCCAGCGTTGGGTTACTTCCTAGTGTACCCTAGTTTTTGCTGATCTTGGCCAGGTCATTTGATTGTCTTTATCATGCCTGCTCTTGCCTGTTGTCCTTTTGGGATTAAATAGGTTAAACTATGAAACCAGAACTTGAATTCCTGAAACTGGAGACTTGATGAGACCAAATAACTTTACAAGAAATTAGTTCTAATACAAATATTAGTTAGACATTCTTATGCAATTTTAAAGTAGAATTTTCCATGTTGAGAAAATCTTTTCTCCTCCTTTCTTAGGAATCTGAGTAACAACAGAATAACTACCCTAGAAGCAGGCTGCTTTGATAATTTGTCCAGTTCTCTAGTGGTGGTGAAACTAAACAGAAACAGAATTAGTATGATTCCACCAAAGATCTTCAAATTGCCTCATGTGCAGTTCCTGTAAGTGATGTCCCTTAAACTCCATGAACCATGTTTAAAATTGTATCATTTGCTTGAGAATGTGTTCTTAGTGAAAGATATCTAAACACTTATGGCTAACTTATTTTATTTAAGGGAACTTAAAAGGAACCGGATTAAAATAGTGGAAAGTCTTACATTCCAGGGTCTGGAATCCTTAAAATCATTAAAAATGCAGCGCAATGGTATTAGCAAACTAATGGATGGAGCATTCTTTGGATTGGATAATATGGAAGAACTGTAAGTATGGCTGCTCATGGCATTTTGTTAGATATCCTCTTCAGGCACCAACGGGGAAAGTGGGTCCTCACTGTGCCTCTCATGATGCCAGGCTTCACTGGAATAGTTGATGAGAAGTACAGAAAATGTTTGCATTTCTGTTCTTCCTTGGGGAAGCTTACGGCTTCACGTCTTTCATGGTAACTCCAAAGAGGAATAAAGATATTACTGTCTCTCTCCCTTCTACCAGCTTAGCTCCATCCACCAAGGTGATTCAGAAAGTGTCACGCTCTCGCTACTCCATTGATGGAATCTGTTTCCATATTAAGATTTCTCCAGTCTTTTCACTGTAATGCACACAGCTATTGAGTAAACTGTATCCTTATGGCAGTTACATATCAATCCTGACAGCCTCAACCTGTTCCTGTGGCCCCAGCTATTGGTGCTGTGTCAAAGCTATGATTAGGTATGCATGTTGCCTTCCCAACCTATCCCTGAACCATTGTTCTCCAAAGAATATAGAAATGAAACCATCATTTCTGATTGGGTATCTGATGGCATTACAGATAGGACTGCCTTCCAACTAAGGTATGATTGATATTAAAGCTTGGTGTCCCCGTAAGTTCAGTGTCCATTGAGAAGTCTCCCAGAAACTTTCCAAGGGAATCTCAAGTTCAGACTCACTCAGTTTTACTACTCTTGCCATCATATGCAGAACTAAGAAATGAAATTGTGCAAACTACTTCATTAAAAATGTGTTCCCATAGCATGTTACGGGAGTGAGGACGGGGGGGGGGCAGGGGAGCGACCTGGAGTCTCTTACAATACCTAGGTACAAGTGAGAGTGCTAATAATCCTGGACTTGCTTTGTGTTAGTGGCTTAACTATAAGGTCTTGACTTTTAGGTGTCTGAGTGTTTGGATGACCTAAGCAGTGCTACCAAGAGATTTTAATAGAGTTGATTTAAAACAAAAGGCCGTATGTTCTAGTGGATAGAACAGAGAATTTTGAGTTAAGGATAGAAGCCAGGATTCTGACTCCTCCACTGGTTCACTGTGACGGTGGGCAGTCATTTACCCTTTTTGTGGGCATCCATTTACTCCTCTGGCCTCTATAACAAGGGTATAATCTTGTCTATCCCACATGCATTCTACAAGGCTTAATGTTAGCAAATCACTAAGATCAACTGATGGGAAGTGCTGTAAAAATGTGTTCCTCATTGAATGTCTACTTAGAAAACATTTTCTTCTCTAAATCTTTAGAGAACTGGAACATAATAACCTGACAGAAATAAACAAGGGCTGGTTGTATGGCTTGCGAACTTTGCAACAACTCTACGTTAGCCAAAATGCCATTAACAGGATCAGTCCAGATGCATGGGAATTCTGCCAAAGACTTTCTGAACTGTAAGTGCTGGGCTGCATTTCAGTGGGGACTTCATGATGTTACCAAGAACAGATTGGCTAGAACATCCATACAAAATGCTGCATCTCTTTTTGCTAGGACTTTGTCAAAACATTCTAATAGAATGTTTAAGTGAAAATAAATCTGAACAGGGAGTCTTGATTTCTGGTGACCTCATCGTCTGATATTCTTGCCTTCAGTAAGTCTCTCTTGTGTCTTCTCCTTACTGTGTACACTTAATGTTTCTAGAGACTTGTCATACAACCAGTTGACCCGCCTGGATGAGTCTGCCTTTGTGGGACTTGGCTTATTGGAGAAATTAAATCTGGGTGACAACAGAATCATTCACATTGCCGATGGTGTCTTTAAATGGCTGTCAAATCTTCAAACTCTGTAAGTGCAGAAAGGTTCCAATTTAAAAACTCCTGTTTACTTCTGCTAGCTTCCTTAGTTGTAAAGCAAGGGCTGTGATTGCTACTGGCAGTTGGAGCCTGTAAAGCCTTCAATAGGAGCCTTAGTCCCTGCTGTGCTGCCATCTTGCCTTTGAAGGGATGGGAGGATTGAGGGAGCAGTTTGTCTGTACGAGTAATTGCTGCCCAGAGACTTAGTGTTTTGTTTTTTTTTTTTTTGTTTTGTTTTTTTAAAAGCTTGACTTTTTAGAGCTGGTGGCAGGCAGCAGCTTGTTAGCCCTGGAGAATATCCTGTTAACCAACAGCAAGAGTCAGTGCACACCATCTGACCAGGTTGCTCGAAAACCTGCTCTGGAGACGCTACCTCCCGGCCGGGGCCACTGGAGGTGGTCTAATCACCCTTTTCATTCAGGTCTCAGAGTAGCAGCCGTGTTGGTCTGTATATGCAGAAAGAACAGGAGGACTTGTGGCACCTTAGAGACTAACCAATTTATTAGAGCATAAGCTTTCGTGAGCTACAGCTCACTTCATCGGATGTAACCGATGCAGTAAGCTGTAGTGCACAAAAGCTAATGCTGTAGTAAATTTGTTAGCTTCTAAGGTGCCACAAGTACTCCTTTTCCTTTTCATTCAGTAAGTCAACACAAGTATCAGATGTGAGGATGCCTTGTCAACTTGGGCCCAAATGTTGCCTGTAACTTACTCAGTTCACAGTGACTGGGTACCATGGGAGTAAACATGTAAGCCATAAAAATTACTGTTTAAGCCTTCCCCCTTTTCTGCCCTCCACATATGCTCACTTCACAATGCATATATAACAGTGCAGAAAGATTTGCCACCTCTGTTCTAAGGTATAACTGCACGTATTTTAAGAGCTTCATTAATACATGTAACTATGGCTGGATTTATCCAGCAAAAAGGATTCAATCCTGGTTCTTGCTAAAAACATCCTCGAAGCTGAACACTTCTAATGGTTCCACACAAAACTAGTTGGAAAAGTGTGCAAGTTTATAACTCTTCTGTCAGTTCATTAAGAAAGCGCCTATTTAGGTGAAATCACTGGACACTTATGTAAGCAGTCATATTCTGTTAACCTTAATGCAACCTTTTAATGAAACAATTAAAACTAATCTCTTAGATTTAGAGTAGCATGAAAAAGAACAAGAGCAGATTAATTAGTAGGTTTTGTTGGGTTTTTAAGGGGCGTCAAACAGTTAACAGGCAGGCCATTTGGTTCAGGGTCAGGAATGTCGCAGACAAGGGAGCAATGGTGATTAACAAGGCTCTGAACATTCATGCCTCACCGAGCATGAGGAGCAAATTCTATCAGCTCATACAATGAAGTTCTATTTCCCCTCTCCCTTCCCTCTTGATGCTTTACCAACAAAAACAAAACACCAGATTGGTCCAAATAGCACAGGTATATGGTCACCAAGACACAATTTAATAGTTAAAATAATTTCCATTGTTAGTCCTCCATCTATCAAGTGTGTTAGTGTTAAGATTGACTTAAGTATTATTCTTTGTACACTATGCTCTTAAATGCTTCTTCTAAAAATAGTAAACTTGTAGGGTAACCACACAAAAACTGCAGATGATATATGGGTTATAAATTCAATGGATTAAGAATATGTGCAAAATAGAAATCAGATTATATCTAAAAACAGAACAAAAGTTCCAAAGTCTTAAATCTTATCACCTTGTTTACTTTATAATATTATGTCTGACTGGGCATTAACCATCCAAAGCTGTAAACTCAGCTAACCTAGAGAGTATTCCAGAAGTAAGTATTTCTACTACTGTGTTGTGCTACATTTATTCCCATGTAACCACAGTGTCACTTACTTGGTACAACTTTCTGATTAGAACCTCACTTTAGGGATGTGTATGTTGCCTACCCCTAAACAAGTCTTCAAAGGGAAATTCTCTAATTTAGCATCAAAATTATTTTGGGTCTAGATTATGCAGTCTTTGTTCCCAGTGGTGAGCCCTGCTACCCATTGCAGTTGGTGGGTCTGTTGTGTGCAGCAGCACTCGTCAGTGTAAGTAAAGTTGCACAGTCTAGCTCTTCGTTAGTAATGGTGGAATTCTGGGCATCCTGAATTAAAGTTAAGTTTAAAGTGGATTAAAAGGGAAAGTTAATAGATGGCTCATACTTGTGGAACGTGTTTCTGCAGGTGCTGAACCAATTACTTCAGTATTACAAAATGAATAAGAATGGCTACTGCCACGGGCAAAATACTGGACTAGGTAGACTTTTGGTCTGTTTCAGTATATTAATGTCTATAAAGTAAAACTTCCATTCTAAGCAATGCTAAAAATGGTTCTGTTTCACCATAAATACAGCAAAAGAAATATTTTTTTATATTAAATGAGGCCTATTCACTATTGTTCTTAATTTTATTTAGTGTTCTTATGGCAGTTGATCTATTGCACATGAGCGCTGTCGGACTGATAAATGTTTATATTTTAATGAAACATCAATTGTTTTGCATTAATATTTCTCCCTCACAACTCAGTGGTATATCTGCAAATACCTTTATATGCTGCCATATTAAAAGGCAGATGAGAAGTCTCTCTCTAAAGGAAAAATTCCAGGTAAATCTATGACTTTTAGTTTAAAAGGAACTTTACTGAATCTATTATCCTCCCCCCACCCCTCAGTGAATCATTTAATAATCCCTCCTGAACCAGGGAGTGCTGTATTGGCTTTAGTATAGAACAGCAGACTAAGTTGTAAGGGCAGAAGTGCTGTGCCAGGGTCAAGCAAAAATCCCATTAGCTGGTAACAAGATTTGTGAGCAGAACACGGCACTGTATTGCAAATCTACTACTTCATGCTTGGCAGCCCTACGCTTACAACCTGTATGTAATCTTTTAATATGCTAATGTTATCACAAGGCTGTCACTTGGAAGATTAACACTATGAACATATTGCTTAATTTACTTACACAAACCAATTCACTTCAGGAGCCCCTTCCAGTTTCTAGTAAATAGTCAATGTCACATGGTGATCACTAGCCAGACTATTGGTCTTTACCTAATAGCCAGTCGAGAGACTGTACCTCAGAGCTTCTTGGTTTTCTTTTAAAAAAAAGAAAAAAGGAGGAGGGATAGCTCAGTGGTTTGAGCATTGGCCTGCTAAACCCAGGGTTGTGAGTTCAATCCTTGAGGGGGCCATTTAGGGATCTGGGGCAAAAATTGGGGATTGGTCCTGCTTTGAGCAGGGGGTTGGACTAGATGACCTCCTGAGGTCCCTTCCAACCCTGATATTCTATGATTCTATGAGTACTTGTGGCATCTTAGAGACTAACAAATTAAGTACTCCTTTTCTTTTTGCAAATACAGACTAACACGGCTACTACTCTGAAACCTTGGTTTTCTTTGTGATTCAGCCAGTGATGCTGTGACTTCAGGCAATTCACTTACCCACCTTGAACCTTTTGAGTTTCCCCATCTATATAATGGGGTGTTTATCTTTCTACAGGGATGTTGAGGCTCAGTGTTTGTAAAGCACTTTAAGAATCTTTTGGAAGGTACTATGCAGTAGCACAGTACTACTTAAACGCACAGACATTCTGTATCCCCAGTCATTAGTAACTAGCAATGATGAATATAATTTTTCCCAGGCATGTAAATGAGGCCTTTCTACTCTTGCAGAGATTTGCGGAACAACGAGATCTCTTGGGCCATAGAAGATTCGAATGAAGCCTTTGCAGGTCTCAGCAGACTCAACAAATTGTATGTATTACAAGCCTTGGAAGTGACCTCTTTCCAAGGCATTAGAATAGAAGTGAAGCCAGAAATATTTTTAATAGTGCATAGTATGAACACAAATATAATTAAGTCTGAGAAAAGCCTTTTCTGTTAAGAGCATTTGTATTCAGTATCGTCCCTGTACTAAGTAACTTAGACTAAGGCTAGGAAATTGAACTCTTGCTTGGCAATAGTGTTCAGGAGTGGGTGTCTCTGATCTAGTATTGAGAATGATGGAAGTACTTGTAGGATAAAATCACTTCCGGTATCATTTCAGAAAACATGATTTGAGACCTGAAGTCTGTTATGCTTTCTAAAATTACTGTCTGGGCTATACCTAAGGAAAGTTTTAAGTGCCAGTAGATTTTCAGGTAAAAGCTTTCATCCTTTGAAAGGGCTACTAGTTAGTGCCCTTTGGTTCACTTCAGCAGGTTCTTGTCAGAATATTTGACTTTATTTTAAAATCCTTTTGGAAAAGCAGTTACCATGTTCTTGGGAGGGGGTGTCACTGGTATGCATGCAGAACTCCTTCATACTAATGGGAAACTTACATCCAGATAAGGAGAGACCTAGCAACCCTTGTTCACATTGGCCGACGCTACACCACATTATATTGTATTAAAATATTTTGTCTGTTAAAGTCTTCTGTGTTGTGGGGTGGGGGGTTGTCTTTCAGAATCTTGCAAGGAAACCAGATCAAATCAATTACAAAGAAAGCATTCTCTGGCCTTGAAGCACTGGAACATCTGTAAGTACTTTGTCTTGTAGTTCTTGTAGCTTTTTCTGTTGAGCAATCTCAGACAAGTCTCTTCTTCAAACATGCAAATGTCACAACTGTTCAGAGTTAGAATATGAAATGAAGTTTTCCCACTGTGACTCTTCTTGCTTAATTTACAGAGATTTGAACAACAATGCAATAATGTCTATCCAAGAAAATGCTTTTGCTCAGACTCACTTTACTGAGCTGTAAGTATATTTCTTTATTACAAGTTAGACTATATGGTGTCCCTTATAGACTTCCCTACAGTTTTGCTTAAATATGTTCCACCTCTGTTACAAAATATCAATACAACAAAGTAGGCATTAGTGGTGGTGGTTTCTATGTAAAAATTAAATTTTTATCCATGGCTATAGGGTTTATCTAATGCCTGCTAAAATTTTATATCTTCTCTTCCTGAACATAATTACTATAAACTACAATACTTCCTTGCAGTGATTTTCCAACTCCTTTGCTCTTTCATCTTGAGAGCAGTTCATGAGAACTCTTGCTTCGGGGTCTGGGTGTTTAAAGCAGTGCTCTGATTAATAAAAAGCTGGGGTTAGCTTTTGTTATCCCCACAATGTCAGGAGCCAAGACTTCCTGGGCGTCTATAATTGGCTTTGTCACTTAGTGTTGGAAAATTTTTATCTGCATTTCTCTGTTTGACAATCCCTTGTGATGCATGGAACCAGGTTGCAAATCAGGACTGTATTCTACCAGGGTTGGTGGTATCAAATTTCTCTGCTGTAAAATATATACTAAAAATGTAAAGGGAGGAATGTTCTGAAAACATTTTAGAATGGGGGAATTTTTTTTAAAAAAAGGTTTTAATATTTGCATGTCTGCTTTGAAATAGAACACAGAGGAAGTCTTTATATTCCTTAATGGTCCAACATGCAGACTGATGATGTTATGGTCATTAATGTGGCTCTTAGCAGTACCCCACTCCTTTATTACAAAATTAAACGCTTCTTGTGGCCCCTCTGAGACTAAATTAAAGCTGTTGACTTGTCTGCTCAAAAATCTAGCCTGGTTTTCAGACAATTAAGAGACGAAAAGCCTCAGATGATATTCCCCATATAAAAAATTCAAAACATCTTGGAACTTGGCCAGTGAACAGGAGAAATGGCCAAACAAATCTTTCCAGGGGGCTTGACTAGCATCATGTTTTGACCCCCCCGGCCTTGTATAAACTTCAGCAAACATGTAGAACGTTATATAATGTTGAGACCCACACACCTAGTGATATTCGATGGGAGTATATAATTCATAGCTCTATAGAAGATGAGGTCTGAATATCATGTAATCTGTTTTAAAAAAAATTATCAATTTAGTTAATCCTGGCCAGATGGGCCATTATTGAGTTTCACATAAGCTTCACTGAGAGAAGGAAGGTAGTGAGACATGCTTTCTATATTAGGCACCCATGTGAGACTTTATTCACTATCTTGTATGTTTTTAAAATGGGGGTGGTTGTTCATGGACAAGAGTGGATATTGCTGAAAGGAATCCCTTTATTCTTTGGTACATGCCCTTCCTGGTTCTAACTCACTAATCCCCAGATTCACTCTCCGGAAGGAGTGAATAATTTTTTTCAGTCCAGTAAAGACTTCCTGATATGGCATTTACTGACAGCAGCCGATAGATCTCCTAAGATCCGGATACAATGGTGGTGGGTGCTTTGTATGTATGTGCCAGTGGTGTTCGGCTACTTTGTCACCACAATATCAGAGATGTGAAATAAGTAAATAAAATGAATGACTCTTCCTTTTTAACCTTGTTTCTGCAGGATGTTGAACACCAGCAGCCTACTCTGTGACTGCCAGTTGAAATGGCTGCTTCAGTGGCTCATTGACAGCCATTTACAACAGGCTGTAAATGTTAGCTGTGCTTACCCTGAATGGTTAGCTGGACAAAGCATTCTCAATGTGAATCCTGAAGACTTTGTCTGTGGTTTGTATTCTTAATGACTTTGACTTAGGGGTATGGCAGTACCTAAGTAGAAATGCACCCTTCTTGGAAACCAGACATTCATGTTGAATTGAAGGAGATTATTGGGCTAAGTAATGGAGACAAAGAATTAATTTGCGTGTACATGCATCACTTGGCCTACCATTGCTTTTTGGTTTGGCTCTTTCCATGGCTATATATTTTTCCCAAGTTCCCTGGTTTCTGTTGCACTGAGGCACTGTATAGTCTACTGTAAGAGATGCTTCATCAGTGATTTAGGTAATGGCATAGAGAGTACACTTATAAAGTTTGTGGAGGATACCAACCTGGGAGGGGTTGCAAGTGCTTTGGAGGATAGGATTGTAATTCAAAATGATCTGGACAAACGGGAGAAATGGTCTGAAGTAAATAGGATGAAATTCAAGAAAGACAAAAATGCAAAGTACTTCACTTAGGAAGGAACAATCAGTTGCACACATACAAAATGGGCAATGACTGCCTAGGAAGAAGTACTGCAGAAAGGGATATAGGGGTCATAATGGATCACAAGCTAAATGAGTAAACAGTGTAAGACGGTTGCAAAAAAAGTGAACATCTTTCTGGGATGTATTAGCAGGATTGTTGTAAGCAAGACACAAGAAGTAATTCTTCCACTGTACTCCATGCTGATTCTCCTTCAACTGGAGTATTGTGTCCAGTTCTGGGTGCCATATTTCAGGAAAGATGCGGACAGATTAGAGAAAGTCTAGGGAAGAGCAACAAAAACGATTAAAGGTTTAGAAAACATGACCTAAGAGAGAAGATTGAAAAAATGGGGTATGCTTAGTCTGGAGAAGAGATGACTGAGGGGGATATAACAGTTTTCAAGTATATAAAAGGTGGTTATAAGGAGGAGGAAGAAAAATTGTTCTTAACCTCTGAGGATAGGGCAAGAAGCAATGGGCTTAAATTGCAGCAAGGGCAGTTTAGGTCGGATATTAGGAAAAACTTCCGAACTGTCAGGATGGTTAAGCACTGGAATAAATTGCCTAGGGAGGTTGTGGAATCTCCATCACTGGAGATTTTTAAGAGTAGGTTAGACAAACACGTGTCGGGCATGGTCTAGATAATACCTGGTCCTGCCATGAGTGCAGGGGACTGGACTAGATGACCTCTCACAGTCCCTTCCAGTCCTGTGATTATATAAGAGGGGAAGTCCTGTGACAAGATCCTTTAATTTACTATAAAAATTTGATGTGGCTCAAATTCTTGATTGTCTGCTTTGTAGAAGGTGTTGAACCCTGTAATAGTGGTTCTCTTAGTACCTAGGAGGGCATGGGTAGCTTAAATTTTTTGTATGCACAGGATAGTCTGGGCATCCTGGAGAGTGATATTATGACAAAGGAACCCAAATAAGTGTTACAGAGTGCCTCACAAACTTGAACGCGTTAATCCTTGCAAAAGAATTGTGAGATAAGAAAGTGCTATTATCTGCATTTTATAGATGGGGAAACTGAGGTGGAAACTGTGACTTGTCTAAGGCCACACAGGGACTCTGTGGAAGATCTGAGAATTTAATCCATGTGTCCTGGGTTCCAGGCTAGCACCTTAACCACCTGGCCATCCTTATCCATCCACATGTCTGTTTTCCGCAACACCCTACCTCCTTTTTTGGTCGGTAGCAATCTTTGGTGGGTCTTAAGCTCCTCATTCCTACCTCAGTGCTCCCAACCTAACATCTGCCAATGGATTAGCACAACTGAAGCTTTTTGCTTAAAAACAATAAGCATTGAAATAGGTATGTTGACATATAAATTGTCATCAGTCAACACTCTTCAGGGAGGAATGGGACAGTTCATGTTTCTCAGAGATTTCTTTAGGTTGTTTGCATGCAGACATATTGCAGCAAGCCATCAGTTTACATCGTGTGATGCCTGTAAAGATGTCTTTGCTGCCATGAGAATTTCTATCCCTTACAAAATAAAATTAGATTATGCAGCACAATTATGCATCTGTGTATAAAATCTGCAACAAATCCAGGTAACTATGGAAAATACAGGTTCCTGGTGAAGACCTTGAGGTGTCTTTCACCTCATCTGTTCTTGTTGCTTATTCTGTGTGGCCCCCACCTGTTTGTTTCACAGCTTCGTTTCTCCATCAGCTGACTGATGTCAAACTCAAGATAATTTAATGCGGGGAATAAGCAGTGGAAGCAGATGTTACCTACGATACAAACAGCACTGTTTGTTTCCACATAAAATACTTTTCAATATTTTTCTTGCAACATCAGCTGCATGCTGAAGGGAAAACCTGATTAATCTTGCTATCCCTTTTCAGATGACTTTCCTAAACCACAGATAAGAGTACATCCTGAGAGCACAATTGCTCTAAGAGGCATGAATGTGACTTTGACTTGCACTGCAGTAAGCACCAGTGATTCACCAATATCCACTGCATGGCGTAAAGACAGTGAAGTATTGTATGATGCAGACATTGAGAATTTTGCCAGGTATCAGCAGCAAGATGGGGAGGTCCTTGAATACACCACAATCCTGCATCTTTTCAATGTGAATTTCACCGATGAAGGGAAATACCAGTGCATTGTCACTAATCACTTTGGTTCCAATTATTCCAACAAAGCCAAACTGACTGTCAATGGTAAGCAGCTATGCTAACAAAAGAGAAGCTTTATTTTTTTTCATCTGAGGTTATAATTAAACTTTTATCTAGAAAAATGCTTTTGAAGCTAGTTGAGATTTACAAGAGCTTGATTTCCTCCTCACTGAAGTTGTTCCAATGTTTGTTCAGACTCCATAAAGAGGCTCAGAAAAGCAGGAACAAAACTCCTATAATGGGTCTGTGGAGAGGAGTCATGTCCAGAGCTGGCTGAAAAATTTGCATGATATTTTCAGCATTTATCATAGTTATCAAACCTATCCGTTCCATAAGTGGTAAAAATTGGCAACACTTTTTGGCAAAAATAAATAAAATTTTGAAAACATAAAACATTTCACCAAGCTCTAGTCACAATATGTGTAATTCTCTCTCTAGTCCAGCAAAATGGGTGCAGTGTTACTGTTTCTAAACTGAAAGCTCCCGCTGTTGGCTGAGTGAGCCACCCACCCTTCCCCTATAAACACTTGCAAAGCTGAGGGACACAGACACAAGTAGATCTACCACATAAAACTGAGGAAACAACCATTGTATTGAGGTATTTCAGCCCCATTTAAGCCTTCTGTTGTCATGATCTGAAAGAAGGTGGCCAAGAAACCCGTGTTAAACCAAGCCTTTAGAGAACACTAGATAAGTGGAGGGGACTGTCCGTCCAGAGCAGAAATCCATTCTAGGAGACACGAGTTTGTCTGGCTTGCTCCAGAGGCACTGGCTGACTCCTCATGAGTAAAGAGCTTGTGAGCTCTTAGCAGAGCCATGTATGATACTGCTGTTGGCTATTAAGCTATAATTCACCTCTTCTTTTACAGGGGACAGAAAAGTATGAGCAAATAAAGACTTGAGAATTAAGCTAAGCCGTCCTGCTTTCACCTGTTACTGAGAGGTAGTGGTTGGGACATTTGTCCCCCACTAAGATGATCTTAATGGAGTATTGCAGATTTAGTATTCCATTACAGGTTTCAGAGTAGCAGCCGTGTTAGTCTGTATTCGCAAAAAGAAAAAGAGTACTTGTGCCACCTTAGAGACTAACCAGTTTATTTGAGCATAAGCTTTCGTGAGCTACAGCTCACAATGCATCCAATGAAGTGAGCTGTAGCTCACAAAAGCTTATGCTCAAATAAATTTGTTAGTCTCTAAGGTGCCACAAGTACTCCTTTTCTTTATTTCATTACAGAATTTTAAATAAAAGAATATACTGCATTTGTATCATTCCTACAATCCTTTAAAAGGATTGCAGCAGTCTGTAAGATCTGCTGCAGTTCAGAGACTCCTCTAGTATAGAGAAGAACTTAATTATGCCCTGAACTGAAAATTTTTTCACATTCAGTCCATAATGTCTCCTCCACTGCAGAGCTGCCTTCCTTTCTGAAAACCCCCATGGATCTAACTATCCGTACTGGGGCCATGGCCCGACTTGAGTGTGCCGCCGAGGGCCACCCCCCTCCACAGATCTCATGGCAGAAAGACGGTGGCACAGACTTCCCTGCAGCACGAGAGAGGCGAATGCATGTTATGCCTGAAGACGATGTGTTCTTCATCGCAAATGTAAAAATAGAAGATATGGGAATCTATAGCTGTATGGCACAAAACATCGCAGGAGGTCTATCAGCAAATGCCACATTGACTGTATTAGGTAAGCAAAGCACAATTCTGGGACTGTACAGATCCTTTCACTTATCTCTCTTTGTGATGATGGTAGCTGACTTACATGAGAGGTTGCTAGGGAATCTAAATGAATTGGATGTGAGTTAATGTGCTACCAGAGTGGCATGTTTCTCTGATTGTAGGTAGCAGTTAATCACATTTTTCAAGATGGGTCAAAGCTATAAAAGGACCAGTGTTCGACTTACCTGGTTGTAGGTGGTGGTTTGCGGTAAAGAACAATGGAAGAAATGTATTTTGTTAATGTGTGTGGCTACAGCAGAGTTCCCTATTGTTGGCTTGCATTATCTTGGGGAAGTTGAATGCCAAACTTGGAAACAGTTTCTAATGCTGCGCCCTTCTTCTGTTGTCCATATCAGTCTGCATCATGAAATAACCTCTCATCAGTCACTCGCTGCGCAGCTAGTCTGCAGCTTCATTTACTGTACATTTTGGTATGGGTTTGGGAAGAGAGAATTATGGGAACACTTCTTGATTAGGTTGATTTTATAGATTTGATAATTCCAGCTTTAACTCAGGGAGCTGAACTTAATCACAGGCGACCTGGACTATGCTGAGCTGGTATAGGAAGGAAATACCACCAGAAGGGCTGTTTTTGGTGTGGTGTTTTTGTTTTTTTTGAAGATCCTCTACCCTTTTTTTTACATTAAGGTCATATATAAACTATAGAAATGGAAAAGACTTCATATCACCCCATACAGTCTTACCTTCGGTGTATTCAGCAAGGCTCTGTCCAGATCAGTTCCAGTGAGTCCACCATTCATGGAAGTGTCTTCCATCACATCAGATCTGTCACAGTATTTCCTGGCCACTGTTCTCCTTTGCCCATCTCTATTTTCAAACTGTGGGATTGGATTCTAAATATCATTTGATACACATAGGAAGGCTGCAATTGAAATTCTGTGCAATTATCTTTTTAATTATATTTGACTTTACAATATTAAAATAACTTTTCTTCCTTTCCACCATATCCAGAAACTCCTTCATTTGTTAGGCCTCTAGAAGACAGGACAGTAACCCGAGGAGAAACGGCCGTGTTGCAATGTATAGCTGGTGGCAGTCCAGCCCCTCGCCTGAACTGGACTAAAGATGATGGGCCTCTGACAGTAACAGAACGACACTTCTTTGCTGCTGCCAATCAACTCCTTATCATTGTGGATGCTGGGTTAGAGGATGCTGGGAAATATACATGCATTATGTCCAACACACTTGGCACAGAGCGTGGCCATATTTACCTAAATGTTCTATCTTCCCCAAATTGTGATTCCTCCCAGAGTGGTATCTTGCATGAGGAAGATGGCTGGACGACAGTTGGCATTGTGATTATTGTTGTAGTCTGCTGCGTTGTGGGCACCTCTCTAGTATGGGTTATAGTTATATATCACATGCGAAGGAAAAGTGAAGACTACAGCATCACTAACACAGGTAGGTAAAATACAGGGCCAGCTTTCTTAAAAAGGGAAGGAGGAGGATCCTGGGAACTACAGGCCAGTCAGCCTCACCTCAGTCCCCGGAAAAATCATGGAGCAGGTCCTCAAGGAATCAATCCTGAAGCACTTACACGAGAGGAAAGTGATCAGGAACAGTCAGCATGGATACACCAAGGGAAGGTCATACCTGACTAATCTAATTGCCTTCTATGATGAGATTACTGCTTCTGTGGATGAAGGGAAAGCAGTGGATGTATTGTTCCTTGACTTTAGCAAAGCTTTTGACACTGTCTCCCACAGTATTCTTGTCAGCAAGTTAAAGAGGTATGGGCTGGATGAATGCACTATACGGTGGGTAGAAAGTTGGCTGGATTGTCGGGCTCAACGGGTAGTGATCAATGGCTCCATGTCTAGTTGGCAGCCGGTATCAAGTGGAGTGCCCCAAGGGTTGGTCCTGGGGCCAGTTTTGTTCAATATCTTCATAAATGATCTGGAGGATGGTGTGGATTGCACTCTCAGCAAGTTTGCGGATGATACTAAACTAGGAGGAGTGGTAGATACGCTGGAGGGCAGGGATAGGATACAGAGGGACCTAGACAAATTGGAGGATTGGGCCAAAAGAAATTTGATGAGGTTCAACAAGGATAAGTGCAGGGTGCTGCACTTAGGACGGAAGAACCCAATGCACCGCTACAGACTAGGGACCGAATGGCTAGGCAGCAGTTCTGCGGAAAAGAACCTAGGGGTGACAGTGGACGAGAAGCTGGATATGAGTCAACAGTGCGCCCTTGTTGCCAAGAAGGCCAGTGGCATTTTTGGGATGTATAAGTAGGGGCATAGCCAGCAGATCGAGGGACGTGATCGTTCCCCTCTATTTGACATTGGTGAGGCCTCATCTGGAGTACTGTGTCCAGTTTTGGGCCCCGCGCTACAAGAAGGATGTGGATAAGTTGGAAAGAGTCCAGCGAAGGGCAACAAAAATGATTAGGGGTCTGGAACACATGACTTATGAGGAGAGGCTGAGGGAACTGGGATTGTTAGGTTGCAGAAGAAAAGAATGAGGGGGGATTTGATAGCTGCTTTCAACTACCTGAGAGGTGGTTCCAAAGAGGATGGTTCTAGGCTATTCTCAGTGGTGGAAGAGGACAGGACAAGGAGTAATGGTCTCAAGTTGCAGTGGGGGAGGTTTAGATTGGATATTAGGAAAAACTTTACCACTAAGAGGGTGGTGAAACACTGGAATGCGTTACCTAGGGAGGTGGTAGAATCTCCTTCCTTAGAAGTTTTTAAGGTCAGGCTTGACAAAGCCCTGGCTGGGATGATTTAATTGGGGATTGGTCCTGCTTTGAGCAGGGGGTTGGACTAGATGACCTCCTGAGATCCCTTCCAACCCTGATATTCTATGATTCTACTTCTGTTGTGTTTTAACCTATGACTAACTGAAATAATTTCTTAAAGTAAGAGACCTAATGGAGGGGAAAGCCTTTGTTTGTCACAGCAGAATGCCTCCTGGTTTACGTACAGGGTCAACTGGATATATGCAGGGTTTCGAGTCTGTTTGTCTGTCAAATGTGCATTCTTTAACATTAAACACGTTTTACCTTGTCAATCGTGGTGCACTTCTGAAATGAGGGAAACAAATGAAGTTCACAAAGTTGAGAGTAAATAAGAATTTGAAATTTATGTCTGAGTGAGAACACTTGCAAGGCTTCGAGTAAGATTTTGATTGGTTCTGCTAGCTTTTTTGGTAAGTCTCTCTTAGCCAGGTATGTGGATTTTTAATCTCAAGAGAAAGGGGATGACACATGAATGAAATCCTTTTCTCAGTATTCAGAGTAACAGCCATGTTAGTCTGTATTCGCAAAAAGAAGAGGAGGACTTGTGGCACCTTAAAGACTAACCAATTTATTTGAGCATAAGCTTTCGTGAGCTACAGCTCACTTCATCGGATGCATACTGTGGAAAATACAGAAGATGTTTTTATACACGCAAACCATGAAAAAATGGGTGTTTATCACTGCAAAATGTTTTCTATCCCCCCACCCTACTCTCCTGCTGGTAATATTTAATTGATTTAATTGGGGATTGGTCCTGCTTTGAGCAGGGGGTTGGACTAGATAACCTCCTGAGGTCCCTTCCAACCCTGATATTCTATGATTCTATGAATAGCTTATCTAAAGTGATCACTCTCCTTACAATGTGTATGATAATCAAGGTGGGCCATTTCCAGCACAAATCCAGGGTTTAACAAGAACGTCTGAGGAACGGGGGGGGAGGAATAAACAAGGGGAAATAAGTTACTTTTTATAATAACTCAACCATTCCCAGTCTCCATTCAAGCCTAAGTTAATTGTATCCAGTTTGCAAATTAATTCCAATTCAGCAGTCTCTCACTGGAGTCTGTTTTCGAAGTTTTTTGTTGAAGGATAGTCACTTTGAGATCAGAAATCGAGTGACCAGAGAGATTGAAGTGTTCTCCGACTGGTTTTTGAATGTTATAATTCTTGACATCTGATTTGTGTCCATTTATTCTTTTACGTAGAGACTATCCAGTTTGACCAATGTACATGGCAGAGGGGCATTGCTGGCACATGATGGCATATATCACATTGGTGGATGTGCAGGTGAACGAGCCTTTGATAGTGTGGCTGATGTTATTAGGCCCTGTGATGGTGTCCCCTGAATAGATATGTGGGCACAGTTGGCAACGGGCTTTGTTGCAAGGATAGATTCCTAGGTTAGTGGTTCTGTTGTGTGGTATGTGGTTGCTGGTGAGTATTCGCTTCAGGTTGGGGGGCTGTCTGTAGGCAAGGACTGGCCTGTCTCCCAAGATTTGTGAGAGTGTTGGGTCATCCTTCAGGATAGGTTGTAGATCCCTGATAATGCGTTGGAGGGGTTTTAGTTGGGGGCTGAAGGTGACGGCTAGTGGCGTTCTGTTATTTTCTTTGTTAGGCCTGTCCTGTAGTAGGTAGCTTTTGGGAACTCTTCTGGTTCTATCAATCTGTTTCTTCACTTCCGCAGGTGGGTATTGTAGTTGTAAGAATGCTTGATAGAGATCTTGTAGGTGCTTGTCTCTGTCTGAGGGCTTGGAGCAAATGCAGTTGTATCGCAGAGCTTGGCTGTAGACAATGGATCATGTAGTGTGGTCAGGGTGAAAGCTGGAGGCATGTAGGTAGGAATAGCGGTCAGTAGGTTTCCGGTATAGGGTGGTGTTTGTGACCATCGTTTATTAGCGCTGTAGTGTCCAGGAAGTGGATCTCTTGTGTGGACTGGACCAGGCTGAGGTTGATGGTGGGATGGAAATTGTTGAAATCATGGTGGAATTCCTCAAGGGCTTCTTTTCATGGGTCCAGATGATGATGTCATCAATATAGCGCAAGTAGAGTAGGGGCGTTAGGGGATGAAAGCTGAGGAAGCGTTGTTCTAAGTCGGCCATAAAAATGTTGGCATACCGTGGGGCCATGCGGGTACCCATAGCAATGCCGCTGATCTGAAGGTATACATTGTCCCCAAATGTAAAATAGTTATGGGTAAGGACAAAGTCACAAAGTTCAGCCACCAGGTTAGCTGTGACATTATTGGGGATAGTGTTCTTGACGGCTTGTAGTCCATCTTTATGTGGAATGTTGGTGTAGAGGGCTTCTACATCCATAGTGGCCAGGATGGTGTTATCAGGAAGATCACCGATGGATTTTAGTTTCCTCAGGAAGTCAGTGGTGTCTCGAAGGTAGCTGGGAGTGCTGGTAGCGTAGGGCCTGAGGAGGGAGTCTACATAGCCAGACAATCCTGCTGTCAGGGTGCCAATGCCTGAGGTGATGGGGCGCCCAGGATTTCCAGGTTTATGGATCTTGGGTAGTAGATAGAATATCCCAGGTCGGGGTTCCAGGGGTGTGTCTGTGTGGATTTGATCTTGTGCTTTTTCAGGTTTCAGGAAGTTTCTTGAGCAGATGCTGTAGTTTCTTTTGGTAACTCTCAGTGGGATCAGAGGGTAATGGCTTGTAGAAACTCGTGTTGGAGAGCTGCCTAGCAGCCTCTTGTTCATATTCTGACCTATTCATGATGACAACAGCACCTCCTTTGTCAGCCTTTTTGATTATGATGTCAGAATTGTTTCTGAGGCCGTGGATGGCATTGTGTTCTGCACGGCTGAGGTTGTGGGGCAAGTGATGCTGCTTTTCCACAATTTCAGCCCTTGCACGTCGGCGGAAGCACTCTATGTAAAAGTCCAGTCTGCTGTTTTCACCTTCAGGAGGAGTCCACATAGAATCCTTCTTTTTGTTGTGTTGGTAGGGAGGTCTCTGTGGATTAGTATGTTGTTCAGAGGTGTGTTGGAAATTTTCCTTGAGTCAGAGACGTCGAAAATAGGATTCTAGGTCACCACAGAACTTTTTCATGTTCGTGGGGGTGGAGGGGCAGAAGGAGAGGCCCCGAGATAGGAGAGCTGCTTCTGCTGGGCTAAGATTATAGTTGGATAGGTTAACAATATTGCTGGGTGGCTTGAGGGAGCCATTGCTGTGGCCCCTTGTAGCATGTAGTAGTTTAGAAAGTTTAGTGTCCTTTTTCTTTTGTAGAGAAGCAAAGTGTGTGGTGTAAATGGCTTGTCTATTTTTAGTAAAGTCCAGCCACGAGGAAGTTTGTGTGGAAGGTTGGTTTTTTTAGAGATTATCCATTTATGAGAGCTCATTCTTTATCTTTCCCTGTTTGCTGTAGAGGATGTTGATCAGGTGGTTCCGCAGTTTCTTTGAGAGTGTGTGGCACAAGCTGTCAGCATAGTCTGTGTGGTATGTAGATTGTAATGGATTTTTTACTTTCAGTCCTTTTGGTACGATGTCCATCTGTTTGCATTTGGAAAGGAAGATGATGTCTGTCTGTATCTGTACAAGTTTTTTCATGCAGTTAATAGATTTCTACTCCATACGGCTAAATGCAGTGCCTTGCATAATGACAGGTTTCAGAGTAACAGCCGTGTTAGTCTGTATTTGCAAAAAGAAAAGGAGTACTTGTGGCACCTTAGAGACTAACCATCACTTTAGATAAGCTATTACCAACAGGAGAGTGGGTTTGTTTTGGGGTGGGGGGGGAGAAAACCTGGATTTGTGCTGGAAATGGCCCACCTTGATTATCATACACATTGTAAGGAGAGTGATCACTTTAGATAACCTATTACCAGCAGGAGAGTAGGGTGGGGGGATAGAAAACGTAGGGTGGGGGGATAGAAACACCCATTTTTTCATGGTTTGTATGTATAAAAACATCTTCTGTATTTTCCACAGTATGCATCCGATGAAATGAGCTTTAGCTCACGAAAGCTTATGCTCAAATAAATTGGTTAGTCTCTAAGGTGCTACAAGTACTCCTTTTCTTTTTTCTCAGTATGTTTGCATTAGTTTGCTGAATAGCATCACTTACTGTTGAGGTAGTCAATGTTAATCTCTGTCTCTCTCTTTCAGAGGAGATGAATTTACCTGCAGATATTCCCAGTTATTTATCCTCCCAAGGAACTCTTTCTGAACCTCAGGAAGGCTACAGCAACTCAGAGGCAGGAAGCCATCAACAGCTTATGCCTCCTGCAAATGGCTATGTGCACAAGGGAACAGATGGTAAGTATGCCCCTTTGCATCGCAGCATTACACAAAGCAGGGTAATAGGTAATGGCATTAGCATTGAAGGTTAAATGTTTTAGAAGACTCTAGAAATTTTAGAATTTTCTATACTCTAAATTTAAAAACCCTACCTCTTAGAGTGCTGGTCCATGTGTGTGTATATATATATTCCACTTTTGGGGGTGCTTGCTCCCCACATTCTCAAGATCAGAATCTGTGACAATTCACTGGGACTGTGTCTGTGTCTGGATGCCCTCCTGGCTCCCTGAGGCACAAAGGGTGGAGAAGCCCATGGCTGCGGAACAGGACTGAGAGCAATGTTCCTGTCCCTTGCAATCATACAAATTGCATGGGTTGTACATGGTTATCTATGCAGGGTAGATCAGAGAGTGATTCGCTTTGGGTAGTCATGTATTAGGGTTCTATTCTGGATAGCTTTTCTGGGTACTGGGCTTCAGCCCTTATGGCTGAGCAAAAATCTTTGATGTTCATGTATTGTCCTTCATGTAAGTATGCTGTATCCCTTGGGAGGCATAGTGTTGATAAATGCTCCATTTGTTGGTATCTTTTTTTAAAAGAACCCATTAGGCAAGGGAAGCTTGCCTAAAACTTATCTTCTAGACAAGTTAGTGAGATCAGCTTCTGAGCAGAGTAAACAATATCCACCCAGATCTGAACAGTCCTCCACCAGAAGTACTCAGTTGACTGTGAATGTTATGGCTGCCTCTAGAGCCCCAGCTTCTGAGAAGGACTCCTCTACTGCTTCCACTTCTATATAGTCTTCATTTGCTGAAAGCAATAGGATGCAGTCATCCTCTCTCTGGAGAAGAACAGGCTTTCTGTCTGAGAACCTGTCAGAGGCATGATTACTGCAACTTTCCTCTCACAAGGGTAGCACAGGACCCAAGTTGGGTTCCTCTGCACGCTGTTCTTCATATACCAGTACTGGCCAAAGAGCACCCTCAAGCAGTTTTTATCCGTCTCTCTCTGCAACACTGCTTGTTGAGCACTCCATACTGACACCAAGGCTTTCTGCTCCAGCACCAGCTACTTTGGTATAGATTCTGTTAGCACAAATGTTCTGTCCCATCCACCTCACAGTTGCTGTTTATGGTACTGATGGTTTCGATGCTGAGATGCACAGCACCAGATCTAGTAGCATCTGTCTTCTGAGTCACCATTATCATAACAGTAAACATTCCCCTAGCTATATTAATCACTGTTGTTTCTTCGGCACAAGGTGTGTGTTGGGTACCGACAAAAGATTTTTCCCAGACCTACTAAGGCTTTTGATACAGTCCCATATGACATATCATAAAAACAAATTAGGGAAATATGGTCTAGATGAAATTACTGATAAGGTGGGTGCACAACTGGTTGAAAGACTATACTCAGAGTAGTTGTCAGTGGTTCGCTGTCAAACTGGGAGGGCATATCTAGTATGGTCCTGCAGAGGTCAGTCCTGGGTCTAGTACTAAACAATATCTCCATTAATGACTTGGATAATGAAATGGAGAATGTGCTTATAAAATTTTCAGATGACTCCAAGCTGCCTGGGGTTGCAAGCAGTTTAGAGGACAGGATTAGAATTCAAAACAACCTTGACAAATTGGTCTGAATTCAACAAGATGAAATTCAATAAAGGCAAATGGAAAGTACTACGTTTAGGAAGGAAAAATCAAATGTACAATTACAAAATGGGGAAAAACTAGCTAGGTGGCAGTACTGCTAAAAGGGATCTGGGGGTTACAGCGGATCGCAAATGGAATCAGTTAACAATGTGATGCAGTTGCGAAAAAGGCTAATATTATCTTGCGGTGTATTACCAGGATGTTGCATGGAAGACACGGAAGGTAACTGTCCCACTCTCCTCAGGACTGGTGAGGTCTCAGCTGGAGTACTGTGTCCAAGCGTGGCCCCACACTTGAGGAAAGATGTGGACAAATTGGAGAGAGTTCAGGTTTTCTAAACCTTTTGTTGCTATCCTCTGATCTATGAGGAAAGTTTTAATAAAAAAAAACAAAACCCAAAACTGGGCATGTTTAGTCCTGAGAAAAGACTGAAGGGAGCCTAGTAACAGTCTTCAAATATGTTAAGGGCTGTTACAAAGAGGATGGTGATCAATTATTCTCTATATCCATTGAAGGTAAGACCAGAAATAATGGGCTTAATCTGTAGCAGGGGAGATTTAGGTTAGATATTAGGAGAAACTTTCTAGCTATAAAGATAATTACAATCTGGAACAGGCTTCCAATGGAGCTTGTGGATTCCCCATTACTGGAAATTTTTAAGAGCAGGTTTTACAAACATCTGTCAGGATGTCTAGGTTTACTTGGTCCTGCCCCAGCGCAAGGGACTGGACTTGACTTCTTAAGGTCCCTTCCTTTATTCCTATGATTCTGTGACACCTACTACATCAGCTCCACCAATGGAAGAGGAATATTCCTCTCATCTCCATAGTGGGGGCGGTTCAGCTATTTACTCCAAGGCTTCTTTCTATGATCCTTATATAGAGAATCCAGGACTTGTGGTTACTGTGATAAATACAAGGTATCTACAGAGACATCCCTCCTGCTACACTCTGCTGTGATTCCCAATTCATTTTGTGTATAGCCCTCATTCATGGCTATACTGGGCACCGAGGGATTTCCATCATGACAAGAAATATCACTCCTAGGCTCCCTCTAAGCCTAGATCTCCCTCTCTGATAGGGTCCAGGAGGGTCCAACAGCATCAGCCTGCAGGTGTCAATTAGTGACTCTCAACAATTGCAAGTCTCTGAAGTTCATCAGTCAGCTGAACTTGCCCCTGCTGCCATTTCATTGTCCCATCATGCTGTTGTCCCATCTGTTCCATCACACCCTGATGACTACAATGCTTTTTTTAGATTCCAAGGCCAGAAGAGGCCATTGCGATCATCTGGTCTGACCTCTTGTATAACCCAGGCCCTAGAACTTCCTTGAAACCATTCCTAGAGCAGATCTTTTAGAATAGGATTCAATCTTAATTTTAAAAATTTGACTTCCTTCATCAGATGGCAGAGACATTAGAGATTCTAACTGATATAGGGCAGGAGATATCCCACAAATTTAAGCGTCTTGTACACCTCCGTGCCAGCTATGCCATAAACAAGGGACAGTTAGCAGCTGCGCAGCTCCTGAGGCAGATACCCGCATCGCTTTCCCCCAGCATCCAAAGAGGCAGACGGAAGGTCCCAGGTACCATCTTTGGCATTCTAGTATTTTTACATTCATCCTACACCAGGGTCCCTTGTTTTCACTGCTCCTCAGGAGAGGACAGAACAGAAGAGCTGCAAGGCAACACCTAAAGGAGCTCAAATGCCTGGATCTCCTCTGAACCAAGAGCTACTCTGCCCTCTGTCAGCCTCCACTTTAGGATTGCCAATTACCAGGCACTCCTTGCCAAGTCTGAGTCTATAAAATGGCATGAAGTGTCAAACTTCACAGGACTAGCACAGGAGGCTAGATAGGAATTAAGATCACCACTAGTGGAATACGTATGGACAAGCACTCAAAGAAAAAGCAGTTACTTTACAGTAACTATGGTTCTTCAAGATGTTGTCCATATATGCCTATTCCATGGCCTGTCCTCCAGCCCTGTTACTACAGGACCTGTATTCTGTTTTAGTGAAGGAACTGAGAGATGTTTGGCTCCACTCCACCTGTCATGCTCTCAGATTTTGGGGGGTGGGGCGCAAAGGGCACTCAGGATGCAGGTGTGACCCCAACAAAACCTGGCTAAAAGCTTCTGATCTGGAGAACATGGGTAGCATGCGCGTCAAGAATGGGAAATAGACACAAGTACTTGAAGAACCACAGTAATTATAGGGTAAGGAACTGTTTTAATACAAATGTGATTAGGAAGACATGCATGTTAGTTAGATAGTGGAACCCCTTTGCTCTTAGAACTTACAAGGCAATATGAGGTTGCTTTACACCACATTAAGCTTCTGTTCTCCCAGGCAAGTTCTGAGTTACAAGGCTACATGAATTTGGGTAGCTATGCATGTGAACATGGCATATTTCTCCTGCAGCTTATTTTTCAAAAGAAGCAAGCATGCTTTGTGGAGTTCAGTACCAATCCTATGTCAGTGTTTTTCTCACTATGACACGGTGATATTGCATGATCATACCTATCTATAAAAGCAACTGTAGAGACCAGGCATCCCTACTCTTTTTTTTAAACAAAGAATATTTTTTGTTTTCCCCCATTGTGTCAGGTGGCACAGGGCCATTAGTGATCTGCTCAGATTGTTATGACAATGCAAACATCTACTCCAGGACCCGTGAATACTGTCCTTATGCATACATCACAGAAGAGGACTCACTGGATCATACATTGTCCAGTCTCATGGTACAAGTGCCCAAGGAGACCTATCCATCTCTCACACAACATGAAGCCAGCACTCTGGATCATCTTCTAGTAGACAGAGAAATGTCTGCCTTTCTTACCCATCATGACAGAATAAATGAGAAGAAACTCTCAGCCCAGCAGACAAATAATGGTAAGTTCATGACTCATCCTCTTCTTCCAGTCCAACGGCACAAGCCAGATACTGGCCTGCCTGTTACCTTATATATTGGTAGTGGACTAATCCAATTTTTCTGGTCAAGTTGTTGTGTGTGGGGTAGTTAATCTAATCACTGAACACTTCCTCTCCAGACTGCACTTTGAATGAAGAGAAATCTGAAGCTTTGCACCAAATGTTCAAATGCTCCTGGTTACTCCCTGTTTATAAAAGCAGCATCTTTGAACCTATAATTCCTCTCTTTAAAGTTCATGAGACTTAATGTCTTGTGCATATATAATATTATCAAGTATATTTCTCTGCCAACATTGTCTTTGCTTTAGAGTCATACAGATATCCCTCAGGAAATCCAAATAGCACTTTTATGTGTTTACTGAATAGAATTCCTAATGTTTCAAAGCACCTGAGGAAAAAAATACATTGTCGATTTTAATAGAATCAAGGTTTTTTGTGACTCTTCCAGAGAACCTTTGGAGAAACTTGCAGACATGTTGTAGCTGGTTATAGTAACAGATTGCTACAGTGGGAAGGCTTCCAGTAAAATGTGCCCTCAAAGCTAAATAGAAAATAATCTTGTTAAGAATGTCATATTGCCAAATCACATGGAGATTAAAGAATCCTTGTTTAGAATTCTGGTGCATTTATCATGAACTCAAATGCCTACCCATTTTTCTTCTCTCTCAGAACCTTTTCAGCTACCCTTGTGGGGACTAAACAGAGACGTAGGGTTGTCGCGCACACGCTTCCCACAGCAGCAGTCAGTCCATGAGGAGGCCCCTCAAGCTCTCCGAAGTGAGGGAGCCATTGACGGTGACCGAGAACAGGCTGTTTCACCCAGACCTTGCCACAGGTTACGTGAACATAACTTTGATTTTAACAGGACTCAGAACATTCAGGAATTTGGTGAAGCCACATAAACAGCAAAGTGAAGCTTTGGAAGCAAATTCAGGTCAACTGACTTTGTATTTTCTACCTCAGGATTAACCCCTTGCCCAAAGATGCTGTATACACATCTACAATTATAAGCTGAGTGGACCAAGACAGACTCTCTCAGCTAGGAGTGGGAGGATGGCACAAACTTTTGTCTCTTGGATTTACTTGTGTTGGAAAGATGGGGATCCACAGCATTATATTATGGTTGGACAATTTTGGTGAATGAAGTGAACTCCACTACAAGAGTATTGGAAGGCATGAGCATTCTGATGTCCTATCAACACAGGCTGTCTCTGTCTTGAAAATTCTATCCAGAAGGTTTAGCTGTTTCATGCTCCCCATAGAATTCTCCAGTAATTGCAAACATACAGCTCTTGGCCAGCTTTCTCTTCCTTTAGTCTGCTAGCAGGAGTTGCATCATTGTCAGACGGGTAACTTTGGAGGGTTGTTTTTTCTCCTATGAGTAAAGTAGTGCTCCTATGAGTAAAGTTCAGGGGTTCTCAAACTTCATTGTACCATGACCACCTTCTGACAACAAATTACTACAGGACCCCAGGAGGGGGGACCGAAACTGAGCCCACTGAAGCCCTGCTACCCAGAGGGGGGGCAAAACCCAACTGCCCCAGGCCGGGGGGCCAAACCCAAAGCCTGAGGGCTTTGCCACAGGCAGGAGGCCTGTAACCTTAATCCCACTGCCCAGGGATGAAGCCCTTGGGCTTTGGCCCTGGGCCCCAGCAAGTCTCATTAAAATGGGGTCGTGACCCACAGTTTGAGAACTGCTGCTCTAGTTGTAAATAAATTTGCATTTATAAATATTTTGTATACACGACACACATAAATGTGTTGGTTGTAATGTAAATATTTTTTATTATGCCAAAAATACTGTAACATCCTGTTGTAATCTTGAGAACTGGCTATCAAACCATAAAGATTTGTTCTGATTTGGTTTTGTGGATCTGAAAGCTTGTTTCTTCAGGGATAGATCTATCCTTTCATGTTGGGAAGAAGTGGATGTGTAGGCATGTCAGTGAAATTGTGACCCTAGTGAATAGCATTGATTTACATACAGCTGTGTATGCCTCTGGCTTGACAGTATACATGTAAACTGCTCCCTCTTCGTTACATGGTCAGGATTCTTGGGCCCCAAGTGTGACCCACTTACATCTGTTTGAAAAGTTCTGTAATTCTTTGTATGAAACACTACTTCCATTTTCCGTGGAGCATGAAGCTTCAGAGAAACCCTGAAGTAAAAAACCAGAGCCTAATCTCTACTTTCGCAGGAGTTCTTGTAAGCAGCGAGCAAAACAAGATTAAAATGGTGACATACCTTGGCAATGTCCCGAATATACAAAATGACTTTTCTTCATAGTCCTCTGGGAAAGTAGTGTTAGGTGTGAAAAATCAATGAGCTCTGAGTAGCTACTGTCTTTAGCCTCTGCCAAGATCTAAAATGTCATAGCATAGAAAGGCCTTTCTATGCTATATATGGCAGAGCTCTGGCTGGATGACCTGATACTCTGCTACTGGTCCCTAGGTCTCCCTGTAGGGCCAGTTTGCCCTGGTTACAGCCAGCAATGGCCAGCCATCAGCTGCACCAATAAAGGCACCTAGTGTCATGCACTTTCACGTAAAGTTAAACTGCACCAATGCGAATACCAGCTTAGTGTAGACCGACAACTTGGCAACTATTTGCACCAGTGCAACTTTCTCCCTACTTGAAAGTGGTGTACAAATCATGGCTTATAGCATTTTTTCCTGTCTTGAGGAGGTGTTTGCACAAGTGACTGGTCACAGATGGCTGAAATATCCAGTGCAGACAAGACCTTAGTCTGCAAAAAAAGATCAAGGGTGAATTTCCCCTCTCATCTCAGTGAGGTGTCAACATCGAAGCCTAATTCTGATCACAAGTGAGCCATATCATTGGTGGTGGCCATACCAGAAACCTCCAGCTACTCCCCATATGTTTGGGGCTGGACATAAAATCATACAAAATCTAGGACTGTAAAGGACCTCACGAGATCAAGTCCAGCCCCCTGCGCTGAGGCTGGACTATGTAAACTTAGACCATCCTTGACAGATGTTCAACCAGTTCTTAAACACCCCCAATGATGGGGATTCCCCATCCTCCCTGGGAAGCCTGTTCTAGATTGTAATTACCCTTATAGCTAAAAAGTTTCTCCCAAAAATTAACCTAAATCTCCCTTGCTGCAGATTAAGCCCATTACTATTTGTCCTACCATGAGTTGACATGAAGAACAATTGATCACCATCCTCTTTATAATAGCCCTTAACACATTTGGATATCCCCAATCCATTGTAAAAGGGTGAGTACTGAATATGCAGCAGTCAAGTACTCCTCATTTTAGACATTTAGATTACTGGGGGCAAACTGTGAAGTGGATGTCCATGGTGAAGTGTTGGATGTCATGGTGTATTGTATTATGTGGGTTTTCTAGTAAGCTGTTCCACACCAGTGGTGAATATGCATTTCTGAAAGCTAATGATCCCATCTGTCAAAATATTGGAAGTGAAATCCTGGCTCATGGACGTTAGTTGAAAAACTTGCATTGATTTTAATGAAGCCAGGATTTCACCCTAAGTATTTAAAGGGTAAGGCACTCATCTATGAAAAATCAGTAAACTTAAAATTTAAATCCACTACTAGCCATCTTTTTCCCTAGATTTGGAAAGCAGTTCTTCTCCCTGCTGAGGTTCCCTGTGCGATGTGTTAGCAACAGAACCATTCAATGAATGTTGTCTTCTCCCCAGCAGCATAGTCAGAGAAGCGTCACCAATAACACTAGATGACATCTCATAAGCTTCAAAGGAAATATCATCCTACACTGCCTAAAAAGCTGTCACTTTCTGGTAAATTATCTAGGTAGAGATGCTCATTTTACAGTGTTTTTTTTTTATTTTCATCAATTTTGCATCTTCAAGGACAGTGAGCTTATAGCTAAAGCATTTGGTGGTGCTATCCTTCCTGGTGTATGCTGTCTCCAGTAAATAAGATCCCCAGGGCTTTCCTCCTGGTCACTGATGCCTTTGTTCAGTCTATAGAAAATCCACTAATCAGTAGTAGAATCAGCACCGTGACTCTCAATTTTAGAAAGAAAAACGCAGTTTGCATCAAACCAAAAGATAGAACTCTGCAAGAACTAGTGACTTCTCCTGCTGTTCACTTCTTGGATGGGATTGTAAGGTTTGGGGCATTTCAGGTGAATCCTTCTTTCTGAGACCACAGCTAGAACTTACTTGAGTCAGAGATCGGCTCACCTACAGGGTAAGTGAGGCTCCTCAAACATATTTGAAAATATCCATTACTTTCCTTCTCTGGCGTGGCCTGTGGTCTGATCCAGGCAAACAAGGACCAAAGATTCAGCAGTGGCACTTATCCCAGAGTTGTTAAAGCAAACCGTAAGGTAGTCCAGCAGCTGTACTGTGGAGGGGAGTCAGTTGTTTTTGATCAAATAATGTAGAACTAAACACTGGCATTTTAGTCGCTTGGTGCTTTGAAGTTCTCAATATTTTGGGGTTATTAAATGTAACACTCACTACAGCTCAAAGGGGAATTCTGAAGTACCTGATTTGGAGGGGGGCGGGGGCGGACGCAGAGTTTTCTCTTTGAACTCCATCTAGGAAGGCACATTGTTCATTTTAAGACCTGAGCTCACCTTTGTGCTGAAGGACCCTGCTGTTGTGTCTGGGTACAGCTCCACAGTATTTCGGAGTGAGCCTCCCACACCAGCTCAACGCTCACGCTAGCTCTCTGAAAGTAGCTGTGTAGACAGCACTTTGAAGTTACGGCTCAGGCCCTAAAGCCGGGGTGGAGGGGTGGGGTGGGTGGGGGAGGGGGGCAGGGAAGCATCAGAGCCCAAGCTGCGACTTCAGAGTGTTGTTTATACAGCTACTTCTTGAGCACTAGCATGAGCCCTGCAACCCAAGTCTGTTGAGCTGGGCTGGGCGGCTCGCTCCAAAAGTCTGTAGACGTACCCTAGTAGCCTAAATTAACGTCAGAAGTGCCAACTATGAAATTGCTGCAATGGAAAGCGTGCATCATTCCAGGCTTCTGCCTGATTTGGTCATACATGGTAAAGGTCAATGTGGCATAGCTGGTCCACAGCATGTTGAGAACCATGATCTCTTGGCAGCAGACATATAACACTTCATTTCTGCTGTGCTTTTTTCTCCTTCCATTTGGCAAACATTTATTTCCCCCTCCTTCTATTTTGTATGGAGCACAAGTCAACATGACATTAGTTCCTCTGCTTGTGCAACCCACTGATGCTAACTTGGTGTGCGTGACAGGTTAGGGAGCCTGATCTGCCCTGGTATTCAGAACACCCAGTGAAGTCAAAGGCAGTGTTGTCTTGTAAGGTGTGCAGAATCAGATCTAAGGCTTGTAAGTTATGCTACCTGCAACAGAAAAGATTTTAGTGTCCTGGCATAAACAGTGGCCTCTTTAAAGTGATGTTAAGCTGGTTGTACGTAGCCTTGACTTTTAATTGGGCAAGCTACTTACCAATGTACTACTTTTGCATTCTGAAAAACAGGCTAAGTTTCCAACTGCAGTTTTAAGAGCAACAGCTCCTAAATTACACAGTTAGAAACAGGATGATGCAGCTACCTGTGTTTTGCTAAGACATTCACCCATCTGTTTACCAAGAGATCTGTCTAACTTGGAGAGAATAACAGAAGTTATTCTGTTTCCCATATTCGTACCCATCTTTGTCAATCAATGCCAAAGTGAAGCAGCTCTAATAACGAGTGTATCTAAGGCACTGTCTACAGATCTGCCCTCATTTACTGTTGCTCTTTCCTAGTATCTCTATTTTTCTCACTTATAAGAATGTATATTTTGTATAGCATGTGTAACATACTTTTGTCTATTGTAATTTACTTTCATTCAATAAAACACTACATACTGTGTGAGTCTCTGGTGTGGCTTCCATTGCATACAGGCACACAACATTCATAAAAGACTATTTTTAAATCTTCCAGAGAAAATGCAGCAAAACTAGGTCCTTCCACATGAGTGACAGTCAAGGGGGGAGAGGGACTTACTCTTCTCTTACTATGAAAGGTGGATGTTTCTTCATATATGTGACCATCATGAGTATACTCTTGATTTGAACAATTGGAAGGGTGTTGGGTCCTCAGCGGTTCTCATCCCTTCTGTCCCTGGATAAGGGACATAGCCTGGTTCCGGAGCTGGATTCCATATATGGTAGCAGAGTGGCAGCTGGCTGCTCTATTGGGATGAAGCCATATCCTCAATAGATGAGGTATTGATCCTGCCAGTTGCTGATTCATTCTGCAGCCTTACACAGCATTAGAGGGAGCTGAGTGGTTTAATCCACTTCCATCTCTAAGAATGTGGGGATCAGTTGGGAAGAAATGACTGCAAGTGGTAGTCTTCGTGCTCATAGATTAAAACTGCAACATAGCACGAATGCTGTAGGGACAGCCTAACAGGCCATCAGAGAGAGCCTGTTGGCATCAAGGCACAAGGATTCACTTATTCCTAACACAGGATATAGTTAGTGTAGTGGGTTGAAAAAGGATTCATGGACTCTATCGAATATCCTATTGCAGCCCTCCCTCATCTAGAGCCGCTGCACTGGAGTGATGTAGTATATTGCAAGCCCTACTAGTGGGGTAGCTCCTACACATACCCCGTTTAATATAGTCTGTTACAGTATTTCAGTCTTCCATTCTCACCTGTGGAAGCTAAACCAGGGCTGTGTTTTTCCTCTGGTAAGAGGACAGGAATGTACTCTAGGCTAGCAGTGATGCAGGCATTTTCAAGGTGCTCGTTTTCTTGCTGAGCTGCAAGAAAGTAGTCAATACAATAAGCACAACTAATGTTTGCCATCAGTGCTTGGCCAAGGATAACCACTCAAGATAAACCTTTCAAATAGCAAGGACGAACAGGTCAAACACTGAACTGGAATTAGTCTGATATTTCATAATATGTACAACTGCTTACATGATTATACAATCTCTAATGTATTGTTAGCAAATCATAGCTAAAAATCAGATTAGATCTAAGTGTCCAAACAGATACGTAGGCTACTTGTCAGTTGTTAGTGTCCTTGGTCAAACTGAGAGTCCATCTCTTCTAAGAGAATGTGCAGAACCCTTGATGCATGGGAAGTTTTTACTCTTCCTAATGTTTATGGTATCAGTCCTGTGGAAAGAGTTCCTGGAGGAAAAGGTATTTGAGATGATCTAGCTGAAGCTGGCTAGCTAATGGCTTATTCATACAAGGTCCCAAGAGAATTCTGCAGCAAGGTGCCAGTAGCAAGATTCAGACATTGTAACTAGAATGATCTGGTTTTGGAAGATTTGCAGCCTTGTGGCTTGTGTGTCCTTGTGCATGTTGTGGCAGGCATTTAGTATTCATAGCAGATGATTCTTAATTACCAGCTTTGTTCCTGTCTCTTGCCTTCCATCTGGAAAAGTGAATTACTTTCAATTTCAGACCATTTATCTTTTCAGTCTGTTTTTTAAAATTGCTTTTAGTGGAGGAAGAAAACATTTTGTTTGTCATCTTCATTTTGTAACTCCTTTTCTAGTAGGAAACTCCCCCAGCATTACCCTGGGGCGGGAGGCTGTGTGCACAAGGCTCAGGGTACCTGCATGTCTAGGCTACCTGTACAGTGCAAGCCACTCAGCTGCTGTTTTCCAGTCAGACATGCATATCCCACTAGTGACCACAAATGGTTTCCTTTTGGCAGCTCAGCTGATTTGACATGAGCTGGTGTTCTCATTCCAGGTCCTAGTAGCCAGGTGTCCCTACGACTGGTGATGTGAGCAAGCCCCCAGCTGTTCATTACAGAAGGGGGAGATGGGATCTCCCAAAAAGCTGTGCCAGCCTTTCTCTGAGAACTGTGGTAGGTTTTTGTTTTTCTTTGCTTAGTTTACTCATTTTATTTCAATATATTCCTTCTTGCACTGTCCCTTGTTCTGGTAAGGAATGTTTAACCATTCTGTCCCCCTTCCCCATGCTCCATCTTGTACGCTGCTGTTTTCTGTGTTCACTTGCTTTGACATAGCTCTGTGCCGGGCTCTAACTTCATCTGCCCTCATCTTTGTGCTAAAATCCCACCCCCAAATCTAGCCCCTACTCCAAAGCAGGGTGTTGCCAGTTACTGCAGGTCTGCTCTGACCTACAATTGAAGTTTGCAGGAGCAAAGCCCTAGTCGCGAAGAGCAGTGGTTGGTGTGCATGACTGTGTCAGTCACTTGGGATGTCACTGGTTGTGGGAGTGTGACATATGGGAACCTTTGGCCTCTATCATTCCCCCCCACCACACACACAGCTGCTGCTGCTGCAGAGTCACCCAGGGGACTAATGTGGCAGGAGTAAAACCCAGATGCTGAGCTCTGCACTGTGCTTTTCCAGGAGCGCTAGCTGACCCGCGTGGAGGCCCAGCTTGGCTGCCAGCTGTTGAAAGAGGCTTTGCAGCTGTGGAAGGGCGATCAGCTAGCTACTGCTCTTGCCTTGTCACTTTGTGCAGGCTTGTAGTGTATCTGGTAGGCTCTCTGTGTGATTGCTTCGCTGAGCTCTGCTACTTATATACGCCTCATTCAGTCCCCAGGGGTGCCTATAGGACTAATTGGGACTCTAAGGCACAGCTTTCTATTGGGAAGGGAACTAAACATCAGGGTGGATGCACTGGGATAGGTCTGTACAAAGCTGGTGGAGAGAGAAAGGAGAGCAGAATGGGGCCCAAACCCAGAGCAAATAAATGCTGTTAGCTCTGGTGCCTGCTTGCCTTTGTGGACTTGTGCGGCTTTGTGCGGCAGATGAGGGGCAGGCCTCTGCTACAAACCACTAGAGGTCAGAGCAGAGGCCTGGGTGTAGGGATTCCCGATTCTATACCTGACTGCCAGTCCCTCACATGCTCTTGCTGTTTGTGTCTGAAAAATGCGTAGACTTGCTTGGCCGATAGTGCTTTGAGATACTCAGAAGAAAGCAATGCTTGGCATTGGCTCTGAGTGTGGTCCCCACAGTGCCATTTCCAAAGCCTTTATTTCTAACTTCTCTTGGCTGACTTTGCACTGTCCCAGTTGGAGTAGAACTGCCCGACTGTTAGAAGAACTTCCCTGTACTGAGTGTTGTATCCCCAAGCTCCTCGCTTCATAAACCAAGTTCAGTTGGGAAGAGCCCCACCTTAGCACACTTGTAAGGAAAGCCTGAAAAAAATGTGTTCTGATAGTGGCTTCCCTAGCAAGTTAGGAGCTTGCTTGTTCATCATGGTTAGCCCCTGAAGTAGTGACAGAGAACCAAAAATTATCGAAGAGAAGATCATGAATAGTTAATAGTCTGTTATCCAAGCATATTTTAAAATTAACACGGCAGCCTGGTGTGGGTGAGATTAAAAAAACTGGGCCACCAAAGAGGAAAACAATTGCGTCCACCTGGGGTTTTGTTAATGACTATTTCATTTTTTGGATTTTTGTTGCAGCTCCTGTCTCCTCCAGTGGTTGAAAATAATTGGATCTTTTATTAGAACTCCTTCTCTTCTCCCTGATTTCTGGCTGCTAGAGTTTATTTATCCCTACAAAATTTTATGGTCCCTTTCAGAAGCTTCTCTAAATGTAGAAGCTACAGTGCTCGTTAATCCTCTATCTACCCTCCTCCTTGACCACCACATGCCTTTATTTTTGGACATTAATTGTCAGACTTTAGCTCATCTCCATGGGTAAGGGACTTTGTTCTATGCAGGATGACCCCTAGATGGCACATTAGCATTGGGAATGCAATAATTGACTGTGATAGATGATTTAGAGGGGCAGTTCATTACATGGGCTCCATCTTTGCCAAGCACCCCACAGTAAAATAATGTGGGAAGAAAAATCAGTTTAACACTGAGCGGGGCATTTCCAAAGGAGGAAATAGCTGGAAGAGGGGAAAGGACCGAGGCTTAGAGGAACTGTAGTAATGCAGAGGAAAGGGGAATAAGCTCTCATATTTCTCTACAGACACGAGAGTGACCAGATGTCCTGATTTTATAGGGACAGTCCTGATTTTGGGGGCTTTCTTATATAGGCGCCTATTACCCCCAATCCTAATTTTTTACACTTGCTATCTGGTCAACCTAACAGACACTAACCCTAGTTTATGCTTCTGAGCCTCAGCCTGCCTTGGGAAATGCATGTTGCAGCTGTCAGCCTCCTGGTGGGGCAGGTGAGACTGGGGGAGATGCCCCCAGTCTCAGTCAAATCATCTGTAAAGGTTTTGCCCCCTCTTCACCAGCATGTAGCCTATTCTCAGCAGTAGCCAGAGGGCGGGAGGGAGTTGCTGCTGCTGACTGTGGAATCCTTGCAAGTTAGTGATGATTCTTATTGAAAGAATGGAGGAGAAATTTCTTCTTTATGATGACAGCTTTGCCTTTGTACCCAAAACAGTCCAGGTTTCCAAGTCCTTCAGGCCATCTCCTTCATAAAAAAGGTACAAGCGAGTATAATGGAAGGAGAGAAGAAGTAGACTGAATCCAGCCCCTGCCATCTGGGGAGGGAATTTGTTCTTGCATCTTTGTGAGATTCTACATACCGTGCTGGGCTGTGGAGGTGCACTAAAACCCCATGGGCCAGCGCGATTACTCTGCGCATAGGGGAACATAAGAACAGCCCTACTGAGTCAGACCAGTGGTCCATCTAGCCCAGTATCGTGTCTTCAGACAGTGGCCAATGCCAGGTGCCCCAGAGGGAATGAACAGAACAGGTAATCACCAAGTGATCCATCCCCTGTCACTCATTCCCGGCTTCTGGCAAACAGAGGCTAGGGACACCATTCCTGCCCATCCTGACAGGGAAGCTGGGAGGGAGACACAATCCTTTTTCAGAATGAAACTATAGTTCTTAGATAAAAGTGTACTGAACAAATTGAACCAAAAGTTCTCATTTTTATGGCATCTACCCTGAAGCAAGAGCTGCAAAATATGCGAGACCAGATTTCCTCACCCGGGAAAGCATGCAGCTGTTTGAATCCAGATGGCAGCATCATGAAAGCTCCCTGATTTTTGACTGTATCTGTCATGTACATACGTGTCTGTGTTTGAGTGGGTGTACAGGAGTGTGTGGAGCAATGGGATGGCATGAAGTGCATATGCAAGAGCTGGAAACCGGTCAGAGTGCCCAGTGTGAATGGGTTGCACTGCATATCAAGAGGAGACAGCAAGGATCTGTGAGGAGTTGACACAGAGGGTACAGCCATGCCCTGCTATCACAAAGCTAAGAGTGGTACCAGAATCCATCGTATATCTTTGCACTTTTCATCTGTAACTCCCAAGGTGCTTTATCCTGGTGGATGAACTTCATTAGCCCATTTTACAGATGTGGAGACAGAGAGGGTAAGGAATTTGCCCAAGATCACAACAAGGGCATGGCAAAGTCAGGATTAGAACCCAGGAGTCCTGAGTCCCACCAGAATAGTCAGTCCATAGACCACAGCTGCTCCTTTTAGTCCGTGGTTGAAACTTAGCTCTTTGTTGAAGCTGTAATGTTTCTTCCTCTTAGCATCTGAGCAGAATCACAACAGTCCCCGGAAATGGGAGAACATCAAACAGTGTTACAGAGAACTGCTCAAAGTCCAGGTACTTAATTTTTTAAGTCTCATTTCGTCCAGCAGCACAGGGTTGGACCCAGACCAGGGAACAGAAATGCTCTTAAGGCTACTATTTATCTCATTTTCTTCCCAATGAGCAACTATTGATTTGCTCCATAAAGGGATGTATGTTGATTAAACTGTAAATGTTTATTGAAGAGCGCTAACAGGACAGTGTGGTGGATCTGTATGTGCTGGAGAGAGTGCTCTCTTCTCAGCCTCCTCTCCATTCTGCTCAGAGCTGACACTGCTGCAGGGCTCTGAGGCTCATGCTTTCCCTTCTAGCCAATAACATTTTCACAGCTTGGTTTATCTCACAGGCAGATGGCCGCTTTGTCCTGCAGAGAGAGAGAGAATGCAATTCCTCCAGTGATAAATACTGCAGAATCCCAAACACAGAGGACAGGAAGGGCTGCAGCTTCCTTGTGCCCTGATGTGCAGACCACATTGCTGTGCTCCCAACAGCTGGACTTGTAGGATTTCGATAGACCTGGCCACCACAATAGGAGCAGATTTCCCCACTTTGCACCAGAACTGGTGCAATTGTTTTGCACAGGCCAGGGAGAGGATGCAGGGGGTTGCATGCCCTTCTCTGCTGAGCTCTATTGCCATGTGCATCGTTCTGTCCTCCACACACGGAGCAGTTCCACAGCCATTGGGCTGGAGCAATCTCTGCAGTATTTCACTCCCATCCATGCACATCTGCACGGCACCTGGCCCCACTCTTTGAGCTGAGTGCTGGGCAAGTTAGTTGTTCCTTAGTGAGTAATAGTCCAGATAGCTGAGTCACTAGAGATGTGCAGCAGCTGGCAGATTTTACTGCAGAGACTCAGGCCGTCAGCATAGGGGAATTACTTAGCTGGGTGGGATGATTTAGTGGGCACAGCATCTGTCTAGCTACACGCAGGCCTGCATCCCAGCAGAGTATATGGGGCTGAGAATCTGGGCTCTAAGCAGTTTGCTGCATGAGGCCCTCTGAACTACTTGGATATTAAAGATTCCATGACGTTACTTGTCAGGGTCAAGGTTAGCTCTGGTGCCAGTGGCTAATATTTACTTTTCCTTTTTCTGGTTGCTCTCTTCCACCCCAGGGACCGGGGCTTCCCTGCTGCTTCAGGATCCCCTGAGCCAAGAGGCACTCACTGTTATTGCAGGCAGGGAGAGAAGCCACTCAAATAGCATCCAGCAAAGCTCAGCACATTCCCCATGCAGCACTAAAGCACCAGGGCATTTTTGTGGAACCTATTGGGCCCAGGGTCAGCAGGATCCTGTGGCTTCACTGCAACCCATTGGCAGAGGGTGTAGCTGTTGCTCAGTGGAACAGCAGGATACAAGCACTGTCAGTGTATTCTCTTTTGGGATTTCCCCATGGAGAATAAGGAGCAGGCTTTGAACAGCCATGTTCTGCTCTGAGCAGCAGGCATTGAGGTGCATTCACTGAATTTGCAGGCTGAATTCCACCGGGAGTGGTGCCAGATGGCAGCTGTGTAGCATTAGGGGAACCTGGTGCTGGACTGGGGAGGCCCAGAATAGTGAGTTTAAATGACACTGGATACACAGAGACTTCCAATGCTCTGGCCAATGAGAAGTCTGCATGGTCATTCTGTTACGATGTGGCCTGTAACCAGACAGTGACTCCATGGCGGTGGAGCGTGACTATCCCAATGGCTACTTGTTGCTTTTTGTTTTTCCTTGTTCAAGGAATTGTCAAACTGGTCTGCACCCATCTGCCAGTACAGACGCTAACGGATGTTGGCAGCAGGCAGGGTGCAACCCAGGTGATGGGAGCAGGCAAATTGCCTGGGGCTGTTTAGGTGAGTGATGGCACTGTGTCTAGAAAGCTTGTTCTGAGCCGACGAAGTGTCTGTTAGCAAGCAGGTTCCTGGGTTGATGTGTGCTGCGTCTTCGTGCTTAATTACAAAGCCTAGCAGAGCTGGTGACCTCCAGCTGGAGTTCTGAGCTGGCTTTTGCTTTTCTGTATTTAGCAATGCTCCATGAGTTTGCATTAGGGAGGGGAGTGATGTATCATTGTTTCTCCTGTCCACAGCATACATTGGACTTGGTGTGTCCCTTCCCAGCACCAACTTTCTCACAGTTCCAGACTGACCCCTAGCTCAGTATCGCAGCTGTGTGTAACCCACAAGGTGAGCCTGTCTGCTGCATGCTTGCCAGGGCAGGAGAAGGAAACAGCAGAGCAGAAGGATGGTGAGTTAGCCTCTGTCTCGGTGTTTCCCAGCCCCAGGGGGGGACACCTTGTCTTTGCACTGGCTTCTCTCTTATAGTTTGTCTTTTAAGAAGTGTTTTGTGGGAAATATTTAAATTGCAGCAGCTAGAGGCGTGAGATGCTCTAATAGCTGGGATTCTGTGTGGCCCCCTATGTAATATTGTGACTTTGTTGCTTCATCTGCCTGATGCTCCATTAGGTCAGAGCCCTGACGATCCCTTGTTGGATAAGCTGTGAGTTCCTCCAGCTCTTTCGTTCTAGGTGATGCATGTGCGCCGCTCCCCCACTTGTTCGCTGCTTTTATACTGTGGGCAGCGAAGCACAAGTACCAATGCCCTGCAAAGAACCACCATGCTAATCTTTGCCTGCTGCTTCTGCGTCTCTCCCAGGGGGAGAAACTGTGGGTGCTTCACTTGTTCACTCATCCTGTGTTACTGTGAATTCCCCTGAATCTGTGGCCTTGACAATCCGAGTGACCATCTTAGCAGCTGCTGGAGCATGAAGGGGGTTGGACTAGATGACCTCCTGAGGTCCCTTCCAACTCTCGTATTCTATGAAGCAGAACTGACCAAATAGTTAAATCATTACACCAGAGGAATTCTTGCCCTTTGAGGAGCGGTTCTGCCTACATTCTTCTCCCTAAAATCCCAATTTAATTCCCTTCTGGAACAAGACCACTACCGTTCGGCAAGTGCCTGTTGCAAAGCAATAACAGCCTCTGTAGAATTCCAGTTAAAGCAGCTCCTTAAACAGCAAGTACGTATGTAGATTATACCATGGTAAGTGTCCTTGTAAATGAAGGGAACAGCTTGGTGCGAACAGACTAATCCCCTTCCTCACAGCCTAGAGATGGGCTCAGCTGGTCTCTGGTGAAGCTCACTACGGAGCTGTCACTGAAGCAGGAATGCTGCACAAAATACAGGTGTGGCATACCTGATTTTTAGTCAGAATGTGAAAATCTCCATGGGCAGATGACGCTCCCAGCTGTGAGCCTGTGCCTTTTGCAGTTAATTCAGTGCTTGGTGGATTTGCTGGCTTGAGAGCAAAGCCCTCTCTGTATTTTTAGCTACAAAACAAATACAGATTTTGCCCACTCTGCCCCATCAGTGTGTCTGGCCCTGCCCAGGAGCGGGTTCCGCCTCCAGAAGCTAGGCAGTCATTGCACTCCCTGCTGAGGCAGCCCACCGGGGCTGGTGACAGGGTGTCTCCTGATGGAAGCCCTATGGTCCTACTACATCCCACCCCAGGAAAGGAGCAACAGAGGTGGGGCCTGCAGGTCTGACTAGAGGCCTTATGGAAGCAGCCAATGAGAGCCCAGCAGGCTCTGGTAAAAGGAGCTGCAGGGTGATAGCAAGACCGTTCTGAGCTGGCACCAGAGAGTAGGGGTGGGGCAGGGTAGGCCGTGCCTTGCCTCACCTAGCCTCTCTGGCCACAGGTACTCAAGAGACAACCAGAGCTTGGTTCTGTCTGCTTCTGCATAAGGCAGAAAAGCGAGGCCCTAAGAACTTCAGCCCTGAGCTAAGGGTGAAGATGAAGGGCCAGATGGGAAGAGGCAGCAAGAGGTTGCTGTTCATAGGGTCCTTGGGTTGGAACCCAGAGTAGTGGGTGAGCCCAGGTTCCCCCCTCCCCAGCCACCAATGAAGTGGTGTAAACCCCAGGAAAGGGGGGGCAAGCCTAAACCAAGCCCTGAGAAGGGGACAAGGCTGCTTTGGAAGCTTGAGCCAAGGAGTGCAGACAGAGTTGGGGCTCAAGACTCTGGTGATGGTAGATGGTTTTGTTGACCCTTTTGCTACCCTGGAAGGGGTTAATTTTGACTGGGTGACCCAGCCAGAGGGCCGAGTCACTTAAGATCCACCAAGCGAGGTGGTCAACCTGCAGGGGGCACCAGGAGTGGGACGAGGGCCACCGTATTGCATAGGTCAGTGACAGTATTGCCAGGTGGGCAGGTGCTAGAAGCTACCAGCTTTCTCCACACAGGCCAGGAGCCAACTGGGAGGTGGTAACACCACCCAGTCCCTACCCAGGCTGGGCTGGAGTTGATGTCCTGGAGCAGCAGGAGGGTTCAGTATGCAGTCCCCTAAGCCACTCGGTCCCATAACCTGGGTTGTACCTGATGTGTCCCTGAGGTTTCTGGGGTACTGGGCAGCATATGACTAGCAGCTCATCATTATGTGTGTGGTGCAGTATGTCCCTGCTCAGCAGAGCTCATTGCTTGATTCTGCACCGGTGAGAAAGATTAGCAAAGAAATTGAAGCCCAGTGAACCCCCTAGAAAGTGCATATGTCTGGGCTAGGGAGAAGGAGAGCCTGGCTCTGTTGCATGTGGATGAGTTTCTCTCTAATGTGAGACGCTCAAGAACGTTTCAAGATCTCGTCCATCCTACATCCATTACAACTGTCAGATTTATGAACGAGACCCAAATATCCTTCCCTCGTGCTCTAAAGTCATGGGAGTGTAGGGGATGGTGTGGACTCTGCGGCATGTTCAGATTCCCAGCAGAACTTCCCTCCTCAGCCTGTCCCAGGACAAGGTGAATTTCCCAAGCAAATTGGCCTAGGAGAAGAAGCAGAGGGGCAGCCATAGATTATAAAGATGATATATTTGCTTATGCGGTAATTTTACAATCCTTATTACTTCCTTTGGCTTTGAGGCCCTCATGGTAGCACTAAAATGAGCTGCTGTGTGATTTCCAACAGCCATAAACACAAATCTTTTCAGTTCACTGAGTCAGTCCCTTGCCACCCTTTGCCAATGACTCAGATCATTCCTGTAAATATACATTACCTCAGTTGCTTTGCTCGAACTCCACCAGCTGCTTGTTGGCACATGCTTGACAGGCTGGGAGCAGAGTGCTCCTGCAGCCTCTTGGCCGCTATTAATGAGTTCCTCACTGCTTCCCATGCTGCTGGAAGGTCCAGGTGCCTTCAGCAGATGATGGCGGCAGCAGTAAAGCAGAGTTGAACCAGCAAGAAAGAGCTAAACACCATCTGAGGCTTTGTAAGTTCTAGCACGTCCCTGAAGGGCATGGATCATAATGACCCAATTCCAACTCATCTTTCTTGGTACAGAGAGATTTTCTTCAGATGAAATCTCCTTCAAAAGGGTTTTTATTAACTTGCCTATAACTTATGTGCAACCCTAGGAATAACTGCTCTGCTAAACTGGCCTGTTCATCACTTTTAAGGTGCAGTTTCACATTATGTTTAATGTCTCTTTAGAAGACTTATATGTAATTCATCCTAGTATTTAGAAAAGTCTCCCAGAGCCTTACTCAGATTTACTGTCCATAACATTTCATCTGGCACTGACTGTTGCAGGACCCAGGCTGGGAGCTTGTATCGACCACTGGGCTGTGATTGGTGGCTCGCCAAAAGACTTTCCAGGATACAGAAATCATTGTGTCCCGCTCAATTAATATCTAATGGGCTGCTGTGCGTTTGTCCCTGACCCCACTGTTGGCTGGGGGAGGCTTCGCTCAGTGGAGTCAGGAACGTATTTTGCAAAGCAAGACTCATCCCTTTTTGAAAAAAAAATTTAATTAACTTAAAACAAATGCACAGGAAGTGCTGGCCCATTAGCAGTCTTGGCTTCCTGAGATGCAGCCTTGCTAACTGCGCAGCGTGTTGGCATGAGTGACCTGCACACAATGCAGCACCCCATTTGCATTTAAATTAAAAAATATATTTTACAAATAAAGATTTCATTAAGCCCTGTTTGTCTTGCCAGGCATGTGAGCCATTTAACTCTTTGTTGTATTTCATAGACTACATTTCGGACTGGTGTTAACATCTTAAACAACCCTGGGCTAGGCTAACTTTTCCTGCTAGTGGAAATCTTTCTCCTGCAGTGGCTGTCATGCAGAAATTCACCGGGGAATAGTGAAAAGGAGGCAATCAGCTCTGGTTTAGGGTCTGGTAGACAAGACCAAATCTGGCTCGGGAGCTAGGTTCATGCTCAGCAGAACTCTGACTATGTGAGCTGTTCTCAGGAGTGAATTGTTAGCTCGTACCCTGCAGACATCCAGGAAAAAACCTTTTGAGAGTTGCTTCCAACTCCGGCCCAAACCCTTAGAGTCACCTTAACAATCTTGGGTATGTCCCTTAGCCTCTTACTACCTCGCTCCTCCAGCTGTCGTGGGGATGACAGAACTGCCCTGCCTCCCAGTGCTGGGTAGGTAAGTATGTTAACAATTATGAGGCATTCAGCGTGTGCAGTCCTGGGAGCCAGAGAAGCACCTGAGAGAGAAGCATAAACAGGATTTAAATCCAAACTCCCCTTGTTTCCTCACCTACGTTATTTACCACCAAACAGTTACTGGGCTCCAGTATTCACTTGCGTAGCAGAGGACTTGCTGCTGGACTCTCTGGATGAAATTTTCTGGCCTGTGTTAGGCAGCGAGTTGGACAGGGTGACCGAAGCGGGCTCTTCCGGCCTTGCGCTCTGTGAGGCAGAATCTTTATTTTCCGATGTGCCTTCGTTTGGAATTGAGCCAACTCTACGGCACAGAACATAAGAACGATCAGGCCGGGTCAGACCAAAGGTCCATCTAGCTCAGTGTCCTGTCTGCCGACAGTGGCCAGAGCCAGGTGCTTCAGAAGGAATGAACAGAACAGGTAACCGAGTGATCCATCCCCTGTTGCTCTCAGAGAACAGCATCCCGCTGGTTAGGGCACTAGCTTGGGACCAGGACACCCAGGTTCAGTTCCCTGCTCCACCATAGACCTTGGAGAAATCACTTAACCTCTCTGTGCCTCATCTGTGAAATGGGGATCATAGCGCTATCCAGTCCCTCCGAGGTTGTAAGGGTAAATGCTATACGTGTGAGATGTGTATGGCAATGGGACCGACAAGAACCTTGGTCAGATAGACCCCAGCCCCTCCTGGGCAAATTCCAGAGGACATTTCCCTGCTAGCCTCTGCTTCCAGGCAATGAAATAATCTCTGGGCTAATAGAGCCTTGGCTTGTGATGGCCTTGTAAGTGAAACTTGTCTTCTGCCTGGTTTTTCACCCTGGTCATAAAATACAGGAAAGGCACGAATTGCATTTCCCTCTTCGTCTCTTGTGCTCAGACATCTGAACAAACTGCTTTGCATAGTCTACCATTTACCAACAGACTTTCCTGATCATCTCTGGGTTGCAGTGCCTCCTAGCACAGCCTCTCTGACCCACACAGAGCAAGGAGCCTTTGTGCAGGCAGTCCCTGGTCTCCACATGTTCCAGGCCTGAGGCATTGGCTCCTCACTGCGTTCTTTGCAGAGAGGTGCAGATTTTCTCGCTGCTGCTGCTTAGTTCACTGGAGAGTTCCAAAATGACACTAACTAGTAAGTTCTGCCCCATGCCACCGAATATACAGTAGCAGTGAGTGTGCAATGCCAGAGGGCCTTGTATGCCACTTCCGTGGAAGACAGAGGTCCCAGCTCTGTCCAGGCCTGGGCCATGCTATGCAAAAGTCAAACCAATGGCTGTTGGCATTGTATAGCCAAAAGCAACTGGATGGAAGAAACACCTTATTTTATTCAATAAAATAACTGTTAGAGGACCAATAGCACTACTCCCAAGGAGTCGTCCACAGAATGAAGGAGAGAGGAAATTACAGAGTGAGCAGTGAGATGAGTGGCCAAAGGCCAAGGTCACTTCTCCTCCATCCAAGATGTTCCTCTTTTGAAAGATCAGGGAGTAGGTCTCCAGCTGGAACCCTCGTTTAGCTTGTCTTGGCTGGCAGACTGATCCCCTGGAAGGGATGCAGCGTAACTGTGGGCTCTCCTGTTGGCTTTCCCCAGTCCCTGGGACAGCGTTGCTCACTGAATGGGCCTCGCTGACTGAAACCTTAATCTGTGCTCTCTTGAAATGTTAATTATTGAGTTATGTAACTGATGCCATAGTGCTGGAGTAACTCATGTTAAATTCAACATGGTGCAAAGTAAATGAAGGCAACAAGCTGTAGCGTAACCTGACGTGATAGCAAACACTCAAGTGGAACATGTGTGCCCAGCCTAGGAATGAGCCTACCAATCCCACTGGGATCCAATATCTGACTCGCGGGCCATGGAAACTGATTCTCTTGTCTAGCTATCTGCAAACCACTGCTGTGTAGACATGTGTCTGGGAGCTAATATCGTCCTTTACTTTGGCACAGGTCCCTGCCTGAGGAGGCTGTCAGAGCTCCTAAGACCTGTTTCTAACAGCTTGTAACTGGTCTGTCCTGTCTGGGTGCGTTTATCCATGATCACTGAACTGTCCCCTTTTTCACCTGCTGTTCTCTGTGTTGGCACGATTGTGTTGGGGACACTACCTTATCTCTAGACAGCACCTCAGTGTGCTTCTCACAACAGGTGCTCAGATTACTTAAATCCTGTTACACTCCTGAGGCTGAGTTCTCCTGCAGCCTCACTGCTAAGGAGCACCCTGCTCTAAAATACTTGCTCTCGTGTCCAATAACCACTTGTCCCTGTGTGCTGAGCACCTTTCTGTTGCAGTCACAGTGAAAAGAGCAGAGTGATGCACATGAAATGTTAACCAAAGCGTCTCTGGCTTGGATGGTTTCTGCCCGCCCACAGTGATGGCACTCGGTACCTGCAGCCCATCCAGGCTGTCGGGTGTCATCTGCTCTGTCCTGCTCAGTGCTGCCCAGGCCTTGCAATGGCATCCTTCGTACATGTGAGGTCATGCTGAGCTGTATGTGTGAGATCATGAGGAGGGGGCCCAGAATTGCAGGAGCCCCCCCCCATGGGACACCACTGCCTGCTCACTCCACTTAGAAACCTGCCTGTGGTCCTGGAGCGGGTGATGTGGGGAAGCAGTATCGCCTGCCTCCTTATCCACAAGCTTCCTTTAAGCCACTAGACCTATAGTGACCCACATTAGCTTCCAACCTGCCCTTAGCCCACTCAGTGCATACTGTGTATACTGCCATCACCTGTCTCAAAACCCTGTTGCTGCTCTAAAGCTAATCCTGTCTGGTGGAGAACTGAGTCTCTCTATATGGTGCTAGGTTTCTACATTGCCCCTAACTGGGCTCCTGCACCCTCACTGGGGAAAAAGGGGATTTGCTGAAGTCCGATGATGGAAGCATTTTTACCACAATAGCCTAGTGTAGGGATTTTAAAGAAGCTTATGTCATGCAGAAACGCTCCAGCATTTCTTCATGGCAGGGTGCTTACCCAAGGGCTCCGAATCCTTTTTCTCTGGTGTTTGTGCACTAAAGTGGTTCATAAAATGCAGCTGATAGTATTTAAAAAAAAAAAAAGTCTAGTCAGTGCTGGGGCCTCAGTCACTTGCCCTCAGTTTTTAATTATAAATTTTGAGAGACAATAGAATCTTAACGAGATCTTATCTGTCGAGTTCCTTGTAGTGCTTTGTGTGGCGGCAGCCTGCTCATCTGCATTCCAGTGAAGGGGCTAGTTCTCTCAGATGATGAGCTCAGCGCTCTGATTGTGTGATAGATTTCTCCACAGTATGATTATTAACACAACGGTTTTTGTGAGCAAAACTGAATCATTGACATCAGATCAAATTAAAGGTGGGGAATATGCAAACCTCTATAGATGAAGTGATCTTGTTAAAGAGAGAGTGCCCTGCAAGACTGTGTTGGGTCTAATTGGCTTGAGCCCAGCCAGAGTGAGCGGAGGCGTTAACAGTAACAGCATCTGCTCAGACGGAAGGCCAGATGGAAAGGTCACTTTCCAAATGCTGTTTCTCAGTGCTCGGTATTGATCAAAGGCTCTTGCTCCACTCTCATGGCCAGGCCGAGGGATCTGCATCCATTAGCCACTGGCACGCTGCCACGTTGACTTCCCTCGCTTCTGGCATTAGGTGGTGCTAACTGTGCACATTCCCTTAAATGTCTGTATCTAGGGCGTCCCCCACTCCACCGCAAGGTGCTGGGATGCAAGACAACGTTACCAGTGCTGGACTGGATGGCTTAGAGATTGGGCTGCTTAGTCACCAAACTGGCCATGCCTGAATGTTGTTGCCCTTTGAGGATGGCTGTTCTGCAGCGTGGAGGGTCTCAGTTCAGCTCCTTAGTGCCATTCAGACTGATGTACTAGCTGGCACTGTTGACAGTTCCAGCAGAAAGACCAGGGTGGCTGGCTTGAGGTTACTGAGGCACCTGACGGGGCAGTTTGTGGAGGGGGAGGTTTGTGTTGGGGTTGTGCTGGGAAAGTGTCTAGGGCTGTCAAGCCAGCATGAAATCCACACCTGTAGACGAGAACCTACAAAGAGCTCCCTGAGCAGAGCTCATCAGCATTCCTGTCCCTGGCTTGTAAATCCTATAGAAGGTGCCATTCTCTGGTTATGCTGCTGCTTCCTGTGGCCTCTGGCAAATCACTCCCAAAGGTATTAGAAAATACTGGCTCTTTTCCTATGCCATTGCCACTCTCTTCCATAAGGAGCCTGCAGCATGTTCAGCTGTTAACTTCAGGGAGCTCTCCCAGTACAACTGCACATAAGCTATGAAACCCTAGGTCACTCAGGGATGATAGGCTGCTTCTTGCTGAGTGCTCGAACTTGCTGCATTTTGATAATGCAGAGAGGCAGTGTTCCTGGAGCACAGAGCAAGTCAGACACTAAGGTGTAAGTGCAAAACCCCCAAATGCTAAAAACTGGCATAGGAAATCAGACCCCTGGTCTGTGTAGCCAAGTCTCCTGTCCCTGGTCAGTACAGGATGCTTCAGAGGAGGGTGCAAGAAAACACCCTATTGAACGATTACAGAATAACCTTGCCCGTAGAAGTTAGTTCCGACCCCTGTCCAGGCAGTATTTGGATTATACCCTGAGATGGGAAGGTTTATATCCCCATATATACTCTGTCCTTTCTTAAGTGACATACAAAATGTGCAATGACTGCCTAGGAAGGAGTACTGCAGAAAGGGATCTGAGGCCATTGTGGACCACAAACTAAATATGAGTCAACAGTGTAACACTGTTGCAAAAAAAGCGAACATCTTTCTGGGATGTATTAGCAGGAGTGTTGTAAGAAAGACACGAGAAGTGATTCTTCTGCTCTACTCGGTGCTGATTAGGCCTCAACTGGAGTATTGTGTCCAGTTCTGGGCGCCACATTTCAGGAAGGATGTGGACAAACTGGGGAGTCCAAAGAAGAGCAACAAAAATGATTAAAGGTCTAGAAAACATGAGCTACGAGGGAAGACTGAAAAAATTGGGTTTGTTTAGTCTGGAAAAGAAAAGACTGAGAGGGGACATAACAGTTTTCACGTATGTAAAAGGTTATTACAAGGAGGAAGAAGAAAAAATGTTTTTCTTAACCTCTGAGTTTAGGACAAGAAGCAATAGGCTTAAATTGCAGCAAGGGAGGCTTAGGTTGGACACTAGGAAAAATTCCTACCTGCCAGGGTGGTTAAGCACTGGAATAAATTGCCTCAGGGAGGTTGTGGAGTCTCCATCATTGGAGATTTTTAAGAACAAGTTAGATAAACACCTGTCAGGGATGGTAGACAATACTTAATCCTGCCACGAGTGCAGAGGACTGAACTAGATGACCTCTCAAGTTCCCTTCCAGTTCTATGATTGTGTTCTCCTAATCTTGACACCTGCCTATTCTTCTAAAGAATCCTATCAAGTTCCTGGACTCAGTGATACCTTGTGGCAGAGAGTTCCACATGTTCACTGTGTCTGATTCCTCTTACCACTTTTACTGCTGTTGTCTTCCAACATCACTGAATGTCCCATTGCTCTTATATCCTGCAAATGGCTAACCAGATATGGCTAACTTGCTGTTCTTTCCTATGTAATGGAAGTGAAAGTCCTGAGAGAGATGGGAAGGGAATTTTTTCTGTTCCTTCCTCCCTGCCTACCCCTTTTCTACATTGTCTGAGCCACTTCACTTTATAAATCTCCTTCCCATTACACACAATGTTTCCTTGGCATTCTAGGGCCTGTATTGATTTATAATTGCATAAAGTCTGAATGGCATGATTCATGATCCCATAGTCTCTTCTGCACCAGATGGGAATTTCCCATAGAACTCCCATCACAACTTAAAAAAAGAGTGTGTGATGTGAGTTGTTCTTAAATTATCTGGGATCATACGTATCCAACCAATGAGACTGTTCCAAAGAAATCAAGAATATAAAAACAGCTATACTGGATCAGACCAAAGGTCCATCTAGCCCAGTATCCTGTCTTCCAACAGCGGCCAATACCAGGTGCCCCAGAGGGAATGAACAGAACAGGGAATTATAAAGTGATCCATCCCCTGTTGACCATTCCCAGCTTCTGGCAAACAGAGGCTCGGGACACCATACGTGCCCATCCTGGCTAATAGCCACTGATGGACCTATCCTCCATGAACTTATCTAGTTCTTTTTTGAACCCTGTTATAGTCTTCGCTTTCACAACATCCTCTGGCAAGGAATTCCACAGGTTGACTGTGTGTTGTGTGAAGAAACACTTCCTTTTGTTTGTTTTAAACCTGCTGCCTAGTAATTTCTTTTGGTGACCCCTAGTTCTTGTGTTACGAGAAGGAGTCAATAACACTTCCTTATCTACTTTCTCCAGACCCGTCATGATTTTACAGACCTCTACCATATCCCTCCTTAGTCGTCTCTTTTCCAAGCTGAAAAGTTCCAGTCTTATTAAACTCTCCTCATACGGAAGCTGTTCCGTGCCCCTAATAATTTCTGTTGCACTTTATTGATCCTTTTCCAATTCCAATATATCTTTTTTGAGACGGGGTGACCACATCTGCACGCAGTATTCTAGATGTGGGCGTACCATGGATTTATAGAGAGGCAACATTTTCTGTCTTATGATCTATCCCTTTCCTAATGATTCCCAACATTCTGTTTGCTTTTTTGACGGCAGCTGCACATCGAGTGAATGTTTTCAGAGAACTGTCCACAATGACTCCAAGATCTCTCTCGAGTGCTAACAGCTAATTTAGACCCCATCATTTTATATGTATAATTGGGGATGATGTTTTCCAATGTGCATCACTTTGCATTTATCAGCACTGAGTTTCATCTGCCATTTTATTACCAGTCACTCAGTTTAGTGAGATCCCTTTGTAGAAGACAAGGGATGGCTTGCTCAATGAGGGCTTCCCTTGTGAAAGTCTGGAAAAACCATGACTTCCAAAAACATACAAAGATTTGACTGGTAAAAAACTTAATTTTTTCCATAGCAATCCATACATGTGAATCATGGGAAACTGATGCTGCTGGCAAGAAGAAAATTGAAGCTTTGGAGATTTAGTGCTGGTGAAGATGCTTGCTTATCGCCTGGATGGAAAAGTAAACAAATGTATGTTAGAAATACTACTGGAAAGAAGCAGACCCTGCTGTCAGGAATCAACAGGCACAAACTTTAGTTACATCAGGCACAGAGATGGAAATAACTTTCTTGAGAAAATTATCATGGAAGGAATGGTGGCAGGTCATTGTAGGGGACGATCGGTGAGGGAGATGGGTAGATGATGTGTGGTGGGCCACTGGGAGATCAGCTGTTGAGTGCTTGAAGCTACAGATTGGGTCAAGAAGGTTTCCAAAAATTCTGCTGTGATGTCACCGATATTCAGATGTGAATAAACGGATTTTACTTACTTAGCAATAATCTGATCTATAGAGAGATTCTGTGGGAGGAGAAGCATGTTCCATGTGTAATTACCGGCTATGATGATACCCCAGATTCAAGGCCTTAGTTGTGTCTTAGTTGACATCACACGTCTCCCTGACCTCTTCTTCCATCCCACACTTTCTCACTCCCTTCTTCCAGGGTCCAGTGAAGCAGGTGGGAAGTGCTGACTCATTCAACTGGTCTAGTAGCAAATGCTACTGCTGCTAAAGCTCTTTTAAATACAATGACGTCTCTGTCCCTTCAGCCTTGGCTGGTAGCAAGGTGGGATGCAGAGTGATCAGAAACCTGAGTGCTGGACTTTCTTAGCTATATGGCTTCAAGCAACACCCATTAGGAACCCCAGCGTACCAAGAAATGGCTAATGAGGCCCCAATGCCTGTGGTGCTTCAAACACACACCAGCAAAAGCTGCCCTCCTCCCACATGCTTCGCACAGGGTCTAACGTCTAGTTGGCTGAAATTGACAATGGGCCAGAGGCACAGAATTTAGGGCATTTGGAAGAGGTGAGAGGAACGCAGTGGTAGCCAGACTGGGTCAGACCCAAGCCCAGTAACCTGTTTCAGATGGTGAAAGCACCAGATGCTCCAAAGGAAGGTGCACGAACTGTAGAGTGGGGAGATGTGGAATTAAGGGATCCTCCTCATCTGTAGTAGTCAGATTCTTAACCCCGGAATCATGAGGTGTTACAGCTTTTCCAAAATGTTTTTAAACATTAACAGTTACAGCTCAGTCTCTGGATGTTGGTATGATCTATATAAATGTCCAGTCCTTCTGTGAACAAGGCATTAGCTCTCTCAGCTTCATGCTTCACTGCTCCTCTGTTCACTCTTACTCACCAGGTAGTGACACTTGCCTAGGAGGCCAAGCCATAGAGCACCTGTTCCCTGCACAATGTGATGCTTGTGCTGTCTGACTGCTACTCGTCTACCCCAGAGCTGACTGCTTCAGTGGCACTGCGTGTATATCACTGGAACATCCCTTTGGATCTTTGGAGACGAAGGCACTAGAGATGTGAGGGACGTTTTATAGGAAGATTTTTCAGGGTTAGTACACATCAGGGAGAGATTTCCACCGAGCACAGTGGAATTCTCCTGCAGTGTCTCCTGCTGCTAATGCTGTCATGCTAGAGGGAACAGGAATCCTAAGTGCTCTTCTCTTCCTTGCAGTTGGTAGTACCTGGCCTTTCCTGCATGATCTTTCCTTTCCTTTTGGCTGCCCTTCACTCACTACTTAAGCCTGACAGCTGATTTCACTCTCACTGTTACAGAACAGGAAGTTTTTGACAACTGCCTTTGCCATTATTCTTTCCTTAATGTTGTTGTTGTTTTCGTGTTACTGTCAAATCGCATCTTATTAAAGTTCCTTCCCATCCTGTTGGCAACAGCTGAAGAGAATGAATGGACACACATCTCCACCCCCTATATGGGGAAATTGCCTTTTATTATTGATGATAAAATGCTGCTCTGGGAGAATGTGAAACTGCTGCTTATCCAGGTCAAGAGCCAGAGAACCAATCCTCTGGCCATGGACTTCCCGCACTGCAGCAGCTCTTAGTGCAAAGCAGGCTTCAGTGCGGGTACCCCAAACACCAGGCTGGATGTGCATAGTGCGAGTTATGTGCCTGTCCCTCTGTCCTGAGCACCACATGGGAGGGGTGAGGCAAATAAGTTGGTGACTCTGACTTGCTGATTCTGGGCAGTTTGTCAGTCTTCCCACTGCTGGGGAATTTGGCTCTGCATCAGGAAGGACGACTCCTGCAAGAGATGACCAAGCCACGACCAGCTCAGGTTGGGGTAATAGCACCTGTTAGTCAGCCACAGGCAGTGAAGGATGCAGCAAAGGCAAATATTTGCTATGGGAGCTGATGCATTTAAATTGTACTGAACATGGTTACCATGCTGCTGGTGTTTAAACAGGTGGTGAAAGGCATGGCATTGTAAACAGTGAGATGAGAGAGACAGATTAGAGTGCTCTCAGCAGGAGGCCTTTCCTTCTGGAATTAGTCCCCCATGGAAACCTGGCTTAGCCCAAACCTTGCCATATCTAGAATGCATTGAAAGACTCTCCACTCCCTGCCCAGATTCAGCTCTAAGCGCTCTGAAATCGCTGATGTTTCTCCATGTCTGCCCTTTGGGTTCTAGTGCAGGAGGCTGGGGTCATGGTGAATTTGCTCTTTGTTCATTTATTGCTTTGGGGTTCATTGTTCCCAGTCCAGACTGTGTAAAGTGGCACCTACAAACCACTGTGACAAGCACCATACAAATTCCTGCTAATGCAAATGCAATGCAAATGGGTCAGTCTGAAGAGGATCTCTAACTTTAATTGTATGTTCAGAAGGGTTTGGGTTGTTGCTGTTGTCATTAAGGTCATTTATATGGTTTTGAGCACATTTCTGCCCTGAAGACTCTCTGTTGGTCCCAATGTGCTTTCTTGGGACCCGTCAGCTAAAATAAGAGGAACCATTCTCTGAAGGTTAAGTATATATTCCCAGCATGGTCTGGCTTCAAACAGCCGAGGAAGGGCTGGTGTGCTAGGAGAGAGCCTGTTGTGTGTGCTTTTCAGCTCAAGTAGGGGGACTGGAAATCTCTTGAGGGAACTCTTAAGAGCTGCAGCACTCTTCAGGAAACTCAAGAGCTGGAGAAACATTATCTGTCCGTATGAGACGGACCAATGGCAGCGATGCTGCTGTAGAACTGGGTTCTGTGAATGATGGCACTGAGCCTAGGAATGGTTTTGGACTCAGAGGCCAATGTGTGGATTCATTCCACCACAGCCTTTGCTTGTTCTGCCCTTGGTCGTGTTTCTGTTGCAGGCACTTAATGCATTAAAAAAAAAAGTGTACAGTATGAATTGTTTAAAGTTGTGATGGGAGTTCTATGAAATTCCCATCTGGTGCAGAAGAGACTATGGGATCATGAATCATGCCATTCAGACTTTATGCAATTATAAAGAAATCGATACAGGCCCTAGAATGCCAAGGAAACATCATAAAATCTCCTTCCCATTACACACAAAGTGAAGCGGCTCAGACAGTGGAGAAAAGAGGTGGGCTGGGGGGAAGGAACAGATAAAAATCCCTTCCCATCGGTCTCCTCTTTTCATGATCTTGCCTTCATCTCACTGCACCCAAAGTTTCTGGTGCTTTCTCAGTGTGGTATTTTACAGGAAAGCAGCTGGATAGAAGGGAGCTGGGAGCTGCGACTCACATTTCTGTGAGCAAATTGGACTGGCTGGTGTCATAACCTTTTCAGAATGAGAGAATCATCATTGTCATTTTTAATCAAGGGTTTCACTGACAGATCCACTGGGGGAGTTTCTTAGCCCAGGAATCACAATGGTCCCTTCTGGCCTATGGATCTATGAAACTAAACAGAAGGGGCCAGATGTCCCCAGTGAGATAGCAAGTAGGAAGAAAACCACCCAGTCCACAAATGAACTGGGACTGTAAATGTCCAAAGGGGGGAGAAGCAAAGTCTCTTTGCAACCAAGGTCACTTCCCCCACAGCATAGTATAAAAAAAGGGAGCCTGTCTTGTGTTGGCCTCCTCCTTGCAAGTTTCCGTCGGCCCTGAGCACGGGGGGCAATCTGCCATGAACAGAGGCAGAGATGCCATTCCAGGTGTTTAGAAAAGATGGAAGCTCTCCAGGGCAGGGCCTGTCGCATTGTGTGTTTTGTGCAGGGAGGTCCTGATTCAGAGCTGTTAGGCACTGCTGCAATGCCAGCTGTAACTCGTGAGGTGAGGCACAATGTGGCACGGCCTCCCTAAGCTTGCCACAAGGCCCCTTCTTGGAGTACCTATAAGTCTCTGTTGCAGACCCACTACTGACTTGCTGCCCAGAGTGAGTCTTGCTGGCTTCTAGAGTAAATCCCCTTGTGGTGTTCTCTGCCCTGACCTCTCTCTCTCTCTGACTGTGAGCTCCCCAGGGCCAGTGCCATCCCTTCCCTCAGACCTGGAAGGTGCCTGACACAGGGTGGGAGTTATTGCAGGGAATTGACGAGCAGCAATGTATTGTCCGCTCCTGACTGAGTGGTATTGCAGTGGGTGGGAGGGGTATCACATCGCTACTTGGGGAGGAAGGGTGGGTGCTGCACCTTGCCTACGTCCAACAGGCACTGCTCTCTGCAGCTGTTCCCCCCTTGCTGTGCCTGCCTCTGCATAATGCACTAGATTCTGCTTGGGATCGAATGATGGTTGCGATTTATTTTTCTTCATCAGTGCTGAAGAAGGTGAATTAGCCAAGAGGAACTCACAGTAATAGTTTAAATTGCACTTGGCATTCAGTTTTCAGTTTGATTCAGTGCAATTAGATGCATCAGTGTGACCTTGGATATGAATAATGCAGCCATTCTGAATGGACTGTCTTGGATGTGATGACCCCAGGCTTACCTTGTCCAGTAAGTAACGATGACCAATGGTCTGGAAAAGGCTACTGGGGTAAATCACCCCAGATTCCACCCACCCAACCCAAGTACAGGTCAAGAAATCTCAGGCTAGCAGAAGACAAGTGAGGTGGCATTGTTAGCAGAAGGAATCTTCCCAGCTGCAACGATAAGACCCATGGTGGACAGGACCAGCAGGAACTGGGCTACGGGTCACTGCAGGTTGGCTGCTGCTGCTTCCTTTGGCTGAGGAGGAGGAGCTGGTGACACGAGGCTGTTTGACCTTTGGTGGGCATGGGGCTGTGTTGTGCTCCCCATCCTTCTTTAAGGACATTGATAGCTACCCTGCTTTCCTTTTGAGGATGGCCTATGTGATTCCAGGCAAAATAATGCTCTGGGTACAGAGAGTATTGAGGCCACCATGCAGTAATAGCAGCCTGTGTTCCTCAGCAGTCCCTCCTGCAGGGTTCCATGGCTTAGCCCAGCATGCCTGTAGCCTGAGTCTGAGAGAGCTGAGACCTCTGGACCGAGCCCTTCCTGGAGACTCCGCAGCCAGCCTTCCCATCGTGCCCCAGAGCTTTGGAGCTGTTGAAGTAATGTTCTCAGCCTGTCCCTTGAGTCTAAAGTGCTTTGAGCATTCCCACTAGCAAGTAGCCTCTGTCTTAGGGCTAGGAGGACAAGGGGAAAGAGGTGGGAATGAAAATAACTGCAGTGCTCCGGGGCTTCTCTCTTCTCATTCCCAAGGCTGCTAGCTTGCAAAATCTTGACAATTAGCCTAAAACTCTCCACAGACTGCTGTAGCCTGGACATTTTCTTTGAAATGTAAAAGAAAATAACCCCCCACAGGCGTGCTGTGCAGACTCCAGACAACGAGCGGAATAGAATAAGACAGTGTCAGATTCTCACCTCCTCCTCGACTCTCTTCAGACGTGCCGTCCCCCCCTCTCTCCTGGCAGAGAGAGATTTTAAATGTTCAGGCTAGAACAGGTCAGGACTCCGTTGTCAGGGTTTCATTCAGGTCCATTCAGGCTAACGCAGACTGGGTGGTGGGCATGACTAGCAGGCTAGCAATCAGAGCTGGGCATCTTGCTGAGAGGCATTGATTGCCTCACTATGGTGACTCTGTCAGGGACCCTTTAATGAGACCCATTTCAAGGACGTTGGAAGGGCGCACAAGCTCTGTTGTGCCTCTGTTGTATCTACAGCATGGCCAGTGCTGCTGGCTCATGGAGCTGCAGTGCGGGCTGACTCAAGGGGGCTTGTGGAGAAGAGGGTTTTATTCCTCCCTCAAGTAAGGAAGTGTTAACCCAAGCCCCTTGCTTGTGCTGGCAGGGAGGATGTGGGGCTGCGTGTGCAGGCTGCAGTGCAAGGCACAGGCCAGTTCAAGCCAGCGGGAAACTGCCTTTTGCAGCCACCCGCCGGGAGAGATGGAGACTGGCTGTGGTGGGTGGCCATTTTAGCCATAACAGCCCCTGAGGCTGTGACCTGAAAGCAGGGGTTAAAATGAGGGGGGGGGGGGTAAGCCGTAGGCTCCACCCCCACAGCTCCTCCCTTCCTTGGCTTGAGTGTGAGTAAATGCCCACCAACTCCAGCTCCTCCTGGCCTGGTGCAGTGGGATCTGCCCTCCTGTTTCAGCCCCTACTTTAATCACAGTGTAAAAGACTCCATCCTGCCCCTCAGGGAGGTGTGGCCAGATGGGGGGGAGTTATACGTCCAGCAAGGTGGGCCTTTGCTGTCAGGTGGCGGATGTGAGGCACAGCGAGAGGCAGTGACGAAGCCCAGGTCACAGGCAGTCAGTTCTAGGGCTGGGATCAGAACTCAGCAGCCCCGTTTCCCTGTGCCCATGTTTAAGCTGCTCTGCCTAGTCAGCGAGCACATGCTGTGATGCGAAAGGCGAGCAGGGTGAGGAGACTGGCTAATGCTTCTGCTGCCTCGGTGTGAGGGTCACGCCTGAGCCATGTGCACCATTTCCGGTGTGACAGACCCGCGTGCAGACAGGAGCAAGAGCTGCTTGCCACTCGCTGAGCAGAGACATGGAGGAGGCAGGGCGCCCCACAGCCAGTCTTGCTGGGGCTGTTCATTGGGCTTCAGGTTCAGGACGTGCAACGAATGACAGCCCGTTCTGTGGGAGCATGCTGTGGGCAGTGTCCTGCCTCTGTTGGCCAGAAAGAGCTCATCCGTGGTGTGACTTACCAGCTGGGATAGAGCATCTGCTCTATGCCCACTGCTTTTGTTTAGTTCTGAAGTGCCAGGTGCCAGGCCGGTACTTGCCAGTGGGTCTAGTAACTGTGGCTGTCCCTGACATGGTCACTTCCAACTGCATACAAGCATGTACAGCATGCGTCAGTCCATCATCCAGTGCTAGAAATTCAACCCTGTGTGCCTGGACCTAGCTGGGTCTTCCTGTATTGATTCAGATAGCTAGAATAAAGGGCCTGAAGAGTCAGAGGTATCCCTGTAACTGTCCAACATTAAAGAGTGTTAAACAAGGTTCAGGGTTTGGGATACAGAGACCTCAGCCTGCTTAGTATCTCTTTAGCATTCTGTTACAGACACTGAAAAGAAGGAAGAAGTTAAAGCATTTGAAATGTAAAGTATTAAATTAGGCTTTTGGTTTAACAAGAACATCCCCTGTTCCCTTTCCCTCTAGCTGGAGGGAGTTTTGAGAAGGGAAGTCCCCCTTGTTTGACAGTCTCTCAGCGTAAGAACGGTCCTTTTGGGGGAAAGAGAAAACGTTGGTTGAGATGGGCTGGAGCTGTCACTGTTGCTGCTCTTCTTAAAGGCCAGTGCCCTTTACTAGAATGAAGAACAAGACAAACCCACACAAAAAGGGGTGGGGGGGGACAGCAAAGCTAGAAAATGCAGCTTCTGTCTCTGGTGTTCACTCTCATTTGCAGCCTCGCTGCTGGAGAAACACAGGCCCAGCACATGGTCTGATCAGACTCTCCACAGCCTGGCAAACTTGTACTGGCTTAGAGCACTGTTGCAAAATATGCTATCTTGGCCAGCTAAGCCAGACTCTTCTTAGACCAAACCAAAGAGGAGAGGGATAGGAAAGGGACACATGGGGAGGACGGGGAGGCATTCTCGCATTCCAAGTGGTGTATAGGAAAATGGGTTCAGTTACTCCAGGCTGGGTACTGCTCTGCAGTGAGTGATGTGTTGCTAAAACCTTGTCCCTTGGTGAGTGGGGTCTCAGTCTTGGGTTCAGCTCCTCTCATCCTGCCCAGTGGGTGCCATTCCCTTTGGCTCTCCCTGGAGCTGGTCAGGAGTGTTGCCCAAGCTGGACGACTTTCCTTTTCCAGCCAATGCTCATCGCCAGCATTTGGCTTCAGTGGAGGCTGCAGGTTTTGTCAGCCAACAGCTGTTTGTTTGCCTAAAGGAGATTTTTTTATCTTCTTTATCTTTTATTGGTGTTTGACTGCATCTGCCTGGTACATAGCAGATGGCAGCATGAAAGGAGGCAATCAGCAAATCTTTGGGGAAGAGAAGGGGATCACAGCAAGAAAGGATCCTGCTCTGATCTGATAATGCCGCTTCTATTTTTAAGCGAGAAAGATGAATGGTGAAAAGGATTCATGTATGAATGAGAAAAGAATTGGGGTGAGGGGGGGGTCAGCAGATGGGGAAAGGAAGAGGCGAGATGGCACCCCAGTTGGTAGATAGATTTGGATATTTCTTGATGAGCTCTGATTGCATTCAACTCTTTATGCAGAGTGGCCTCTTTTGTAGAATGGCTGACACTCCCTGCTGCATACTAAAAACCTCTTGGCACTAAGACTATATACCTCCAGGGCTGTTCAGTTGAAGGATGTTGTATCTACTGATAACGCATTAAGTACAGGAAACATATTAGCGGTTTCTGAAGTGTTTGCTGACAGGTTGTCATGTGAGGTGGGGGCAGGGGAACCACCTACTGTTAAATGGGAATTGTCCGACTCTGGATTGGTCCTTTGTGTTAGGGGGATAGATAAGGAAGATGGGAACAGATGAATCTTGGTGATGGGGGAAGGCTATGTCTAGGGCCCTACCAAATTCATGGTCCATTTTGGTCAATTTCACGGACATAAGATAAATGTAATGATTTCAGCTATTTAAATCTGAAAATTTACAGTGTTGTAATAGTAGGGGTCCTGACCCCTAAACAAGTTGTGGGGGGAGGTTGCAAGGTTATTGTCGGGGGGTTGCGGTACGGCCACCCTTCCTTCTGCGCTGCTGCCTGCAGAGCTGGGCAGTTGGAGAGCAGCAGCTGCTGACTGAGGGCCCAGCTCCGCAGGCAGCAGCGCTGAAGGAAGGGTGGCGATTACCATCCCAGGCCACCCTTCCTTCTGCGCTGCTGCTGGCAGGGCTCTGCCTTCAGTGCTGGGCTCCTGGCCAGCAGCTGCCGCTCTCCCGTTGCCCAGCTCGGAAGGCAGAGCCCTGCCAGCAGCAGCGCAGAAGGAAGGGTGGCCTGGTAGGGCATCGCTACCCTTCCTTCTGCGCTGCTGCTGCTGGGCCACTGCCTTCAGCGCTGGGTGCTGGGCTAACAGCCACCGTGCTCTGGCCGCCCAGCTCTGTAGGCAGCGTAGAAGTAAGGGTGGCAATATCATGGATCCCCCCCTAAAATAACCTTGTGACCCCCCCAGGCAACTCCCTTTTGGGTCAGGACCCCCAATTTGAGAAATGCTGGTCTCCCCCATGAAATCTGTATAGTATAGGGTAAAAGCACACAAAAGACCAGATTTCGTGGGGGGGACGACACACCAGATTTCATCATCCATGACATGTTTTTCATGGCCGTGAATTTGATGGGGCCCTATCAAATCCTATGTGACATGGATGTATATAAATAACTCCCTGCTACAGCTTTCTGCACAACTGTCTGATGTCATCCAGGTGCATCGTTAATGTCTGTCTTCCCTCTCTTAATAGACAGTTGCTGTGGTTAATGGGCAGCTCACCTTCCCACTGCTCATCCCTCTCTTTCCTCAGAGTTGATGGCAGCTGTGCATAGAAACCCTCTGTGTGGGGGGTCCTGTCATCACAGCCACTGGGGACAGAGGGCACAGTTTAGGTCCTAGCGGGGAAATATTAACTGTTGCCCCCCCATCCCCTACACATGCACACAGATACAGGCTGGGGAGATCTGTTACACTCTGTGGTCATAGCAAAGGAGCCATAGGGCCTGGTGACAAGCTCTCCTTTGTAATGGGGAAGGGGGAATCTACGTTCAGCACGTTAACATAGCTATCAATCGTTAGCATGCAATCTTTCCCCGTAATGGACTTTAACCATGTTGTAAACTCCTCCCAAACTCGGTTCACTGTTCTGTAGATGCGTCATTTGGTTTCCTTTAGAGCACACAGGAGGCAGCATGCCCTAATGGAAGGGGCACTGAAGCGGGACTCAGGAGACCTGGGTTCAGTTCTGCCACTGACCTGGTTGGTGACCTTGGGCAAGTCATGTCCCCTCTCTCTGCTTCGGTTTCCCCGCCTGCCCTTTGCCTGGTTTGCCTGTTGAAGCTGTAAACACTTCGGGGCAGGGCCTGTCTTGTAGTCCATGTGTGTATGTTGCTAGCCCCAGGGGTCCCTGGTCACACATGGGGCTTGCAGGCACTACTGGAATCCAGACAAGAACAGGAGGAGTCAGTAACCATATTTTCAAATTTCCGTGCACTGATGTGCTAGAACATCTGTTGAGGCTTTTGCAGCATGCTGGTGCCTGAATATTCAAGGCCTATGCTGTGTGTTAATGTGGAATTGGTTCCTATGTTGGGAAAATCCCTCCTAAGTCATAAACCTCACACATCTAAGCCTTCCCGCTGCCTTTGTTACGACTCCTCAGATAAATGTGAGTTACCATACCTGGACGCTCCAGTCTGAGAGATACTTCTCTGAGATGGTGCAAACGAAGCTTTATTTCTTCCAGTTTATTAGAACCCCTCTCTTTGGTGTAACTCTATATCCTGGGTCATGAATCTTCCATTCCAAGAGCAGCAGAAATCAAGCCCATGTACTTATTTATGTACAGACTCTCTTGTCACCGTACTGCCAGGGAGCCTCAGGAGGGAGGAATATAACTGAACCTGCTGGAGAGTGTCCTGTTCCCCTGGAGTCTCTGCAGAGGAGTATTTCTCTGACTTTTCAAGGTTCTCCCTCTTCCCCTCTGCATTTCCTACCTTGGAAAAAAATGGATTAAACAACACGTGTGTGTTGTAGGGGGCAGAGCAGCGCAGTGGGTGCTGGTGAAAGGGTTGGGCTGAATTCCCTGGATACTGACTCTGCAGCAAAAGCAGCTGGTGGGCATGGCCCCATTAAGTCACTCCATCCCACCACAGCGGGCGCTGAGAAGGGAGTTCATATTCAGTCCTTGGCAAAAAGTGTCCACATCACATAAAGCCCCTGAGGAGATGCCAAGAATATTAAAAACCTCTGTTTCTCTCCACCTGTGATGAGCGCTAGAGCAAAGATGGTACATTCTCTTGGGCTTGCAAGCCCAGAAAGGAACAGGAGAATGTGGGAGCTTGTGATCAGCCCTTCCCCTGCCAGGGTTGGGGCAAAGTTCCCGCTGACTGTGGGCATGTCTCCATTGGGAGTTGGCATTCCCAGCTCAAGGAGATGTGTCCGCACTAGCTGTGATCAAGTTAGCTCCCTAAAGGTGGAGCATAGCCACAGTGGTATGAGGAGCAGCTAGCCACCCCAGGCACACAGCTGTCCCGGACATTCCCAGTGAGCAACGGGCAGAGGGGGTCTGACTGAGCAGACAGGCTACTCTTCTCCAAAAGTCACATTTGATCTTTTTAATGAGAATTTCCTTCAGACCCAGTGTAGGAGCAGAGGGGGTGAGCAGTGCAGGTCCCCTTCTAGTCAGTTCACAAACCTGATTTTGTACTAGTGCAGCCTCGCCTCTTCTGACTCAGATACAATCTATACTTAGTCTGATTTCAATGCCAAATAGTGATGGACTGGGATAGAATCTGCCTATTCAGCATTCATGCTCTGGAAACATTCTGCTGAACAAGTTGCTCCCTGGCATGGCAAGGAAGCAGTGTGCTTTGCTGATAAATCTGATTTTTAAATTAGCGGCATGTCAAAGCAGTAAATAATGCATCCCATAAATAAAATCAGCATGTGAATCAGGGCTGGAGCAAACATCAGAACTGCAGCTGCCCCTGGTCTCATGCAGCTAGGTAACAAGTGGCAGCAGTGCCGAGGAGATCACCACCTCCTGGATTGCTTTATAAATTCTTTTTGTTAGTTTGCATCCAATGAAGTGAGCTGTAGCTCACGAAAACTTATGCTCAAATAAATTTTAGTCTCTAAGGTGCCACAAGTACTCCTTTTCTTTTTGCAGATACAGACTAACACGGCTGCTACTCTGAAACCTAACAAATACTATGCGCGTCTCACATAAGCACAAATCAGCCAGAGGCTTTAATATGAACATAAAGATTGTGTCTGTCTGAATGCAGAGGAGAAGAGTGCAAAGCTAGGGCTTGTATCTCAAACCCTCTTCCAAAGTCCTGAGAAATTCCCAACTCTGGTAACTGCATTTAAATGTAATTCCTAATTGCCAAAACCCTAGAAACAGGGACCTCTCCCCCAGGCTGGAGAACTGGGCTGAGAGCTCTGCACAGGATGAAGTCTGTGCATGAAAAGGAGAGAGGCCAACCTCACTCATGTCTTCTCTAGGAAGCACTTCCAACTAGGTAACATGCTTTGCTCCAAATCCCATCTGTCAGACCCTAGTAGCCTCTTAGAGATGGAGTCAAGCAAAGCAGATTGTTAATTACTGTACCAGCATATGCCCAAGAAAACCATACTGTACAATGTGCTGTCTTCCTGGGGACAACTGCTGCTGATGCCTGTAATCTGCTCCATGTGACAGCATGCATTAAAGCAGCATTGTTCCCGTGCGGTCTAGCCCAGGAGCACGACATGAGAGGCAGGTTGGATTGCACAGCTTCTGCCTCCCACTTCTATTCTGCATGGGGAAATCCAGTCCTGCATCTGGCAGGTCCAAGAGGGAGCAGAACTGTTCTGAGTGCTAATGACCTCATTGCTTCTTACACCCCTTCTTCAAAGGAGGCCCTGGAGTGCTGGAACCAAGGGTTGAGAGTTGGAATGGCCCTGGATGAAGAGCTGCTGTGCTGATGGGGATGTCGTAGATCGTAAAAGGTGGGAGAAGGGTAGGCACAATCCCCTGTGGAGTTATGGGGTGATTCAATAGGGCTGAGATTTTACCTATGGTGTCTGATTAGAGTTGTGCCTGCAGGCAACGTAGAACTCCTCTGCAGTACGAGACACAGGAATGGTCCTGATGGCTCCAGCTGTGACCAACCCAACAGGATGATTAAATGGAAAGTGTAGTGGTGTCTCCCTCTGCCATGTCTCTGACTTGAAAACCCCAGTAAGAGCTGGTATAAATAGCAACCGAAGGAAGCTATTTGCAGTGCCCATCAACCATGTGTTTTACTGGTCCTACAAACCCCAGGCACTGTGCTCTATATTCTTCAGAGCCATCCAGTGGCAGGTTAGCTGCTTATGTATGTACAGATACAGAGCACTCCTGTAACAAACCCTACAGAAAAGATCCCTAGTCAGAGCATTCCTAGTGCTCAATAAACCCAGTACGCACTGCAGTTTGCTTTGGAATTCCTGTCCCCACAGCATACTCCTTGTGTGCTATAGCTCAGGGGATTCTTCTGCTATCCAGGTATTTCATGGCTGATCCATAGGACATGTGCAATGCTTGGGTAAAAAATGGCTAGATGGTCAGCTGGTAGATTGGATGGCTCTTAAGTGGCAGCACAGTTAAGTAGCAGCAAACCTTTGAGGATTTGGGTTTGTTTGGCAGAAACTCCCTATGAAGGAAACTTGATGACACTGGATCTCTACTTGCCTGTGATCTCTAAATGAGTCTTAATCAGGAGATTTTCATTTGTGAAGAATTAGCTGCCATTATTGCAAGCAATTATCAGCCAGCAAGGTGCTAAGAGCTAATATCAGGAAGTTTGCTAGAAAAGTGTGAACACAGCATCTTAGTCTTTTTGAATATTGCTAAATGGTTAGAGAATACTTAAGGGCTAAGTAGAATTCTGGAAGGATTCCAAAAATAATCAAAAGGGGATAGTCAAGGTATTTGTGAACTGTTAAAAGAAAGACTTAAGATTTGCACTTGTGGGGTTTAGATGAAAAGTTCTAGAAAACACACACTCGGACATATCTGCCTTAAGGGTGCTTGTAGGATTTCCTTCTTAAATCATCTTTAAAATTCTTCTTTTCCCTCCCTCCTCACCTCCTAGGATGTGCTTTATGATTTTTATGCAGTATGTAGTTTCTGCTCGACCTGAAATATCTGTTTTCTTCCTGGAGGACTAAGTAATGACCCCCGTGCTGCCTGTGACAAAGGCTACTGTATAGAATTCAATTCCATTCCAGGAGATTGGAATCAGCCTTTACAGAGAAGGCCTAGCTTAGTTTCTATTTTTACATTTAATTCCACAAATGTCCTAGAGCCCTGCATGTGTGCCTCAGCGTCAGAGGAGATGATTGTATGCTGGGCAGACCCTCATCACAACAAATCTTAAAACCGAGCCTGTCTCCTTCTATCTCCGAGGTACCTAAGCCCTGTGGACATTCTAGCAGAATTACCGCAATGCCGATAGCACTGTCTCTGCCCCTTGTTCAGCACACTTAAGTAGTGGGGTCTCTACACTCTCCCAGTGACTAGATGAAAGCTTGCTTGACTAAAACTCAGGCTGGCTATGTACATTAAGAATTTATAATGCTCTCATCGCCATGGACGTAATGTTCACTCAAGGAGGACCAGGAACCTTGTTCCTCTGTTGATTTTGCTGCTTCTGAAGTGGGTTTTTCATGTCCAACTGTTCTGCCATTGCTGTTAATACAAGAAGGTTTATGCAAATAGGAATGTGATGGAGTTGACTTGGGGCATGAATGGACTGCAGAGGAACTAAAGGAATGTTCCCAGAGAGAGGGATGCCTTGCAATTAATGGGGGTTGCCGAAGAGCCATCTTGTGGGCCGCTCCTGGATCTGTCGTTAGTAGCAGCCGCTCAGAGTGTTCTTTATCTGCACTTGGCAGTGATGTTCTTTCTCGCTTCCCTCTCTCCTCTTTGCCCTTGTCACCTCCAGGTTGGGTCACTGCACTGCCCTCCATGTGGGGCTGCCCGTGGAGGTCACTCACGCTTCACCTCCTGCAGTAGCTGTAAGCCATACTGACATCGTGTGGGTCATTGTCGGGCTCCCTCTGTTGGCTAGGCCACATATAGAGGTTTACGAGTCTGCTGCCCCCTCCTTAGCTCAAGCACCAGAAGCTCCTGCTTCCAGGTCCCTGCAGTGTCCCAGCCAGGGATGTCGTTACACAAAGCAAACAGGGAGCAGGTGACACTTGTGCTCTGGAGGCTGCCCTGGTTTCCAGTTAATTCTGGGTGTGGTTCAAAGTGCTGACTTTGATCTGTGACTCCTTCCGTGCTTTCAGTTGTGGCTGATTGAGAGCGCATCTCGCCCCTTCTGCTCCATCCCGGGAGCCACGGTCAGCCGGGGAGTTTGTAATGACGATCCCTGGGTGCAGTTTCCTCACAATTCTCTCCACCATGCACGGTTCATTGGTCTGGTCGAGCTTGCATTTGTTGGACTTTCAGAGCACAACGCAGGTCTCCAGCTGAAGGGGTGGCCAGGCGGGGTGCTCTGTGGGGTATGTTTCTGTGCGCATTGTCCTTAGCTGACTGCCATTCTAGCTGATCTTCATGTTAATGTGTGTCTGTAAATCAAACCTAGTGCTGAGCAGCTGTCAGACTTCCATCCCTGTAGCATGAAGCCCTGTCTATATCCCCAAAGCCCTCTGCTCACACTACCGAGAAGGGTGCCATCAGTGGAGAGTGGTTATTGGTCTGGACTGAGGTCCCGCTGGAGAAGGCATTACAATGGTGAGCATGCAGATTCCATGGTGATGGGCATGGCATAAGAACCTAGATGCTTGCTGAGATCACCCTGAATCAAATTAAAACCAGAGACCAAAGATAAAATTTCATATCCCTGTCTTCATCCCCTTGCCTGGCACTGGCTGGCTTTTAGCCAGCAGTGACTTAAATGTGGAAAACTAGTGTCCCATGGATTTGAATCTGTACTACAGAAAAGGATAGAATGTCAATCTGATCAGGCTTTAGCAGTGTATTTCTCATGGTGTTAACAGCAGTTGTGTGCCTAATGCCTTGGGCATTGCATTACAAGCACATGCTATTTAGCAGTGCACAGCTAATTAAAAGGGCTGCTGTAAATAACTGCAATGAGGACAGCCTATCCTGTATGCATTCTGCTGTTAAAATGCACTTCCCCAATACTGATAGCAGACAGAGCCCCCTCTGATGCCTTTTTCTTTGTGTCAGCCCAGTCCTTGCAGAGCAGCTGTATATAAGGAAGGGGGGTAGCACTTGAGTCTTTTGCACCACCTAAGCCTGGACTCATAATCCGAGCTCCTGTGGTGAGGGGCGCTCTGTCTACACCTTGAGTAGAGGGGAATAAGAACACAGAACCCTGGCTCACGCTCTGCATGATACGAATTATGTAGCACTTCCCACCAGTCTCCATGGTTTTGAACGAGAGGAGGAAGTGTCGCTCTCCGGAGTGTGTCAGCTGAGGGGCGGGGCACAGAGAGATGCGGGGTCTTGCCCAAGGCCATGCAAGCCACGGGCACGAACCCTGGCCTCCTGAGCTCTTCCCCACTGGGCCCTGCTGTCATGGAACCAGCTCACTTCCTCTGTTCCTTGCCGTAAAAAATATCATCGGTTTTGCTGTGTGGCCAGCTGAGCCATTTAATCTTCGCAAAAGGGCAGTGGTGCTGGAACACTGCGTACGGGGGGGTGCTGAGAGCCACGGAACCAAACTCAATCCTGTGTGTGATGGAAACCACTTCAAGCCAGGGGGTGCCCCCAGCACTCCTAGTTCCAGCACCCATCGCAAAGGGCTGTTTCCACAAGAGCCCAGCCCAGCCATCTGGCTGATACTGAGCATCTGGAGAAGGAAGGAGAGCCTGCTCAGGATCCAGCTGGCTGAAGTACTGGTGAGTGTCGATAGCACTAGGTGGTGGCTCTGGTTTCGTGCCTGTGGCTTTGGCTGGAATTACTCAGTCCTACAAGTTTCAGAGTAGCAGCCGTGTTAGTCTGTATCCGCAAAAAGAACAGGAGGACTTGTGGCACCTTAGAGACTAACCAATTTATTTGAGCATAAGCTTTCGTGAGCTACAGCTCACTTCATCCAGATACATACAAGAATCCCAAATGACCTCATTCAGGAAAGCAGTGGTACATGTTGAGATTAAAGCTGTTCTGTGCTCATGACATGGAAACCCAGCAAGCCCTGCAAAGAGCAACGTACAGATCCAGTGTGAAACAGATTATTAGCAGACCCTGATAGTCTTAGTGGCAGAGGGTGGTAAAGAGTCGCTATCCAAGTGCAGGTTTGAACTACAATCACTTCCATAGGGAGAGAGAGACTGTGCAATTATCTGTATTAGAGACTTGGGGTATTAACATATCTGTGAATGCCCTGTGAGCTGCTGGAGTGGGTATGGCTCAACCAGAAAAAGCAGCTGGTAAGTAGCATCTTTTAAGGCATAAAAGGCCAAATTTGGCTTGGTTCCATTGAAATCAAATGGATTTACACAAATCAAAGCTCTTGGTTCAGTGCTTGTACCAAGAAATAACCAGCAGAAATAGAGTAAATGGGAAAACTTCCCAGATGGGGGATCTCCACAGCGATATGAGTCTGAACGGGGAACCTGACCTTCCTAAAGGTATCCTCCCCCCAACCCCTTTGCAGTTTCATTCCTGCTCCAGAAGAGCAAGAGTTCAGAGTCTTTCTTGTGCTTTCGGTTTTGCTGCTACTGGAAAGAGGGCTGCAAAGCTTCCTGATTCAAAGGCAAAGTCATGAATGAGGTCAGTAAAAGCCAGGAACTCTTTTCTTTCCAGTAGACGTCAAAAGAAGCTGTCGTTACCACAAGAGGTTAGGAATTGGCCTCTTCAGGCTTTTGTTTCAGTGGCACAAAGTGTAAAGAAAAAAACTTTCTCCTTTTAACTTTGCATGCACACAAGCCAGCATTTTTTGACTGTGTTTTCCAGTGAAACCGTAGGCCTGCGACAATCTCACCTGGAAGAAAAGGAGGACTTGTGGCACCTTAGAGACTAACCAATTTATTTGAGCATGAGCTTTCGTGAGCTACAGCTCACTTCATCGGATGCATGCCGTGGAAACTGCAGCAGGCTTTATTTATACACAGAGAATATGAAAAAATACCTCTGTGTATTTTCTCTGTGTATAAATAAAGCCTGCTGCAGTTTCCACGGCATGCATCCGATGAAGTGAGCTGTAGCTCACCAAAGCTCATGCTCAAATTGGTTAGTCTCTAAGGTGCCACAAGTCCTCCTTTTCTTTTTGCGAATACAGACTAACACGGCTGTTACTCTGAAATCTCACCTGGGTTTATACTTCAGGTGATGGCAATGAGGAGGAATGGGAAAACACCTGAGCTAAGTAGATGCCCACAGATATGAGCAGTGAAAATTCACCCCCTTTTTTCCCCACCCCATAAGTATTTTTGCAAACTTAATGAAGAGAGAAATATTAGCATTTCAAATACAGCTTTGGAGGCAGATAACAATTTTTTGTGACTGTCACATACAGAAATATTATCAGCATTCCTGGAGAACTGCTTTCTGCCTACATGTGATGGGTGAAGGCCCCATATTGACACCAGAAGGGTTAAAGAAACCTGAGAGTGCTGGTAACCTCACCGATTATACCTGGGAAGGGTGTGGCCAGGTGAAGGGGATGGGCTTACGAGAGGTGAAACTAGAGGTCAGCTAGGAGGAGGAGACCCAAGCGTGAGGGTGTAGACCAGGGGTTCTCAAACCTCATTGCACCGACCCCCTTTTGACAACAAAAAATTACTACACGACCCCCAGGAGGTGGGGACTGAAACCTGAGCCTCTCCGAGCCCCACTGCCCTGGATGGGGCTCCAAAGCCTGAGGGTGTGGGAGTCAAAGCTGAAGCCCAAGGGCTTCAGCCCCAGGCAGGGAGCCTGTAACCTGAGCCCTGTTGCCCAGGGCTGAAGCCCTCGGGCTTCGGCTTTGGCCCTGGGCAGTGGGGCTCGGGCTTCAGCCCCAGGCCCCAGCAAGTCTAAGCCAGCCCTGGCGACCCCAATAAAACAAGGTTGCTACTCACTTTGGGATCCTGACGCAGTTTGAGAACTGCTGGCGTAGAGTGCCTTTTGTCTGGGAAGGGGCCTGATAGAAGGTAGGAAGGGCAGAGGAGCAGATGGTTTGCTCCTAAGCTGAGTTTCAAGGCTGCAGGAAGATCAGAAACCTCTGAGGGAGAGCAGGCTGGATGAAATCTTGGGAAGGTTGAGCACAGTGCCAGTCCTAGACTATGGGGCGGACTGAGGTATGGAGCCTGACAGAGGTGAGGACATAGGTGAGGCCCGCCTGTAAGACAAAGGAGCAGACAGTTGGGCCCAATTGGGACTGAAGATTCAGTTGACTTTATATTTCCATTGGACCTGGTAAACGACTTTGTGACTCTGGAAGGGCTGGAAACCAATCATGACACTGCCAGAGGGCCAAGTTAGGGAAGGAAAGACCACAGCAGGGCTGAACCAGTAGTTGGCAGGGGCATTAAATGGGAAAAGAGCCTGGAATTCCATGCCTTATCATGAGGGACACGCCAATGGGTGAGTCCTCTGTTCTACGTGCAGAAAAAACAACTTTCATTTTCATTAATTCAAGGCCAGAACAGTCTCTCACAAACAGGTACAGATACGGGTTTGCAGGACTTTTCTTTCAGTGCTGAGAAATGTGTTTCGTATCTCCTCATATCCTGGGCACCTGAACAGAGACAATTGCATGGGGTTCCCTACGCATGGGTGGGAAATCCCCACTTTAGCAAACAGTCTGCAGTGTGGCTAGAACCTGACTGCCTGTGAGCTGTGCTGGTAAGATGCCAGAATGATGACGTGCCCACTAACGAGAGGTGGCTGCAGTGTGACACGCCAGCAAGATGCAACATCTGTTGCAGCCCTTGCTGTTGCCCTGGCTCTGCCTAGATGCAGGCTTATGGCTTTTGTAGCCAATAAATATAAGGAGGTGGGGAGATAGCACTGAATCTCAGTGGTGTCCATGCAGCTGCTGCTGCCTCAGTTTAAACTATTAAGCTGATTTCCCACAAAGGTAATTTTCTGCTTCTCTGACTCAATTCCATTCATCTCTTAGAATGTAATTAGTATCCCTTCAGTGTTCTTTTATGCCCAGCTAATTGCACCTTGGTTCAGGAGTTAGTTAATGCCTATCCATTTAGGCTAGGACAGTAAAATCTAATTAGGGACCAGACCAGACAAATGTGTACTGGGGCTACCGCTGTCTGCTTTGCTGTCTAGGGTCTTTTGGCTTGCACCAAGGAAAACATTTCCCCTTTTATGTTTAAGCTGTTCCTGAGCTTTACATCTGTGTCATAATGGGGCTGTTTGGAATGCTAAAGCCTTTTGCACACTGCCTCATGCAGCATTAGCTGCATCTCAGAGATGGGCTAAAAGCAGAGGGGATTATGCTCCAGCTTTCACATAGGTTAAAATGTATTTGCAAGACTCCTTGTCAGCTGGTTCTGCGTGTACTCAGATAGCAGGACTGCAGTGTTCCTCTGGAAATTAACGTGGTATTGCTCTTTAGGGTGCACTGTAACCGGACACAGTTCATAAATCGAAGTAAAAAATCCCAAATTCCAATCCGTAGGGATGGAAATCCTGGACTCAGCACTGATGCCCAGGCTACGGAGGGCTAAACAGCCAGTCTGTGCCCTGGCCATTCATTCTTAGGTGGCCAGTTCAGACAGGCTCCAGGCTGGTAGCTAATGACCAGAACAGTGTTACTGATGGACAGCAGGAGAGTGAGTTTGTGGGGGGGCGGAGGGTGAGAAAACCTGGATTTGTGCTGGAAATGGCCCAACTTGATTATCATACACATTGTAAGGAGAGTGATCACTTTAGATAAGCTATTATCAGCAGGAGAGTGGGGTGGGAGGAGTTATTGTTTCATGGTCTCTGTGTATATAATGTCTTCTGCAGTTTCCACAGTATGCATACGATGAAGTGAGCTGTAGCTCACGAAAGCTCATGCTCAAATAAATTGGTTGGTCTTTAAGGTGCCACAAGTACTCCTTTTCTTTTTGCGAATACAGACTAGCACGGCTGTTACTCTGAAACCTGATGGACAGGTGTTCACTTCACCACCACAGCTAGCACCAGCGGACTTATTCCTGAACGGTTGGTCAGAAATTGTTCCTCTGAATAGGTTCTTTTAAGAAAAATGCCATTTTTGAGATTCAAAACATTTATTAAAAATGACAATTTCAGGATTTGCCAGAAGCTGGGAATGGGCGACAGGGAACGGATCACTTCATGATTCCCTGTTCTATTCATTCCCCTGGGGCACCTGGTGTTGGCCACTGTCGGAAGACAGGAGACTGGGCTAGATGCTCATTCTTATGTTCATTCTTACGTTCTTAATGAAAGTTAATTTAGAAAAAAACTAAATGAAGTGTTTCAATAATGTTGAAACATCCCATTTCAACGTTCTTGCAATAGAACATTTTGATTTTTAATTTCAAAACTACTTCTCTGAACAAAATTATTTTGTTTTAAATCTATATGAACCTTTTAAAAAGTTTAAAAGGATTAAATTGGAACTAAATATGGTTTTCTCAGTGAAATATTTCCAGTAACTTGAAACAAAACGTTTTCAGAATTTTGTTGTGCATGAAATTTCTATTTGTTTTGGTTTTGTTGTTTTGAAAGGATTAAAAATTGGAAACAGACTGGAATATCTGGTTCCTGCCCGGCTGCACTGTCTTGCTTTAGGTGGCAGTTGCACTGAGGTGCAGCAGCAGAGCAGAGTGGGAAGAGGACACTGGTCTTGTCACTATCCAAATTTTGGCAATATTGACAGGGCTCATCCTCCAGTGCTGCTGGTACCTTTGCCAGCTCTTAGCTCAACCCAGCCAGCGTTCCCTGCCCACTGGAGACTAGGAGGGAAGAGAGGAAGAGCCCAGCCCAGGTCTTGTGAAATCTCTTTAGACCATGGAACAACTTCTTCATGGGGTGAAGGGTCAGACTGTCCCAGCCCAAGAAGCGCAGCCAACAAGTCTGTTGTTCAGGCAGCTTGGCTGGGTGCCGGGGAAAGACGGAAACAGCCTTGGGAGTCGTCAGAGCCTCTCCCATCAGGAGCAATGTGGTGGGCAGGGGGAGCTGGGCTAAGGGAAGGGGCTGGCTACTGTGAGAGGTTGAGGATGACTGGCTTGGAGTGACCATGTGGATGAGGACAGAGATCAGCTAGATAGTGCAGAGGGTGGGATGTGTGGAGTGAGGGGGCAGCTTGCCCCGGAAGGAGACTTTGGGGATGGGATTGGAAATGTGTTCTTTGTACCAAGTCATGTGCATAAGAACTAAAGGACACTTCCCTCCCCACCCCACCCCCCATATCCCCTCTTCATCCTCTTTGTGGTGTTCTCGTGGGTCATTGTTTAGTTGTGAAGCTCTGTGAGGCAGGGAACATGTCACCTGTTCGGTATCTGGCATGCTGAGTGCTGCTGCCATCTTGGTATTACGAAACCCGAACTCCCCACACCTGGGTAGTGGTTTTCTGTAAACCTCTCAGAGCGCAGCTTGCTGCTGGTGCGGGGTGAAGCCAACGGGTCCCAGCCCGACTTCACCTGATGGCAGGGAACAAAGAAAATGTAACTGCAGTTGTCATGTGTTCTGAAACTTGAAGCTTGCTTAGTGCCTTCCATAACACAGAATGCATAGTACCAGCTGTTGCCCAGAAACGCAGCCTCTAACAGGAGCACACATGTGCCCATGTTACTCCCCGGGGGAATTCTGCGCCACTGCACAAGCACAGAATTCATGTGCCCCGCAGATATTTTTTTCTCTGCAGAATAATAGGTTCTGCCAGGGAGGAGTTGCAACTACACCTTTTGCCCACTAAGGGCTGATGTGGTGCCAGAAGAGAAGGCAGCTGCCTCACCACCGGAGCAGCCAGCCGTGGAGAGGGGGAGAGGCTGCCTGCCTGCCTCACAGCACCCTGCCCACAGGGCCAGGTGAGGAGGCATGGAATATGAGGGGGTTGGACAGAGCAGGGCACACGGGGCTGCTGGGGGGATCACATAGGCTGGGGTTCAGAAGGGCTAGTGGGGGGAACAGACTGTGGTGGGGGCACAGGGGCTAGCGGAGTGACAGCATTGAGCCAGGGGCTGAATGGGAGTGGGGATGCAGGAACACATGGGTATGGGGAGAGGAGGTGCAGAGCCACATGGGGACAGGGGGAGGAGGGTGGCTGGGTGGGGTGCAGGGTCATATGGGGACAGGGGCAAATGTTCCTGACTGAGTGGGAGAGGCTAGGGGGTCAGTCACGGTCTGCATGTGGGAGGCTCCCCAACTCCCTAACAATCCCTGCCCCCCCCCCATCTGTTCCATACTTCTCCCACCCACATCCAACAATCCTCCAGGATCACTTCCAGGCAACTTTCCAGCAATTACTTCCCTCTCTATCAGCTCCTCCATTACCGCGGACTCCCCCAAGCCTTTACACTACTTCTGAGGGGTGCGGGAAATAAGTTTCTGTATTGTAGCTTAAATGAATTATTACTCAAAATTCTTTATTAATATGCCTCATAAGGAATCTATTTGTCAAAACATTTCCTGAACCTTTTTTATCTGTATTGTTACAGACATAATTACTGACAGGCATTTTGAAATAACTTACCAAAATAATTGAAATGGCATGATTATATTGTGTTATTTTGACAAATAAAATATGAAGCATTTTAAAGTATTGTGCACAGAATTTTTAGTTTCTTGGCACTGAATTCCCCCAGGAGTACCACAGGCACTGGCATACACACACGTACACACCTGCTTTACTCATATTGATCCACTTCCTTTAAAAAAAAACAGGACTTTAATAAAAGTGAGTTTGTCTCCAGGATTGTTGAAAAGCAAAGGATCTCTGGAGCGCCTTACAAATCCGAGAGGGGAAAAGTGGGAATGAGGAACAGTGTGGGAATTTAGTGGAGGAAATGCCTAATTAGTGGTTAAGTCCCTGCTCTTTGCCAGTAGAAGCAGAAAAGAGACAGGGTGGGTTTTTTTGTTTGTTTTTTAAACTTCAGTGCAGTCAGCAGCTGCAGCCCAGTTAGACTCAGGTGCACAGGTGATGCTGGAGAATTCTTGTTCCTCATTTACCTAAATTGATCCATTTTTCCACAGGCCCTTGGGACTGACTGCCTCACAGGAATGTGTTTCTCCTGAAGGATCTTTGAAATCTTGTTACTGAGAGCAGCCGCTTTGTCTGTGATGGAAAAACCTGGCAGATGAAAATGAAGGCTTTGGTAAACTCCAGTTTGAAAAGAAACCAAAGCACCAGCTTTTAGAATTCTCCAAGAGTCTTTGGTCCTTTGTTATCTCAAATCTATCATGGTCCCTTTCTGAGGAGGGAATGGCACCTAGTGGTTGGAAGAGGACCAAGGACTCTGGGATTCTATTCCCTGCCCTAGGAGGGAGCATGATCTAGTGGTTAAAGCATGGGACAGGGAAATGAGGACTCTTAGATTCCCAGCTCCATTGCTGACTTGTTGTGGGCCTTAGCACAAGTCATATTTTTAACTTTTCTGTCCTCAGTCCTTTGTAAAATAAGGGTGACATTACACTTCCTAGGAAATAGGGATTGGTTCTTATTTCGTGCTTTGGGCCTCTGGAAGGGGTCATGCCCGAGAAGTATAAGTGTCGGGTCTGTTCTCTCTCTGCCAGATTCCTTGGCTTTGGCTATTGTGGGCTCTCCGAAACCAGAGTTCTGCACAGCAGGAGCTTGACTCCTCACCCCTTTTGAAATGGGAATGTTTCAAAGCTGTTTGCAGTGGCCCTTCCTCAGCCAGTTGCTCCTGGCTGGGTTCCTCAGCAGTTCACTCAGGCAGAGGTTGGTAACTTAGCATTTATCCAACCTCATGTTTGATGCAAAGGGAATGAATGTTGCAGCCTCGCAACCCTGCTATGAGAGTTGAAGAGGTTGGTGCGTGTTGCCTTGTTGATTTTTCTGTGGAGGACATCCTTGATAGAATTGAATGCACGCCAACTAGCTTGCTTTCTTCGCGAGACTTTGCCTTCCTGATCATGACGCATGTTAATTTCTTGGCCCAAACAGACACATTGTTCAACTTCTTCTTCTATTTGTTCTCCCTTGACTATTATTTGGGCTTTTGGCAAGGCATCAGACCGCACAAATTTCGTTTAGAGCAGTTCATTTTTGGTGTGACTTGACCACTTTTTTGTGTTGAGTTCTCACAGCATTTTCTGTAGTTGGATAGTGTTTTCTGCAATCAACATGATATCATCCACAAATCTGAGGTGGTTTTAAATGTTCACCGATACCACCCTTCCAGTTCATTCACCTCATTACCATTTCGAGGCAGGCTATGAAGAGTTTCGGTGAAACCCTGTCTCCTTGTTTCACACCTTTTTTTTTTTTTTACTAGGATGTGAAGGGGAGTATCGAATAGAGTTATATCTATAGTGCAGTCAGAGTTTGCTTCCTTTAGTAGTTTGATATTGTTTGTGTCGATGCCCTGCTCTGCAAAAGCTTTCAGCACTGCATTGATCTCCTCTGTCAAATGCTTTTTTATAGTCGACGAGGGCAACTCATAAAGAGAATTTGTATTCCTTTTGAGCGATGTGCTGAAATTCCTTCGAAAGTCTGCCTGCTCTCTCAGCTGCTGCTCGTCCAGATTCTGTGAGAGTCTATTTGTTATTTTGGTAAATAGCTTGTAAATATGTGAGAGCAGACATAAGAATTAGGTGGTATGTCTGTACGTATTTATTTATTTATTATTGGTAAAGAAACAGCAGGCTGCCATTAATCTAGAAGTGACTGTGACATTAAAGGAAGGTTTGCAAAAGAATAAAGTTTCTTGTAGTCATACTAGGATGCAGTTCCTTTTTTCAGGGAATCTCTGTCCTGAACCATAAAGCCTTTCACTTTTATATAATCCGAGCAAACTTCGTCTAGAGCTCATTTAGGAGAAGTACCATTGGAAATTGCTGAGCCTTGACTTTGGGAGCTATTTGAAAGTGAGGGTAGGAATGGCCATTCCTTTATTCTGCGGCCTGTCATAATAAAAAAGAGGGAGGAAGTAACCATCAAATAACCTAGCCTACTGACCTAGATGGAAAAGCTCTGGTGGTGGTGGTGAAAGGTGCCAGTAGTTTGCCCACTGGGGATGGTTGATCTCTGAGCACACACCCCCTTGTTAAGGAAGCTGTGTGGGCTAAAGCACTCTAGCAGGTAAAGCGCTGAGGTTCCTTTGAACAGCACAGTAGCTGCACAAGGGGAGGGCGAGGGGGGGGGGAAATGTGAGGCTTGATACCCAGACTTACCTCTGAAGGCCAAGTGGCCCCAGTAAAGCATTTTGGGCTAGGAATGTTTCCTAGGTGACCAGTTCGGGGGCTGGTGCAGGAAGAAAAGATTGACTTGAGAGACAAAGGCAGGACAGTTGCTTCTGGGAACAGGGCAGTGATGCCTGACTTGAGGTTTCTTCTGCCTTTGCACCATTTGTGACCACCTCTGTATCAGGCAGTAGGGAGACAGACATCTGGGGAATAAACTAATCATACTAAGACAATACCTGGCTCTACATCATCGATTTCTCCCCCAGTGAGCAACTGGCCTGCCAGCCACCAAAACCTTCTACTACTCAGCAAACGGACAGGAGTATAAATCATCCCCCGTCTAGCCAGGGAAGCTCTTCCTTTTTCATGAGTGGAATCGATATTGACAAATGGCTAGCTAGTAAAAATTATTCTTGTCTCTAGTGATTGCTTCATTCTTCTAAATCTAAACAGGTGATGACTCCCTTTTCTGAATGTTCAACTCATTTGTTTGTCTTAAGGGGTTGTTTTATCGATCGACTTGTTTGGTGACATTATGGTCCCATGAGACATGGGACAGCAGCCTCTATGTACAGTACTTAATGCCAGTAGTCTGGGTCCAGTCCAGCAAAGCTTCTTTAACACAAGGAGTCCTACTGACTGGGTCTTTGGGACTCAGTTGACGCCACTGGGACAATTCACTGAGGATTTGCTGTATGAGGTCAAATTAATGATCTAGCTAACCCAGTACCCTGCCTCCGTGAATGGCCAGTACTGGATGCTTCAGGGAACAGTACAAGTTATGGCACCACCCGCCCAGGGGGAAAGCTCCTTCTTAACCCTGGCTAATACTTGAAAGCAGGCAGGTTTATATCCCTTCTGCAAACTTTTTCTTGCTTAACTGAGCCCCTCGTCCTGCTGCTATCCAGCTTAAGTGCCTGCCGGGGGGAAGATGTTACACTGAATCCTGTGCCTGGATTAAAATGTATCTACACCAGTACAGTGGGAGAATGAGCACAGGGATGGTAGTGAGTTTTCACTGCAGCTCCAAACTCTTTTACTTATCTTGCCTTTCTCTCCTCAACTGCCCTCAATTGCACTTTCTCCACAGGAGCACCACACCGGCCGGCTGTACTTGCTCTGCCTTTTTATGGACATGCTATAAAATGTAAGTTATTGTACTGTACAGTTTTGTCTCCACCACATCCCCTAGGTTATTGCAAGTGATTAGGCAGGCACTGTAATGTAACATGATTATATAAAAAAAAAATCAATGAAAGCCTGGCTTACGCGCATTTGACTTCTCATTTTATTTAGTCAGAAGTGAATTGTTTCCCTCAGTAGAGGGCATAACTATCTGTAGTTGTGTCCTATTGCTTCCGAGTAATGTGTTGCTGTCTCTTTGGTCAGCTTTCTCTTGAATATGCACTGGAACCTCCTTATTATAAAGGACTGGAAGGTTAAATTAATATTTCCGATGCCTGACACCTTCCAAGCAAGCCCAGTGTTAGAGAGCAGATATCTGAGTGAACTCTTTGTAGGTGGGGTTGCAGAGGTGATGGATGGCTGAACCAGAATTGAAACCCAGGAGACTGCTGCTTAAAAAATAAAATTGTGAATATTCATTCAGATTGTTAATGAGCTCTGACTGCATTCATGCTCCTCTTGTGTGAGTTTTCCACAAGCTGTCTAATGTATGAGTCTGTTCACAGGACCAAGATAAATTTTAAGTGACTGTTACAAAGCAGCTCTGCAATGGAAACCTGCTCTTAAGAACTATGCACATCAAATCAGATAACAGAAACATATCGTGAACTGTGTCCAGTGAAAAAGTTCACATTTTGAGCATTAAATATTCACAAGTTGCATGTAGACAAATAATTAGCAGAAATTTTATGAATAATGAATAAATATGAGAAGTGCAGTCTGTCAGCGGATCGATGAATGAAAGGAGTTTAAATTCATCTAAGTTATAAATTACTTTGCTCTACTCCTGAGAGGTTGTCAGGTCCCTGTTGTCTGACTAAAGATGACTCTGGTTATGTTGAGCAAAAGAATTGGGCACCATTTGGAATGTGAGTACTTCTAGAACCCACAGTACCTCCTGGAGAACTGTTGGGTTTGTGGTGTAGAATCAGAACCATAGGGTTAGAAGGGACTGCAAGTGTCATCTGGTCTAACCCCCTGCCAAGAAGCAGGATTTGTTGGGTCTAACCCATCCAAGACAGATGGCTCCAGCCTCTCTTTTGAATACCTCCAGTGAAGGAGCTTATGACCTCCCTAGCTAGTCTGTTCCATTGTCCTACTGTTCTTACAATTAAAAAGTCTTCCCCTGAGATTTAATCTAAATTTGCTATGCTATAGTTTGAACCCATTGCCTCTTGTCCTGCCCTCTGTGTAGCAAGAGAAAACAACTTTCCTCCATCTTTTTTTATGGCAGCCTTTCAAGTATTTGAAGATAGATATCATGTCCCCCCTTAATCTCCTCTTTTCCAAACTAAACATACCCAGTTCCTTCAGCCTTTGCTCACCTCTGGATCCTTTCCAGTTTCTCTACATCCTTTCTATAAATTGGTGACCAAAACTGGACACAGTACTCCAGCTGAGGCCTCAACAGCTCCGAGTAGAGCGGTACTATCATCACCTCCCAGGACTTGCATGCTGTGCCTCTGTTAATGCAACCTAAAATTGCCTTTGAATTTTTGGCACAGCATCACAATATTGACTCATTGAGGTTGTGATCCACTGCAATTCCCAGATCCTTTTCAGCAGTGCTGCTGCCAAGCCAGTTAGCCCCCATTCAGTATTTGTGCATTTGGTTTGTCTTCCCTAAGGGTAGCACCTCACATTTGTCTTTGTTGAATTTCATTTTGTTGTCTAGAGTCCAGTTCTCCAATATATCAAGATCCTTTTGAATTTTAGGTCTATCCTCCAATGCATTTGCAACTCTCCCCCTAGCTTTGTGTCACTACAAATTTGATCAGCATGCTCTTTATTCCAACATCCAAGTCATTAATAAAGGTGTTTAAACAACGTAAGACCAAGAACAGATCCTGTGGAACCCCCCTCGAAACCTCCTTCCAATCTGACATCATTCCATTAATAGCTATTCATTGTTTCCAGTTGTTTTACCAATTATGTACCCCCTAATGGTAGTTCTGCCGAGCCCGCATTTCTCCAGCTCACTTATCAGAATGTCATGAGGGACTGTGTCAAAAGCCTTGCTGAAGTCCAAACCAGTTACCCTGTCAAAGAAGGAAATCAAGCTGGTTTGGCAGGATTTATTCTAGGTAAATCCAGGCTGGCTGCTGGTGATCACCCCTCGTCCTTCAGGTGTTCGCACGTGGAATGTTTTATCCATTGCTCTAGTAGCTTCCCAGGTATCGAGGTCAAGCTGACAGGTCTGTAGTTCCCTGGCTCCTCCTTCCCCCCCTTTTAAAGATAGGCCCTGCCTTAGCCCTTCTCCAATATTCCGGGATCTCTCCTGTCTTTCAGAAAACATCCAGGCCATTCTACTCGGCTGTAGCATGGTAAATACTCCAGAATGTATCCGCTTTTGCTAGAGTATCTGTCTTTAGGCACTGGGGAAGTAGCGCTTCAATGCACCTATGTTCAGCAAGCAAGTTTATTGATATTTTTGGGCTTGGGTTGCTTTTTAAAATAAGGTGATTTTTTTGTTTATTTTTACTGCTTGGAGTATTCAAAAAACTTTCAGGTCATGCAGAAAGGCACCTTAACTGCAGAGTGAGCAAAGAGATGACTAGTTTTGTGCTGTTTTAGTAGCTCCTGGGAATGAAAATAGCAGGTTCAGAGGAAAACTTCTCTGCTCTGAAATGCTCCTTTCCTTCACAGATTTGACAGGCTTGTTGAAAAAGTATAAAATCAGGTGGCATCCCCTTGTGTATGGGTGACCTTTCAAAGCCATTGCATGAACTGCAGCAGTGAAGAGTGGCTTTGGGTTCCATGGAAGCGACAGGGCTAGGTATTTTTCTGGGGTTAGTAGCCAGCAGCGGTCCTTAAGTACCCCAAACCATGATGCAACAGAGCATCCCAGCTTCACAGCACTAGGGAAGGGGCTTTTTCTACAGCGTCGCCAGAATCTGTCGGGCAGCAGTAATATATGTTCCTTCTCTCTCAGATGCTGCAAATGCTGAGGCTGCTGGTTGAGGCCTCAGTCTTTCCACTGGAACCTGTTCTCATTTGTTAGTCATTAAAAATGTCTTAGAAAACATACCCTGGGTGAACTGTCATGCATGAAGGAGGCCTCAAGGCTTAAGGGTGACAGGATGGCTCTAGGGAATTGGGTATGGAATGTTTCATCTCTAGGTCTCTGGACAAGGTGGGAAAGACCAACAGCTGTTGCAGTACTGTCTGTTGGTAGGAATTGGGGGCATGGCGCCTTGCAAGCAAGGCGTATTGGTCCCTGCCTGGAGACGCTTGCAATCTGATTTACCACCTGGCAGTTGTTTTGCTATGTTTGGCTTCTAGACAATATCACAGCTGGGCTCTTGTCTGCAGTCTCAGCAGAGAATCCAAAGTCTGAGTTGGCTGCAGAGAGCGGAGTCACAGATGAGGTGTGGTAGGGGTGAGGGAAGCTTATATAACTGCTTCCTTTTTACTCCTGTTTTAGGAATAAAGAGAGAGGATTTTGGTTTCCAGAGCTGTCAGTCGGACTTCTTTCACCAGTGCTAAATTTGCTCTACATCTGAAATAAAACCACAACCTTTGGAGGATGAACACCTTTTTCACAGATAGGTGCCTGTTATATGCTGCAGCTATCCAGTGTCAATACATGTGTATTTAACAATCAATTAGCAGTTTAAAAAAAACAACAAACTCCACATGAGTCTTACAAGAGCTGTGTAGAATGCTTTTTAGGGAGCCTTCATTTAAAGGGCTGCTGATTATGCATCAGTGGCTTTGACAGTGCCGGGGACGAGAAAGTAAATACTTCTAGTGTAAATCTTATCGCCTTTAAAAGTAGGTTATACTTTCAAAGTGGTTTAGTTCTTAGGAGTTTAATATTGTGATGTCCGTGGCAAGACAACTAATTGGGCTGGGGAGGTGGCTGTATTGTATTGAGATTAAAAGAAGAATTTGAACTGGTGGTGGAGGTGCGTGTGTGTGGTTGCATTTTTAGTTTGGTTTTTTAGATTCTCCCCTCCCCCCCCCTTCATTTTGAATGTGACTCGGGAGGTTTCATGGACAGTGACTGTGTTGGAAACTGGTTCTGCCATTCTTAGCAGATTTGTGGAGGGGATTAAGGGGTTCCACACGAAGTGCAGGGGGAGATCATTGGAGGAACCTGGGGAAAAGGAAAAGAAAGATTGTCCCTTTTTCAAAGTGAAAACAATACAATGAACTGTGTGCTGGTTTGGTTTTAATGACCCTCCAAAGGTCCCAGCTCCTGGTGGCTTGGCAGCTTAAGGAAATGGCTGGTTGTGTGGAGAGGGGAGGGGGAATCATGCCAGGCTGCAGCAGAGGAAGGAAAGACAAGGCGGCAATCGGCCAGCCCCGAAATGACAAGCAGGATATTTTTCCACCCATGGGTTTATCGGGTGCTGCTCCTTACAGGAGTGATTCTGTGATGAGGGTTGGGTTTGTTTCTTTATTCCCGACTTGATCTCTGTTCACAGCAAGGGGATGGCCCCATGGAGTGTTGATTCGATGGTAGCTCCTCCCACTGCATGTGTAATGAACTTGCTTGGGCTGGCGCAGGTTTTCAGCTTGGGTCCTTCGGCATGAAAGGCGTGGGCAGGCTGAGACTTCAGTGGTGACTAGAGCACCCTGTAATTTGAATAGGAGTTTGTGTCTGGTTGGCTTTGAAAGTCTCAATAGTGAGAGTACCGCGTGAGCGAAAGAAGTAGCACTCTTTGCTGGCAGCAGCGGCAGTAGACTCGGGTGGTCCGTGTGGGCCCCCTACTAGAACGGACCAAAGACCCCACATGGGTGGCGCAGACACGGCCGCGGGGCCTGAGGATCTCATGCTGTTGGGGAGCCAGACAGATGTGATTGGTTTTTCTGTTTGTTTTGAGCCAGGCTTGCACTTTTGGACCGGGCTTCTCATAGCCTACCCCCCACCCCACCTCTGAGCAGCAGCTATGCTTGGCTTCTCTGCCTCCTGCAGGGAGTGGCCGAGGTGTGGCCTGCAGGGCTCTGTGGGGGGGCCCAAGCACGCCCTCCTCTTCAGCAAGAAGTTGTGGCCTATGGAGACAATTCCCTTCATGAAATGTCCCGCCTTGATCTGGCATAACACCTTGGAAGCATTGCATACTGGGCTCTTCCATCTCCATAGTCCCATGCCACTGGGATAGAAGAGAGCCCACTCCATTTTATGCAAGTTAGACGTGACGTGGTCCTTGGGTCAGCAGTGTTTGTGCATTATCCCGGGACAGCGCTCCACCCCGTGCAGGACGAGCAGAGCCGAAAGGAGGAAGGTGCTTTGCTGGAAGCTGTTTGCAGTGCCCACGTTCTGCTGGTTCTACAAACCCCAGGAACCGTGCTAGGTATTTCTGGCGTGGCCTGCTGTTCCATCTATCTGGACCTCGCTCGTACGGAGCACTCCTGAAGCACCCCCGCTCCACTGTACCCAACAGACACGGGTGCTCTGCCTCTCAGTCCTGACAGAAATCTCTCTTCACTAGGTACTCCCATGTCCCGAATCCTCTCCGGCAGCAGCTGGGAATCTGTGCAGGAGAGAACAACTCTGTTTTTAATCCTGGCCAGTGAGTGGGTTGTCTTAATCCCATTGAGCAGTTTATATTGTTGGTTATTAAATGTGCTCGGCACCCATGCAGGGAGGGAGATGGCCTGCTTTGAAAGCCTCCTGCCCAGACTCCGAGTTTCCTCACAATCACGTGGATGGTTAGTTTCATAGCCCTGTCCCTTTAAGATCTGCAAGCTCTTAGGGATTAAGGGCTGTTTTCTGCAGAGGAAAAACAGGCTTAAATCCTGATGGCATTCCAGGATGACTCCATGTTAGCCTGTGAGAATGGCTTGTTTTACCTTTTTTATAGACGGAGAGTCCTTGGGGGGAGCCAGACCTGCCGAATGTGTTGCTGGCACCAAAACTGCTGTTTAACCAGGAGTAAATGTTCAAAGGGCCAGCCAGTGTTGTGTGCAGAGCCCCCTGTCTGTGGCTAATAATGGGTGCTAATAAGGAGACACACAGCAATGAGTAGGTATGTGTGTGTGTCTGATTGTGAAAGGACCCAATCCCGCAGTCTGATCCGTGCATAGGCAGGGATAGCAGGAGTGGAGAGGGCACGTAAGTGTGGAAACACTTCATGCAGCTGGTCTGTAAAGAGGTGATGCGGTAAGTCTCAGTTAGGAGAATTGTATGTGGCGAGAACCTGGCTCAGCTGGAAAGCGCCCCGTGTGGGCCACGCTTCTATTCTGGATTAAGAGTGCCCACACAGGGCACTATACCAGTAAATTTTCCCTGTGCAGACAAGCCCTTAGAAACTTTTCTCTTTCCCTTTTTCACCAGTCAGGTGAAAAGATTATTTTTCTGGGTAAAGGTGACAAGGGTTTTACATTCCAAGCCCTAACCTCCTAAACCCTTCCATTTATGCATATCCGGAGTGAATATCAAACGGGTGAACTGGTCAACCATGCCTAATGCAGATTAATGGTGAATCAGCTTTCCTATCTTAATTTGCTTATGACCTAGAGTATTAGAGAATGGCATCTGTTATCCTTCCGGTACATTAATGACTCCTCCAGAAGGAAAACTCCCAGGGGAAGGAATGGTATTTACTAACCTTATCCCTAGCACTCTTTACATAATAGCACGCTCCTCCAAACGTCCTTCACATGCTTCATCATTGTTTGCTCTGTATCATATTTTACTTCTGAAATTGCAAGAGTATCGCACAGCATGTGAAGGTGCTGAGTTGTGTTATATTTTGTTTGTCTTGAGTTTCCCTTTAGAGTCTATCCTTAGACGCCTAGTCAGTTTAGGAATTCAGAGCAAGCCAGCTTCCTCTTTCAGGGTCTCCAAAGATTTCCTGTATCCATATGTTGAGAAAGGAGGGGAAAAAAAGCCACCTTCAGATCTGAGGCAGATTTAGAGCAATTTCTGCCCTTCTGCTCTCACCATAGACTAATTATGTTCAGCGTGCATTCCCAAGCCATGTACAGTGCGCAGGGTTTTCAGGGATCTGAGGTACAGCAGAGGAACTTCATTCAACTCTGTTAGGCTCTGTGTGTTTGAAGACTCTCACACATTGTCATTGTTCTGTGCTTGGGGAACAGAGGGATCATTTGCCGTCCAAATTAACAGACGTGCTGGAGCCAGTTACTCTCACATCTCCAGAATGTTGCTTTGTTGTTGTTCTAATGAGACTGAGTTTATTCATTATTTTAAAGAAATTTTTAAAACTTGCCATATTTCAAAAATCCTTTTAAAATAATGACTATCAAAAACTTGTCAGAATTTTTGGGCTGTGGTTTGGTTGCTAGAAACATGTTACCCTGCCAAATAAGTTATCTCTGAAGAAATGAATGATTCACATGTAGCTTACCAAATATTTTAGTTAACTGTTAAGTGCCCCTTCTTCCTACTCACTGCGCGCGCGCACACACACACACACAGACTTTTAAACACAAATCAAGGCACCACCATTTTTGTGGGGGGGAGCATCTTGACTCCTTAATGAATTCTCATTTTTACATAGTACTGAGCACTATCCCTGTTAAAGTTGGGTCCCTTTTTAGGTGTCTCCTCTTGGATACCCAAAATCATTAGTCACTTTTGAAAATCTTGGCCATAAAATGTAACTTGTATGGGCAGATTTAAAGCTTTTCTTTTGTAAAATAAGCATTGCCTAACAGATCTTTATTTTTAGTTTTTCTTCTGTTTTTCTTAGTGTCAACAAAATCAAATGTGATCTAGTTTCCTGATGGACTCCAGTGCTGCTCTCTTGCTACACTGTGTACAGCCACTGAACAATGCAAATAGGATATTAAATGTACCTGGGCAGCTCTGAGTCAAGGCTTCACTGGTATATACTCAGGCTTCTGCTGCAAACATAATCGATTGAACAGTTTGAAGGATGATGCCTAGGAAGTTCCCTTCTCCAACATGACATTGATTGATGACCTGTAGGAACATCTAGCAAGGTTTGTCATATTTCTCTTGAAGCTGAAAATTGTGCCTCCCAGACCCTATGAATGCTGATTGTGCAAGAATTTCAACATGGATTTTTTTAAAAAGCATAGGCTTCACATTTTTACATCTTTTTACTTTAGGAATTGTTCGTTGTTTTGTTTCACAAACTAACATCAACATCGAGCTGAGAAATGTAAATATACAGCACACATTTCTGAATCCATGAGCAATACATTTTTAACTTTAGAATAAATTCAAGCTAGGCCAGGGTAGCTAGTTATCTAGCCTAGTGGAGCCCCAGTAAGTTGGGCCGGATGACCTTTGGCCCTCAGACAAGGCTGAGATCCTTGGATATATCTTGTATTTTAGTCTATCAAGCAGTGCATGTATGTGACTGCTATGAAATATCTACATTAAAGCACTTTGCCATTAATTCTTTTAGTATTTCAAATGCTTGACTGAGCTGCATGTTCCTAGTGCATCAAGGTTAATGGATAGCTGGTGAGCAAGAATTTTCATGCCTGCATAACACTAGAAATAAATAAATAAAACAAATACTCAACATAGGCTTTATTCATACACTGCAGAAACTACATCTGTGCTGCTAACAAAGAGAGAACACTTTTCCCTTTTCATGAAGGAACTACTTGGGTTCCTTAACAAAAAAGTTTTAACTTCTAATCAAGGCTAAGCAGAAAGAGGTACCAGTTAGAACAGCTGTTGCAACAGTGCAACCATTCAAGCTGACTCTCTGTACTCATGTAAACAAACCCCGCTGATTTCTGATGGACATATTATGCAAGTAGTATGAGCAGGATTGGCACTCGATCTTCTTGCAGGCGTTTCTAGCCCAGGAGAGTGCTGCAAGTATCCCTGGGCCTGGCAATATGCAGTGAAGCAAACAATTCTTACCAGTGACTGTACAGCACTTTAGCAGCACTGTCATGTTAACTGTGATACAGAAGACCTGCCCATAAATGAGACCTGTCAAGGTGAGAAATGACATGCAGGAAGACCATGGTCTTAGGCATGTTGCCAGTGCATCCTTCCCTTACTGACCTGCTTTGCAAGAGAGAAGGCTGAGCAAGAGGATCTTGGTAAACCACCTCCATGTTCTAACCTGAGCTTTGAGCTCTCATCAGCACAGGGACAGATTCAAATCCATATACACTATACACAAAAATTCCCATCTGGCCTGGAGACCGTCCCAGATCAGCAGAGATTTTGCTAACCAAGGCCCCAGTCCTGCACAGGCCACACACATACTGATGTTTTTGCGTCTTCTCGTGAGATGGTTGCTTGGTTTTGTGGGCAGCGGTAAATCCCCTTCCTAGCATGCCACTCCCATGTCGGGAATGTAATCTGAGCTCCTAAGGGTATGTCTCCATCGGCAGCTGGGCGTGTGATACCCTGCTTGAGCAGACATGCCTGCGCTCACTCTGACCCAGCTAGAGGGATAAAATAGAGTTTGGGGCAGCAGTAGGCAGGGCGAGCCACCCCAACACTAGGTACATACTCAGGGCATTCAAGACACTAGGTTCGTAGTCAGGACTGCTACCCCCTCACGTTGCCACAGGGACATTCTATTTTTAGCAGGCTAGCTTGGTCAGAGCACAGGTATGTTTCCTGGAGCTGGGAATCACACACCCAGTTCCAAGTGTAAACATACCTGCAGAGGGACTGAGCTGACTTTCCATGGAAGAAGGCAGCAGTGTTGAATATAGTAACCAGTTATACAGCAATGCAAATAAAGAATAATAATAGCAATGGCTCACTTGCTCTTGGCTTACCTTCAGCAGGAGACTGGGACATATGAAGGTCTCATTACCACACTTACTTCCCCTACAAGCTGCATGAAGTTCCAGTTTACCCCATGCTTATCCAGAGTTTGTATAGATCAGTCTTCCTAGTTTCCTCAAGCTTTTTTGTAGGGCTGTTTGGCTGCATCTATTTGCAGAAATTAAACTCTTCGTTCTTGGGGGGAAATTGTTGAATGTGCGTGTGTACATGCAACGTAATGGGGTTCATTTTGTAGCCCTCCCACTGTTGGGAGAGACTGAGCTGTGAACAGGGAGGGACTTTATTCCAGCTAATATTTCTTGTGCTGTTGAGAAATTCTGACTTTCATTAAGCAGAAAGTCTCAGCTGCCAGACCACCACAAATCTGTGCTCTAGTTTCATTTGTAAGAAAGCCTCTGAAATATTAATGGCTTTATCAGGTGCACTGGGAATGAATCTTGCTACCTTCCTGAGCCTAAAAGTACATTATTGTAGTCTTGCTAATGCAGACTAACTGGAAAAGGCACAAGAATACTGTCTTGATGTCTGTAGGATGTAATCGAAGTTAAATATCTACATCATTATTATAACTGAAAAATGAGATTCCCACAAAAGGTTTCAGGGCAATCCTGTTACCAGCTAGAAAATCTGTCAAAGACTGATGAGTATAGAGCAGGGCCATAAACCTTTTATAGGCCAGCTGTAGCCGTGAAAGCATGTACACTGCTTTGCTACCTGGAGCACAGTGTACAGTTGAGCGTGTTATGATCAGCCTGTGTGTCACCCATATCAGGGGAAGTGGCAGTGGAAAGCCGTGCTTAGTTATTAATGACTATTATGATGTTTCGGAGTGGTGTTTGAGTGTGGGTGAGTGTTTTCCCCCACAGGGGTAAAATAACCTAAAACATCAAATATTGCATACACTTTGAATTGGACAGAGGAGCATTTGCCCCTGGTGTGCTGTCAGCCTCCTATTGCCTGGGCGTGAGGCACACTACAGGCACCAGAGCTTGCCAGGGGAATGAGGTGCCAACCAGTGTCCCCTGCCCTTGGTAGTCTTCGTCTCCTGCCCAAACCTCTCACAGTTTCAGGGACATTGTGTGGGAAGCACCCCATCCTGAAGGAACATGGGGAATACAACAGTGCAGGCAGCTCTGAGTCTGTAGGGTTAATTTCTTCAGCACAAATAACCTTTCCTATCCGCCTCGCACTCTCCTGCGTTTTACTCTTTTGGCTGTAGCTCTGGCTGCAGGATAACCATGGGTTTGGTCAGGTGCAGGACATGTAAAGTGAGGGATCTGACATTGCCTGGGTTTGCGTAAGGAGGCCAGTGGTGCAGCTGGCCTGGCTTGACCTGTGTGTGGTGAATAGGTGTCCGATGTGCACTGTGGAGCAGTGAGCAGGGATGGGAGCAAGGCAGAAAGGCTCCTGGGTTGGCAGCTGTAGCCCATCTCTGGCTGTAGGTCAGTGCTGCTGCTCCTCTCCACTAGGCACACATGCAACACCGAAGCTTCCAGCTGGAACGGGGAGGGCCATGTGCAGCTACAGCCATTTGGCTGCTGGTGACTGCTTTGTTTTCTCAGTGCTAGCATAGCTGGTTTGAGGCTCGGCTCTGGGCATATTCTCCTAAGTGAAACCCAGCAACTCTGTGCCAGCCAAGAGCGCTTTGGGTCCACTCCCACAGAGCTGGCAAGGACGCCTGACTGGCTGGTTCCTCTCCATGCGCCCTGCCATCCCAACACCAGAACCCACCTGGATCCTGCACCTGCTGACCCTGGCATGTTTCTCTGCTTTTGAAACCAGCTCCTCTGCAGACAGAATAACTGAGCCCTTGTAACTGATGACTGTCACACTCCAGCACCTTCAGGTAGCGGAGCCATTTATTACAGCAGCAGCCACCTGTGGCATGGTGCTGCTGTCGTCTTCTGGCGTGGTTATTATAACATGATTTAGGGGAAGTTTCTTCACTGCCAATATTAATCTCTGCACACGTGCCTGAGATACCTTTTCCCTTCCGATATTTCTTACACACACAGATGTGGGCGCACGCACACGTGAGTTTTCTACTGGATCCATCCCTGTACACACTCTCTTTAAATATATTCAGCAGCTCTCTATTTCTCTGCTGCTTTATCTTAGTTCTTACCTCTGGCTTCATTTCATAAAGCTTGGTCCCAAACAGCTTCTCATTAGAGCTGCTATTGATAACCTACTTAGGAAGAACCCAACCTCCAGGAGCCCCTGTAGGGATACAGGTTGTGCCCTGTCCAGCGAGTTAACCTGCATTCTGTGACTAGATCACCTGAGTAACGTGGCATTCCCTCCCGTAGTACGTGTAATCGGGAGAGTAGCCCTTGTTGATGGTTTGTTTTAACCCCAAATTGAATTCCTTTTACAGTGCCCCCACCAGCCAGGGCAGTCTGGAATATTTTGTATTTGAATCTTATGTATGTGAATCTTTAAAACCTGCAAGATAAAAACTGCTGTTGAACTCCCAGTGAACCAGACCCTCAGATGGTGCAGATCAGCTTAACTTCAATGGAGCTGCACTGCATTACACCAGCTGGGAATCTTTAATGCCCCTGTGACAATATTTTTCATTTTGGACCATAATGTCCATTTGTCATTAAGTCCTGCTCAGTGACATGCAGGTTTCTGGCTCCTCAGCCTGCAGCCAGCTGGGCTATTTGGGTTTCGTGGATGAGTTGTTCTCCTGTCTGGCATGGTACAGGTTTGCTTTGGAAACACAAAGACATGCCTGCGCTCAACTCTGATCAAGCTAGAGTGCTAAAATAGAGTGTTGGGCACTGCGGTACGCAGGGCGAGCCACCCCAACACTAGGTACATTCTCAGGACTGCTAACCCCTGGCACTGACCAGTCATGTGGCAGGACAGCAAAGCAAGAATAGATTCCTAGGTGGAACTAAAGCTCCCTTTAACTCTCCTAGTTACACTCCAGGAACCTCTGGAGCATGGAGTTGCATTTAAAGCAGAGGGAGGTTCCAGTCTGCAAATAAGGCTTTTTCCATTGCTGTTGTGTGGGGCCATCCAGGCTGCCTGGATATTTATTTATGGCTTTTTTTCTTGTTCTGTGTCTAATGGGAGCCATATTCACCAACTGCGTTGGATGAGGGCAGCTCCACCAATGGGAGCTCTCAAGTAGAAGGGGCTCAGGCATTTTTAACGCAGTGCTTGGAAGGGTTAGTAGATGACTCCAGCCTTGCGCTGCAGCCTGCGCTACTAGCGGTGAAGTCCTGGTCCCAGGTTTTGCCAGTACAGACAGGCTCTAGAGGCTCACTGTAAATTTGTGTGATGCTTCTGTCTGGGAATATTTTTACCTAAAGTGACTAGAACTGAAAGATGAGAGAGAGAGAAAAACTGTTTCATTGAATGACTTTGTTCATTTGACAGCACTTTGTGTCAAGTCTGGCAGCTTGGCCCTTTTCCATTTGGCAGGCAGAGGGATCTTCCTCTGCCCCATTTATCTGATGGAGTTGACGGTAGCATTGCTTCTTTTCTTGGCTTGTTTGGCACTGGCCTCGGCGCTGATGGTGATAGCTGCAATAGTGTGTGTGGTTCTGAGAGCATGGTAGGTAATGGCTTCTGTGGAGCCAGGCAAGGGGGCCCACAGGTTGCTTCAGTGGGTCTAGGATGTAGGTTAAAATATTCCCTAAGTATCGATTTAAAGGTAGGCCTGGGACTTACAGGTGCGTTTTCCAATGGGACTTGTGTTCCTAACTCAATTAGGCCCTTTTGAAAATCACCTCTAGCCTTTCACAGGGCCGTTTGGGGGCTATTGTGTATGAAAAGCAGTTGCTGTTTAACTTTTGCTCTTATAAGGGCCTCGTCCTGGCACTCCGACGTGCACCATCCCTTATTCTCGGTCTGTGCTGCTGCGGCACTTTCAAACCCAGATTGATTTATTGCACTTGGCCACGAGCGCGTACACCCAGGCAGTGTGCGACTCGGGACGGGAAGAGCAGGGTTCAGATCTGAGGAAGGAGGTAGGACAGGAGTAGGTGGAAAGGCTATAGCACAGGCGTGAGGTGAACCTTCAGAGTGGGCAGTGGACACAGGGCTAGAGCAGTCAGGGCTGCTAGTGATTAGGACTGAGGCGCATTGAGAGAGCTAGGGGTGAGGCCCAGGACTGGGACAGGAGGAGGGCCTACACATGAGGACCGTGGTGCATTGGCAGACCTGTGCAAGGGAAGCTGTTGTGGTGCCTGTAGGCATTATCCCTGGCTCTAGCCCACGTCCTCAGCCTTGCACTTTCATTAGCAGTTAAAAAATGATAAAAACGAAAAAAACCAACAACCCACCGATCAGCCAAGTCTTATCCCAAAGTGAGGCCAATCCTGCCTAGCCACGGGGGCAGCAATAGGCTAAAGTCAATGATTACTTTTTGTATTTTCTCTTTCAAAGATAAGAAAAAAGCCTGTGAGAAGCACATAACCCGAAGCCATTTGCAGGCTGAAGCTAAGAGAGTGTGAAGATAAGGAGCTAAAGCGGAGAATAAAATGAAAATTGCACAAGAAAGCACAGACAAATAATCAGGAAATTTTCCAGTATGTCAGACGCAGGTGGTGAATGCAGAAGTCAAAGGCCCCAGAGAGATGGTAGAGGATAATTTAGTTACAAAACAAGAACATGCCACATCAAATGGAAGTGTCCATGTCCCAAGCTGCCTCATTCAGAACTGAACCCACCTAATGGCTACGGGCCCCTGGATAGAAATCCATCTTCCTTCCAAATGAGGAATGTGAATGTTACAGGAGCTCTCTGTTGCACTGGGATGGTGAACAAGACCCCGAGCAGCTGTAAGGTGCCAGGATCTGACAGGCTTCTCTCTGGAATTCGGGTAGAGAGCACGAGTAAGTCGCTCTCCCAACCTGTTCTTAAATGCACTCTGCTCCACTCACTCCGCAGAGCCCAAACTCTGGGCTCTGTCTGAGCTGTTAATACAGGAAGTAACAATATGGCGGATGTCAAGAATGAAGCCAGTAGATCTGCCATGGGGCAGCAGGGACAAAACATAGCTGGGACAAGCAAAAGACCCCCCCCCATCAAACAGTATTCAGAGGGGGAAAACCTTCAGGACTTAACAGCAAAAAGGACCTGCAAAGAGCAGCCCCAGACAGCCTGGGATGGTGGAGCGATGTGTGCCCTAAGCAATGGCCAATGGTGCAAGAAAGATTCAAATTCACAGGGAACACCACCCCAACATGCAGTTAAACGTAAACCTTCTCCCACGTTTGGCTGCTCCTAATGTTCCTCTCAGGACTGCTCAGCCCACACCCGACATCTTCTCTATCCTCCAGGTACTTCCACCTCTTGTGTAGCAGAGTCCCTTAACTTGGTGAGTCAGCAAAACTCACTCAGACATCTCTAAGCACAATCAGCACTTGCTTAACAGGCTGGGGTGTTTTAGGGAAGACGTGGCAGATGGTCATAGGGGGAAAATAAGCCAGAAGAACATTTAGTGACAACTCTATTTCCGAGTCCTGCTTCTTTGCCCCAGGATCTGGAAGCCCTAGCAAGGTGTTGAATGCTTCACCGCATGTTGAAGAATTGGTTTTGCCTTGCTAGACTACTGCTGTCTGATGGTAAAAACTCTAGGAGGTGTGATCTGTGACAGATTGGAGGAGCATTTACAGACAGTTTGTTTATAAGAACCATCTGCCTGGGCTCCCAGGGTGACAATGAGACCATGCAGGTTGGGGACTGATACAAGCAGTGTCCAGGAAAGCTATGAATACAGCACTCAGGTCAGGAAGAGGAGGGGCAAATGGAGCTATCCTGATCCATTCGTTCATCTTTGAGAAACTGCTATGGACCATGTGCTAGGCTCCATCCAACAAGCTGAAATATCATTGGTACAGCATGGGCTGTCAACATTTGCAATGGAGGCCAAAATAACAGAGGGATGGCTTTTTCCTTTGATACTGCACTGGGATGAGGGTACCAGCCAGCACCAAGAACAACAGGAATATCCAAATGGAGACTCCGCCATGGGACGCTTTCTGGGAGAGAATCCCTCACTCACATCTCTGCCTTGGAGCTGACTCACGAGGGAGTTTTATTTACTTCGAGAAATCCATTAATATTCAAGCTTCTTCATAGTCCAAACAGATCTGGCTGCCTCGCTGCACCCTTACGTCCTTATTACTTTGCCACAAACCCCAGATGCAGCCCATGGAGTTGAAATGGTGGCCGGGGGGGGAGGGGGGGGCGACATTTCTACATTACATGGCATGTGTGACAAATCCCCAGCTGAGGCAAATGAGAAGAGCTGACTTGCGATAACTCCTAGAATCAGTGCAGAAAAAGTGACTTTTTACTCAGGACACAGTAACAAGACTGGCAGGGCCCCACTGAGTCCGTGCAGCAATAGGGCAGGGAGGGCATTCAATCTGTACTTAATTCTCAAGCAAAATGACACTTTTCCTCTCTGCTGCCAAAAGGTCACATGGCCTTGTTTCCACCAGGTAGGCTGCGGCATCCATGCCAGGGCACCCGCTAGTCAGGCTGAGATGATGAATTAATTAGCTAATTATAGTAAAATGTTGAGCCCAGTTTATCCTGTCACAGGGGCAAGTGAAAGCTTGTCCCTCTTAGAGAGAGGGGCGGGCGCTTAGTAGCTCTCTGGCATGGTTGCTTATGTTTAAAAAAATAAAACCAAAATGTTTCTAATTTATCAAAACATATTGATCGACCCAAAACAAGAAATTTTCTGGACCTTCATTTTGTGAAAATTTTCAAAATTGGGGGGAGTTTGTCCCAATTTAGAATTTTGAAACCTCAACATATTTTTCACAGGGTGGAAAATCCATTTTCAGATCAGCGCGAACGGTGAATAATGTGGAGAAGCTGTGTGAGTTCAACAGAGGAAAGGAACACGAGGATCTGTCCCTTCAGCTTCTTCCTCCTCTGCAACTTCCCTGCTTTGGGCAATCTGGGAAATGGGGTAGGGAGGGACACGTGCTATTCTGTACACCCTACTGCTGGAATCACCCACAGTACAAAACACAGTATGAGGATGGATAAAGACGTTAAAAGATCAGCGGTGTGCCCAGGGGAAAACGTTGAGGAAGAAACTAATGGAACAGCCTGTTAACTGCTTCCCAATTCACTCCAAGATGGCTGCTCCTGTTTCCTAGTGGCGAGCTCCCCAGGTCTGGACCGCTGTATGCAAAATAGGACATTCAGAAATAAACACCTTTCCAAGACACCAGATTTTCTGCAAAATCAATCAGCTGGTGGGGGAGACAGAGGAGTAACCAAACTGAGTCTTGGGAAAGAATGGAGCGTGCTGGGCAGAAAATAAACCAAGCTTCTGAGGGCAATAGCCCTTGCTGAATGCAGTGTTGTTGTCTGTGTGGGAGAGCTCAGGGCTGGGTCCCTTCACTGCCATCCACCTATCAATCCCTTGTTTCACTGTCGTGCCTATGAGTCCTAGTCACGGCCCTGGACCCCAGTGCATTAGGTGCTGCACAGACATGCAAACAGAGGTGGTTCCCGCCCCAGGAATTTACAATCTAAGTACTGGCAGGGAAAATCTTCTCTGCAGAGACGCATTTACCAGTTACTCTTCCTTTGACTGTTCTTTCTGTACTGGACCCACACTGGATTTCTGAAAACTGCTGGCATAGCAATTTTTTTTATTTTTAATAGCTGGGTGACACGACAGTGGAATCTCCCTGTGGTCCTATCATAGACCTCACATTAGAGGCATGCACACACATACTTGCACTCAGCCTTCCTCTATTCATATACATTATCCCTCCTCCTTCAACAGGAATCAGGACATTAATTAACCCCATCAACTGTGCAGAAGTGCTGCCAGGTGCAGCTATCATTAAAAGCTGCCATTTACATGTTTTTATTTCTACAGCTACTTGCCATTAAAAGCCTGTAATTAAGATAATTAGAGCAAAGAAATTTGCCTTCTAATCAGCCTACATTTCAATAAGGTTTTTTTAATTTACAGAGCAAAGTTAACTTATTTAATCAGTAATGTTATGTATGTATATATATACTGACACTGCATTACTACTGCCAGCCAAGTGTTTATGGATCCAATTAATTTAAGGGATTTATAGTATTATTTTTAATTCCTTCAATTTGGTGATCAGGCTCAACCTTTGAGGAAATGACAATGTCTCTTTTAAAGGAGGCTAGGGTCCTATCTGCTGAAGTTTCCAGACTGAGTTCTGACCTCTGTATGAACCAGTTCTGCTCAGGAAAAAGGGAGCAGTTGTGAAGAGCTGGGCCATTTTCCTGTAGCAGTGCAATTGCTAAGTGCTAAATATCCAGTTGTTGGAGTCTCTCTGATAAAGGCTTTAGAAAGAGTCATTACAGGGCTCAGAGTAGCAGCCGTGTTAGTCTGTATTCACAAAAAGAAAAGGAGGACTTGTGGCACCTTAGAGACTAACAAATTTATTTGAGCATAAGCTTTCGTGAGCTACATACATGAATGCATCCGATGAAGTGAGCTGTAGCTCACGAAAGCTTATGCTCAGATAAATTTGTTAGTCTCTAAGGTGCCACAAGTCCTCCTTTTCTTATTACAGGGCTGTAACTCGGTCAAGGTGTCTTGATATCCTACACCATGAGCATAGCTAGGCTACGACATGTTCAAGAAGCTGGCAATAAAGTTTCTGGCTTTGGGAATGGAATTCTCGCTGTGTATCCAGGTTCAGAGTTAGTAAACAATGTCTTTCTTTTTTTGGCCTATACCAGCAGCAGACCCATCCCTGCCTCCATGTCCCTGGGTTTGCTGCTTGTGGTGCCTGTGTTGTGTGACTAGGTTCCTTTGCAGCCTTGGGGCTCAGTGTTCTCTTTTCCAAGGGCACCCCTGTTCCTTCTTGCACCAGACTCAGGATTTCAGAGGCAATTATAAATGGAGGTTTCTTGGTCAAGTGTGGCATTTCCCAGCATCTTGGTGGGCTGGGCACAGCTCCCAAATGCTAGTTCCTTTAGAGCTGCATCTTATTTAATCCCTCCTTGGAGGAGCATTCGGCCGGTGTTCTAGCATCCAGGAAGACACTGCCCAGAACTACTGGACATTAGTGAAACAAGCCGAGCAGTTTTCTGGCCATAAACTTTTAATACACACCCAGATCTCTCCTAAAGCTGCTGTCGGTCCTGGCCAGCGCCTTTGGGAAGGGAGTTTCGCTGCATCAATAGTTTTCCATTACAGTGAATCAGACTCAGAAGAACTTTCTCATCATAAAGAAAAGGAGTACTTGTGGCACCTTAGAGACTAACCAATTTATTTGAGCATAAGCTTTCGTGAGCTACAGCTCACTTCATCGGATGCATACTGTGGAAAGTGTAGAAGATCTTTTATACACACAAAGCATGAAAAAATACATCCCCCCACCCCAGACTAACACGGCTGTTACTCTGAAATTTCTCATCATAATGGATAATCTTCAAATGCAGTTTATTTGCCTGGCAGGGAAATTCTGGCCCTGACTTTGGAAATGTTCAAGGCAAGGTGAGAGAGAGCTCTGACGTAGGCTCCTTTCTGTTGGATGCAGGAAGCCATGTGTCCACTCTTGTTTGCTCATCTGTGAATATATGCACCTTCCAGGTTTCCTGGGACTTAGCTGCCCTTTATTTTCCTGATTCAAAAATAGTCACAGGCATTATAAAGAGCTGTATAGAGAGCATGACTTCAACCTGCTTCTCCTCCCATCCAGGAATACATACGTAGGAATGAACACTCGTATCTCACCCAACTGTATTTAGTTTATTTCTCCATATGAGAGAGAAATATGAACAAGATGGCTCATCAGACACCTCTCTTCACTGAAAAAAATGCAGTAATTCCCCCCCTCCCTTATTTCCACAATGCTTCAAATTCTTCAAGGAGCACCAGGATGCCCTGGTAGCATAGCTGCCTCTGGAGAACAACTTGGCGCTTGTTACCTAATGGAAATAGCATCCACTTGAAAAGAGACTTCCTAAGCTGCTTACAGAGGAAATACTTCGGCTCTTTCTCAAAAGCTCTCTCCAAATCCAAGGTCTTTCTGACAGGCTCCACATTAATAAACACTCGCACATTAGCAATCAAGAAGTTTTTATCCTCTGCTAAAAAAGGCATGAATTATGCAGCAGTGAAATACATTGGCTAGTGGTGTATAAACTCCTCAGAATCACCAGTGCTGGCTAGCCCAAAGGCATCTTGCATAAAGCTGTAATTTAGCTTTGAATGGTCCTGCCTTTGTGGATCTGAGTCAAGCTGGCTGGCGGTTGGCACACAAACTTTTATTGCTGGGTGCGTTCCTCCTGTTTCCAGCTCACCCATGAGAGCTGCTTGGTCTGAAGTCTGTGGGCGTGTCTCTCTCTTGTAAAAGGAAAAGGAGTACTTGTGGCACCTTAGAGACTAACCAATTTATTTGAGCATGAGCTTTCGTGAAGTGAGCTGTAGCTCACGAAAGCTTATGCTCAAATAAATTGGTTAGTCTCTAAGGTGCCACAAGTACTCCTTTTCTTTTTGAGAATACAGACTAACACGGCTGCTACTCTGAAATCTCTCTCTTGTATTCTCCTGGCACTTAGTGTGGATGAGCCTTGGCTACTTGCCTCACTGAGGTGCTGAATAATGCAGAGGTTGTCTCTATAGCATGCCCGTCATTGTACTTTGCGTTGGCTGTTGCACCTTTTTCCCAACCCAAGATAAAAGTTATAGTCCAAAATTGAATGAATTTTAACAGGACACTGTCAAAGTATTTTTCCCATATGTTATTAAAACCCTTTCATTTCATCGCTGCATACGAGAGCTCTATAGAAGCTAGCTTTAACCTGAAAATGTTCTTTACCAAAACACTTTTTTCTCCAGGACGTGCATGCCTGTTTGTTTATGTAAGGAAGCTGCTACCAACACTGAGTTTTGAATTTTATTTTTAAGGACCAGCTGCCTTCAGCAGATCTGGCACAAAGGGGTTGTTAGCTATTGTTTAACAAAGCGCATAATTACTTGACTGTTACAGCCTAAAGGTTTTGTGCCCTGTTGTTTGTTACAGTAGCTAGTGTCCTAATACAGACCTGAACCCCATTGTGCTAGGTGCTCTACAAACAGGTTGTAGGTTACAGCCCAAGCCCTGAGGAGCTGGCATTCTAAATAGAAAAGACGGATAAAGGCGAGAGAAAGGAAAGATTTATTGTTCCCATTGCATAGATGGAGAACTGAGATCCAGAGAGATTGTGTCTTGCTCAAGGTCATGCAGGACTGGAACCCAGATTTCCTAACTCCCTATCCAGTGTCTTAACAGCAGCCCCTCCTTCTTTGTGTGGTAAATACACCCTGCAAGATTTAATTAATGAATCACATAACTGCAGCCAGCTGGAACCTGTCTGGCTGGTACTCTGAGTCTTGACTTGCATGTGAGGTTTTACAGTGTCTTTGAAGGCTTGGAGACAAGTGAGATGTTAACTGACCAGTGCAATCTTCAACTCCAATTAAAATAATTTTTCCTAGAAGACGAAAAGGTAAAGGAAAGGTGGGGGAGGGGAAGCGTTGCCATTGATGCCCAGCTAGCCCACAGCAGCCTGTGCCGCTGTCTCTTGGTTTGCATGAGCTGTAGGAGAGGGTTATAAATAAGCAACAGGGAAGCAGGTTTACATAGTTTTATTTTCATTTAGTGCCACTGTGATCTATGAGCCGTCACAAGCCGATCTCTTCCAAAGCAGCTGTAATAAATCATAAATATTTATGGTATTTAGTCATGAAACAGCAATAGAGCAGAAGAAATAATTTTCAACCCAGTTAGGATGCACTCCTCATACTTCCCAGGAGTAAGAAAGAGCCCATTCTTTATTTCCAGCGCTGAACAGGCCCCTCGTCCCTCTCTCTCTGCTATCGGCGCCTCGTCCTTCCATGCTGCCTAGAGAGTGTGAGTGGGACAAAGACTGGCATGAGAGCATGCGAGACAGAAGGAGTAAATGTGAGCTGGGTTAGGAGAGAGGCATGGCACTGCAGTTATCAGCAGGGACATCGCAGCCCTGGACCAGGCTGGGGAGAGAGTCGCTGACTCAGCCAAGGAGCATCCTCTGCTGCAAATTCCTTCTTTACAAGAGATGCTAGAATTCAGAGCAGAAGATGCTGAATTTTCCACCACTCGTATCAAAGGGGCCAAAGCGCTAAAAAGAGGGAGATGATGGGTTTGGTCTGTATGCCTGTTAGGCCACAAGAGCTCCTGGCAGCCAGGCAGAGCTGGGACTACTATCAGCAGCCAGATCCCAGTTTGATTTTGTGTTTGTGCATTTTCAGGCTTGGGTATCTATGTGATGTAGGTTATGAACCTGGCTCTCCCACATCCCAGGTGAGTGCCCTGACCAGCTCTAATGGCAACCCCAATGTTCGAAGTGTCTGATGCCCAGGTAAGGAAGGCCCCCTGTGTAGACTCAGCATAACCCAAGGCTTCTTCTGACGAGCCCATGACAGTCACTATGGGCCAGTAAGCAAATCTGTCATCTTAGTTTGTAACCACAACCGCCCCAGAGCAAGAGATGAGGAGGGCAGTGCAGTGCTGAGTGGCAGTGGAAGTGAGGGGTGGAGAGCACCCCTCAGATTCCACTGAGCTCACTGGGAGCTGTGGGTACTCAGCAGTTTTAAAAAAACAGGCTCTTTCATTTAGGTGACTACATATGAACTCTTGGAGCTGGATTTTCAGAGGTGCTGAGTCTATAAGCCTCCTTCCCACTGACTCTAACAGGAGCTGGAGCAGTTTTGAAAATTAGGGCCTAACCCTCAGTACCTATTTCTGAAAATTCTGGTTCACTGTGTCGGAGCAAACCACCCGGGGAATAGTCTGGATTAGTGCTTACTGCGCTGGAAGTCACTTAATGTGATCACTGGATGTGGTGATCAGTCAATTAATTGGATCTAGACTTGTTGGAAGAGACTTAACAAGCTGAGCTTCCTTTTATCTACCTTATCTAATGGTTTTAATTAAACAGTTTTGATTAATCAGGAAACCTCCAGTGCAAGGTTTAGGGCAGCAGCCTCAACAGGGCTCTGGGAAGCTTCTTAGAATTTAGGATGTGCGGTAAAAGCTTGCAGCAAAACTACAGAATATCCCCAAAAGTTGCAGTATGCTCCTGCCCCAGCACAGGCGGGCCCTTCCCCCAGCGACATTGGAACCGCCTGAAAGGTTCGTTCGTTCCAAAGGGTTCATGGACAGTTTGGGCTTTGAATCTGCTATGGCACCATGGTGAGGTATCCATAGCTAATGCTGCAGCTGAGACTGAAACCTTGCCGCGGATGGGAATAATGGCAGGTCTTCTGAAATTAAGATGGCCCCTCCCTCTCTCAGCTGAAGTGACTCGCCAGTAGCTTTAGTTCCTATTGCAGGTATGGTATGGAGAGTCACATGTGCTATGGAGAGAGGACATTTGGACCCTGCCCATGCTGCCTTCTTAGGAAGAGAGCAGAGGTGTGGGAGAGGCAGAGGGCTTGCTTGCAGGAACCTTTCAGACTCGTATCATCTGCGCACACATGCTTTAACTTCCATGGCCCCTCCAGCTCCAGGAGCATGGGCATGGCTCAGTGCTGATTACACATCAGTGCAGAGAACAGCTGTGCTGCTTGGGTTTTCCTTACCTGCAGAAAGTTGCTCTTGAATCCACACTGTGAGCTGGGACTGAAATCTCTTTGTTGGAGTAGTAATTGAGCGGATGTTGTCTGTAAGGGCTGGACTGTCATAGCTAAGAACCTTACTTGCACTAGAGTTTCCAATAATCCTTTTATTCTTTCTTTTCATTTTATGCTTAATTAAAAAGCATTCTCTTTTTGCTTTAAATACCAATTACAGTGAATTATCCCTGTTGCTCATCCCTCCCTCCAGATTGCTATGTACTTGGTCACCCTGCCTTCAGCACTCTAACAACCTTCATGGGCTAGGTCTGAGCCCATAAGCTACCCACAACCGGGGTTTCCAGAAACTCCTCTAAGCATTGTTCCCTTCCCAACACAGCTCTGCCAGTTCGCCTGGCTTCTTTCCCTATCCCCTGCTAGAGGAGGGGAAACCCCAGTAAGAGGCATGCTCCACACACCTCTGGGGTGATTGTTTGCCTCCCAGCTGGGGCAGAACTAGATAATGAGCTGAGAGTCACCTGGGCCTTGGGCTGAGGGAACTCAGTTGGAGGGAGAGTGGTGAGGAAGGTCCAGTAGCTGTGGGCTGGCTGGAGAGCTGAGCCACACGAGTAGAGCCAGCTCTTGTGGTGAGGCCCTGGCACATGGGGCCAGGCATCCAGGGAGGCAGTCCTGGGGCTGTTGGGTCAGAATGGGGACCGGGAACTGCTCCTTTGTGTGAGAGCCCAGAGCTAGGGTCTATAAGGACCAGGGGACTGGAGAGAAGCCCAGAAAGAGCTGTGAGTTGAGCCCAGGAGGGGCAAAAGAAGCATTAGTCTGAGTATTTGTGATGGACATTTTAAGTACCTTGGAAGGGGACTGAACTTTGAACTTGTATGTGATTTGGCTGAAGGGCTTGGCCATGGAGGACCCAGACAGAGGCAGACAGCCTGCAGGACGTGCAGGAGCTGAGGAGGATGCCTGCAATGTAATGGTTACACCTTGGCACTAGGGGGCAGTCTAGTGGTGAGTGTCCCCAAACCCTCTCTCATCAGGGAGGTGATCAAGACAGGTGTTCTGTTCTACATGCCTAAAGCTGCAGGTGTTGCTGGTTGGCTTCTGCCAGGCCAGGCCAGCACCTTCCACTAAAACAAAACCGTCACTCCCTGGCCTGCTATTGTGTTGATCCTGCCTTCCTTCTCCCACCTGGGAGTTTTGGGCTTTCATAAAATAATGCACTCTTCAGAGGACCCTCTGAACCTGATTTGTGGCATCAGGCAGCATTTGAGGTGAACCTTTCATTAATTCCTTGCTAAAAATAATGGGGCAGCCTAAGTTTTGATCACTGTAATTCCATCCTAATGAATTTGTGTCAACTTGTTTCAGAGTAGCAGCCGTGTTAGTCTGTATTCGCAGAACGAACAGGAGGACTTGTGGCACCTTAGAGACTAACCCATTTATCTGAGCATGAGCTTTCGTGAGCTCCATGACTCCCGCTCCAACTTCAACGATAAACATCAAGGTAAGTTCATCGTACGCCTCCAGCTCATGAAGCAGTTACTTCACTGGCTGCTTTGCACAGCTCCTGAATGAACAGATAAGAATGCAGACAAATCACTGGCTGTCCATTGTCTTCCCACTCCGCCTGCAGGTTAGGAAGCAACAGTCTACCTGTCCCCTGAAGAGGGAATGTACTGCCAGCAGCTGGAATGTCAAAGAAACATCCCAAAAGCACCTGGGAAAGGCACTGATACGTCCCTCCTATAAGTTCCAGATAGCCTGCCTATACCCCCACAAGGGAGTGCTGGTTGTTTTCTAAGCCCAATCATTTATTTATGGACTACTAAACTTATCTAACAAGCTCTAAGTACATCTGCAGAAGTTTAAATAAATAACACCTAGCTTATTAACAATGTCAAATTAAATGGTGTCCAGAATTGAAATAGCTCAATGTTAGTAGTACCCTTGCTATGCTCTCTTCACTTCCCTGAGTGTCTGAATGAATAGATAAACAACAAGGAGTCTGGTGGCACCTTTAAAAACTAACAGATATATTTGAGCATAAGCTTTCATGGATAAAAACCTCATTTCTTCAGATGCACAGAGTCTCACGCCATCCTCTGAAAGCCAGTAGATTCAGGCTCTGATGGACTCACAGCAGGAAGCAAGTCCCGGAGCCAGGGGCCCTACTCTGTACCCCGCCTGTTCCCATATGCTAAACTCTTCGGGCTGTCAGTGTAAATGCTCCGCCTGTCGTGCTGGTACGTGGGGGAAGGGAGGTGGTTTCCTGGTTTAGTCAGGATACAAACTATATATTGGGGTTTACAGATCAAAAATGAACACCTTGAAATGAAATGCAGAATCCTATTGACTTGTTAATCATTATTATTTAAGGGGGAAGAGAGCAGATTCCCCGTAAGTGTCCTGTGGGGGAAGAGAGCATCTTCTGCAGAAACTATACAGCTGGTCCCTCCTCTGACTGATCTCTGTAGCACTCCGTTGTTGTTTTTCATGTTAATCACCAAAATACCACCTACAGTGCCCATACAAAACTGTGCGTGTTTGTTAACCTCATTAAATCCTAACGGATTAGTCAGCTGTTCCTCCACCACGGAGCTGCTAGGAAACATCTAAGGTTCAAAGTTATGTGGCTTGGAAAGTGATTTTCTAATTCACAAACTTCAAAGGAATTTTGAAAACCTACAACATAAGGGAGACAGCCTGACGTTAATCCACTGGAGTGCTGCTTAATGGCCTGTTTAACTTTTGTCTTGATAGGTCTTTAATAAGCAGCTAAGCATTAAGGCTGTCTTCAGATAAGCACTGGTTTAGAATTACCTCCAGGCATCACATCCTCCATACACTGTTGGGCTAATCTCCCTCACATACAGGTGTCATCTTTTAAAAGGGCAGCTCTGTCACTTGGGCCTGTAAGATGCTGAGCGTTAAAGCTCAAGGGAGTGGGAAATGCATAGTGCCTTGCAGGAAGGTGCTCAGCTCTGAGCTGAATCAGACCTTCCAAAACAGCAGCAGATTCCCACCTTGCAGCTGGAGTCTTTGCTATTTCTTTTTTTACAGCTTCTGCTATGACATCCCACCTTAACCAAGCATTCCCTTTCAGCCTGACCCACAGGCTTGTCATGCAGAGCTGCTAGCAGGATTTTAACATTTCATTCTCAACAATGCTGGCTGCAGCAAAGTTGGCAGCTTTACTATAAGTATAAAAAGGTGTGTAAAATATGTGTGCTAATTATGTTCTTTGCACAGGGTATCTCTCTGTGTCATGTCAAGAATAGTACATTTCAGTAGCATGGTCATAACCAGCAATTTGGGCCCAAATACAAGAGGACTGGACATATTATTGCCAGCCAGGCCTGGTGGTGTGGATTAAGCCATGCGAATAATGGATTTGTCAGTTAGTTGGCAACTTTTAAAAGGTGGATAGAATCTGTTTGGGTTGGACCATAAATGAAAAATTTTGGTGACTCAGTCACTTTGGGTCAAGCTAAACTTTTATTTTGACCATTTTTTAATGTTTTAAATTTTTTTAAAATAAAATGAAAGGAAAGTTTGAAACAAAGTAATTTCAAACTGAAAAATGTTTTGAAAATGTCAAAATTAAACATTTAGATTTTTGATTGTTTTTGAAATGAACAATTCAGCAAAAGTAATATGAATTTGCAAAATGTTTGGGTTGCCAAATCTGCCTTTTTTCCTCTAGTGTGTGTAGTTTTTTGTTCCCCCCTCCTCCTCTTTTGGAAACAAGTTTCCGACACGTTTGTGCCCCATTCCATGTGTCATCTTCCTAAGTGACAGATTCTCAGTCTGTAGGAGCCACATTGCCTGGAATAGAATGAACAAGTACTACAACTTCTGTTCAGCTTTTGCAAAAGCACAAGGAGTTCATTCACCTGCATGACCTGTGTAGGGAGCAAATGAAGACTGATATCTTTCTTACAGTAGCAGCGATGCTGCAAGCTAACCAATAAAGGTTCTTGTCCCACTCAGTGACTTTTCGCTCTGATATTGCAGAATGAACAATCCGTTGTTAATTCTGAGCAATCACATTCCAGAACGGCTGCTGTGTGCCAACCCAAAGGAAGCTGCTATTCAGTGACGGGTGAGTGATATTTCTGTGAAGTTTGTAAAACACTCTGAGATCCTTTAGAATGAAAGGTGGTGCAGGAATGTCACTGTTTTGTTTTTCATTTTAAAGCTTCTGAAAATGACACAGGACTGAATCAGAATTTGAAAGTGTCCAGAGACACTCTGACCTCCGAGTTAGAATTGCCACAGCATGAGCAATTGTTAGCACCAGCTACAGAGCTTATGAATGGGAATCCCTGTGCAGCATTCAATAAGCAAGGATTCTAAAGCAGTCAGCTCTGATATAGGCAATAGGTTTAACATATTATCGCCTTTAGATGATGATGCCGCAGTTTGATATTCCAGACGCACTCAGAAGGGAGGGCAACCCTCCTATGTTGCAGTCTGTGCTTGGTATAATTACTTAGATTCATAGATGTCAAGGTCTGAAGGGACCATTATGATCATCTAGTCTGACCTCCTGCACAACGCAGGCCACAGAACCTCACGCACCCACTCCTGCAATAAACCTCTCACCTATGTCTGAGCTATTGAAGTCCTCAAATAATTTGAAGTCCTCAAATTTAAAGACTTCAAAGTGCAGAGAATCCTCCAGCGAGTGACCCGTGCCCCATGCTACAGAGGAAGGCAGAAAAACCCCCAGGGCCTCTTCCAATCTGCCCTGGAGGAAAACTCCTTCCCGACCCCAAATAACATCCCACCTATGATGGGATGTTAGATGGGGTGGGATCTGAGTTACTACAGAGAATTCTTTCCTGGGTATCTGGCTGGTGAATCTTGCCCATATGCTCAGGGTTCAGCTGATCGCCATATTTGGGTGAACTGCTCATCCAATTGGCCCCATAGCCACACACTTGTCAGAGGAAGCTGTCAGTTAAATCTAGCAGGCACACTTACTGGACTGTTGACTGCAGGTGTCAGAACCATCCATGCTCTACTCTGAGGGGAAAACAGGTTGTCCTCATATTTGAGAGCTGTGGAATGCAGGGTCTTGCTTATGCCCCATCATCATTTGACTTCACTAGAATGGTGCAGCTATACTCTTCACAACAATAGGGTTTCCCTTCCAGAGGAGGGGAAAATGTTGCAAGTGCCTCTTTAAAGCAAAAGAATGGAAAATTGGGGTGATGGAAACCGTGGTGGAGCAGGGATATGTATGGAGAGTGGGTTCCTGTGCCGGGGACTGAAATGCTGTATGGATTCAGAACAAGGCAGGGCCAGGCTGCTTGTGACTCAGCTGGATTCCTTGCAGAAGGTTGGTGTCTGACACAGACTTTGGCATCGAGCTGTGAGAGGGTGGTGTCATTTAAATGTTTGTTTTTTATAGCTGTAGATTCCACTGCAGAAATACTGCCGAGTTTAAAAACTTCCTGCAAAATCCAGGCAGGGTTGGAGGGGTGAGCTGCCTAAGATACAGTTTGCACAGCTAGAGGTGCCTGATTGGAAACCATTTACCTCTCAGGCCCTACCCATGGTAATGAAGCAAGGTGTGTGTGTGGGGGGGTGCTAGGGGCAGCTGGCTCATTCCATGGCCCCAGAGGCTCAATTCATGGCCAGGGCTATCTCCTGTAGGTGGCAGGCTAGGCACATACTTCACCATCTCCATGTGCACCAGTTTGTTGTTGTCCTTGGCTGATAGGAAGTGATCGGAGGAGCTGAGGGTTTAAGTGCAGGGTTGGTGCTTGCAGTCCTGGCACGCTCTCTGATTCACTGCACTGCCCGGGGCAAGTCGCTGCACCTCTCTGCACCTCTCTGCACCTTAGTTGTCCTGTCTGCAAAATGGGGATGATGAAACCTGCTTGTTTCACAGGGCTGAGGGCGGGTGAATATTTGCAATGCACCTCAGGGTGGTAAAGAGCTCTATTACCAGAAACCCTAGCTGGGGAGATGGGTCTAGTCTCCTGAGGGAAGCAATTAGATCCCTCGTTCCATTTGGGCTCTTTTCTATGGGTAAAGAGCAGCCCTTGTCTCTCCTTGCCAGCTCCTGCTTTGGGAAAGCTACCAAACCTGCCAGCTGGAGAGTTCCAAGAGCACCTCTGACCCTGATCTTCCTGGGGCTAGAATAATACCCAGGGACCTTGGATCAGCTGTGTACACCACCATCTCCAAGTGGCCACTGTAGCTTTAAGCCCGGTGTGGTTCTTCAGAGGGTAGAATTAGACATTCATGGTTTGCATGAGGCCTCAAACGCCCGCTTAGCATTCTGCAGCTCGTTGACACTGACACAGTTTCGCTGCCTCACAGCAGCACTCCTCAGGGCTCTCTTGTGTGATCAAGGGTGAGTTTTCATTGGGGTTTCTATTACTGTAGCACTGAGAGGCTGCAGCCAAGATTGGGGCCCCGTTGTGCTAGGTGCTGCAGGAAGCTGACACCACATAGCAAAAAACAGTCCCTGCCCTGAAGGGTTTACAGTCATAGACAAGATGGGTGAAGGCTGGGAGGGGAAACAGGGACAAAGAAGTGAAGAGACTTCCCTAAGGTCACACAGCAGCTCAGAGGTACAGCCGGATGAACAGGAATGCTCTGGCCCCCCTGCCATGCTTCTGCTCCTGGTCTGCCTTGGTTAGCAAGTGCTTTTTAGTGCATTCCAGGAGCCCCCTTCTTTCCTGCAGCACACGTTAGCACCAGCTGAGGACCTGCAGGACATGATGGGCCAGTCCCTCTTCCACAGGATACCTAGTAGTTTTAGCTTGCGTTTATTATTTTCTTTTCATTGCTGATCTCCTGCATCCTCCCCTTCCATGTGCTAACAGGGCAAATCCTGCATGCTTCTCTATGGTCACACACAGTCCCAGATGCAATGAAACCACAGAAGTAATGCGGCATGAAGGGGCGAAGCAAAAGCTGCAGAGCACACATGGAGAGGCAGTGGTCCATACTCCCTGTGTGTCACCGAGCTCAGCTCTGCATGTATTCTCTGCCTCATGAGAATCAAGGTGGGAGGGCAGAAATTGCTACATGAACCCGCTGGAATTTCTTTCTTACAGAGTAGGGCCATGGGGTGGGACTGGGACTGCTGTACTAGTATCCAAGGGTAGCATGTTGGAGGCTATTTCTTCCTCTGTTTGTTCATCCTCTGCTTATATTCGCTTGGTATGAGGGATGGAATTTAATTCTATATGAAGGAAGCCAGTTGGTTTGGTGGACAGGGCATTGGCTTAGGTCTCATGGGACCGAGATTCTGTTCCCAGTTCTGCCAGTGACCTGGTGTGTGACCTTGGGCAAGTCCCTTCCTCTCTCTCTGCTTCTGTTTTGTCTATTTAACCTAAAAGCTCTTCAGGGCAGGGGCTGTTTCTCACTCTGTGTCTGTGTAATACCAAAACAATGGGGCCCTGCTCTCCTCTGGGCATCTGGGCACTGCTACAGTACAAATAAATAATAATAAGTATATAGTAACGATGCGCTAACATTTGAATTAAATACATTGCACTTTGAGAGCACAAAGCATTTAAAGACATGAGTTAATTAAGCGTCACAACCCCCCTGTGAGGTACAAAGATAATTGCTAGTCTCATCGCACATATCAGGAGACAGAAAGAGGGATTTATTGTGGTGGTGGTGCCAGAAACATGTCTGGTAGTTTAAACTCCTAAGAGGTCCCTGCCCCAGTGGTTCACAGTGAAAACAGAGCAAATCTACATAAAGGATGGGTGAGCTGGGAATAGAACCTGGGAGTCCTGCCTCTAATCACCGGTCTGTACGTCTCTTCATTGTTTAACTTCCTTTGTACCAGAGGCTAACAAGCTCCTGGAGAGAGAATCTTCCATCATTTTCATTCCAGGCAAGAACCTGAAAGGGCAAATTATCAATTGCACTACACTCTGAGCTGGGTGAGTCTCACCTTTGCCTCCCAGAGACAACAGAGAGATACCTTTTAGTAGGCAGCAACCCAAATGCAGAGGCAGGCTAAAGTACTCTGTTTATAAACGTCAGAAGTATGTTAGTGTACTGGAAAAATTAAGGAGTAGAAGTTAGTAAGTTAGGTTAAATAATTTATTACGTGGTATGTTATCAGCTGAAAATCTGTTAGTAATAAAAACACACACGAAGAAGTAAGATGACATGAATATTTGATTTGCTAAGGACATCCTTTGAGATATACTCCCCTACCCTGCCCCCCTCCCCCCCCCCGGCGTGTGGCTTGTGTTTGTTCTCCTTCCTTAGAAGTTTTTAAGGTCAGGCTTGACGAAGCCCTGGCTGGGATGATTTAATTGGGGATCGGTCCTGCTTTGAGCAGGGGGTTGGACTAGATGACCTCCTGAGGTCCCTTCCAACCCTGATATTCTATGATTCTATGATCTCTTACTGGGGCTTTTTAATGCATTTAAGGGTGAAATGCGCCCCTGTGCTGAGGCCTAACCTGAGGCCTGGCACCATTCCAGCTTTATTTTGAGGACATAAGTGGAGCGCAGGCCTCATGCTGTCCCTGTAAACAGCTGTGAATTTCAGTCCTGAAGATTCAGTGTTTGGATCCAGCTTTTTTCTAGCAGGGATCTTCCAGTGGCCACTCTGTAAATAACTTGATTGTTTTCATGGCTAGCTTGAAATGTCTGAGAATTCAACTTGTCTGGGAGAGATGAGTCCCAAGCAGCGCAAGTATCCCAGACTTTAGCTTTAAGTTGGTTTTAAATTTTTTTTTCCAAACCTGAATTTCACAGCTCTGATTTTAGTGGGTTTCCATTTCTTGAAAAAGGAAGAATTGCCCTGGGGAGCTTATTTTTCGCAGAATATAAAATTTAGAACAGGAATCTGTTAAATTTAAAGGCAGAAGGTTAGGAACCAAATCCCATTGTTCCCTCCCCATCACAGACCTGGGTGCAGGGGTTTTCAATGCAGGCAGATTCTGGGAGCTAGCCAGAGGCTCCCTGTGCACCATTCCATAGAGAGCTGACCGTTACTGGAATGTGCAGCAGTCATGTACAGCCTGGTCCACCAGCTATTACCTCTGAAAGAATGGGAGGTTCCCAGTCTTAGCTCTGCTGCTGCACCACAGCCAGGGAAGGGGAGATCTTCATAACTCAGGCCAGTTACTTGTACTCAGTGCAGGGAATTAAAATTGGTCCCTAATGCATATCACCTGCCTGTCGGCCTCCCAAGAGGGGTTAATTTTGTATTTTCAACATAAGCCTATCAGCCTCCTGAGGTCTCCAGATCCTGCTGAGCCGTGCTCAACAACTCAGCTCTTTGCTTCACAGCCTTGCAAGGTTGTCAGGTTACTTTCCTGCCCTTTGCAATGATCACTGATACCTGTCCACCAAAAATATTTTTAGTGAGCAAGTAACAACTGCAGGGCTAGAGATAGACATTCTCTCCTATCTAGGCACAGTTGTTCCTTTTGGAGTGCTGGTTGTTCTCTATCTTTGTTCAGGTTGCTTCTTACGTATAACATACACGTCTGTTTCTCTGTCTGTCTGCACATACAGTACTTTCTCTCTACCATTTTCAGTAAGCTGCTTATCTCCACAAAAAGATTACAATGTCTTCACCATCCAGTGAAACACTGACAGCTCCTCCTAATGTCTTACAATGCAGAATGCATCCTATCCTCTTAACACTTGTTTTCACATGAGGGGGATGAGCTTGGGGAGCTGATTTCAAAAGCTCTTTTGGTAAATGGGAATTGTTCCTTAAGCACTCTGTCTGCTCACATCTGGTCTGCTTGAGCCTAGGTACAACTAGACTTGCCTAGACGGGTAATATCTTGCCACATTCCCACAGGGTATGAGACAGCAGAAAGTAGATTGAAGGAATTAGGTTACTTTGGTGTTTGGACGTCCATATAATAAATTCAGTCTTTAATGGCACAAGATTTTTCCGTCAACTATAATTAAAAAACATACTGAAGGTGATGTATCCTGCTCCCTCCAGGGATTCAGGTTTAAAAATCATCTGGCCACATTACAGATATGTGATCCTAGTGGCCTGTGCTCAGCCCAGACTCGTAAGGCTTGCAGAGGCACAGCTGGAGTCATGAGAATGGCGCTGCTCGGTCACTGTCTAACTGGGGCCAAAAGGTAGGACGAATGGGAAGCAAGAAGTTGAAAGACCGTAAAGGACACAGCAGGGAGTGTTAATGAGGAGAGGCTGGGAAGCTGGATGGCAGCTGTCACTGGAGGCTAGGCATGGTCCTGCAGGGATGAGTGGCTGAAGTGAGCAAGATTTGGCTGCTGCCTCTGCAATGGAGAGTAGTAGCCTGGATGATGCTCTTAAGGGTTGATCTGTTAGCAGCAGCATGAGGCTGTTGGGTGGGGTGGGGACTAGTCAACCCATCTAGATTAGACAAAGGGACCTACCTGGAAAGTGCATGCTAGATTCCAGCTAAGGAAAGACATTACAACACAAAAGCATTTCCTATTCAAAGAGTATCGTTGACCCAGGACTCGGCTGTGCTTTGGGTTTACATAGTTGCTTGTCTCTTTCCCTCCCAGCAAGACTGACAGCGTGACTGTGGTGTACAAAGGGAGATATGTTAAAATGTAATCTCAGAGCTGCCTTTTTCCTTGGAGCACATTTCACACGTTTGCCATGATAGGAAAGGTGCGTGCATGTAGATACATATTAGGTTTCTTCTGTGTCTGTCTAGTCATGCTGTGGAGATATGTCCTTAGTTATAGTGGTCTGCCTTCATGTTCTTCTGTCCATGAGTTACTGCTTCCCCTCGCGCGCCGCATTAGATTATCCAAGCAAACCGATGCTCGCAGAGTATCCGTTCAATAGCTGACCTTCTCTTTTCTTATGGACTTGTAACCACTGGGTCAGCCTTCCTGACCTTAGCAAAATTATGGGCTTCCATTTTGATCTTTACATTACTTTGAAAACAAGCATTGAATGCGGCAGGGAGAAGGGATTTTGAAATGTTAAATTGTTGGGTCTCTTAAAAGACATTTAAGCACTGAACAAATCCAGAACCAAATGCTTAAAAATGCCCTTGGAGAGACAAGATGAGTGAGGACCAACTTCTTCTGGTGGAAGAGACAAACTTTTGAGCTTACACAACTTGTGTCTCTAGAATCCTGGGACCAACACAGCTACAACAACATGGCAGAAATACCCTTGGCTTTGAGTTTTAGATGGGCAAGTGGATTTTTATGTGTCAACTGTTAAGTTTTCTCAGTTGTGTGCATGGACTCCTTTGGTAGATCAGATCAGTTAGGTCTGTCTCTTTCTCCATCTGCTTGTCTTATTTTTTTGTCTTGTTTTAGTGGACTGAGCAACAGAAAGGGATCCAGGAACTCATAGTTCTGCCATTGACTAGCTATGTGGTCCTGAACTCCCTTTGACTTCACAGGGGCTGATCCAAAACTCATTGTATACCTGTATGGCTATAGTAACATTTGTCCCGTTCATGGAGTGTTTTAAGGTCTAGCTAGAAAAACATTTGGACAAAGGAAAATGACAGTAATTGGCTGTTTGGTTAACACTGCTCACAGGGAATTTTCTTTAGCTCTGATATTAAGAACATAAATTGTGATATGTCATGTCATTTGGGACCTCATATTTGACAGAATAAAGAAACTGTGAATGAAAGCTCCCCACTCTGAAAAGGACAGAGGCTTAGTTAGAAGTGTTCAGAGTGCAGTAGTCTGCACTGTTTGAAGGAGTGAATGTTGAGATGAATTCCAAATTCTAGAGGAAAAAATTCACTGATGAACAATTGACCCAGAATGGTGAAGGAGCAGAGATGGAGTTTTTCTGTGAAGTCTGATTCATAGTCAGGATTTTATGGTATAAAGAGAGTTTGTTTTTTCCAGCATTATACAACAAAAGTCATTTCCTTAATAAATGTGTAAGAAAGAGCTAGTAACCTTTCAGGATCACCCAGGGAAATCAAATGACTGAGATTAGCAGAAGTACAGGCGCATAAGAATGTGATTGCACAGTATTTACAATGAAAAGGGTTCATGGCTGCAATTAAGTTAAGGCTATTACATGAGTAGTTTTAAGTAGAATGCAAGTGCTCATAAGAGGAGAGTAGAAAGTGTGCAACCGTATTCTTTTAGTCTGCAACAAAATCATTTAACGTGTCTAAGAAAGTGGAGGTTCTTTGTGTCCTTGTTGATTGCAGATTTTTTCTTTTAACAAGAATGATTTTTTTAAAGGTCTGACATTTTCAGATTGACAACTACATAAATCAAAAGAACAAACAGATCCTTGTTTCCACTCCAATGCTTTGTTCTTTATGGTGAAGATTAGCTGTACAGCTAATGTAGAAGAGCTGAGGATTGATATCTATAAAATTGAGTTTAGAATCAATCAGAAAAAAATCTCAACTTTCTGAGACAAATTAATTCTGACATCTTAATTATAAGCTCAGAGGAAAGGTTGGTTCTAGCATTGTGAGCTTTGAAGATTATTATTATTATTGTCATTATTCATTAATGACTGCAAAAGAAACCAGCTCTAAACGGTAATGGTTTTCACAATGGAAAACCCGTGGAACCACATATTACATCTCATTTGTTCCAAAGCAGTCTTAAAAACAGAGGTAGAAGCAATGTTTTGACATATAACAATACATGTTACTTTACAAACATTAGTTTCGTTATTTCTAACAGTCCAGAAAATCTATTTTCTGTTTGTCATGAGCATAATTATTTTTAAACGAAAAAGTACATGGGGCAATTTATCTGGAGAAAGGATGCAAGTCTAAGAATGGAAAATCTCACTCGATAAGCTGCAGAACTACTTCTGGATTGTGGGTCGAACAGATCCGAATTACTAGGGTAAATCCTATGCCTAAAGAAGGTTCATTGCTCAGCCAAACGTGGTGGAATCTACACAGACATCCTACCTCTTAATTTCAAATCTTCCCTCCTCCATTAATTTACCTTTGCAGCTTTTAATGGAAACTCCCCTCAGTCAGTGAGCTGCCATAGGTTTCCAGCTACATTTTTGCCCTACAAGCTGTAGAGGAAAAGCGTGATTACATTTTATGGAAAGTTGTTGTAAACAAGGGATTTAAAAAAAATTAGGAAAAGATGCTTTGACCATGTTCTTTGATGCTACAGCTGACATTTTCAGATAGTCTCTGAATTTGAGAGAACCTCTTAAACCCACTGAAAATTGACTTCTGTGTTGTTTATAAGCTATCCTATGGCAGTGGGTACTGTTATATCTGAGCACTTCAAAATATGAAGGCTGTCTGTGGCAGATGCACAAAGTCAGTCCAGATCTTGAGTCCATGTCTTTCACCCCAGTCGGATCTATACTGATTTGTACCGTCAAACAAATAATTGAAAGGGTAGTTGGAGATATTTGCCTGAAAAGCAATTGAGGTATAATGGAATGATTCAGATTTTTGTTCGGTACAAATGGACTCTCAGCCATTAGGGCTGCACAGTAAGAGCCTTGAAAATATGCAAAGCTTTCATTTCCTAATTATCCAGTGGTCTGCAGCAAGTAAACATTAATAATTTAAGCACACTTGCCTCTGTTCTTAACTGAAGTATGTCTTTTTTTTTTTTTTTAAACTGCATAAGAACAGCTAGAATCTATGGAGGTCTCCTGAGGGCAGTGCTTGAAGCTCTGTATTAAAAAAACAGGTTTAATTGCGGTTCTAAAACTTTCTTGTAGCGTAGACCACTTCCTAACAGAGCACTGCATTGACGCCTGCCCTCCTACGTGATCATGTTGTGTTCTAGTGGATTGGTATGCTAGCCTAGCACTCATGTACCCACTGAAGTAGGGAAGTATTATCCCCATTCTGTAGATGGGAAAATTGATGTAGAGAGATTAAATGTTAATTTGCTAATGGTCACATAGGAAGCATGCCACTGAGTAAGGAGTTGAACCCAGCCTTCCTGAGTCCAAGTCCAGTGTCCTGTCTGACTTGCCTCCCTGGAGAAAGGTCCCTCATCTACATCACAAATATGAATTACTTCAACACATTTTGACCATATTTTAAGTCACATGGCTTCTACAGCATTTGCCTCTGTGGACAAGCTTAAACATATTATAGAATGGTGTTTTAGCACTCCCAGAAATATGGTTAAACTGTGTTAGAACAATCTTTAAATGTACTACCTCTTTCAGAGATTGCCCTGGTAGAAAATGCACTTTTCTAGAGCTTACAGTGAAATCCAGCATGGTACAATACACCGTTGCCTAGAACGTACTTTATAAGAACCAGCCTCCTTAGTAGCTATGAAAATGGCATCTTTGACTTAGCAAAGCTGGAGCAACTGTGTTTCTACTGTTCTTTTACAGTTAACTCGTGTCACAAATTGGTCCCTTTTTTAAAAGGCTCATTGGGTGCAAATCGCTTGTAAAGTCGAGCAAGGGATTAGAAAATGACTCATTTTGTTGTTGCCTTTCAATATCTCGGCACTATTGCTGAGGTTAGGTGATAGAGCAACATGTGACTAGCTTGTTGAGATACAGTTTAATCTTTCTGAGTGGAACAACCACCCAACTCCTGGGGTTAATTTAGAGCAGCATCATTAATAGGCAAGAGCCTGCACTTTCAGAGAGGTAATTTTGGAAAGTGAATTGGTGCCCTAATTCTTGTACTCCTTTTGCTTTCTGGTGACTTGTTGAGTAGCAAGACAGAACAAACTAAATCTTCCTACAAAGCTTTTTTTCTCTTAAGCAAATTTCTCAACAAGCCTTAAGCTATGATAACATTATCTAGATGTTCCTGCCTTAAGGTGAAGTCAATTCCATCTGTGTTCATTATATAGCTTCTTGTACTAAAATGCAAACTAATTTAAGATGACAGTGCAAGCAGCTTATTTCAATATGAGCTGTAATTATGGCTGGGGAAAGCTTTCTTTAAAAAGTTTTATCATTTATTTTGTGTTCATATTACTTGCTGTGTTGTGTATATCTGGATTTTACTGACAATGTTAGCCTGAAATATCCCACCCTGTTAGCAGGGGTGACTCTGCTGGGAAAGGGTTAAGTGCATTCTCCTGACTCACTAAGGCTCACTTGTAACTTCTTTCAGATATAAAGGAGGAGATACTAGCAAGCTGGAGGGAGAGAAGATCTAGCGTACTTGGGCTGCGCAAGAAGAAAGGAGGGACCCTAGAAACAGCCAAGCCTGCAAGAGAAGACCATGATGAATGTAATGTTAATTTCTTTATTAGTAAAGCCAATCCCCAAGAAGGGGAAGAGTTTGGACTCTATCCAGTCTTTTGAACATGTTTCAAATCAAGTTAGGAAAGGCATCTACTCAAACTATTTATTGTTTATATTATAGTAGCACCGAAAGACCCCAATTGAGCTCAGGTTCTGGCTGTACCATGTATTGTACAGCCATAGAGGTTCTTGCCCCTAAACACTTTTAGTCTAACTTGCAATCCTTCCTATCTTCCCAAATTTCCTGTTTCTCTAGTTTGCCAATTTTTTTTCCAGATTCTAAAAGCTCCTCATTTTAGACCTACAGCAGTACTTTGGGTAGTGATGCAAAAACTATTGGAGCAAGCTTCTCCTCTGATACTGTTCCAAAACTGAGTTTTTCTTTCCCAGAAAACACGTTACAGAAGAACAGCTTGTTTTGGCTCCTGTGTTTTAACTGCACACACATTTCTACAGAATAATTTAAAAAGAACTATCAAATCCGTTTCCTTCAAAAGTTCCTAATGGGTAAAGATTATTTCTTGCGTATTCTTTGTATTAAGATATGTTATTTTGTTTTAAAGTTGTATAAATATAACTCTTTAAATAACAAATCTTAAAAAAAATAGTCTACCCTTACTGACAAGTGCTAGACAGGTCTAAATATGGTAAAAATACTATACTGTTAATCACAGTAGAGGGGACAACTTAACACTTGTACAGTATTACAAAGTAGAATAAGTTAAACAGTACTTATGTTTGTCAAAAGCAAATTCCCTCTCCTAATAAAATGCAATAATTCACTTTTTTCCCTATTCATTAGTTTCACTTAATTTACTGGACTTGTTTCGGTTTATTCGTCCTCTCAGGACAAGAAACTGATCTCTAGAAATAAATAAAATCAATTGGCAAATTATAATTATAGCTCAAATCTTTTCCTCCATTGTCATTCTCCTCTTCCAGTTCCAATTGTACAATCGGAGGGGATTGGACACAGAGTTGCTCAGCTCTGTGCAACTGGTTAAAATCCATCTCTGGTCAGTCGTGGTGGAAAATTGTTTCTCTCTGAAGAGACTGAGTGTGATAGTCTTGTAATTACCTAAAGGACCAAAGCCTGCAAGAGGGGTAGGCAGTAATTATCGGAGTGGGCATCTGGTCTTGGAGAACAGACTTTTCTTTCGGTATTCTGTAAGGAAGTTTAATTCTATACATAAATATGTCTTTTGTAGCTCTGCTCTGTGATCTTAGTCTGCTCCTCTAAATGCTAATTTATTACATTTCTCCAGGCACTTCACTGCTTCTTTAACTGATGTCCAGTTCGGAGTAGTGGAATGATTGGGAAAACACAGTAGCATGGTGGGAATGGGACAGGCTGGCTCTTTAGGAGAATGGAACAGTGGATTACAGTTATTGGGAGGAAACTGGATATACTATGGGGGTATTTGATCCACCCAAATCCATGTGAATAAAACTGGTAAACTTGTCAGGTTTCATGAAGATTGCTCAGATCCCATTAATGATATAAAACCACTTACTGCTAAACTGCTTAAAAATGCAAACCCTGCTTCTCGAGCATGCTGTAGAGAAATAGGCTGATGCTGGAGAAAGGTTAGAGCAGGGGATTTCAGTAAATGATGATCAGGAACTAAAGTAAACTTAAAAAAATACAAGGAAACTATTGAACTTAACAGACAAAGAAAAATATGATAAACTCTGAGACCACTGAAATTAACATTGTATTAACGAACCCATTCTACATCCAGGCCAAGAGTTACGGCTTGCCTCAGTCTTGTTTCAAGTAATTTAAGTGGTTGCAGGACTGCTTTTAGAGGCAGTATTTGTAATAGGAACATCAGCACTCTTTTTATTTGCTTGCTAGATAAAAGAAGGGCTTCTAAGAGTGTTGAGTGCAACCCCAACCTAACTGTACCATGAAAACAATAATCTCTTTCTGATAGGTTTCAGAGTAGCAGCCGAAGTTAGTCTGTATTCGCAAAAAGAAAAGGAGTACTTGTGGCACCTGAGAAACTAACAAATTTATTTGAGCATAAGCTTTCATGAGCTACAGCTCACTTCATCGGATGCATTGTCTCTTTCTGCTACCTCATAACCTCTATTCATAGCTTTTACTCACAATTTCTCAACTAATAATCACCCACCTGGTAGAGCACAGTATAGTAAAAGTCATATCCCAGCCAAAGTGCAGTTCATGCTCTTATTTTTCGATCCAAGAGAAGGTAAGTACTTTCTCTCTACATATTAATAATTTAATGGGTTATAATAGGGCAAAATTCATCCCTGGCATATGCAGGTCCTACTCCATTAACTTAATGGAAGTTTACCTGCTTTTATTCTAGGGCTGGATTTACCTTTTGGTCCCTAAGTATTTTCAAATTAAGACAAAAAAACTCAAGAGAATGTCAAGAAATATAAACAGTGTCAGATATAGAATTTATAAAAAGCTTTGCCTAAATGTGTAAAGTAGTGAGGGAAAAAATCCCAATTCTCTAGCATTTATTGTGTTTCCTGTATTGGGAAAATCTAACCCTCTGAAGTAGAGCTCCATTTTACAGTGGATAAACTCCAAAACCTCAGAAATATAGATTGTTTGTTTTAATGCAAAACAGTTATGGTTCTTCAGCATCTGTTCTGCTAATATATGAAATGCACAGAATTGATGGATGTTCAGCTTCCACTCCTGAATTAACTCTTACTCCAGAAACCATCATGTTGTATTGTAACCTGATATACATAATAAGGATTTTAAATTCTCCGTTCAAAGTCTGTCAAATATCTGAAAATGCAAAACCATTGGATTTCATTACAGATATCAGAGGGTGCTTTTTGAGCTTGCAGTTGCCTGAACAATGCAGAAGGTTGAGGCAACAGCTGTCAGAGGTAAAGATGGGGCCTGTACCATGAGCCCACATCCAAACAACCCTCAAACTATAGGAACATCTGGATCTGTATGCAAACTTTGCAACATAGGCCCATCACTGCTTTAGAGTACTGAGACCTGCAATATATGAAGCAGTAGAGCTCTCCTGTGCTGTGCACTAGCTTGTCCTACTTGCTATTGCTGACACAGCCTCTTTGCAGCTGATGGATACAATACAAGAAATACATCCTCACAGCGGCTTGACATATGCAGATAGAAGAAGAGAACTGCATGTGTATTGATGGGAAAAGAGGATAGGAAGAAGTGACATGATGAAAGCCTTATAGATTTCTGAAAGGTATCAGGGTTGAGAAAGGCAAACACCTGTAAGAATGGCCAAAATGGGTCAGACCAATGGTCCAACTAGCCAGTATCCTGTCTTCTGACAGTGGCTGGTGCCAGATGCTTCAGGGGGAATGAACAGAACAGGGCAATTTATCAAGTGATCCTTCCCCTGTCATCAAGTCGCAGCTTCTGGCAGCCAGGTTTAGGGACACCCAGAACAAGGTTGAATCCCTGCCCATCTTGGCTAGTAGGTGTTGATGGACCAACCAGTCCTCCTGTTCAGGATGGTGAAGGCAAGGAGAATGATGAATAATGAGAAGAAATTCCTTAAGGGGAAATTAATAAGCTGAGATTAGGAAAGTTTTCATAAAGAGTTAGAACATGGACTAGTCTCCTGAAGGCAGCCTTGGAAGCGCCTATATCCTGACTGTAAATATTCAGAAGCAGGCTAGAGAAAGTATTCATGAATATTTACATTTACATCTAGATTTGATTTTGACAAATAGGGAGGAACTGGTTGAGAATTTAAAAGTGAAAGGCAGCTTGGGTGAAAGTTATCATGAAAGTATAGAGTTCATGATTCTAAGGAATGGTAGGAGGGAGAACAGCAAAATAAAGACAATGGATTTCAAGAAGGCTGACTTTAGCAAACTCAGGAAATTGGTACATAAGATTCCATGGGAATCAAGTCTAAGTGGAAAAACAACAGAAAACAGGTGACAGTTTTTCAAAGCGACATTATTAAGGGCACAAGAAGAAACTATTCCACTGCGTAGGAAAGATAGGAAGTATGGCAAGAGACCAGCCTGGCTTAACCAGGAGATCTTCAATTATATGAAATTCAAAGAAGAGTCCTACAAAAAGTGGAAACTAGGTCCAATTACAAAAGATGAATATAAACAACACAAGTTTGTAGGGACAAAATTTGAAAGGCCAAGGCACAAAACTAGCTAGAGACATAAAGGGTAACAAGAAAACATTGTACAAATACATTAGAAGCAAGAGGAAGACCAAGGATAGGGTAGGCCCATTACTCAATGAGAGGGGGAAAATAACAGAAAATGCGGAAATGGCAGAGGTCCTTAATGACTTCTTTGTTTCAGTTTTCACCAAGAAGGTTGGTGGTGATTGGACATCTAACGTAGTGAATGCCACTGAAAATGAGGTAGGACCATAAGAGGCTACAATAAGGAAAGAACAAGTTACAAATTACTTGGACAAATCAGATGTCTTCAAGTCACCAGGGCCTGATGAAATACATCCCAGAATACTCAAGGAGCTGATTGCGGAGATATCTGAGCCATAAGAGATTATCTTTGAGAAGTCATGGAGAGATTCCAGAAGACTGGAAAAGGACAAATATAGTGCTCATCTATAAAAAGGGAAATAAGGACAACCTGGGGAATTACAGACCAGTCATAGAATATCAGGGTTGGAAGGGACCCCTGAAGGCCATCTAGTCCAACCCCCTGCTCGAAGCAGGACCAATTCCCAGTCAAATCATCCCAGCCAGGGCTTTGTCAAGCCTGACCTTAAAAACCTCTAAGGAAGGAGATTTTACCACCTCCCTAGGTAACGCATTCCAGCGTTTCACCACCCTCTTAGTGAAAATTTTTTTCCTAATATCCAATCTAAACCTCCCCCACTGCAACTTGAGACCATTACTCCTCGTTCTGTCATCTGCTACCATTGAAAACAGTCTAGAGCCATCCTCTTTGGAACCCCCTTTCAGGTAGTTGAAAGCAGCTATCAAATCCCCCCTCATTCTTCTCTTCTGCAGGCTAAACAATCCCAGCTCCCTCAGCCTCTCCTCATAACTCATGTGTTCCAGACCCCTAATCATTTTTGTTGCCCTTCGCTGGACTCTCTCCAATTTATCCACATCCTTCTTGTAGTGTGGGGCCCAAAACTGGACATAGTACTCCAGATGAGGCCTCACCAATGTCGAATAGAGGGGAACGATCACGTCCCTCGATCTGCTCGCTATGCCCCTACTTATACATCCCAAAATGCCATTGGCCTTCTTGGCAACAAGGGCACACTGCTGACTCATATCCAGCTTCTCGTCCACTGTCACCCCTAGGTCCTTTTCCGCAGAACTGCTGCCTAGCCATTCGATCCCTAGTCTGTAGCAGTACATTGGATTCTTCCGTCCTAAGTGCAGGACCCTGCACTTATCCTTATTGAACCTCATCAGATTTCTTTTGGCCCAATCCTCCAATTTGTCTAGGTCCTTCTGTATCCTATCCCTGCCCTCCAGCGTATCTACCACTCCTCCCAGTTTAGTATCATCCGCAAATTTGCTGAGTGCAATCCACACCATCCTCCAGATCATTTATGAAGATATTGAACAAAACCGGCCCCAGGACCGACCCCTGGGGCACTCCACTTGATACCGGCTGCCAACTAGACATGGAGCCATTGATCACTACCCGTTGAGCCCGACAATCTAGCCAGCTTTCTACCCACCTTATAGTGCATTCATCCAGCCCATACTTCCTTAACTTGCTGACAAGAATACTGTGGGAGACCGTATCAAAAGCTTTGCTAAAGTCAAGAAACAATACATCCACTGCTTTCCCTTCATCCACAGAACCAGTAATCTCATCATAAAAGGCGATTAGATTAGTCAGGCATGACCTTCCCTTGGAGAATCCATGCTGGCTGTTCCTGATCACTTTCCTCTCATGCAAGTGCATCAGGATTGATTCTTTGAGGACCTGCTCCATGATTTTTCCAGGGACTGAGGTGAGGCTGACTGGCCTGTAGTTCCCAGGATCCTCTTTCTTCCCTTTTTTAAAGATTGGCACTACATTAGCTTTTTTCATCTTAACTTCTGGACCTGGAAAGATAATGGAGCAAATAATTAAGCAATCAGTTTGCAAACATCTAGAAGATAATATGGTGATAAGTAAGTCAGCATGGATTTGTCAAAACAAATAGCGTCAAACCAACCTGATAGCTTTCTTTGACAGGGTAACAAGCCTTGTGGATAGGGGGGAAGCGGTAGACATGGTATATCTTGATTTTAGTAAACCTTTTGATACTGTCCCACATGACCTTCTCATAAATAAACTAGGGAAATCCAACCTAGATGGAGCTACTATAAGGTAGGTGCAAAACTGGTTGGAAAACCATTCCCTGAGAGTAATCATCAGTGGTTCAGAGTCATGCTGGAAGTGCATAATGAGTGGGGTCCCGCAGGGATCTGTTCTGGGTCCAGTTCTATTCAATATCTTCATCAATGATTTAGATAATGGCATAGAGAGTAAACATTAAAAAGTTATAAATTTTGTGGATGATACCAAGCTGGGAGGGGTTGCAAGTGCTTTGGAGGATAGGATTAAAATTCAAAATGATCTGGACAAACTGGAGAAATGGTCTGAAGTAAATAGGATGAAATTCAATACAGACAAATGCAAAGTACTCCATTTAGGAAGGAACAATCAGTTGCACACGTACAAAATGGGAAATGACTGCCTAGGAAGGAGTACTGCAAAAAGGGATCGGGGGATCATAGTGAACCACAAGCTAAATATGAATCAACAGTGTAACGCTGTTGCAAAAAAAAGTGAACATCCTTCTGGGATGTATTAACAGGAGTGTTGTAAGCAAGACACAAAAAGTAATTCTTCTGCTCTGCTCCGCGCTGATTAGGCCTCATCTGGAGTATTGTGTCCAGTTCTGGCCACCACATTTCAGGAAAGATGTGGACAAATTGGAGAAAGTCCAGAGAAGAGCAGCAAAAATGATTAAAGGTCTAGAAAACATGACCTATGAGGGAAGATTGAAAATATTGGGTTTTAGTCTGCAAAAGAGAAGACTGAGAGGGGACATACTTTTTCAAATATGTAAAAGGTTGTTATAAGGAGGAGGAAGAAAAATTGTTTTTCTTAACCTCTGAGCACAGGACAAGAAGCAATGGGCTTAAATTGCAGCAAGGGCGGTTTAGTTTGGACTTTAGGAAAATCCTCCTGTCAGGGTGGTTAAGCACTGGAATAAATTGCGTAGGGTGGTTGTGGGATCTCCATCACTGGAGATTTTTAAGAGCAGGTTAGATAAACACCTGTCAGGGATGGTCTAGATAATTAGTCCAGCCATGAGTGCAGGGGAGTGGACTAGGTAACCTCTCAATGTCCCTTCTGGTTCTATGATTCTATGATTTAGTATGATCCTCTGCATAGAGAGTGCAGCAGAGCCTGTGAGGGAACAGATGACTTACAAGGTTGTTTTCAACTATAAAACTTAAAGTTCTCTAAAAACACATTTTCATTTTGCCTTGGGTGAACTAGGGAGGAAAATCACATTATTGGCCAATTCTAATTATGACACCTCTGCAAAGCACTCAGACACCATGCTGAGGGGGTTAACATAAAGCCCTAGATACAGTAGGCGGAAAGAAAAGATCATTCTGTGATAGCTCTGTACATTTACTAAATAGATTGTCCTTTTGCTTGCATTTGAAATGGTCAGACAACACCCATATGGTGCCAATTGCTGCACCTTACTAGTGTTTTGTTTTTCAAATAATTAAGAGTGTATGCAGGGAATTGTCTGTGCACCTGTGTTTTCACCAAAGACTAAGGGGCTTGACAACTGAAATGTATTGCTCAGGAACTGTACAATGTAAGGGACTTCTGTGCGCAACATGCTTAAGGGTAATTGAGGAGATTTAAGGGTCTGAATCTCTCCATTGTCTTGTATCTTGTGCAGTCATTGATGCCACCGCAACAGGGTATAAGATGCCACCCCATCAGTATGCATTGGGCATTCTGAAGGGTTTCTGTGTAACACTGCTATATCATGGGGTTCTGTATTTGAATCATAAAGTAAGGTTCACCCCTTTGCTGTGAGGTAGTACAAGGCCTGTGCACCTCGTAAGCCATGTTTTCAACACTTAAGTGAGACTTAAGTAGTGCAAGGCTTGTATTATTCTCTGCATGGGGTTGAATTTTGCCCTCAGTGACTCCTTGTTAGATCAATTCACAAGTAAGAACATTTTTTTTGTTCTAAATGCCAGCATCCCCAATTCACTCCAGAATCTGGAAATCAAACTGCTTAGTTTTCTTTTTTCTGGTTTGTGCGTAATCCCCAGAAGCAAACGTTCTGCAACTGGAACTTAGCTAACACTTAGGTGGATGATGGGTGAGTAAGAACAGAATGCAGCCTCCTCTCTCATCCCTATACAGGCTTTGCAAGGCTAAACAGGGAAAAGAGTAGTAAAACCTTATTCTGGCCAGTGAAGTCAGTAGATATGACCTGGACTGTACAGAGGGAATAAGTCTGCCAAGAAAGAAGACTGCACTTTTAGTCAGCCCTCATTTTAGCCACACCTTCACTTAAAGCAAGGAACACAGAGTTGTATCCCACGTGCCCAGCTTTCTGTGATTGCAGAAAGTGGGGTTTTGGTCTGGCATTGCTCCTTCCTGTTTCTTATATTGGAAGCCTGCGGGTTGCATTGGTATCTGTCAGAAGCAAATCTAAAGATCAGCAGTTGATGAGTGAACCGCTTTTTGTTGGGCTTTCAGGAACTCTTAAGCTGCTTACCACCATTATGGCCACCTTGGCTTCAGGAGTTTATTGGCTGAATGGGCCTTTATCTTTCCTTGTATCTATCAGCTTCCAAAAGTATCTGATTATTTCGTCACGTTTCAGACATTTAATGTCTGCCCCAGAATGAATGGCTGAGGGGTATTTGTTTGGGTTTCTCCTTCATTCATTTTGACAAGTAATCTTAGTTCATCTTTTTAACTGTGGTGGAGTGAGAACTACAGCAATCAGTAACTGCCTTTCTAGCAGGCATATGTCAATCAGTTGCAATTACATTTTTAAAAAATCTTTGATTCTTCAGGGTGAGCATTACAGGAATCGGCAAACAGGATCAGAAGTGCTTACAAACATATTGACTGAGCTATTCACAGCAACAGCAGCTGATGAAAAGGATTTTTCCTGTATCTGAGCATACCCTATTTGTTTTTAAATATTTGCAAAGACTGAAGATAGCCAAACACCAGCTGTCTATTGAAAACCTACACAACCCATCAGTTGTCCTGGCTATGTACCTATAACAGGTACCATTCAGGACCACCCATCTCAAAAAAGGTAATCAGCTTTTTTTTTAATGTATCCAATAATACTTTGCCTCTCTACAGCTCTTGTGCTCTTCTGTGAGGCAGAATTGATGCTATTCTTGCTTATATTCGGTGTCTATATGCCATTGTGATGTGTGTAATAAAAACTCAGATTTACTCAGCAGCTTTTCTGAATACGAGATCTGGGTTGATGCTAATATACAGCCTGCTGGGTTTGATGCCTTTTCCATTCCCATGTGATGATTCTAGACACCGCAGCTTAGTCAGTCCAAGTTGACACAGATCTTTACTAATACTTACGTTTATTTTCTCAACTTTCTTACAGCTTGATTAAAATCCCCTGGTAAGATCTTCTTGTGTGGCAGCACATCTTATAATGTAAGCTAATTTATGTTGCACTTAAAAGTTTGCCTTCAAATACCTGTATCCTGGGGTCACACAATGTTCAAACAGACCATCCCAGAAAATTATGGCCACAGAATAGCAAGTGTGTAGCTTTGAACCATTCTCTTCCACCAGTGATTCATTTAGGATTCCTTAGGGGCACTCCATTCACTGAATAATTTGTTCCTACATTTGAGACATAAAGCCTCAAAGTGGAAAAACTGAGCCTGCATTTCTTCTGCCATTTCCAAGTCTCTAACGTCCTGGTCTCTAGACTGTTGTTGTTGTTATCAGTTAGCATCATAGGCCAGGTCTACACTACAAACTTACATGAGTATAACTGCATCACTCAGGGGTGTGAAAAATCCGTTATACTGACCTAACGCTGCCCCATGTAGAAAGTACTACAGGAAAATGACAGGGCTTCTCCTGTCGGCGTAGCTGCTGCCTCTTTTGTGGAGGTGGATTAACTGCGCCGATGGGGGAGAGTCTCCTGTTGGCGTAGGAGCATCTTCACTGAAGTGCTACAGTTGCATGGGTGCAGCTCTGCCACTGCACCAATTTAAGTGTAGACCTGCCCATAGTGTTTCTCCACATCACCAGTTCTTCTAGCACTTTAATAATGTTGCAGGTGGCCCATTGGCCCCTGTAGATCATGCAGGGAACATGTCATAAATCTACATATATAGCCCTGCGCTGGTGTAACCTCTTAATTTTATGCTTAGTGTTTGTTGTTGTTCTTCTAATTGGATTCCATTCCCCACAAGTATCCAGAATTAATGCCCACATTTCACACAATCCATTGAAACATACAACTTTAATGTTTTTCAGCTGTTTTCTTTTCTGGAGGTCCAGTCTTCCTTCTTACCTAAACTGGAAACATATTAGTCTGGCTGTCTTTGAGGTTAAAGCTACATTTTTTCCCTGCATGGCTTGTGCAGAGACAGCATGGCCAGGGACTCGCCCGTTATTGCCACTCTCTTCCCCCACCTCCCCTTTTCACAGTAGCGTGGGGCATAGTGGTGGAATCTATTCCTTTAAATCCTTTTAGAAACGCATGTAATTTGAGCCTGATCCTGCCCGGTGCGCCATGCCTCACAAGTCAGTGGGGAGTTGAGGATGCCAGCACCTTGCAGGATTGGGCCCTTTAAGGGGAAATTTGAGGCTAAGTAATCTGCATGGAACTATCTGAGGATCCTATACTGTGCCAACTGGAGCTGAGGGGAGCTTTGCCATGACTTTAGGAGCAGGATAGACCCTCTCTGTGCACTTATTGACATGTGCTACTAGGCCATGCTATGTCATGCCACGTTAACTTTTGTCAGAAACCGACCAGGGCTTCTCTTTAGAAGTGTTTTACATCAGGAAAATAATTTTGCACTTGTCCTAATGTAACACCCGAATTCCCTCTTCCTTCTCTCTGAAATAGCCTGTCTCTAATTATTATTAGAAATTGATTCGTATGATACACTTTTAATGTTTGGATTGCCTTTGAACATCAGTTGTGCAATAAACAAATTTTGTTTCCCCACCTACCAAAGCATTCCATTGATATGAAACTGTTTCTTCCTTTAGTTAGGAACCAGTACAGGCTTGAGGTCTTGTTTTTGTGAGATTTGTATATGTGCTGAATGCTGATAGCTTAAGGAAGTTTGCAGCAGCCAGTGTGTAATGCACATTGAACTGGATATATTTCTCCACTTTGATGGAGCTTTAGCTCTCTGAGATTTCAAACATTAGCACTCAGTAAATACATTGGCATTGGCACCCTGACAGCAGGATTGTCTGGCTATGTAGACTCCCTCCTCAGGCCCTATGCTACCAGCACTCCCAGCTACCTTCGAGACACCACTGACTTCCTCAGGAAACTACAATCCATCGGTGATCTTCCTGATGACACCATCCCGGCCACTATGGATGTAGAAGCCCTCTACACCAACATTCCACACAAAAATGGACTACAAGCCGTCAAGAACACTATCCCCGATAATGTCACGGCTAACCTGGTGGCTGAACTTTGTGACTTTGTCCTTACCCATAACTACTTCACATTTGGGGACAACGTATACCTTCAAATCAGCGGCACTGCTATGGGTACCCGCATGGCCCCACAGTATGCCAACATTTTTATGGCTGACTTAGAACAACGCTTCCTCAGCTCTCGTCCCCTAACGCTCCTACTCTACTTGCATTATATTGATGACATCTTCATCATCTGGACCCATGGAAAAGAAGCCCTTGAGGAATTCCACCATGATTTCAACAATTTCCATCCCACCATCAACCTCAGCCTGGTCCAGTCCACACAAGAGATCCACTTCCTGGACACTACAGTGCTAATAAACGATGGTCACATAAACACCACTCTATACCGGAAACCTACTGACCGCTATTCCTACCTACATGCCTCCAGCTTTCACCCTGACCACAGCACACGATCCATCGTCCACAGCCAAGCTCTGCAATACAACTGCATTTGCTCCAAGCCCTCAGACAGAGACAAATACCTACAAGATCTCTATCAAGCATTCTTACAACTACAATACCCACCTGCGGAAGTGAAGAAACAGATTGATAGAGCCAGAAGAGTTCCCAGAAGTCACTTACTACAGGACAGGCCTAACAAAGAAAATAACAGAACACCACTAGCTGTCACCTTCAGCCCCCAACTAAAACCCCTCCAACGCATTATTAAGGATCTACAACCTATCCTGAAGGATGACCCAACACTTTCACAAATCTTGGGAGACAGGCCAGTCCTTGCCTACAGACAGCCCCCCAACCTGAAGCAAATACTCACCAGCAACCACATACCACACAACAGAACCACTAACCCAGGAACCCATCATTGCAACAAAGCCCGTTGCCAACTGTACCCACATATCTATTCAGGGGAATAATAACAGGGCCTAATAACATCAGCCACACTATCAGATGCTCGTTCACCTGCACATCCACCAATGTGATATCTACCATGTCAGCAATGCCCCTCTGCCATGTACATTGGTCAAACTGGACAGTCTCTACGTAAAAGAATAAATGGACACAAATCAGATGTCAAGAATTATAACATTCAAAATCCAGTCAGAGAACACTTCAATCTCTCTGGTCACGCGATTACAGACATGAAAGTTGCAATATTACAACAGGAAAACTTCAAACCAGACTCCAGGGAGAGACTGTTGAATTGGAATTCATTTGCAAATTGGATACAATTAACTTAGGCTTAAATAGAGACTGGGAGTGGCTAAGTCATTATGCAAGGTAGCCTATTTCCCCTTGTTTTTTCCTACCACCCCCCCCCCCCGACGTTCTTGTTAAACCCTGGATTTGTGCTGGAAATGGCCCACCTTGATTATCATACACATTGTAAGGAGAGTGATCACTTTAGATAAGCTATTACCAGCAGGAGAGTGGAGTGGGAGGAGAGAAAACCTTTTGTAGTGGTAAACACCCATTTTTTCATGGTTTGTGTGTATAAAAAGATCTTCTGTACTTTCCACAGTATGCATCCGATGAAGTGAGCTGTAGCTCACGAAAGCTCATGCTCAAATAAATTGGTTAGTCTCTAAGGTGCCACAAGTACTCCTTTTCTTTTTGCGAATACAGACTAACAGGGCTGTTACTGTGAAACCTAAATACATAGTGCTTCACACCGCAGTACATTAGGTAAGATCATTGTAAAGAACACATTCCTACTGCTTGTCTGTAGGAGAGCTCAAATACTTAACATGTTTGCAAGCTGAAATAAGTAAATCAGAAGAGGAGGAGGAGGAGGAATGAAAGGTGAACATACTCACTGTCAGCATGGCATAAATTAGAATTAAAGTTGACAACCAGGTCTCTGAATAGACTTCAAAGTTTTCATTACAGTAGTATAGCTTTCCTGAATTCAGCTCCTGTAGTATGCATGAAGTATAAGATACAGGGGCACTAAAGAGACAGGTTTGTTGAGAGCATGAGTCTTGAATAAAGGCTGTTGGTGCTGAAATGTTGACATGTCCTTATGGGTACCTATGCGTAGAACAAAGTTTTCTTAATTCAACAATCTGAAATCACTGAATTCTTTCTGAATATTCTTTTTTTCTATGTTAAGGATTTATTCAACAAATGTCTGTGGCATTTTTACAGATTCATCATAGGTATTACAGAAATGGACACAGATTAGATTAATATGTCCAGAATTTATCTAAATCATACCCTTATTTTTTTAAATGTTAGGCTCTTTGGTCTGTTTATATATATATATATATATATATATATATATATATATATATGTTTATATATATATATATATATATTTTTCCTCTTTCAACTGGGACAAAGGAATTAGACCACTCAGGTTTACTTGGTCCTTATCATAAAAATGAGAAAGCAAGACAAAAAGATAGAAGTCAAAAGTGAGACAACTAAAATCTGCATGGATTAAAATTAGTATGGGAATTACTTTATCACATAAACCAGCTCTTGTGGTATTTGTTTTTGTTTGTTTCTTAAATCCCTGGAGTCACATGAATTCACCAGAATCTCCGCTTCAAGTGTTTTTGGTTTGTTTGTTTTTTGTTTTTTTATTAGTAAATTCCAGGCTTCATGGTTGTATAGATCAGCTTGAAAATGTGAATCCTGAAGTTTCAAAACCCAGCAGGCAAATAAACTCCAAATGTACTTTTATATCCAAAAACTTTTTAAGTCAACCCCTGATTTTCTGAGGGGCCTGACGTGTGTGTGTGTGTGTGTGTGTGTGTATATAAACATTTGGGGCTGGCAGTTCTGCAATCACAGATGGTTTGCACACCTCCAAACAAAATAAGAAAGCAAGATGTTAAGGAAAAAGTCCTCCAGTATAGATATCAGGTGAAACTGAATGCTCACAACTGCAAGATAACGCTGCTCATGCAACTTTTAAGACTCTATTCTTTCCCCTCTGCAAGCAGCTCTTCTGAGTGCAACTAACTTTTTTTGGTAGATTCACTGGTTTTGGTAACAGTTACCGTATGAACTGGGCATATGGGCCTGTAGCGGTGTAGAGGTTTGTACACCTCTGGAAACTACCAGAAAGGTATTATGTATACATTTGTTATAAGCGCATTTCATAGCAATTTCTGAAAGATTAGTCATTTTCTAAATCTGCACAAATATTAACCATGGAAAAGGAGTTCAGAGTTCAAAGCTGTTTTGCTAATAGTCTCTGTTGTACAAACTGATGTGAACATCAGGACATATAGTTCATGAGTGGGTCAGTGAAACAAAACATTGTTTTATAATACAGTGCATGGACCCTTTGGAATCTATAGCTACCTGTTTTTCCTGTTTCATTGTATACAAAGGAATGTAAGTGTTTGAGGAATGTAAGGTCACACCCCTTTATGTTTGCAAACAATGGTATTACTACACCCTCATGGTACCAAAAGTTGAATTACAATGTGTACACTTAAACACAATAATTTTTAAAGATACTTAAGATTCGTATATCTCAGTTGAATGGGGACTTCCATGTAGTCAGCTTAAATGCAAAGCAATACTTTCAAGAAAGGAAACAAATACTCTTAAAATGTTTCAGATAGTGAGAAATATTGCAGTGAAAATATAGTTTCTAATGAAGAAAAAAAATAAATTAAGAGGGGTGAGTCATACCAGTTTGAAATCATGTGACCCAGCAAACTTTCAAATCCATAGATGATAAAACCTATTTTGAATTACCCTTGCAAACTGTAGTTGTTACTAATGTTGTTATTAAACAATTGCTCTAATGCACCCAAACTTTTACTCTAAGAACTTGCAATCTTTTAAAGTCCTGGTCCTGCAAATGTTTGTGTATGTGCTTAACTTTAAGCGTGTGATTAGTCACAGTGAAGTTAGCATATCCATAAGTGCCCCATAAAATTGAGGCCTGAATGGTACAGAGAGAAGATAAATATTACAGATTTATAAAGGAGACTGACTTCTCGTGAGCGGCATTTATATATTTATAAATTCATCTAAACAAGCTGATTGACCTGTTAAAATGCCAGGCACTAAAGAAATTCTACTTTTGGGTAAGGATGCAAGAATATTTAGAGTAGTTATATGTATTCAAGTTGGCCTGATGAAATTAATCCTCAGGGTACTTGGGGAACTAGCAGAAGCAATCTTGGAACCGTTAGCGATTCTCTTTGAGAACTTCTGAAGGATGGGTGGGACCCCAGGGGACTGGAGAAGGACAAACATAATATCTGTCTTTAAAAAGGGGACAGAGGACCTGGGGAATTATAGACCAGCCAGCCCAATTTCGATACCTGGAAAGATGCTGGAACAAATTGTTAAACAATCACTTGGTAAGTGCCTAACGGATAATAGGGTTATAAGTAATAGCCAACAGGAACTTGTTAAGAACTAATCATGCCATATTAATCTAATTTCCTTCTTTGACAGGGTTGCTGACCTAGTGGATAGGAGGCTGGTGGCACCTTAAAGACTAACGGATTTATTTGGGCATAAGATTTCATGGGTAAAAAACCCACTTCTTCGGATGCATGGAGTGAAAATTACAGATGCAGGCATAAATATACTGACACATGAAGAGACGGGAGTTACCTTACAAGTAGAGAACCAGTGCTGATGGGGCCAATTCAATCAGGGTGGATGTGGTCCACTCCCAATAATTGATGAAGAGGTGTCAATACCAAAAGAGGGGAAATTGCTTTTGTAGTGAGCCAGCCACTCCCAGTCCCTATTCAAGCCCAAATTAAGGGTGTTAAATTTGCGAATGAATTGTAGCTCTGCAGTTTCTCTTTGAAGTCTGTTTTTGAAGTTTTTTTGTTGAAGAGTGGTTACTTTTAAATCTGTTATAGAATGTCCAGGGAGATTGAAGTGTTCTACCGGACTCCTCGTTTTTGTGGATACGGACTAACATGGCTAGTGCTCTGATAGTGAATGGGGTGAAGCAGAAAATGATATACCTTGATTTTAGTAAAGCTTTTCACACACACTCATGACATTCTCATTAGCAAACTTGGGAGATGTGGTCTAAATTAAATTATTATAAAATGAATGCACAGTTTGAATATGGTTTTTCAAAGAGTAGTTAATGGTTTACTGTCTAACTGGATGTGTGTGTGTGTATCTATTGGGGTCCTCCAGGGGCCTGTCCTGGGTCTAGTACTAGTCAATATGTTCAATAATGCCTTGGATAACAGAGTGGAGCGTGTGCTTGTAAAATTTGTGGATGACACCAAACTGGGAGGGGATGCAAGTACTTTGGAGGACAGGATTAGAATTCAAAAGAACTTTGACAAATGAGAGGATTGGTTTGAAATCACCAAGATTAAATTCAGTAAAGATAAATGCATTTGATTTTAATTCCTCAGTATAGTAATTTGCACAATTACAAACTGGGGAATAACTGACTAGGTAGTAGTACTGCTGAATAGGCTCTGGGGGTGAGTGGATCGCAAATTGAGTATGAACCAACAGTGTGATGCACTTGTGAAAAGGGCGAATATTATTCAGGAGTGTGGTATGTAATTCACAGGTGCTAATTATCCTGTTTTACTTGGCACTGGTGAGGCTACAGCTGGAGTACTGTATCAGATTGTGGGCACAAGACTTTAGGAAAGATGGCTAAGTTGGAGAGGATCCAGAGGAAAGCAACAAAAATTATAAAAGGTTTAGAAAACCTGACCTATGAGGAAAGGTTTTTTTAAAAAGGGCATGTTTAGTCTTAAGGTAGACCTGATAAGTCTTTTCTTAAGTCATCAACTATGTTACAAAGAAGACTGTGATCAATTGTTCTCTATGTGAACTGAAGATAGAACACAACTAATGGACTTAATTTGCAGCAAGGGAGATTTAGGTTACATATTAGGAAAAATTCTCTAACTATAAGGGTTAACTAAATTCTGAAATAGTCTTCCATGGGAGGTGGTGGAATCCCAATCAGTGAAGGCTTTTTAGAACAGGTTGGACAAACACCTGTCAGGGCTGATCTACATGGTCCTGCCTCAGTGCAGGTGGCTGAATGAGGTTACCTCCATAGGTCCCTTCCAGCTCTACATTTCTAACATTGGTATGTTAGCCAGGAGCATGATGGATATACTAATTTGTACATAAATTCATATACACTTCCAAATAAAATAAATGTAAAAACCCATTATATGTGGCTATATTTCTCTTTTCTGAGCTGGATTAAGAGAGTGTCTTTGACTTTGGCGGCAGCAGCAACCTGTATTTCAGACACTGATTTGTCGTCCTCCTAAGGTGAGAAAGGAGAGGGTAGCCACAGGTGCCATTTGAGGACGTTGGGCACTGTGGGATGGACAGATCCTGGGATGGTGGGCAGAAAGACAGGTGCGACAGACATGGGTGGGGGGTGCTGAATGGAGGGCCATGGGTGGACACAGCAAGAGGGACAGACAGATGAGGGGGTGGATGGACAGATGGGGGGAAGCCAGATGGATGGGTGCTGGGGGGGGCATGCAGGTGGATAGATGGCAGCAGGGGCTGACAGAGAGGCTGGGGTAGATGGACAGACATAGGAGAAGGAACAGATGAACGCTGGGAAAGTAGGCAGATGGATAGAGAGACAGCAGGCCAGACTGATGTGGGGATGGGGAAGGGAGGAGAGGAGGGACAGCATGGTGGATGAGAAGGGGGCAGACAGAGGGATCACGGACACCAGGACAGACAGACGTGGGGCTGGGACAGGTGGGGGGCAGACAGACAGCAGGACCGACAGACATGGGACTGGGGGGGGGGGGTTGGGAAGCAGACAGACATGGGAAGGGACAGGCCAGACGGATGCAGTGTGTGTGGGGGGGACAGCACAGTGGATGAGAAGGGGGAAGACAGAGGGATTGCGGACAGCAGGCTGGACAGACATGGGGCTAGGTGGGGTGGCTGGCAGACAGATGGATGTGGGGGGGGGGAAGAATAGCAGGGTGGATAGCAGGGGCAGGCGTGGGGGATTGCAGATAGCAGGCTGGAGCAACGCAGGGGTGGGGGGCGATGCAGAGCTGGGGGCGTGCAGGGCAGGCAGCAGGGGGGACAGACAGGGGGCTGGGTGGGGTGGGGGCCAGACAGATGGATGCGGGGGGGGGGAAGAATAGCAGGGTGGGGGTTGATGCAGAGCTGGGTGGTTGCAGGGCAGGCACCAGGGGGGGACAGACATGGGTGGGGTGGGGGGCAGACAGATGGATGCGGGGGGGGGAAGAATAGCAGGGTGGGGGCCGATGCAGAGCTGGGGGGGTGCAGGGCAGGCACCGGGGGGGACAGACATGGGTGGGGTGGGGGGCAGACAGATGGATGCGGGGGGGGGAAGAATAGCAGGGGCAGGCGGGGGGGATTGCAGATAGCAGGCTGGAGCGATGCAGGGGTGGGGGGCGATGCAGAGCTGGGGGGGTGCAGGGCAGGCAGCAGGGGGGACACACAGGGGGGGCTGGGGGCAGGCAGAGGCGGGGGTGGGGGCGGGGCAGACAGCCGGGCGGACAGACAGACGTGGGGCGGGCGGACGGACGGGCAGCCGGGGACACGCCCCTTTCCAGCTCCGGCCCGCGAAAGTTCTGCCTCTGACGTCACTGGGACTGCGCTCCGCCGCGCGCGGCCCGCTGAGGGGGCGTGGCCGGCCGTGTCCGGGCTCTCGGCGTGGGGGGCGGGGCCCCTGCAGGGGGCGGGGCCGGCCGCCGCCGCCGCGCCGAGGGCAGCAGTCGGGAGGCTGCGGCGGCCGCGTTCGGAGGCGCGCGGCGCTGGGCGGCGAGCGGCCCTGTGAGGCGCGCGGGCGGCGCGCGGAGCCGGGGGCACCGCGCGCGGGCGGGCGGGCGCGGCCCCCCATGGTGCGGCATGTCGAAGACGCTGCGGAGGAAGCGGCACTGGCTGAGCAAGGTGCAGGAGTGCGCCGTGTCCTGGGGGCCGCCGCAGCCCGGCGGGGCGCCTGACCCCGACCTGCTGCGGGGCGGCGCCGAGCTCGGCGAGTTCCCCTACCTGGGGGGCCGCCTGCTGCTGGGCGAGCTCGGCGGGCCCGGCCCGGCGCTGCTCTCCGGCAAGCCCCCCAGCCCCGGCGACGTGTTGCTGGAGGTGAACGGCACCCCCGTGAGCGGCCTCACCCACCGCGACACCCTGGCCGTCATCCGCCACTTCAGGGAGCCCGTGCGCCTCAAGACCGTGCGCCCAGGTGAGCCCCCCCCCCCGCCCCGGGACCGGCCCCCCATCCGCCCCCCCGCCCCGGGACCGGCCCCCCCCGCCCCGGGACCAGCCCCCAATCCGCCCCCCCGCCCCGGGACCACCCCCCCCCGCCCCGGGACCGGCCCCCAATCCGCCCCCCCGCCCCGGGACAATCCCCCCCCCGCCCCGGGACCGGCCCCCAATCCGCCCCCCCGCCCCGGGACAATCCCCCCCCCGCCCCGGGACCGGCCCCCCATCCGCCCCCCCGCCCCGGGACCATCCTCCCCCCGCCCCGGGACCGGCCCCCAATCCGCCCCCCCGCCCCGGGACCATCCTCCCCCCTCCCCGGGACCGGCCCCCAATCCCCCCCCCGCCCCGGGACCATCCTCCCCCCTCCCCGGGACCGGCCCCCAATCCCCCCCCCCCCGCCCCGGGACCATCCTCCCCCCGCCCCGGGACCGGCCCCCAATCCCCTCCCCCCGCCCCGGGACCATCCTCCCCCCGCCCCGGGACCGGCCCCCAATCCCCTCCCCCCGCCCCGGGACCATCCTCCCCCCGCCCCGGGACCGGCCCCCAATCCCCCCCCCGCCCCGGGACCATCCTCCCCCCGCCCCGGGACCGGCCCCCAATCCGCCCCCCCCGCCCCGGGACCGGCCCCCAATCCGCCCCCCCCGCCCCGGGACCGGCCCCCAATTATCCCGCCCCGAAACCGGCCCCCAATCCCCCCCCCGCCCCGGGACCATCCCCCCCCCGCCCCGAAACCGGCCCCCAATCCCCGCCCCGGGACCGGCCCTCAATCCCCCCACCCCACGACCATCCGCCCCGGGACCGGCCCCCAATTATCCCGCCCCGGGACCATCCCCCAATCCCCCCCCCGCCCCGGGACCGGCCCCCAATTATCCCGCCCCGGGACCATCCCCCAATCCCCCCCCCGCCCCGGGACCATCCCCCAATCCCCCCCCCGCCCCGGGACCGGCCCCCAATCCGCCCCCCCGCCCCGGGACAATCCCCTCCCCACCCCGGGACCGGCCCCCAATCCGCCCCCCCGCCCCGGGACCATCCTCCCCCCGCCCCAGGACCGGCCCCTAATCCGCCCCCCCGCCCCGGGACCATCCGCCCCCCCGCCCCGGGACCGGCCCCCAATTATCCCGCCCCGGGACCATCCCCCCCCCGCCCCGGGACCGGCCCCCAATCCCCCCCCCGCCCCGGGACCATCCCCCAATTATCCCGCCCCGGGACCATCCCCCAATTATCCCCCCCCGCCCCGGCCCCCAATTATCCCGCCCCGGGATCGGCCCCCAATTAACCGGGACCGGCCCCGGCCCCCACTTATCCCGCCCCGGGACGGGGCCGCCTCACTCTCCCCGCGACGGGCCAGCACCGGCCCCGCCCCCCTGCCGTGGGGACCCGGGCGGGCCTGGCCCCGCCCCCCGGAACCGGCCTGGGGCACCCCCGGGCTTGCTCCAGTCCCCCCCCCGGGGCGGGTTGGGCACACGTGGCCCTGTCTTCCTGTCCCCTGCCTCCCCCCGCTGCTGCACCGCGGAGCTCCCTGCTGAGCCGCTGGTGGGGCTGGCGCTTGAGTCGGAGTCCCTGTTTCTGTCCCTGAGCTGCTAACGTGTCCCTTCTTACCTGGTGACGTAAGGGCTCTGGGTCTGCCACCCCCCGGCCCAGCCTGGAGGCTGGGAAGTGCCGGCTTTTCTATGGATTGGCTTAATCATTGTCCACTGTGCACTCCTCTCACTGCAAAAATAATCTCCCCTCCCATGGGGTGGGATCCTTTTCTAAGAGCCAGGCAGTCCTGGAATAAGTTCTTTTGGTGTAAAAATCCTTTCTAGCATGTGATAATCTTCAACTAGTTTATTCAGGGCTTTTTTTTTTTTTTTTTTTTTGCTGTCTACAGCAGATGGTTTGGCATAGCTGCCCTTAGTATTCATTATATCCAGTAACAATTTCGTAGTTGAAAATATTTGACTGACTTCATCATTGCTATTAATTTTGTTATCAGTAGATTGGGTTTATTTTGTGCAGGGATAGTGAGATCATTGCATCTCCTAGAGGGAATCTGTTATCTTTATGTCCATTGTAATCTGATGTATGTTGTGTTGTGTTACATTGTTACTTGGATTTTAAAGCATTTCTCTCTCAAAAATTCCATGAACATTGTTCCTGGATTTTTTCCATTTTCCATTCTGTGTGAAGCTTGGGAAGGAGAAGAGTTCTTGCATCTGTCCTTTTCTATCTTCGGAGAATTCTCTGAGATAAATCACTGTTGTTGTAACTGAAGTTTGTGGTTGAGCACACATGTTCTCACACAGTCTGTCTACCCGTGGTGTGGGCCCTGCAACTTTCTCAGAACAGTGAAAGAGATTCATGTTAAACTAAGTGTTTTGTTTACCTTTTGAAAAGCTAAATGAAGAATCTCAAAAAGATCTGAAATTAAAAACATGTATTGGCTATTTGTAAAATATTGAAACTGGCTACGAGTATAATAGCAAATGTCCTTATGGAAAGTAGGAGATTCTATATTGTTGTGATTAATTTTGAACCTCTTAGATAAATATGAATGCAGAATTTAAGAAGGGATGTGCTGCTTGTTTTTAGTTTTCCTTTTATCTGATATTTACATGAGAAATGAGATTTTTTTGGCAGTTTTTCATTAAACTACAGTCAGGTGTACTAAGCACTCTGTCTTTTGTCTGTACTGAACAGCAGCTCTAAAGCACTACACAGCAAATTATAATAGCAGAGCTTAACCTTGGGGTAAGATGATTTTGAGGTAGTGATTATTCTCCTGGCTATAATTATATATGAATATATAGGTACATAGTGTGTGTCTGTTCCAGTCTGGGTGAAATTGACCGAATTAATTGCAGTGAGGCAGAATTTAAAGGGACTCTTGGATAAGTGATTGGATTGTTTTCTGACACCTTTAGCATCCCGTACCCTATTGAACCTTTCTGTTTCGGGTATAGTATGACATGTGAAGATGGGGACTGTGACTTCAGTACATTACTCGTACTGTATTTAAGTCCCAGTGTCACAAAGCCAAGAAATTGAATCTCTGCAAGCTATCTCCATAGTAATGTGTAGTTTTAAATCTCAGTTGTTGAATGGTGTCTTAGCTTTGTCTATGGTCAGAGCCAGTGCAAATGACACTATGTATCCTGAGAACATTCTTGAAATTCCCCATTCCTATTTCATGATATCGTTTTTACTTTCCAAAGAGAACTCAGCTTCCAATCATAGAATAGCATTAATTTGAATATATTGTAATTAACCAGGAATATCAGATCATTGCAATAAAATCCTCTTTACCAGCATGGATCTCAAATGTCAAGTAAATACTAAAAAGAAAAGGAGTACTTGTGGCACCTTAGAGACTAACCAATTTATTTGAGCATAAGCTTTCGTGAGCTACAGCTCATTTCATCGGATGCTAAATAGTATTACCTGCAATCACAGACTAATGATTTACAATTGTAAATCTGAAACTAATTACAGCTTCTCAAGTTCTGCACAACACAGGTATGAACTTTACAAAGTTTAAACAAATTTTAATTATGAATGTTTTATTAAAACTTCTTATTTTGTGATTCCTACAGTGTGACATGTCAATATTGTCATGATTGACTTACGCAATCTCTCATCTGTGTCTTAATTATTTTTAAGACACACCTCTATTGTTTTGTCTATTACCCGGACTCCTGGTGTAAAAGCTGACCTTGAGCAAAGCATGCTTTCATCATGAAAGTCCCGGATGACTGGAAAAAGGCTAATGTAGTGCCAATCTTTAAAAAAGGGAAGAAGGAAGATCCTGGGAACTACAGGCCCGTCAGCCTCACCTCAGTCCCTGGAAAAATCATGGAGCAGGGCCTCAAAGAATCAATCCTGAAGCACTTGCATGAGAGGAAAGTGATCAGGAACAGCCAGCATGGATTCACCAAGGGAAGGTCATGTCTGACTAACCTAATCGCCTTTTATGATGAGATTACTGGTTCTGTGGATGAAGGGAAAGCAGTGGATGTATTGTTTCTTGACTTTAGCAAAGCTTTTGACACGGTCTCCCATAGTATTCTTGTCAGCAAGTTAAGGAAGTATGGGCTGGATGAATGCACTATAAGGTGGGTAGAAAGCTGGCTAGATTGTCGGGCTCAACGGGTAGTGATCAATGGCTCCATGTCTAGTTGGCAGCCGGTATCAAGTGGAGTGCCCCAAGGGTCGGTCCTGGGGCCGGTTTTATTCAATATCTTCATAAATGATCTGGAGGATGGTGTGGATTGCACTCTCAGCAAATTTGCGGATGATACTAAACTGGGAGGAGTGGTAGATACGCTGGAGGGGAGGGATAGGATACAGAAGGACCTAGACCAATTGGAAGATTGGGCCAAAAGGAATCTGATGAGGTTCAATAAGGATAAGTGCAGGGTCCTGCACTTAGGACGGAAGAACCCAATGCACAGCTACAGACTAGGGACCGAATGGCTAGGCAGCAGTTCTGCGGAAAAGGACCTAGGGGTGACAGTGGACGAGAAGCTGGATATGAGTCAGCAGTGTGCCCTTGTTGCCAAGAAGGCCAATGGCATTTTGGGATGTATAAGTAGGGGCATAGCGAGCAGATCGAGGGATGTGATTGTTCCCCTCTATTCGACATTGGTGAGGCCTCATCTGGAGTACTGTGTCCAGTTTTGGGCCCCACACTTCAAGAAGGATGTGGATAAATTGGAGAGAGTCCAGCGAAGGGCAACAAAAATGATTAGGGGACTGGAACACATGAGTTATGAGGAGAGGCTGAGGGAGCTGGGATTGTTTAGCCTGCAGAAGAGAAGAATGAGGGGGGATTTGATAGCTGCTTTCAACTACCTGAAAGGGGGTTCCAAAGAGGATGGCTCTAGACTGTTCTCAATGGTAGCAGATGACAGAACGAGGAGTAATGGTCTCAAGTTGCAGTGGGGGAGGTTTAGATTGGATATTAGGAAAAAAATTTTCACTAAGAGGGTGGTGAAACACTGGAATGCGTTACCTAGGGAGGTGGTAGAATCTCCTTCCTTAGAGGTTTTTAAGGTCAGGCTTGACAAAGCCCTGGCTGGGATGATTTAACTGGGAATTGGTCCTGCTTTGAGCAGGGGGTTGGACTAGATGACCTTCAGGGGTCCCTTCCAACCCTGATATTCTATGATTCTATGATTTCAGTTTCTCCCATCTCCACTTCACAGGGGAGGATATCATTAGAATCCCAGCACTCAGGGTCCAATTCTGCTCCCAGAAATTCCTCTTACTTAAATTTCTTGAGTAAATTTGGGAGCAGAATTGGACTTCTGCGTGTTTTTAACTATTATTTTATTATTTGGTCATTTGTTTACAGTGAAGTTGAATAGTTAATTTCGAAAGAAAGGCGAAGTCTGTGGGCCAAGACAGTGATCTTTCTAAATTATTTTTATTTATTTAATTCCAATATTCTCTCAGTTTGACAGTTTCTCTCTTACCACCGGCATGAGAAGCATTGTCCTAGTTGTAAAACAGCACACCCCATAAAATCATATATGCAGTGCTTTATAATTTGTATTGTATTAGGGCTGTGACTTGACAGTGGCAAACCCTTCTAGCAAGGAAAGGTAACCACTACAGTACAAATTGCTAGAGCAGTGAAAAGAGAACTAGCTGTTCTAATTAATACTGTTGTTTTTAGAATTCACTTTTGGAGCAAATTGAACTAGGACTTCAGCTTTTGTGTGTGTGGATACAGACTAACACGGCTACCCCCTGATATTTCAGCTAGTGTTTCCCATGACAAAATTTGCTTCCTTTCCACTCGCTGGTCCAAAATAGTCCAAATTTACTGACCTTTAGAACACTTCAAATTGCATTTATTTGTGTAGGCATATGGGGTGTTTGGGGATCTGTGGCATTCTTGGAGTGTCATTGGTCTTGAGTGCATGAGGGGTTTTGAGATGGGGATAGGTGATTTTTGTGGTGGTGGTGGGGTTGGCCTCTGATCTGCTGGTGCTGTTTGTTTTTATACGGATTGTGATTTTGATTATGTCAGGGTGCCTAGTCCTTTGGGTAGGTATTTTGTTTGTATTTAAAAAAGTGAACATATAGACCAATTTAAATCAATACAGCACAGCAAAATGACAGAAAAAACATTATTTCCTTCTCTTCCAGTCATATCAAGGTAAAAATAAAAACTGGATCCTCACAAGTCAACCTACATCTTTAGTGAGAATTTCTAAGTAGGCCTTAGCGTGCCTGGAAGCTCACCAGACTGAGGCACTGTCACAACAAGAGTGCAGGGGAATTCTAAAGTTGAGGGACCTGTACTAAATATGTCCTGTCCTCATCCTCTTGACACTGAGGTATTTGTTGGTACATTTTTGAATCTTTTTATGTCTGTACAACCTCAGTGCTGACTAGCTACCTCCATCTTTTAATCAATACGGCATTTCATTAAAGTCTGATGCTGGTGTTTCAGTAGCTTTCAGCAGTGGATCAACAGGCTAGACTTGCTTTGTACCACGTGGTGACACACAGCTCTTCATTAAGGAAAGCAATATCTTTATCTGACAGTAATGAAATCTGCATTGGATGTTTCTAGCAGGCTCGGTAATGAATCTAAAATGAAAATTTCAGGATCTAGTTTAGCTTTCTTGAAAGATATAAATGTTAATCAGACTGCACGTTGTTAACTACACATTGCGAGATATGGACTTTTTCAGTGGTGGAGAAATGTGTGTCCTCCACTCTCTTCCCTCTTTTAGTTACTTAACATGAGCACATGTAGGGTGACCAGACAGCAAGTGTGAAAAATCGGGTTGGGGATGAAGGGTAATAAGCACCTATATAAGACAAAGCTCCAAATATTGGGACTGTCCCTATAAAACCAGGACAGCTGGTCACCCTAAGAACGTGCCTAGTTTTATTTGCTATGGGTTCAAGTTTAGAGCCTGCTACTTAGTTGTATAACACCTGTCCTTGGTAAGGTGGGAACAGTAGTGGCAAAGAGAAATGTGTAAGGCTTCCTCTTACTACACAGTATAAATAAATACTAAAACAGTCCTTGTCAAACATACTGGACTTGAGATGAACCCTATATTTAAAATACATTGTTATTAAAATGGTGGCTTCCTGCTAGTCCCCAGCATACAAGTGTCCACATTGTAATTGACAATGAGGCCAAGGACCAATATGGTCCATGGAGACTAAACTATTCCATCATCAACTAAAAGTGCACCCACACTTCCACATTAGATATGAGGCCTATTGGTAAGAAAGCATATAGATCAAGCTTGTGCTGCTGACTGTACTGTTGTTATTAAGGGAATAAACGGAAAATTTCAGCCTCCACTACAGTAAAGTCAACATCTCTTAGTGCTGAGTTTACTTAAAAGTGAGCCTTCTGGCCACAGTAAGTCTCCATTTTTAGTTTCCAAAATATTCAGGCAGGTTATGAAGCCCTGCTGCCAAAGTACTGCCCAGATATTGTGAATGCCAACACTGGCCAAGTGAAGCGTAGATTATTAGTTTAGTAGCCAATGGTGTATCAAGAGTGGGTTGACACTACCATATAAAGTTCTAAAGTAGGAAGAATTGCTGATTATATGCAAAATCTTCAACTCCGAGTTTGAATAGCAGGATTATCTTTCTTCAGTCCCTTCAAGATGATAGAGCATCAGTGAAGCTACTCTGTGGCCACTATTGCAGCTTCAGGACACAGTAAGCCCTTTTGGGAAGAAATTAGTGCTGTATACAGTTGCTGTTCTTCAATCTCCCTCACTCACTGGGCACAGTAAGCACTCCCATAGAATACAGCTCTGCAATGTACAGGGACAGTGTGACTTGACACGTACTCCTTTTGCAGTGAATTTACATTGGTTCTGCTGGATTGGAAACCAGGGCAGGGCAGTATTTGCCCCTTTTGAAATAAGGTACAGAAATTTTTCTTTCCAGTAAATAGGTGGGATACTAAAAGGCTGTAGCTCTCTGAAGTGAGTTATTGGATGAATGGTATTCACCAGGCACTTCTGAACTCAAAAATTCTGTAAAGTATTTGACATATACAATAGTAAATATGCAGCAAACTCCACCAATAATTTATTTGAGGGCACAAGTCCATTTATCTTAGAAGTATGTGTACTCATACTAGATTTACTTTGTCATCCAATTTCATCATCAATTTCTTAATATGATATGGTGTAAACATCATGACATGCTCCTCTCCTTAGTTTAACATTTTTTTAAAAGTTAGCCATTAGTAGACTGTTTAAATGCTTTGGCTACGTGTGAGTGGAGGTAATGATCATCTTAATTGTTCTAGTTCTGTTCTGTTTAAGTAAATCAGACAGTATTGTATTTTGATTTACAGAACTTTTTTTTCTACAAGAGATCTCCAAATAGTTTCCCTGATAAATATCTCTCTTGGTGGGATGGTGTAAATTATTTTTTGCAAATAATTGCCATGTTTTATCTAACTCTCAAATTTGTCATTGTATTCATCACCTGATATGCAGATAAAGTGCAAAACTAGCAGAATCCACCCCTTTCAGTCTAATGACCGTAGTTCAAACCCTAACAAAAGATGATACATAAATAAGAGGAAGACTGATTCACTTGTTTAGCTTTAGGACATTTCAGTGTCTGGAATTTGGTCCAATAGTTGCTCATTCTCTGGTTCCTGGAATGGGTTAGGTCCCAGTCCTGCAAACCTGTTTAACTTAACTACCATGAGTAGTTCCATCAAAGTCAAGTCTCGTGCAAACTTTATTACTGCAAATACATGCAGTACTGGGGCTTTAGTTTTTAACATTTAGTTTTGGAGACCATAAGTCTTTTCTTACACTTTCAATCCCAGTTAAAATTCAACACTAGTGAGAACTTGTTAAAAATTTTTGCAGTATCCTTCCATTTAGTACAGATGGAAGAAAGGGGGCTGTCCTTTACCAGATTTGAGCCAAGTCTTTTTTTCTGCCAGTTCTGCAGTTTCATCTTCTAGCTGTGAAATAAATGGACAACCACGATGCCAATAAAGTTAATTGCAATCCAGTACAACTTTGATATGTATTGTTGAAAGTGCCTGACTGGCAGCCAGAGCCTCTAGTTGGTACTTAGTAGTCCAAATGTTCATACCAATAAAGGGTACCAGAACTGTACATCTGAACTCTGGTAACACAGATGGACCTGTTAGAATGGTACATTAGATTTACTTTACAACCTCTTCTGTGGTTGGGGGGAGGGATGCTTTTGCTATGCTGTTTAATTGGCTCAAAAAGAAAGAAATAGCATACTAGTCTCTCTCTTTTTGTGGGAGTGTGGTCTGTTGACTAGGGCTGGGCTACAAGTAATTGAAACTCTTAGCTTCTGTTTGTGTCTCTGCCACTCCTCTCTTGTTTGAACTTTGACAAGACACTTAACCCTATCTAAACCTCACTGCTCTCATATAGTGATCTTTACCTCATGTGATCATCTTTTTATTTAAGTGTTTTGAAATTCTCTGGTACTGTAAAAACAATCATATTAGTGTTACAGTACAGTGTTTTATTATACAGAGTGCATTATGTCTACTTTTAAGATCTCCATCTCATTGCACATTGCATCACACTTATTTGGTTTTGAATGTGCATTTATCAAATCTGCTGTTGGTATCAGGAGAAGACTTTCAAAGTCAAAAATGAGAGTTAGGAACCCAATTCTGATTGATTTTTCAGTGGGAGTTACGGAGTGACTGCCCTTCATGCCTTTGAAAATCTCACATGGGACTCTTCAATTGAAGTCTGGGATTATCATCTAGGGAAAGTTTGCATGCCCTATTTAGATTGGAGTAACCTGGTGTTAAAATGTGTCCAGTGCTAAGCAAATGTAAGTTCTTCTGCTTGTGTAGAGGTGGCTGTTTTTCAGGTTTATGCTTGGGGGTTAGTTGTATTCAACATTTTAGTATTTGTACATTATGATTTTTAACTCCACTTTTGAATCTTTTGAGTACTCTGCTGTTGGCCATTAAAAAGGGTGCAATACCATTAATATTATTAATACACGGACCACCAAACCCAGTGTTTTTTTTCTTTTTAAACATAAATGGATCTCTTAATTATTACTGTGATCTCCCATTTGTGATATAATTTGTTGCTGTAGAAAGCCCTGTGACACAGAAACTGATCTAATATGAGTAAGATGGAAGGAGCAACAAATGTCTCTAAAAAAAACTAACATTCTTAAAACAAGGATTATGAGAAGAACACCTGAGAGTGAAACAGATGTCTCTCTAAATCTTTTTCATCATATTTTTATGACTGATTGTGAAGGGACTCCTTCTAAAGAGTATGATTGGCATTGGTAAAGTTTAGCAAGTTTACTGTCACATCTCTATAGCATATCTTTAATTGAGTATCTGTTTGAGTCCCTAAAATTACTATAGGAGGAATTGTTTTACATAAAAGTTCCCACTTTTTGGAATGCTTGGTTATTTTTCCTCCCCCGCCCCCCCCTTTAGCATCAGGTTTATAAACTCAGAAATATTTCTTTGTTCAAGATGCATTTATGTGATTTAATTCTATCTACAGTACTTACCAAAAGTGAGGAATGTAAGTCTACGAGCTTGAATATTTTTAATTCCATATGCTTGATTAGCTGAGCCTAAGCACTGTAATAATAATAATTTAGTATTAGCTGTGCTGGTCAATTATTTTAATTTTGTTTTATTCATAATTATCCATCTTCTGTATAGGAGTTTTAGTTAGTGTGAGATCAATTTAAAAATAAACTTCAATAGTCCATTTTAAGGGTTTGTAATGTTCTCTCACTTTCTACTTTAGGTATGTCTCGGTATTGTCACCTTACTGTCTATAAGGGAAATATCATAACTCTTCTGAACAATGCACTACCATGTTACTCATTCTTTCTGCTTTGTTTGGCATTTTATTATTACCCCTATTCTCGAGTACTTTATTGTGGGTCATTGTTGTCTTCTAAATGTTCCTTGTTTTTTGCTTACCCTGACCATGTCAGTCAATTTTTATATCAGTTTTCCCCTAGAGGAGAAGCAGGTCCATCATCCATCTAAGAATAATTCTAATATTGCACTCTGACTTTGCCAGCAGAGAGGCTTAGACTAGTAATGTCCATGCTCTCCATGTAGAACCAAAGCTCTATGCGGCGTACCCCATCATGCGGAGCCTCTTGCAGTCTTGATAGACATCTTGACGTTTACTAGCTGAAGAATAGACTATTTACAGTGCTTAGAAAAACTGATTTTATTTTAATTTTATTAATCAGAAAGGATGGTGTTCTAGAATGCATTTTTTAAAGCTAGTTGTTTGAAATTTGGTGAATATCTTAACTATGTAACTAGAAAAGTTATTACCTCTTGGGTAATTAATTACTAAAACTAGTAGAATACAGAATTCAGTACATTGTAAAGCCATGTCTTCTATATGTATAAATTCAAGATTTTACAACTTTTATTATGACAGTTGTCTTACCAACTCAAAGGTTAGTTTCCTTCTTTGACACGGAAATGTCATAAAATGGAAGAGTAATGCACACGACATGACACTTGCTAATTTTTCGAATGCTTCTTTAATGATTGATCTAATCTCTTCACAATGTTCTTCACCCTGAAATATCCTAATACACTTTTTAACGAATAATATTACCCACAAATTAAATGCTGTCCTCTTGGATAGAACATGGGAGCTGTGTAGAGATCTTACTTCAGTGGGAATTAAGGGTATGTAGCAGGTTCAGGTCCTAACAGTACACAGCACTTTCATATGTATATGGAAGAAAAATGCTTCATCACTTTGAATTGCAGAGTTTTCCAGGGCCAAGCCTACTCTTGGCTCACAAATTCTGAGATCCCATTTTGTCTTTATTTTGTGCTAATTACCTATGAGTTTTGTTTATGTAAAAATAAAATGAAACTTAAAGCATGAGGGCACTGATATGCACTCTTGAGAGTAGGGGGTTCTTATTGCTTGGTGTTTTTGTAACTAAAATGTAGATTTGTGGTAGTCCATAAGAAATAAAAAATGCAAAGGCTAGAAACTGGCTACCAACAAAAATGAAAATGACCTGTCCATTTTCATTGTCCAAGTTGGAAAGTGTGTGCGTTGGGAGGGGGCTACAGCTTAAGTGGTGAAAAATAAATTAGATTTTTTTATCTATTATGTCTCTGAATGGCTGTTCTGTTATATCTGCTATTCCACTTTTTAGCCTGCAACCTGTGCCACTTGGAGTTGTTTTAAGTCCATTCAGATTTATTTAGCGTGATATCTCATTGCTATAGAGCAGGGGTTCTCAAACTGTGGTCCGCGAGCTCCATTCAGGTGGTCTGCAGATGGTTTTTTCTAAGGTGTGCGCCTGGGTGGTTGCACACACGAGAACGAAGGGCCACCCACCTAATTAGTGGAGCCGGACAGGCGTGGCTCCACTAATTAGGTGCCTGGACCCTGGAGAAGACGCACATGGAAGGTGAGGTGGTGGCTTTTGGGGGAATTATAGTTTTTTTAAAACCTTCTTTTTGTAAATTTCACACCAGGCCATATTTTAACATCCATTAGTATATTAATCCACCTGTTGGTTCATTTTACACCAGCAACTGGGCTATGGGAAAATATGCATTCCATACAGATCGATAGTCTCATTTTTCCTCTAGTATATCATAGAATCATAGAAGATTAGGATTGGAAGAGACCTCAGGAGGCATCTATTCCGACCCCCTGCTGAAAGCATCCCCAGCTGTATATGGACTATCCCAACTATATATACTGATTTGAGCTATATTCTGTTAAAAATGATACAGCAGTGCAGGATTCTGGTTTGAAGGTAGCTGGCACAATTTACAGTATCTTCAGATTTTTAATTTAGAGGAAACTTGCAGCCTAAATGTGAAAAGTTTGTGCATGGTGAGTGTGTGAAGGTTTGGAAAGTTGTGAGTATTGTGCCATTTGATCAGCCATTATACCAAACTATTATTTTGACTAAGAACCCTGGCCTTTTTAAAATTCCCATCATGCAGCTTGAATTTTTATATTAAATTTAACATCTTGTTGTAATGTGACATGGGTGAATGGTCTATCAGAAAAGAAGGTTGGATGATCTCTGAGGGCAGTAGTAAATGTGGTAACTGAGTTAACTGTTGGGAAATATGCCATTCAATATGACTGTCATCTTGTACCTCTCAATAAACTGACTTGATTGAAACAAAGATAAAAAGTAACTTTTTTGCATAGCATAGGGATTAAATGCTGGTTTTTGATGTTGCTGTAGTTGAAAGTTGGTGAACATTTCTGTTAAATCCTAATTACAAGTGGTTTAATATCTCTGCTCCTTCAAAATTCAGAGTTAAAATACTGAAACTGTAGTCTGAAATGCATATTTTATTTGGAGTGGGAGAGGGTTTGGGAGTCTGTAGTGTTTCATAGTTACTTGGCTTTATTGCTAATTGAAAAAACTAGATCAAATGGGTTTTTGCCAAATTTTGGTAGAAGATCTTTTGAAAGAAAAGGTACATTTACAGTTAGTTCATTCTTAAAATAAGTTTATCAGACAGCAGATTCTTTCCTCCTGGTATATTTTAAATAACAAAATAGTTCTAAAAGTTTTCACTGTCTAAGGATAGGTTTCAGAGTAACAGCCGTGTTAGTCTGTATTCGCAAAAAGAAAAGGAGTACTTGTGGCACCTTAGTGACTAACCAATGCTGGAAATGGCCCACCTGATGATCACTTTAGATAAGCTATTACCAGCAGGACAGTAGGGTGGGAGGAGGTATTGTTTCATATTCTCTGTGTATATATAAAGTCTGCTGCAGTTTCCACGATATGCATCTGATGAAGTGAGCTGTAGCTCACGAAAGCTTATGCTCTAATAAATTGGTTAGTCTCTAAGGTGCCACAAGTACTCCTTTTCTTTTTGTCTAAGGATAGTGGCTACCATTCTTAACATTTCTGGGATTGTACAAATACCTCTCAGCATAAATAAGGTTGAGGAGGGATTATCAGCAGCCTTACTTCTACTGATCATATTAACTGAAAGTCATTTTCTAACACGCAGTGAAATCAGGGTCTACCATTTACATAGCATGTTCTTTGAGTAGCACTCCCCAGGTTGAGGGGTATGTGAGATTCTGCATAGTGACATGTGAATTGCAACTGGCTGTTCCCCTTCCTTCCTTCTAAAGAGGAGGAGATTGTGTCGAGGCCAATGGGACATCCAAATGATTATAAAAAAAAGAAAAGAAGCACGCATAAAAGAAACAGTTGGCCTGAAATGAAGGAAAAAATGTTAGCCAATTGTTCAGTTGAAGATTTATTATATATTTCAGTGTCATATAGGAGAGAGCTGATTTAGTTATAATTTCTTTGTGGAGGCTCACAGAAAGAAGAAACCAATAATTTTAGAAGAAAGATTTTTCCTTTCTTCGCCAGTATTCAACAATGTTAGCTAATCTTTCAGTGGAAGGCGTACCATTGATTTTTTTCTGGGTGCTATTTAAAAAAAAACCTATTTAGCTGTAATGTATGTGTTCTCTCTATGTGAATAAGCTGAGAAGGCAGTCTGTCACTTAACTAAGCTTTTCCGTGCAATAGTAAGGTAGAACTAAGTTTTTCAGCAGTCTAGATTTTAGTCCTGCATTATAATATGCAGCATATTTTAGAAACTAAACTTGTACAGGGGCTGACTTAGATTTTCAGTGTTGCATACCACATACTTAAGGGTGGGATTGAGTTCTAACTGTTTTTCTATAGTGTCTGTCTGTTTGTCTCTAGGTTTGTGTGTCTCAAGTAAAATGGTGGTTTAGTTTGGAGTTCATACAATTAGGCATAAGGGAAAAAAACAAAGAAAATTCTGAACACATTTTTTCGGATTTAAGACATGAATTACATTTTGTGCAGTTTTTTAACCTTTTATCATCAACACAGGAACTGCTGTACTGTATCAGACTAGAGGTCTGTTTAGTCTGGTTTTTTTTATCTGATAATGGCCAGCACCAGATGCTTTAGTGGAAGGTGTAAGAAACCTTATAATGGTCATCTGCTTTGGACAGGTGATGTTCCCATCAATTCTACAAAACAGTACATGTGCTGTCTGTAGGGTCAAAATATGTCCCCTTTGGAGTTTGACTGTGTTAATAAACAAATGAATAAACAATAAGGTCCAGCCCTAGCCTCATTCACAGGATTGACTGCTTAGTCCATTGCCTAGGTTCCCTCTAAGGACGTGTTAACTAAGAGGTATACTTCCTCCTCTTGTTCCCCTGCTAGGCTTAATGTTACTGGCAGGTAGTGTGTGCAGCCTCTTCTACCCTGGTTCAGTGTGGAGATTGTCAGACACCAAATTTCATTTTTTTTTCATAGGGGAAGTTAATTCCTAGTATGAGTCAGCTATTTAGTTTAATTCCTGAAGCATATGAGGGTTTACTGTATATTTTTAGTATCTAATATAACTGTGGATGTTATTTCAGTCTGGTTAAAAATTTCAGTCTGGTTAAGCTTTTGGATTCCATATTTTGTGCAATTAAGTTCCCCAGGACAATTATGCATTTACATGGCCTATCTTCCTAGAGACCTATTTGCTCTCTGGTTCACCCCTACTGCTTATTTCCCTCCAGTCTCAGTGGGGAAGGAGCTTTGCTTTCTCCACCCACCTTAAAAAGTTGCTGTCTTTGGGAGGGTGCAGCATCCAGTAGGAGGACGTGTCAACAGAGATTTGGGCTCTTAGATTTTTTTTCCTGGCTTTGCCACTGCCTTTCTGTGCATTAGGTAAATTACTTAAATGCTCTGTTTTTAGTTTCTCTGTGCCTACAAAATGGGAATAATTTTAATCTAGCCTTTTAAAGTACTTTTAGATCCTTATCTGAAAGGTACTATATACGTTAAATAATTTCTAAATATGCAGTGTTTTCATATACAATATGAATATTAATATAAACATCATTGTTTGCATATTTGTAGTACTAGATAGTTTCATGTAGTGGAATAATGGTCAGGTCAAAAACCTGTTTGTGTGTTGTGTAGTTCCAATGTTATCTCAGATTCATGTTTAAAACATTTAGGTCTAATATTTTTCCTCTACACTGTATTTCAGTTAACAACTATGGGGCTAATAGAACTTTATTAGTGATGTTTCTGAAAATAAAAATTTACCTGAATAAAATGCCTGGAAGCAAAGTTATGGTAAGGGGCTATAGAGGTAGAAGTTGGCCACAGATTGTTTTGAGGCCGGGTTTCTATCTAGAGTTGTGTTTGTTTGGATTTTTGTTGTTGTTTTTTCATTTAAATCCATGTTTACAGTAGCATTTTTCAGAGTATATTATCAAATCTTTAAAAATCCTTTTTTGAATATTTACTTTCAAAGTAAACAATTTTTCCCTTGTTTAAAAAGTTTGTCTGGTGTAAGTTGTTAAATGCTCAACAAAGTTTTGCAAGCAGAATGCCCTGGCTCAGCTGCATGCTGCTGTCATACTTACCAGTCTAAAAGATGCTTCTCCATTCACTTGATTCATGACTCTCCTGCATTCCCCAAAGGAAACTAATTTAAGGGAATTCACCACAATATATCTTGAATATTTGGAATATAAATGTCTGCATTAAACAGGTGCCTTGTCTAGTGACCATTCTGCCTGATCACTTGAATATATAATGTAAATGTATCTTATTGAATAATACTTTGAAAGGCTTTGCTTTTACTGGTAGAATCTTAAACTGCTTTAGAAAAGGAGTGCAAGAAATTAAGAATTGCTGAAAAGTGGTTCTGTTCTCCATAAGTAGCAATAAAGTAATGCAAAAAGCAGAGGGAGACGGATTCCTTCTTTTCTTTTTTTGAAAAATTTGGAGTCCTTGTGGCACCTTAGAGACTAACCAATTTATTTGAGCATAAGCTTTCGTGAGCTACAGCTCACTTCATCAGATGGATTCAGTGGAGCTCGCGAAAGCTTATGCTCAAATTGGTTAGTCTCTAAGGTGCCACAAGTCCTCCTTTTCTTTTTGCGAATACAGACTAACACGGCTGCTACTCTGAAACCTTCAAATTTTTGTTGACAAATTTCTTTTTATGGACTTAAATGGTGGGAACATAACTAAACCATTCATGCCTTAGGGGAGGGGAACTTTTTGCGATATATAGGCATATTTTATAATACGCGTATGGCTTTTGTAAGGGCAAGACATGTGGATGCTCTGTCTTGAGTACTTATATGGTCCATTTCTGTAGTATCAGAGAGACTCGCCATCATCTGTGTTTATCCCCTGTAAAGTGGGGAAGTACAGTTACCCCATTTTGCAGATGAGGAGCTGAGGCACAGAGAGGCGAAGTGACTTGCCCAAGTTCACACGGAATCTGTTGCAGAGGAGGGAATTGAAGCCAGAGCTACTGATTCCTAGGCTAGCTTTTTATCCACGGGGGTTTTCTTCCACTTATAGTGATGACAAAATTCCCAAGGTCATCCAGGAAACATGGGCCAAATCAGGGAGCTAAGTGCAGGTCTCCTAAGCTCCAGGCTAGTGCCATAAACACAGAACTGTTATCCTTTCTATGGAAAGCTTTGAGTCATGACCTTGGAGGAAAAGATAGGAAGTTGGCATTGCACTCAAAATGATTAATTGTCATGATAAAACTCAAGTTATAGCAACATAGATGTATGCTTGTACAAGAGAGGATTATAATTATGACTCTACCAAATTCATGGTCCATTTTGGTCAATTTCACGGTCATAGGATTTTAAAAATTGTAAATTTCATGATTTCAGCTATTTAAATCTGAAATTTCACAGTGTTGTAATTTATGGGTCCTGACTTATAAAGGAGTTGTGTGTGTGTGTGGGGGGGTGTTGCAAGGTTATTGTAGGGAGTATGTGGTACTGCTACCGTTACTTCTGCGCTGCTGCTGGAGGCAGTGCTGTCTTCAGAGCTGGGCAAGGGGAGAGCGGTGGCTGCTGGCCAGGACCCCAGCTCTGAAGGCAGAGCCACTGCCAGCAGCAGTACAGGAGTCAGGATGGCATTGTATGGTATTGCCACCCTTACTTCTGTGCTGCTGCTGGCATGGCACTATCTTCAGAGCTAGGTGTCTGGCTAACAGCCACCCACATCTGAAGGCTGTGCAGAAGTAAGGGTGGCAATACTTCGACCTTCCCCGCACACACATCATAACCTTGTGACCCCCCCTGCAACTCCCTTTTGGGTCAGGACCCACAGTTTGAGAAATACTGGTCTCCCCAGTGAAATCTGTAGAGTATAGGGTCAAAGCACACAAAAGACCAGATTCACAGGGGGAGACCAGATTTCACGGTCTGTGACATGCTTTTCGTGGCTATGAATTTGGTATGGCCCTAATTATAATGCAGAATATGAACTACTATTAAAATAAAGGACAGGTTTCAGAGTAACAGCCGTGTTAGTCTGTATTTGCAAAAAGAAAAGGAGGCATCCGATAAAGTGAGCTGTAGCTCACGAAAGCTTATGCTCAAATAAATTGGTTAGTCTCTAAGGTGCCACAAGTACTCCTTTTCTTTTTGTAAAATAAAGGAGTACTTGTGGCACCTTAGAGACTAACCAATTTATTTGAGCATAAGCTTTCCACAAGTACTCCTTTTTCTTTTTGCGAATACAGACTAACACGGCTGCTACTCTGAAACCTGTCATGCAAGGCACTGCATTTAGCCGTATGGAGGAAAAAATTTGAGCTGTAGCTCATGAAAGCTTATGCTCAAATAAATTTGTTAGTCTCTAAGGTGCCACAAGTACTCCTTTTCTTTTTGCGAACACAGACTAACGCAGCGGCTGCTACTCTGAAACCTACTATTAAAATAAACTCACTAAAACTTAAGTCCCTAGCTGTTCTCTTCTATTGATTTTTAAAAGGTGAGTTGTTTTAACTAAATTCCTTTACTTCTCTGACTATAAGTAATATTCCCAGTGGTGTAAAAATGGGGATTTAGCATTTTATGTAATAATTTCATTTTGGACTTAATACTAAGTTCTGTGAGTAAGATTATTTTGGTTCATTAGCATCCATGCAAGTAGTGACTTTATCAGGACATTTCGATTTACATCACGTTGCTGACATTTAAGGGAAGATGGATGCTGGTAGATGAGACCAAATAGCATGACCAATTTATTTTTCTTAGTTTGCGAAATGAAATGATTTGGCTTAACTAAGTGTTAAACTGGTGTAGATACATAACAGTACATAATGTGAGTGTGGATAGTAAACTTTCCATGGTAGCTGAGTTAAGAAGGAAAATGCTAAACATTATAGAACCAGTCAAGTAGGGCAGATAATATTCAGATCTAGTTTGAATCTGCTTTTTCCTACATTCTGTTTATAAAGGCTTCAGAGGGCACAAAATAAAGTAACTTGTGAACATAAATAGTGTTTGAAACTATGTGAGCTGAAACGACTAGATCAAGGGAAATGGATGCACTCCAGAGCATAAAATAATTGCTCCAAATCAGGAAAAAAAAACCCTATTCTTATTACACGGTGTTGCAAAATTGGCTACACGTACATATTGTGTGTAAGTTTGATTTCCTCTAAAACTAGAGACGTTGACCAAAATTAGAGAAGTTTATCAGGCCAGATGGACCAGTGGAACATGTCGAGGTCCCTTCTAGTCCTACATTTCTATGATCTGATTCAATATGGCACTTTCTATGTAAAAAGTGTAACTGTCAGCTAACCAGGATGAGGGCAGTCTAACGTAGTGGCCAGAGCGGGAAGCAGAGCTAGTGGTCGGGGCTAGGGCTGCAGTCAGTCATCTGGAGCCAAACCAAGGGTAAAACCAGAAGGCAGAAACTGGATACCAGAGCCAAGGGTCGAGCTGGAGTCTGTAGTTCGGAGCCAGAGCCAAATGTCAAACTGGAGGTCAGGAAGTGGAGCAAGGAGGGGCCCAACTCAAGGATAGGGCAGAAGCAAGGCAAGAGCAACAGGAACAAGGTAACACAGGAGTATGCACTGTGGTGGGCATGAAGGTTGAGAAGCCAGTGAGCTGCTGGCCTCTGCAGCTAGTCAGGTTGAATGATTAATCAGGCAGCCTGCTGCAGGTCAGCTGTACTGATGAGGCCACCTGGAGACTAGCTCTGCTGCATGCCCTGGCTCCTGACAGTAACTGATTATCCAGTAACTAATAGAACTAGTTATACTCATATGCTTATATATTGGAAGTCTAGGAGTATTTGTGCAGTGTCTTGCACATGGATTTTTTTTGGAGGCCAATCATAAGAAAATAAAATAAAAAAAAATCTTATTACCCAGATACATAACAGCTGAGTTAACTGGCATAACAGTGCCAAGAATAACTAACATTTTTATGGGTCTGACTAAGCAAAATCACTCATTTGGCCTTTAAAAACTGACTGAACTAAGGGCCTTTCTGGACCAGAATTGTTTGAAGGATTACAACACAAATATGACTGAAGTAGAATTACCTTGACATTTCATCTTATTTGGCAGCTTTTGTGTGTTTGCACAGCTGTGGCCTAGTGGTTTGAGCAGGGAGCTGAATCAGGAGACCTAGATTGTAATCCCAGCTCTTGCTGACTTTTCTGCAAAACCTTTGGCAAGTCATTTCAACCTCACTGTCTCATTTTAACTCACCTGTTAAATGCTTACTTGGTCTTGTAAAGCACTTTAAGATTTATGGATGCAAAGTGTGAAAGTACAAATGTATTAAACAATGTCAAGAGGATTCAAACTTTGATATTCAAAATTGTAGCCAACCTTTGTTTTTATAAGCATGTAACGGATGTAGATTTAAACAGATAGTATATTGTGGTTTCAGAGTAACAGCCGTGTTAGTCTGTATTCGCAAAAAGAAAAGGAGTACTTGTGACACCTTAGAGACTAACCAATTTATTTGAGCGTGAGCTAGAAGTGAGCTGTAGCTCACGAAAGCTCATGCTCAAATAAATTGGTTAGTCTCTAAGGTGCCACAAGTACTCCTTTTCTTTTTGAGTATATTGTGGCTCATTCCCAACTATTTACGCTTTCCCCTCTTATGAGGTGCCTGTGCAAATATAAATGACTATGTAGAGGGCTAAAGTGACCTCCCTACAAGTTGAGGAATTACTAATAAACTAAAGAAGAGTTTGCTGGTACAACTCATTAAATCCTAGAGGATTAGCTTTCGGTTTATTTCCTCTAAACCCACAGAACTATCAGGAAATAACTAACCCTAAAGTTTTAAGCTTGCAAAAGTGATTTCCTCCTAATGCATGTACTTCAGAGGAATTTCAAAATCCTCTTATGTACAAGAGAAGCAGAGTCCCATTTTAATCCAGTGGAGTGATGCTTAATGAGTTGTTTTATCTCTTATTGGTCTAAATAATTCTTCAGAAATCAGATGACCGGAAGTATAAGTGAGGGTTTTTTTTTTTTAACCTCTGTTGCTGAAACCACTATCAGTAATTTCACTAGTATTTCCAGTAAGATTAGACTGTTAACACTTTGGTGCAGGAAGTTAGCTTCCTCTGTGTGTATATGAATAGTTCCCAACGAAGTGTAGGCACTATCATGGTACAGATAATAAAACAACAAAAACATTTTGTATTGTAGTATCCCATTTTTGAGTAGTATTTTAGGATATTTGCATTAGCTGGGCTTTGTTTCATTTTTTCCACACCATTTCTTTGCAAAACAAACACTGAGCATTTTACAAACCAGACACTAGTATAGCTTTTGAATAGGATAGAGGACTATATCATTGACTGTATTGGACTGAATTCTTTGAACTGTCATCATTTAGTTATGAAGAGAAGTTTGTTTTAACAGCAGTGCTGCCTTACATAGCACTCTTTCAAACTTTCTTATATCTTTTAAACACTTGTAACACACAACTTCCCAGAGCAACTGTATAAAGAAGGGAGCACTGTAATTAATAATATATAAATCTAGTGTACTCATTTTGGTTGCTTTGACTACCAGTTTGTTTTAAAAAGGAGTTTCCAGTATTCTTCTGTTTGCCTTAAAAATGTGTGGCCACTGTTTTTTATTTTCAGACAGGCTGGATACTTTTATGCTGTATTCTGGGGTGCTGTGTGCTCTGTAAGATCATGCATCGCCTCATTTCTGACTTGTAACACTCCCAGAATTGAAGAATAGTCCCTCTTGTGTACAAAACTGTCAATTATGCATTTGTGACTAGATTGAGATCACAAATCCTATTTCATTTGGGACCAAGCCAGATGTGATCTCTGGCAAACAGCAACGATTTTTGATCATTAAACCTATGATGCCTTTAGATTTCCCACATACACATGTACATTTTTATTTGAAAAGGTCTGTCACATATATGGCAGCTAGAAATATTATTTCATTTTTACAACATGTTTTATTTCTTTCCATTTTTATGTATTTGGTATAGTTCACTGAAGGATGTAAAGCGTGACATTCCAGGTATAAATAACTGGTGTCTAAATTTCATGGAATAAGTGAGGTGGCTCGTACCAAGAGCATTTTCATGTTAGGTCCTGAGTTAATAGTCCATCTCTGAACCTTGAAAACAACAGTAGACAGGGCCTCCTGCTTAGAGCTTTGAACAATTAATAAAATTTAGTTGTAGCTTATTTGAGAACGACCTAAAAACTACTACTCTCTTCCCCTCCTCCCCACGCCTTGCAACACATTAAGTATTGCTGGTGTGTAGTGGAAATAAAAACTGTACTAATGGTTCTCTCTGAATTAGAGGCTTCTGTATGTGCCCTACTTACTCAATATAATAATACCTAATCCCATGGATTTCATTTGCCTCACTGTAGGACAGTGATGAGTAATTACTTTTCTGTAGTGAAGATGGAGATGTTGGAAAAAAGTTTAATTAAGTGCCCATTAGGAGATGTTGTTAATACTTAATTTTAAGTGCCCTGCTCTAATGAGTTCATTTAATGTTCATCAAAATAGCAGTAATTGTAATTGATTTCCATGTAGTATATGTTGTATCTGCTGTGGTGCACATTGCAACCTGTGATTCTGCACTCTTTTGTGCTTACATCTGGAAAAGTTTTTAAAAATTTCTCATTGCCTTCTTTAGCCAATTATATGTAAAGGATGTGGATTTAAACAAACAGATAGTAGGTTGTGGATTTAGATTGTAAACCTCTTGCCTCTTTGTTACCAGAGCTTTGAATCATTAAAGTGCTAATGGTGCATTTCCTGATACAGAAATACTTCCCTCCAGCTAACTGAATGCTAGGAACTGTACATCCTTATTCTAAGTCTGAATTCCCAGTTGGATATTAAGCTCTCTGTATTAGAAAGTAGTCACCCCACTAAAGCTGATATTAATGTGGCGAGCCACTTACCCAGCTTATTTGGGACTTAGAGGGCATATGTACTGTATGCATGTGAGCACAAGTATATTGGCTGTTAGCTTATATAGAAGCACATGGAATAGCATCACCCATTTGTAAGTGCATGTGGTAACTGAATGATCAAATGGACCTTTATGAGCAGGTCATTTTGATCCTGGTGGGTACCAACCAATTATGAAAGGACTACAATATATATTTTTTTAAAACTGCTGGGAAATTTAACATGAATAATTCCAAAATATTTATATGCTTTTCTTCATGGAATATTTATTCTTTCTAACTGTTTTCTGGTAGTTTACAAAGTAAATTGTAGAACTTGTCATTCCCCTTAAAACTCAGAACGTTATCAGCAAAATAGTAGTTTCTAGAATCGTTTGGTTGTAATGCTTCATAGAAGTTGTTGCACAGGTATATTGATTAATTAGTCTGTATATCATGATTTATTTATTCTGAACATCTGACGCATGCTCCATAAAACATGGTTTTAATATGTTCTGTGCCTTGTCCCTTGTATGCCACTTATACTACATATATTGTTTGTTTCAGAATGTTTTGTTGACTAATCAAATTATAGTTCTGTATTAATCTGATTTTCAAATTTTTAGAGATAATGTATCAGCATTTGTTTTCTTAGCACTGATCTTTCTAAAACACTATGCTGACTATTTTTGTTACGTATGCTTGCTGCCCAATAGAGTGAAATATTTTTAGCACTACTAATCTTTTTATACAATATTTTCTATCTGTCCTCTTCCTGAGATGATTATTTTGTTGTTGATAGATCCTTGAGAGCATTAAGAAAGCTTGGGCAGATGAGCATCCCTTGCAATATGATGATTGGCATGCAGTGGATGAATTCTTTGTGTTGCTATTTTTACTTAGGTTTTTGAGGCCTTTGGTGATGGGTAAAATATTTCTAAAATTGTTCAAAGGGCTAATTAGGATGCACCATTATCATTATTTATTTTGGACCCTGTCTCTAGATGAAGGGCCTTTGGTAGAGCCTTAATCTGTATTGGGATCTACTAGTGTGTACCCCAGTTGTTTTGAGTGTGGCTCTGTGCAGGCATAGATGTCCATGCTCATGGACCCCACTGCCAGATTGAAGTCTTGATTTGTAAATGTTGTTTCATAATAGACTACAAGTCTAATATACTATATTTGTACTATTAAATACGCTAGGTATATTAAGTGCATTATATTAGACATAAACAAGCATGATTAAATAGGTATACAATGAATCTTATAACTTTTTAAAAACTTAATTAAATCTGATGGCCTCCATGCTGATTGATCTTTAATTGTTTGATATTTTAGCTCTGGAAACATAGGTTCTTGTTATATTGTCACCTACAGTTTGTATTAGAATATTGCACTGTTGTGTCCTAAGGCCTGCATATATATGACATAATGCAAGAAATGCTCTACTGGTCAGACCAGTGGTCCATCTATCCCGATATGCTGTCTCCAACAGTGGCATATGCCAGAGCTTCTGGGGGAGTGTATAGAACAAGACAGTTGAAGTGATCCACCCCGTCCTCCCCTCCCAGCTTCTGGCAGTCAGAGGTTTAGAGTCCCCCTGGATATGGGATTGTGTCCCTGACCATCTTGGCTAATGGTGACTGATAGACCTTTTCTCCATGTATGCAGTATTATTACAGCTGTGTCGGTCCCAGGATATTAGAAAGACAAGATTGGTAAGGTGATACATTTTATTGGACCAACTTCTGTTGGTGAGAGAGGCAAGCTTTTGAGTTTTCACAAAGCTCTTTTTCTCTATCACTCCATGAAATTAGCTATCTCCTTTTTGAACACGGTTATACTTTTGGCCATCACATCATCCCCTGGCAATGAGTTCCACAGGTTAATTATGTGTTGTGTGGAAAAAGTACTTCTTCTTGATTGTATTGAACCTGCGGCCTATTAATTTCATCAGGTGTTCCATAGTTTTATACTGTGGGAAAGGGTGAATAACACTTCTCTATTCACTTTTACCCACCATTCATGAATACACTCTTATGTAGACCCCTTAGTTGCCTCTTTTCAGACCTGAACAGCCCTAATCTTTTTAGTCTCACGTCATATGATAGCCATTCCATACCCTAGATCATCTTTGATCCGTGAGTACAAGTTCACGTTCACATTCACGCTTTGATATTTTTTTGTGGCACTATTCCATGGCAGATAGTGATGCTTACTGTTCTGTTCCTTTGCTTTTTAAAAACTGACTTGTGTAAGTTTTGAAGTTTCCCTGGTATTTTTATGTTGAAGGGAACAAGTTCCTAAACATTAAGCAGTGTTCACAAGATGGTAGGCAGCAGTAATGGGATATGCTGCAGTGGGATATGTCTGATAATGCAGCAGTGGAAGGGTTGTGAGGAACTACAAGGTAAAAAATACATGATCATGTAAATTGAAGAATGTTGGTGTGGGAGACATTGAAAAAATGGAACCTGTTTCAGACTCTAACAGTCAATGAAGAATCTTTAGAGAGATTTGTCAGTCATTGGAAACTAGGTGGCAAGAAGACAGGAATGAAAAAGGCATAAGGGCATATAATAAAAATAGCAAATGCTGTGATATGACAGAATCTGGAAAAAAATCAGTTGTTAATTGGGGAAAGGCTGTGTTCCATTGCACCTTGAGTGGCATCAGAGTTGACTAGATTTTATTAAGCGCAGCAGTAAGTGTCTGTAGCATTACTCCTGAGGGAATTCTGCGCTGAAAAATTAAAAATTCTGTGCACGATATTTTAAACTTCTTCAAGTTTTATTTGTCAATAACTAAAAACAGAGGCTCCAGCATGGCAGTGGGAGCACAGGCCACTGGCTTCATGAAGGTGGGAGATCACCCAGCAACACCTCCACTCCCCACTCCAGGACACGGTCTCAGCAGTGAGGCTGCACCCAACCCTGATGCAGCACAAGGCCTGGGCCTGCCCCAGAAACACCCTGGGGCCCTGCCCCTCTGTGACAGGTGCACCAGGTGTGGGGCAGGCAGGCTCAACCAGGCAGGATCCAAGTGTGAAGGGGCTCAGTGTGGGGGGATCCAGGTGTGGGGTGAGAGTGTTCTGTGAGCGGCAATCTGGGTGCAGGCAGCTCAGTGCGGGGGTCTATGTTTAGAGGGAATTTGGATGCACATAGGCTCTTGGGCGGGGTCCAGGTACAGGGGCAATGGGACTCTGCAAGCACTTCCAAGTGAAGTTGGTTGGGGCTCAGCAGAGGGTCTGGGTGTAGAGATCTCAGAGTATGGGGGGGGTCTAGATTAAGGATAGATATATAGACTCAGGAATACAAATGAAAAATGGCAGGAATGGTTCAGAAATATCACAGTGCTGATCTGGTCCTTCAAAAGATGTGAGGTAAACAGCACACTCCTCAAGAGAGGAGAATGGAACACTTCACCATGAAGAACTTTCTCACAGACACTATAAATCAAATCATGGTGAGCAGGTGGGGTGCTTATTTTGTAGAGTAAGAGGTGAGAGAGGCAGACCTGAATGTTGCAGCGAGTAGATCACTGCCAAGCCAATGGGAAATGAGTAGGGCCCTACCAAATTCACAGTCCATTTTTGTCAATTTCACGGTCATAGGATTTAAAAAATTATAAATTTCATGATTTCAGCTATTTAAATGTGAAATTTCACGATGGTGTAATTGTAGGGGTCCTGACCCAAATTGAATTGGGGGGGCCATAGGGTTATTTTTGGGGGGGTTGCAGTATTAATCTTACTTCTGCACTGTCTTTAGAGCTGGACAGCTGGAGTGTGGTGGCTGCTGGCCAGGAGCCCAGCTCTGAAGGCAGAGCCACTGCCAGCAGCGACGCAGAAGTAAGAATGGCATGGTATGGTATTGCCACCCTTACTTCTGCGCTGCTGCCTGCAGAACTGGGCTCTCAGTCAGCAGCCACCACTCTCTGGCCACCCAGCTCTGAAGGCGGCAGTGCAGAAGTAAAGGGTGGCATGGTATGGCATTGCCACCCTTACTTCTATGCTTCTGCTGGCGGGACGCTGCCTTCAGAGCTCTGTGCCTGGCCAACAGCCACTGCTCTATGGCCGCCTGGCTCTGAAGGCAGCACAGAAGTAAGGGTGGCAATACCATGATCCCCTCCCCTAAAATAACCTTGTGATCCCCCTGCAACTCCTTTTTAGGTCAGGACCTCAAATTTGAGAAAATCTTGTCTCCCCTGAGAAATCAGTATAGTATAGGGTAAAAGCACACAAAAGGCGATATTTCATGGGGGGAGACCAGATTTCACGGTCTGTGACACATTTTTCATGGCCGTGAATTTGGTAGGACCCTAGAAATGAGAGCGCCTGGCACAAGTGGAAGGCCTCTTTTCACTAAACATGAAAAGACTTAACTATATTAGTCCCTATGGGAGAAGGTAGTGGCCTTGGGCTACAAGGTCAGGGGAGTTTCATTAATCTTTATATCTATCTATCTATATTTATGCATGATAAATACATGTAATATATCTGCAGGGAGGCTTTAAAGTATTGAGAAATCACCAACTGTTCTTTATCCTCTTTAATTCAAAAGACTACTATAAATTGCCTTCCATTCAGTCATCCAACTCTGATGTGTAATGCCAAGTGGCATATTGCAGGAATAGTACATCAGTTTCTACTTGAGAAAGTTCATTCTGTTGACCATTTCCCCCCTTCTTTTTATATGGAAGGTAATGCAGCACTGCAAAAAGGATATAAATCAATTTCTGCTTTGTTGAATCACCTTTGGGGGCACATAGTTGTTGATCCACAGCCAAAACTATAACCAGGCCACTTCTGAAATGCTGTGAGTTTGCTCCATCTTGGAAACTACATTTCTGATACCTTGTTTTTTAAAAAGAGGCTGAACAGGTTCATTTGAAGGTCCGTTATCTTTCCTGATCTGTAGGGTTTCCAAGACTCAATGTAGATTTTAGTGAGAGTGTTAAATAAAGGCTATACCTGTTTGTTAAAGGATGTGTGATTTAGATGGTATTTGATTACAAAAATTGTTTTCTTTTGTCTACAGATAATTACATTATTTTAAAAAGAAAATTGCATGGCTCCCATTTTGTATAACTCATTTTTTTCTCCTGTTCTTTGTTTCCATATTTAAAATGAAAAGTTATTTTCAAGGTGATTCAGTCCTGACAGTAATGAGAGTGAGAAAATGGGATTCAAATGAGCAGAGCTGGGGAATATATGAATTTAGCTTTTGAATAACTCAATAGCTTGGAAATGAAACATTAGTAAAACATGACCCAAATATTGGGGCTGGCATTTTTAAGACTTTTTTTTAAATAAAGGAAGGAATACTACATATAGAAACGTAATTGGCAGTATTAGTACTTTCATACCTTCTTTATGCTATGGTTAGGAAATGGGAGAGAAGCAGTTGCACGAAGTTTTATAGATGTAGATAGCTTCTGTGCTGTTTGTATTATTTCTGAGGTAGTGTTGAAAATGCAATACATTTTGCCTGTAGCAGAGTTTAATGTGGTGTAATAAACTTGGAATAAGGACATGTAGTCTCCTGTTCAGGTTACTTTCAGCTGGCTGAGAATGTTGTCTATCCATTATCGCCTCTATGTGCCTATCTTGAAAAAAAAACATATGAAGTGATTTAAAAATGAATAAACAAACAGAGCTAAGGTTAGATGCTACAGTGGATTGAGGCAATAACAGTCTATTTCATGTGCCCCCAATAAAATAAGTATACAATATAAATGACCAAATGTTCCCTAATTATAACGAATGTATATTCCTAGATTCACCATACACAAAACCTACATGCACTCTGCAGCTTGAACACATCAAACTGCTGTAAATGCTGCAGAATGAATTTATCAGCAAGGGATTTTTAAGACAATAAATAAATCCATTTGTTTTTCAAAATCTAGGGGTTTTTTTGTTAGTTTTTTTCCTGACTATGGATTTCTTTATAATAAATAAATTATGAAACCTTTTCGTTTATGCTGTGTGGAGTCCCTCAGACACAATTTAAATCTACCTTAGGGTCCAATGCAAAGAGGCGCTGAACAGCCACAGTGCACACTTTCATCATTTATACCAAACAGTTTTTAACCACATGTATTGCATTAATTTCACATAACCACTATGACAGTCATTTAAATCCCCAATATAATTTCATGATAAAAAATTAAACAAGTGAATCTTTGCTGTAGCATAACGTTTAAACATCCCAAACCCTAACTTTGAGTCTTCTTTCCCAGTTGCTTCTGTATAGTGAGATCCAGGCTCCCTTGATATTAAGGAATATAAATTAGGAATTGTAACAATTTGATAAGAGAAACAAAAGGACACACAGAGTATACAATATACTTAAAAACTTAAATGCCTAATGAGTTTAGGCACCTACTGCTTTGACAGGATTTTTGTGGATCACAGTAGAACCAAACTGGGACTAATGTCCCTAAAATGGGGACTTAGTTGCCTAAGACTTGGGTTTAGGCACCTAAGTACTTTGTGGATCTCACCCATTCTCTCTGCACCTGCGGAAGAGAAGAGTCTACTCTTGTGAAAAGCTGGTTTAACATGTCAGCAAACACTGGTTCCAAGTGCTTAGCCAGTGACTTCCACCAGTTCAGTGGTTTGATTTTTTTCTTGACAACTTTGGCAGCAAATATGCAGTACTTTAATATTATTTGTAAATAATTTTTAATGGATTATAGTAAATTTAGGGTTTATATAGTTTGTCATAATTTCAGATTTAACTTATATTATTTTTTTTAAATGAACATTTATTTAATTTAAATAAAAATACTACTTTTAAAAAGCATTGATTTTTATCAACCTTCCCAATGCCTATGAAGTTCAAGGATCTTCAACCTATCCTGAAGGACGATCCCTTACTCTCACAGATCTTGGGAGACAGGCCAGTCCTCGCTTACAGACAGCCCCCCAACCTGAAGCAAATACTCACCAGCAACCACACAACAAAAACGCTAACCCAGGAACATATCCTTGCAACAAAGCCCGCTGCCAACTGTGTCCACATATCTATTCAAGGGACACCATCATAGGGCCTAATCACATCAGCCAAATCATAAGAGGCTCGTTCACCAGCACATCTACCAATGTGATATATGCCATCGTGTGCCAGCAATGTCCCTCTGCCATGTACATTGGCCAAACCGGACAATCTCTATGCAAAAGAATAAATGGACACAAATCAGACATCAAGAATTAGAACATTCAAAAACTAGTCGGAGAACACTTCAACCTCCCTGGTCACTCAATTTCAGACCTAAACATTGCAGTTCTCCAACAAAAAAAACTTCAAAAACAGACTCCAATGAGAAACTGCAGAATTGGAATTAATTTGCAAACTGGACACCATTAACATAGGCTTGAATAAAGACTGGGAGTGGATGGGTCATACACAAAGTAAAAACTATTTCTCCATGCTAATTTCCCCCCTTCTGTTACTCACACCTTCTTGTCAACTGTTTGAAATGGGCCATTCTGATGATCACTACAAAATTTTGTTTTCTCCTGCTGATAATAGCCCACCTTAATTGATTAGTCTCATTACAGTTGGTATGGCAACACCCATTTTTTCATGTTTTGTATATGTATCTTCCTACTGTATTTTCCACTGCATGCATCCGATGAAGTGGGTTTTAGCCCACGAAAGCTTATGCCCAAATAAATTTGTTAGTCTCTAAGGTGCCACAAGTACTCCTCGTTTTTTGTTTTTTGGGTTTTTTTTGCTGATACAGCCTAACACGGCTACCACTCTGAAACCAGTATCCTGTCTGATACTTCAGAGAGAGATGCAAAAAACCCTGCAGAAAGAAGGGACAATCTATACTCCATGTTAATCCAAAACGGATACATTGGTGTTAAGCTCAGAACCATAAGATTCTATACCCCTCTGCAAATATTTGTTGGCATTAACTATTCTAACTCTGGATATTCTTGTTGTTTATTTAAATGCCCAATTCCTTTTTTAATCTTTCTAAATTCTTACTCACTGACATCTTGTGGCAGTTACTTGCAGTCTAATCAAGTGTTACATGACAGATTATTTCCTCTTATCAGTTTTGAACTTGTCACTTTTTAATTGAATGTCACCCTGTTCTTGTGTTATGGGGTGTTCAGTTAAATTAAAGGGGCAGATAGTAGTTATAGAAAGGTGGATTAGTAATCATACCAAAGAACCTCATACATAAGTAGAACATTTATAAAAGTCTGCATTTTAGTAGATTCTTAGTGACTTGCAGAAAGAAATAGACTGGTGTAGAACTCACTTGGTTGTACACAGTTATTAAAAAAAAATTGGTAATTTTTTCCTCTTTAAAGTTACTGGTGTACAGAAGTACAATATAATTTACTTAATGAAATATATAAAATCTTAAAAATGCGCACTTTGCATTCTGAGTATTAATTTATGACTACAAAATTACTCTAAAATTATTAAATACAATTCATGTAGCATTGGTGAATCTGAAATAGTTACCTAACATCCCATTTATAAGTGTCAAGAAAAATAATTTTTTGTGTTAATATTCTGGAACCATTGCACTTCCCATGAGATGAGCCACTTAATAAGTGTCATACTCTAAAACACATTTTAAATTACCCATCTGAGAGTCCAAGGTATTAACTGAACACTACAACTAACTGCTGTCTGAAATCATTGATGAGTTAGTTTCAATGCAATCCCATTCCCCTACAGAGCTGTTGTTCTCTAAACTTAGCCATATGAGGCAAAAAGATAGTTATATTTTCCTAGGTTAACAAATCTGCTCAGCATCTCTGTGTGCTCTGTGAACTCCATTGGCTCCCTGCTTGTTTCAGAAACAAATTCAAATTCCTATCCCTAACCTGTGTTCCCTCTAAGGAGCGTGTCTGCGTGGCAGCACAAGAGCCCATCAAGGGCCATGCACCTGATTAGGAGAGGCGTGCAGCCACAGGTGGGCCTGGAGAGGAGAGATGTGTTGGGTGAGGTGGGGAATACGGGGTGGGTGAGGGCAGTGGGGTGAGGTGGAGCTTGGGGCTTGCAGGACTGCAGCGAGGAGAGACGCCTCTCTCCAGGGAAACTGAATGGGTGAGCACAACCGAGAGACTGACTGCATTGAAAAAGAATTGCAGTCAGGCTTTCCAGCCACAGAACATATTTTTCCCCATTGGAACATAGCTCCCCTGCTCCCATAGTGAATAAAGGGAAAGAAGAGATTCCCACCCCCAGTGACTTCCTCATACCATCTCCCCCAGATCACATTACTCCTGTGGCTACTTCAAGGAGTTTACTGGTGCTCTGGGGCTGATAAACCTTTGCAGGCTATGCACTGGAAGACTGAAACAGATTTTGCAGAGACCTACACAGGAGAGAGCAACTCCTTTTACATGAGCTTGACCGTGTGACCTGTTCCTGTTAAAGTGCCAATAGGCCAGCCCCAGCCTCTCCGCGCAGAGAGAGGCAGTCAGGGTGACTAGATGGTAGTCTGAAAACGGGGCCAGCCAGATGCTGGAGGAGTGGGCCCGTGAAAGATGGAAGCATGACCGATGGGTCTTCACCTGCAGGGCAGGTAGAGAGCTCTTCTTCCTTTCCTGCTTCCACATTGAGCCTAACTCACTTCAAAATTGTTGAGGCTAATGTAGAGCTGATTTGGACTTTAGGGTGAAACTTCTGAATCCTGTATAAAGCCTGAATAAGCTGACATTGTGTGGGATGTGGGGGAATAAATGTAACAGTAACCTGTACATTTGCTGTAAGGCTGCTGAGCAGCCACTCCACGGATGGAACAGCTGTAGCCCTTGCATCACATAAATTAACATTAAATGGCCCTACTCCAAATTTTCCCAGAGTCTCTCTCAACTACCCCTACCTCACTGGCATCTTTGGTGATATTGTGTGTGCCCCATACCAGGGTATGATTTTTTTTTCCATCACAGAGATTTGCACAGTTTCCCCCTCCAATGAATTTTACTCTTAAGGGACAGTTATGAGGCTGTGCATGTGGGAGGTTCATGGATCTTAGAGGAGGGGACAAAATCCTGCCCCCCAGGACACAGAATGACTTTGTTGCACCACCACCACCAAGTAGTCACTCTTCCACATGGGGACGACCACAAGATATTCAGTGCATGCATTTGTTGCCCCTTCTTGACCTGAGCAGCTTATTAAAGTTTAGGGCCCTGGGGATGTTCCAGTTGGAAGTAGAAATTGATGGACCCTGTCCCCAGCTCGAGGTTTTTGTTCCTGCTAGTAGCGCAGATCTGCACATTACCTTAATATTGGTGCTGCACATAATAAAATTCATTCCGCACAAAGTGTAGAAAAATTAGGGAGAACATTGACCCTAACATGCAAATTGCTTAATGAATTAGAACCAAGTTACTTCAGAGTGATACACCAAGATACTGATGCAGTTGGAGAGAGACAGTTTAGAATTTTAGACAGAGGCAGGTCATTCTTGGCCACGGGACCTCGGCTATGGAACTTCTTGCCAAAGGACATCAAATTTTGGAGCATTCAAAACCTGGGTCTTTGGGGGCTTTTTGTTTTTTGAAGCTTGACTCCATTCCTGTAAAGATAACATTATAAACTGAAGCTCTGAATGCAGGCTCGTGAATAAGTTTTTATTTAAAAAAAAAAAAAGGATAATTTGTGATTCGCAATACAATATCTGCTTTGTGAAACACTGCTCTGGTGATACTATGGTCTGAAGAGTGTGACAGTAAAGGGAATAATGATTTATGACTTATTCTGCTCAGTAAATTCTGCAAACTGAAAGTTACATGTTTTCATTCTGTGTTCTCATTGGTAGAACTGTAATGAAATTGTAATGAGTTATGTAGAAACTAACATTTTTATATATGGAGAAGTAAAATTTAAGCCATTTTAAATCAGGTAATATAGAATGAAATTAGATTAAAAGCTTTTTTTAAAAGTGCAAAATTTAAAGTGCAGTTTTAAACCAAAGGAGAATAAAGATTGGTATCAATTGTGGGAGCTAATAAGAAAATTGAAGTTCTGCACTTGTTAAAAAGCACTCTGAGAGGATAAATGATCTTTGTGATCTCTGTCAGCACTCACTGCTTTCAGCAAGCCTGCATTGCAGAAGCACTTTACAGTGAGCCATCCTTACTTGTGCTTGCTTGTTCAGGGACTGTTCTGAATAAGTATAACTACCTGTTGCTGCTGCCTTTCAGATTTTGATGTTTACATCTGATATTTCTGGGATTTAATCTGATTCTTTCTGATTTATATTATATGCAATAGATTAGAGATGTCAAAAATATGTGTTATTCAAGGTATTCCTTCCCATTCAGGTCTCTCTTGTGTGACAGTATTCTGTACTCCAGTCAATTTCTTCATTATGATTTATGCTACTTTGACCACTGGAATTTTCAATTTGTCCCTTCTATCTTGGAATAACCATACTTTGATTTCAGCGGCAAGTAAAGAAATAGACCCTCTCATTTTTCAGTCATGAGATTGACTATGGCATTAAAAAGAAAACTAGGAAAGACACTGATACATAATATGAATTAGGTTAACTGAGATTTTATTTAAAAAAACTAACTACTATTGTCCACAGCTGATATTGGGCCATTATCCAAAGTTACTTGTATATAATTACTGTAGAAATTCTGTAATATGCAATGCATACTATTCAAATTATGTTTGGCAATGTGTGTGAAATGTATAGTATTCTGCAAGCACATCTTGCTCATGTGCTTAAGTGCTTTCCTGAGTTGCGACCATTGTGCTGACTGTAATATTCATAATTGGCCCAAATTTACTGCCACTTAAGTCTGTTTACTTTGTTCAGAAGCAGACTCAGTACCTAATCAGTTTAGTATATAGGGCTGTCAAGGTTCCTTCTGCCTCTGAACGCTAGGGTACAGATGTGGGGACCTGCATGAAAACCTCCTAAGCTTACTTTTACCAGCTTAGGTTAAAACTTCCCCAAGGTACAAACTATTTTACTGTTTGCTCTTGGACTTTTGCTGCCACCACCAAATGTCTAACACCGGTATTGTTGTTGTTAGGAAAAAGTTTATTTGGAAACGTCTTTCCCCCCCAAATTCTCCCAAATCTTATCCCCTTTTTTCTGGGGAAGGTTTGATAAAAATCCTCACCAGTTTGCATAGGTGAACACAGACCCAAACCCTTGGATCTTAAGAACAATGAAAAAAACATTCAGTTTCTTAAAAGAAGAATTTTAATAGAAGAAAAAGTAAAAAAGAATCACCTCTCTAAAATCAGGATGGTAAATACCTTACAGGGTAATTAGATTCAAAACCTAGAGAATCCTTCTAGGCAAAACCTTAAGTTACAAAAAGACATGAAAACAGGAATATCCATTCCATTCAGCACAGCTTATTTTCTCAGCCATTTAAACAAACAGAATCTAATGCATATCTAGCTAGATTACTTACTAAATTCTAAGACTCCATTCCTTTTCTGTCCCCGGCAAAAGCATCACACAGACCCAGACCCTTTTTCTCCCCCGCTCCAGCTTTGAAAGTATCTTGTCTCCTCATTGGTCATTGTGGTCAGGTGCCAGCGAAGTTATCCTAGCTTCTTAACCCTTTACAGGTGAAAGGGTTTTTCCTCTGGCCAGGAGGGATTTTAAAGGTGTTTCCCCTTCCCTTTATATTTATGACAAGGGCTGTCACTGGAAAACTGTTCATTTCTGATCAACTGTACTTTGAAAAAAGTACTGCAGAAATAGTTTCCAGAGACAATAACAGTGTTTAGAAACTTGGTATTCATTCCTGGTCTAAAGAGAAATTAAAGATTAGATCTTTTTAGAGAAGGGGACATGACAGATGTATACAAAATAATGAATGTTACAAAGAAGGTAAACTGGATTCCTATTTACACTCTGATAATACAAGAACAAGGAGACAACAATGAAATTGAAAGGCAATAAATGAAAAATTGATAGAAGGAAATATTCAGGCACAGATGAACTTTAAGTTCACCAAAGTCAAATATTCAAAATGTATGTATGTTTCTGTCTTTGTCACCAAAATCTCATCAAGCAAAACAAAAATTAGCATATAACTTGAGAGGAAGTAGACTTGCCTTTGGTATTCAGAAGCACTCGGTATTTTGTACTTATGGATTATACATAAATCACATACTTAAAACATTTTAGAGGTAGACACATGTGGAAAATAGGCTAGAATCCTGATGAGATAATTGCATTCATCTTACCCATTTTTTATGCATCTCTTTATCCTGTTTAAAAAGATAAACACTTAACAACATTGTTTTAAAAATTAAGGTCTTTAAAGTGCAGGGGAGAAGGTTAAGTTAACAAGTGCAGTTATAAAAAGCTCTCATCTTGTTCAAATTTTTCACTCTTCCTCAAAGATCTCTAAACCTGTTTCTAGTACTGGTACTTGTTTGAGAATTACTTGTCATTCAGTTTTGATTACATCAATGAAATATTATTTTATGAGTGTTTTATATTGCAGATATATTTGAACTTTCTGTGGTTTTAGACTCGGCAGTAAAATTGTTCTGAGGGCAAGATTCTGGAAGCACCATTTTTACTGCTATGAAATTCACTGCTATGGAATGAAATATTGATATTATGTGTTTCCAAGGAACCTCTCAGTTTAATGAAATAATTTGAATGAGAGGCTGTTTATTCCAGAGGTTTGCTAAAACCAGTATGAGAGACTTGTTCTCTAAAAAGGCATAACTGCCAGTGCCTTCAGATCTTCATTATGATTAGAAAACTTTGAAATTGGCTTTTCATATATGTGTCTAGTAGAGTGGATGCCAACTGAAAACACAGAATAGATTAGCTGATGGGGCTTGAGTAGGGTGTTGATATAGTCACCATCCTAACCAAGCACCCAACTCCTCAGCTCAAGTTTTGACCTGGTTTGATCAAAATATAAATATTTATTATTATAACTATTATAAATATATATATATTTATATAGTTTCAGTTGAGTGCATTGGCCTACCTGTCTCAAATAGGAAAATAAGTGATAGTAAGGATGAACACTTTGGGGAAAGTAAAAATAAAAGATGTATGCAGATTATATCACATACTACCTGAGTGATGATAAGAACAGGAGTACTTGTGGCACCTTAGAAACTAACAAATTTATTTGAGCATAAGCTTTCGTGGGCTACAGCCCACTTCATCAGATGCATAAAATGGAACATATAGTAAGAAGATATATATATACATACAGAGAACATAGAGTTGGTATGGCAACTTCCACCTTTTCCAAGAGGCTAATTAATTAAGGTGAGCTATTATCAGCAGGAGAAAAAAACGAGAAACTGCTGAACTGGAATTTATTTGCAAACTAGATACCATTAACTTGGGCTTGAATAGAGACTGGGAGTGGCTAGGTCATTACACAAATTGAATATATTTCCCCATGTTAAGTATCCTCACACCTTCTTGTCAACTGTCTGAAATGGGCCATCTTGATTATCACTACAAAAGTTTTTTCTCTCCTCCTGATAATAGCTCATCTTAATTAGCTTCTTAGAGTTGGTATGGCAACTTCCACCTTTTCATGTTCTCTGTATGCATATATATCTTCTTACTATATGTTCCATTCTATGCATCTGATGAAGTGGGCTGTAGCCCACGAAAGCTTATGCTCAAATAAATTTGTTAGTCTCTAAGGTGCCACAAGTACTCCTGTTCTTTTTGCAGATACAGACTAACACAGCTGCTACTCTGATTCCTGAGTGATGTGCCTCTTGAATCATAGGGTTAAATGAGGATTAGTTATCATGAGTATTAACAGGTCATAGTCAATAAACTCATTTATCAATTTCTGCTTCTAAGTATTGAGTTAGTATGTTCTGCTGAGACCACTTTCTTACAAACTACTAATAGATAAAGAAAAGGAAGAAGTAATGTTGAGAAGCAGATGTTGTATGACTAAAGTACCCAGCTGTGTACTAACAAAATGAATCTCATGCCGATTATTTAACAATTCCTTGGCAGTCAGAGGCATATGTAAAGCAGTAAACACAGCATGGGGAATTTTTTTTTAAACCAAGCATTTTCTGAGCTTAAATCATTGGCAGCATGGAGTCAACCATCTGTGTTACCCACAACACAATCAACTCTTCAGTAAGTCATATCAAGGTCAGTTGAACTGACTTAGAAATCCTTAACCCTTTGTTAGCAAAATGTAATGTTCCTGTTCCCTTAACTTGCTCTGACTCTTTTTGTATATGATGATTTCAATGGGTAAAGTGACAAAATAAACTGATACTTGAACACAAGCTGTGAATAAAGGAAAATGCAGCATCCCAAACTCTGCTTGTATTTAAATTCAGTAAAATGGAGGTGTTCAGCCAAGGCTGTAACAGGACTGAGAAGAACTGAAAGGGCAGGTAGCTATTTAATGTTTAATTTAAAAATTCTAGGAATGTAGTTTACTACTAGTAGGTCTAGTATGTGAGTGTGGCAATTAAGATCATTTATGACCTTCTTCCAACTGTACAATTGAATAGGATGTGATTATACTTACCAGAATCTGTTCTTGGAAACCATATGCTCCCGCCAAGGCCCTCATTTTTCTGCTACGTAGGTTAAATATCCCATTAGAAAAATAAATGAGCAGCTGCTAGCCCTTGTGTGTGTTTGGGTTTTTTTCTTTGTTTCTTCTGCTTTCTTTCCAAAAGAAATAACCATATCTGTCTCTAGTAATCAAAGAAATTGCTCATTGTCACAGATGCTAATTATCTAATACAGTAAAATATTTTGAGGGCAAATTTGGAGAACTATTTTTAGCATCTGAAGTTGTTTTGAACATATTATTTTTTAGCATTTTGGGACTTAGTTGGGTTAATCAAAGCCAGAACCAATAACAAGAATGCTAGGTATTTGTTCTGCTTTGTGACAGTCCTGTTTGTTGCAGAGAAATACCCTCAGTGGTATTGTCAAGAGCCTCTAGTTCCCATCATCACCAGTATCCCAAACCATATGTTCAAATTGAATGTTTAATTGCAATTTCAATTAAAGTTCTCTTACTGGCACAGTAACTCAAGAATATTGATGCATGTCTTATAGTTTCCTTAGTATATTCTGGGACAGACTAGGATGGTGAGTCTGGAGGAATGAGACTGATTAGAAGCATGAGGAGCAGAGGCACAGACAAGGAGCCAGAAGTGGTGCAGTAGAGAACAAGACTAGGACAGGAACAGGTGGGTGGAGACAAGGCAGAAGGTGGCAAGTGTTCTGGGAATGGCTAGAAGTCTGTGCCCATTAGAGCACACTCCTCTCCAGAGCCTGGAATAGAAACCAGGATCCCTGAGTCTCACCATTCCTCTGCTGTGAGCAGATACCTGTGAAACCCACTGCAGAGTGACCCATTCCATTCTAATTCTGACTCAATAGTAGCAGCAGTAGTAGTAGGTTATTATCTTCTCTCAGTGACTCCATTAGCTCAAGGGAATATGTCTGTGCAGTATATTTAAAGATTCCGGTCCTGCTAATCAACCATGTTGCCACATGATGGAATTTCCTGGCTTTTTTCAGTTTGCTATTTTTAAAACCTAGGAAGTTACATGAAGGAAAAAACCTACATCAAAGGAAAATCAATGTTGCAAATTCAAGCCCTCAAAAGTTAGTGAATTTCAGAAATAAGGTTGCCCAAGCAACCTTAATTTGTTCCCTTTGCATATATGTTTTATAATGCAGACCCCCGCCTCATTTGTTGCAGAAGTTTAACATTGTGCAGTGAATGAAGCAAAGGATTGCAGGGAGAGAGAAGACAGGCTCCTGGTTAAGGTAGCTAAATAAGAACCTGGATAATTGGACTCTATCCCTCTCTCTTCCTTTGTGATGCTGGTCAAGTCACTTAAACTATACTTCTCACAGATGCTCACTTATTGTGTTTTTTCTCTTTTTCTGTGTGCTCAGCTTGAGACCCCAAGGTCTGAGTTGCAGAAGTGCTGAGTGCCGACAACTGTAACTGAAGCCATTGGAGCTGTACTTTGAGCATATAATAAATGTTCAATACTCAGAAAAATCAGGTCCTAGGTGTCTCAGATTGGATGCCCAAAGTTAGTGGTTACTTTTGACTTTATGTCCCCCATCTGTAAAATGGGGATAATTTCCACTTATCTCACAGGGGTGTTTTGAAAAATAAATGCATTGATGTTTGTGAATCACTCACACTGTTGTGATGAGCACTAAAAAAAAGCATAGACAATTAGTAACAGGTTTCAGAGTGGTAGCTGTGTTAATCTGTATCAGCAAAAACAGTGCGGACTCCTTGTTTTTCTAGACAATTAGTAGTGCTATCTTCAGGGCAAGGTTTGAATAGGGTACAGTAAATAAGACATTGGGCCACACATTGAACAATGAGAAGAAAATAAAATATTAATTGAGCTCTGCCTGTTCTTTGTACTGAATGAGGCATGGGTCCTGTGAAATAACAGCCTTTAATTAAATGGTCACATACTATTTTATGATACGTGTTCGCAAGGTGGCCATAAAGTTTCACTTGGCAACCTTCATTCTGGCATTTCCTAACTTATTCGTGCTTGACTTTGCAACCGTAATGTTCTTGTGACATATCTTTTTGCATGTGATAGGGCTATATAGTAGATTTTAAAATAGGTGAAATCCTGAGGTTAAATGAATCCATATTTTGACAATGCGGCATTGTTCTCAAACTGTGCATTATACTACAGTACTGTATGTACTTTACTCAGGAATTTCTCTAAATTGAGAATATAACAAAATAGAAGTGTGGCAGGTATATACTGTCTTCCTCCACCTCTTAATGTAGTCTATAAGATTGTTCAAACCTGAAATAGCTGTTGCTTAGAATATATTGTCTGGCGTTTAAAACATCTCTTACTCTTTGGAGGTCTCTTGAGTTATAATTTTTGAGGAGCAACCAACCACTCATAACATATATTTCTTGTGTTGCACAAACTAAAGAACTTTTGTTATCTTCCCCCACCATTTCACTCTGTCTGTATCTCGATCGTTATTTCTGATTTTGTAAGGGGGAGGTTCTTTAAAGACAAGCGTAGATTTTTTCAATGATACAAGAGGAATTATGAAGTACACTTGATATATACATATACAAATGGTTCATTTATTCTGTATTGCACTAACATATTGATAACTCTGCTCATTGCACCCCCAGCTGACCTGGGTCAGCTGACTTGGGCTCATGGGGCTCAGGCTGCGGGGCGAAAAACTGCTGTGTAGATGTTCAGTCCCAGGCTGGAGCTTGAGCTCTGGGACCCTGCACCTTGCAGGGTTCCAGCGCATGGGCTCCAGCATGAGTCCGAATGTCTACAGAGCAATTTTTCAGCTCCAGAGCCCAAGTCCCATGAGCTTGAGTCAGCTGACCTGGGACAGCTGTTGGCTTTTATCCCCGTGTAGACATGTCCTATGATACTCCCCTGTAAATTATTATTGTTGTTTTTTGAACCAATCTTCTTCTTGCTTGTTTTCCTTACAACACACTATTAAACTAAACCAATGTTCATACAGTAAACATCTCAATAATGAGGTCACATACAGCATTCACAAATTATTACACAGCAGCCCCACGTTCATCACAAGGGCCTCTGAGTGTTTCACAAAAATGTAATCCTCCCAACTCCCCTGGGACTTGGGTAACTGTTAGACCCATTAACATCAAAGGAAATTGACACTTATGTGGCTGTCCGGTTTTAGTGTGGCCCCCTCTACACACACTAAGGGAAAAAATGTTATTTTATCATTGTAATCCTCTGGTTGAGTACTTGTGTATTTTACAAGGAAAAATAAATTTGATATAACATCAGGTATATTTTATGATTTTATTGTTGAACAATTATGGTCCTTAAAAGGCATCTGTATGGTTCTCTTTATTTTCCATCTTAAATTATTCTTCACTCAGTCATAAAGAAATTTTTCATGGACAACACTTGCAGAGTACTGAAATGGAATATGTGATATACAAATGCACACTGCTTAGGCTTTGTTTATTTTACTTTATTTGTTTTGCTGCTGTTAATGCTACCCTGAAAAGAAAATAGGCATCCGATTAGGTTATGGGAATTGTGCTTTTAAAACAAACTTGAAAATTAAATGAGAAAACCTTTTAAAAATAGACATTTTTGTTGTGTCTTTGTGCAGTTCTTATGTGCTTAGTAATGTGGTAGGTAGGAAGGCAAATATTCTTCAAATACATTTTACTTTTTAAAATCAACTTTCTTTAATTGTAAAAATATTAAGTGTAGAGTAGAATCTCACCTTCTGGATCTCCAAGGCCTGACGAGATTAACTTGGTATAAATTTATGGAACATTTTATAATCAAAATGTTGAAAAGTGTCCTGTTGCCTTACAGCAAATTGAGGCTCTCTGCAGTATGGTATTTCCTCTTACTAACACTAACCTAACCTATTTCAGCGTTTTGAGCAACTTCAGTAGTTTCTGCCTTAACTTGGAGATTATCTCTGCTTGGGTGGCTATAAAAGTAAATCGTGAGGAATGGTTGCTTAAAACAGGAAATGTAATCAGTTAAAGTCTAATGAAGTTTATATGTCAGAGCAGGCTCATCTGCTGAAATATGAGCCTGGCTGAATCTTTGCTGTAAGTGGGTAGTGTCATTATGCATTTCAAGTTGTTGGGTTGATAATTTGTGCTTTTATCCATATTGTTAAAAACAATCTGCCTTCAGTTAGTCAACATTTTTGCTGCACAAGCCTGTTTTAAAGAAACAGACAATTGGGACAAGTTGCTTTTGTGAGCATTAAAAATCTGCAAGGGGAAGACATGGTTGAATCCCACTAATCTGAGGACATACAAGGCCCAGACCCCTAATTTTTCCTTCTGCTACATTATGAAGCCTGTTTGTCAAGTGCTCTCCAGCCAGGCTGCATTCTGTGTCACAAATTATTACATCAGTTGAAATAATAAAACTTTAAATGTCTGCCATTTCTCAGTGGTGTTACATTTTGCTTCTTTATCAGTGAAGTGTGTGGTGGTCACAGCTAATGTGACTGATAGGTAATGAGGTCTGACCTCCATAGTGCATTGCTATATCTTATCTTGCTGTGACTATTGATCACTGTTTGTTTTGTATATTCCCCCATTGACTTGGGGATACTATAGGAGTATCATTTATGTATTAAATCTTAACCCTTAAATGCATGCGGTTGCATTTTAAAAATACTGTTTTAGTTAATAGTATAAGTTTAGTGAGGAAATAAAAATGAGAAATTAAGCCTAACCAAATATAGTAGTTTAAAAAATACTAAATAGCTGTTTATTGCCTTGTGACATACTATGTGAATGCAGTAGCTCTAGAAGATTGTTAATGCTTTGTGTTGTATTTTTTAGTTAGGTTTAACAATGTAATTTTTCTGTTAAGTAAAAGCACTAATTAGCTAATGAGTTGGTGACTTACAAACATAGTATTACATACAAGTCAGAGGCCTGTTTGAGGTTCCATGATACTATGTCCTGGTAAATTGCTCTTCTGATCTGTTTCCTTAGTTAATTTGTTATTACTTCACTTCCTAGTTGATTTCCTCATGTAAATGTGGTATGACATGTTTTTCAGCATTCTATCTTATTCTTTTCCTTTCTTGTACTGAGCAGTTTACCATTATGAGTTTAATCATCATGCTGGTGGCAAACAGTGAGCAGGCCCTTGGCTCCCTTCCATGTAGTTCTGAGAGTTAAATTAAGAATTTTACTTATTCTTTGTTTACCCTGCCTACACACAAAGGCTGAAGTTTAGGTGAGTTCCTCTAAAAATTAAAAACAAACAAAAACCAGCGTATTTTTACATCTATCTGTGTATTAGAGCTGCTCATCTAATCATCTATTTTATGTGCTTATCTGCCCTCCATTACTATAGTGTCGGAGTGCCTCACAGTCTTTACTGCATTTATTCTCACAACCCTCTTTTGAAGTAGGGAAAAGCTATTATCCCCATTTCGCAGCTGAGGGACAGAGAGGCTGAGTGACTTGCCTAAACTCTCACAACTAGATTGAGTAAATCTGCAGACTTTGCCACCTCATTGTTTACCCTCTTTTTCCAGATCATTTAGGAATATGTTGAATAGTACTAGTCCCAGGAGAGCAGAGGTGGGCAAACTTTTTGGCCTGAGGGCCACATCTGGGTATGGAAATTGTATGGTGGGCCATGAATGCTCACAAAATTAACAAATCATGTTCAGAAAAGGACACCACAAGTTTGTTTCAAAATCAACACTATTAAAATAATTCTGTTGAAGAATGCGCTGTTAGAAAATTACATTGCTGAGCTGTTTGTTGATTTTACCACACAATTTTGCCCCTCTCTGAACACAAATTGTATGTTAGCTTAAACTTTACAATGTACTGCACTAAGTAAAAGTTTGGTTGTTCTCATGTTTATTGCTGACTTCTTTATGATCTGTAATTAGCTTTGTTGAATCATCAGTGTTTCTCCATTTGACCGTGGCAATAAACAAAATATATTCAACCTATTTTAGCTTCAAAGTAAACCATAATTAAGCAATGTTGTTCTATTTAACTCCTGAAGAAGAGCAATTCAAATAAAGTTTATTTAATAAAGATACATTTTATTGGAAATAAACATAAAACCTTCCTTACTATTATAAATATAACATCACAACATATTCTAGGCACAGCATGCCAGCAACATCAATCGTGCATTCTTTCAAAAACTCCGCTTCAGCAAAAGGCTTATTTTGTTTGCAGGCTCTGGGTGGGGGTGCAGGCTCTGGGATGGCAGCTCCAGAGCCGGGGGAGAGGCACCTCTCCCCGTCTGTGACAGCTCTGGGGCTGGAGCGGGTGGAGAGGCGCCTCTCCCTGGCGGCATGGCCCTTGATAGCCTGCTGTGTCGACGCACATCTTAGAGGGAACTTAGGCTGGGAGTGAACAACCGGGTTGGCTCACTCCATGGTCGCCTGTTCTGTTCATTCCCTCTGGGGCACCTGGCATTGGCCACTGTCGGAAGACAGGATACTGGGCTAGATGGATGGTTGGTCTGACCCAATATGGCAGTTCTTATAGTCTTATTAGACTTTTGACACTTATAGATGTCTTCCCTTTGGTATTCAGCATCATGAAGACTAGTCTGTCTTCACATGTTGTTGCTCCCTGATATCCAGAAAAATATGTTCAGTTTTTGTTTTAACTGTTTTTGCCAAACCCAGCATTTCTGTGTGTTATTTTTTTAGACATATCTGAGCATTTCCTTCATAATGGGATTCTTCAATTCTCTTCCTTTTATTTTTGTCTTCCTTGACTCTTCTTTGCCACAGGGAGATTGTAATGAACAATTAGGCAAGAAACTTTCCAGAGAAAATGGGAGCATATGCCAGGCATTTGATTTTAGGTGATGTCATACACGTGGAGTTGCCAGATAGTTACTTTAAGGTTGGGTTCTGCAGCTTGAAATCAAGAGCTTTCTCAATACCAGTGCCCATCTCTCTGGATCATCCATTAAAAATATAGTACTGCAATACTTTTGGGAGCTCCTTTCTCAAAGCCAATTGTGAATCAGGCATTCCTTTTTAATCTTTTTCTTACTGGAATATAGTACACTATAATTAAGGGTACATTTTAGTCACGGGTGTTTTTAGTAAAAGTCATGACCAGGTCACGGGCAGTAAACAAAATTTCACTGCCTGTGACATGTCCATGACTTTTATTGTATACCCCTGACTAAAACTTTCGGAGGGTGGGGGCTCAGGAAGGTGGCCCTGAGGGTGCCACAGGTGCTGGGGAGGGGACTGTGGCCTGGGGTGGGGGGCGCTCCGCAAGTGCTGGGGCGGGGGTGACGGGGCAGGCTCCCTACCCGGCTCCTGGGAAGTGGTGACCCCAGCTCCTAGCGCCACATGCTGCCTCCACTTCACCCCAAGCCCTGGTTCTGCAGCTCCCATTGGCTGAAAGCTGCAGCCAATGGGAGCGCTTGTGGTGGGAGGCAGCACGTGGAGCTAGGAGCTGAGGAAGGAGAGTTCCTGTTGCCCTTCAGGGGAGCCCCTCCAGCTAAGCACTGTCCTGCACTCCAACTTCCCCCACCCAGCTCCTGCTGCTGGAGGGAAGGGGGGCCTGAGACTGCCCCAGCAGCAGCCGGTGCACCTGACCCAGGGGCTGCCCGAGCTGATCAGGCTGCCCACAGGCCAAGTGCACCATCCGCTGCAGAAGTCATGGAATCCGTGACCTCCGTGACAAACACGGAGCCTTAACTATAATTGGTGGTATTTTGAGATAACTTTGTCAGAAACAGTGGCAGGCTTATTGAAATGACAATAGAAAAACCTTACTTGTCAGGTGTATGTTTGCCAAAACCATTACATGTTGCCTCCCGCTCCCCCCCCCCCCCCCGAGTCTGTAAAGGACAATGCAGATTTTTAAGTAGAACTAAATTCATATGGAATTTATGCCTTTCATGAAGTTATACTTAGTTCTCTGTGGGAAATGTTTGAAACTACAGTAGAACCTCAGAGTTATGAACACGAGAGTTATGAACTGACCGGTCAACCACACGCCTCATTTGGAACCGGAAGTAAGCCTTTAGGCCACAGCAGAGAGCAAAAAAAAAGGCGCAAACAGTACTGTAAAATACAAAAAAAAAAAAAGGGGGGGGGTTTAAAAAAAGTTTGAACAAGGTAAGGAAACTGTTTCTGTGCTTTTCATTTAAATTAAGATGGTTAAAAGCAGTGTGTTTCTTCTGCATAGTAAAATTTCAAGCTGTCTTAAGTCAATGTTCAGTTGTAAACTTTTGAAAGAACCACCATAACATTTTGTTCAGAGTTACGAACAACCTCTATTCCCGAGTTGTTTGTAACTCTGAGGTTCTACTGTAACTACACTTAAACCTGTGGTACTAACTTGTTCTAACTTCTCATAAGAGCCATGTATTTCTATACCTTTCAAAATAAATATCAATTTTTAATTGCTCAACACTTTTGTTTCCTTCCAACTCAAACACTGGCGAAAGAAAAATAAAATAATCACTGACTCTTACTCTTTTCAGTTTACAAGTGGAGACCATACATATTTCCTAATTTACCGTCAAAAGTTTTGTCTAATAGTAATAGCTATTTAACTATTGAGTATTTGGCAGAAAGCAGTATGATCCAGAAATCTGAGCTGTCATTTTCCTTTTGCTTGTTGTTGTTCATGCTTCATGTGGAAAGTGATATTTCACATTTAATTGAAAACCCTGGGTGCCATAACTCAAAATAAATCTATCTTAATGAATAGCGATGAAGCAGTAGGGCATACTTTTCAATAGAAAAGATAAATTCCTTCATTTTCAATATTCCACCATGTACTCCCACATGTGCCAAGTTTATTTTTCCTGCTTATGTTGTAGTTTCAGTAATGACACACCTTTTAAAGTCATAAACATAAGGGTATTCTGGAAAAGATGGTTCCACAATGCACCAGTCTCTGCAACAGCGATCTCTCCGGTTACAGTTTTGAAGTCCACTGCCCATGGGTCGCAAGAGACTGGAAAGCTCCCCTTCCGCATTTAAAACCTCTGTGTTTTTGAAATGCCTTTCCTGATTGCACATCTAGCATCTCATGTTTGTCGTCTGCATCCAACTGCTCAATTGACCATGCTGGCTGCATGTGCACAGAGAGCTACTAGATGTGCATCTGCCAGGAGTAGGCAAGAAGTATTGGCCTCTCCTCAGCCTGTGGGGAGAAGGGTCTCTGCAAGCACAGCCATAGGCCAATCATGTAACTTACCTAATGTCACAAAAGGAGTCTGTGGCAGAGATAGATCTTCTGAATCCATGCCACAACACCATCCTCACTTCCAGCAGCTGGAAGGCCTGTGGAGATTCTAGTCTATCCAAAGACTGAAACAAAAGATGGAATCTTCAAACAGAGTCCAGGGACAGCATCCATATGGAAATCCCAGTACCCTCTTCACTTCTCAGCAGCTGTGGATCACATGGGGCCTGGAATTCTCAGCAGGGTATTTTCTTGGGCCTTGCTGATGAAGCTTTCCTTACCCCCCCACTTACTCTTCCCCAGACTAAACAAACCCAGTTTTTTCAATCTTCCCTCATAGGTCATATTTTCTAGACCTTTAATCATTTTTATTGCTCTTCTTTGGACTTCCTCCAATTTGTCCACATTTTTTCTGAAATGTGGTGCTCAGTACATGACACAATACTCCAGTTGAGGCCTAATCTGCACGAAATAGTGTGGAAGAACAACTACTTGTGTTTTACTTACAACACTCCTGCCAATACATCCCAGAATAATGTTTGCTTTTTTTTTGCAAATGTTACACAGTTGACTCATATTTAGCTTGTGGTCCACAATGGCTCCCAGATCCCTTTCTGCGGTACTCCTTCCTAGGCAGTCATTTTGTATGTGTGCAACTGATTGATTGATCCTTCCTAAGCGGAATATTTAGCATTTGTCCTTATTAAATTTCATCCTGTTTCTTTCAGACATTTCTCCAGTTGTCCAGATCATTTTGAATTTTAATCCTATCCTCCAAAGCACTTGCAACCCCTCCCAGCATGATATCATCCACAAACGTGTACTCTCTATGCCATTATCTAAATCATCGATGAAGATATTGAATAGAACTGGACCCTGAACTGATCCCTGCAGGACCCCACTTGATGTGCCCTTGTGGCTTGACTGTGAACCACTGATAACTACTCTCTGGGAAGAGTTTTCCAATCAGTTATGTACCCATCTTATAGTAGCTCCATCTAGGTTGCTTTTCCCTAGTTTGTTTATAAGAAAGTCATGCGAGTCACTATCCAAAGCCTTACTAAAGTCAAGCTACACCACACCTACCTCTCTCTCTCTCTCTTGTCCGCCACACCTTCTCTCCCCCCCCCCCCCCCCCCGCAGTCTTGTTACCCTGTCAAAGAAAGCTGTTAGGTTGGTCTGATACTATTTGTTCTTGACAAATCCATGCTGACTGTTACTTATCACCCTATTATCTTCTAAGTGTTTGCAAATTGATTGCTTAATTATTTGCTCCATTATCTTTCCTGGTAGTGAAGTGATTGGCAATTTCCAACTGTTCAAAAGGAGGATCTGAAAAAACAAACTTTGGATGCTATGTGGAAAGTTTAATTGTAGCTTCTAAATTATGGCTGGCCCCATGGAGATAGCTGACTTGTCACAGTGGAAACTGCAAAACGTTATTGATTTTGGTAAACATTGAAACACCAGAAAAGAGAGATTTCTACTGGTGTGAGAAGAAAATCTGGCACTGTTTGGTGCTGCAGAGGAATTTCTCTGGCCCCCTCCCTGCTGCTGCCTATACATCACAGGCAGCAGCTTACTGTGCAGTGGGCTTTTGTTGGGTGTACAGCTGGGCCAATGGTGAAGTTTGTAACCTTTTAATAAGCCCTTAAGATCTGCTCTAATGCAGAGATTGCTTTAATTCTTTTTTTTTTGCTAATGGATTCCATGACTTTTAACCCAAACTTCCCATGTTAGTGTAGATAATAAATTTTCTGTTCCGTTGCATTCCTTTTCTTATATGATACTGAAACTTAAACCTTTAGTTTTGATGATGCATGCTATGAAGTTACATTTCTGGTCTTCGTTGAATGTTTTTATGTAATGGTCACTGTATTGCCAGGTTATTTGAGCTTCTGGAGTTTCACTTTTTCCATACGATTGTCACTGATAACACACAAACTTAATTGTTATCCTGTGCCTGTATTTAACTTTGTGAATGAGGTTCTATTTGCTTTTGCAATACAGGGATTAAATACTGTAATAAAGCTAGGTTTCAGAGTAACAGCCATGTTAGTCTGTATTCGCAAAAAGAAAAGGAGTACTTGTGGCACCTTAGAGACTAACCAATTTATTTGAGCATAAGCTTTTGTGAGCTACAGCTCACTTCATCGGATGCAATAATGATCCGATGAAGTGAGCTGTAGCTCACGAAATCTTATGCTCAAATAAATTGGTTAGTCTCTAAGGTGCCACAAGTACTCCTTTTCTTTTTGTAGTAAAGCTATAGGTGAAGTACACTGTCTAGTTTTGTTCTTAAAGACCTACTAATGCCTCAGGAGAGACAAATGTTTGGTTTAAAAATAACTTTGTATGCATAACTGTGCATGACTTCCCTTTAAATAATGTGGATATATGCATAAAAACCACATATTTAAGAGCCTGACCTGCACTTAATTTGCTTCCTGAGGTTAGATGCCTTTCGTGTGTCACATGACAGTTGTGGAAATAACATTTAGCAATATATAGGCCTTACAGAGTGCTTTACAAAATTCTGTTTTTCTGCTTGTAATATCACAGCATAAAGGTTTGACTTCAGGTGGGGAATAAATGTTAGGAGCAGATGAGGCTCTTGACCAAATGCTGCCTTCATGCAAATACCCTGAGTCATAAAGAATAAATGAAGAGGAATACAGAAATTACAGTTGTTTTCTAAATGGGAAGATTTTAAAAGCTTTCTGAGAACTGTCAACAGGCCTTGAATTCCTTGCTCTAAAGGGTACCTCACTATATACAACATTTTGATGTGACTCCAGTACTCAAAATAAAATATTTAAAATTCAGTATAGTGGATGTTAAATACATACTCAAGAGGCATTCAAAGGGAATTTAAATCATGTGAAGTTGTTTAAGTTTTAGAATACTTACTGCATGCTGTATTAAGTGCTGCTTTCCTAGACAGTTCTTTGGAAAGTGGATCTTTTATCTTTAACTGTATTTTCTTTTCTTTTTTTGTAAAAACTGATCTAACTGAAATTTTAAAAAAATATTTGTGGTGTTTTGAAAACCGATATTTTAAAAATGCCAGCACTTATAAATAATTTTCAGTAACATCAATTTTTGTGGACAAAGGATTTAACATTTCTCAGCAATTTTTTAACTTCACATCTGCTTTCCTCCAGCAGGTTGCTATATACATAGTGAGGAGGTAGTGGGAGGTGCTAGTTCTGGAGATATTTTTAATTTATGAGAAATATCTTGGCAATGTCCTTTTATGTACATTTTATCATCTTCACTGGATTTACATCCTTTGAAAGAATTCTATCACTTTCTTTTCTTTGGGCAGTTTTAAGGATTTTTTATGGGATACTTTTCTGCAGATATTTGCTTTTCATTTCTTAACCTGTAAATCTCTCATCTAGTATGTAGACAACTAATGCTCCTGCTGCCTCAGAGCTAAGAATTTTGAAACACATCAGTGAAGAGCTCTTTAGTGTAACAATTCTATTAGTTTCTTCCAGTAAAAACTGAGTGATATCAGTATCTATAGGAACAACTTGTAGCAAATATGCATATCAGCGATATTCTGCATACGGTAGAATCTCAGTTACGAACACCTCGGGAATGGATGTTGTTCATAACTGAACAAAACGTTATGATGGTTCTTTCAAAAGTTTACAATTGAACATTGACTTAATACAGCTTTGAAATTTTACTATGCAGGAGAAAAACGTTGCTTTTAACTATCTTAATTTAAATGAAACAAGCACAGAAACAGTTTCCTTACCTTGTCAAACTTAAACTTTCCCTTTTTTTTTATAGTTTACATTTAACACAGTACTGTACCTAAGCTGGTAAAAATAAGCTTAGGGGGTTTTTCGTGCAGGTCCCCACATCTGTACCCTAGAGTTCAGAGTGGGGAAGGAACCTTGACATGGTGGTAAGGAGTGGCAACCAAGTGATTTACCCCATGAGCTTCCCAAAGGCTTTCCATAGTTCCTGCCAGGAAATTAGTTCCTGCATCTGTGAGGATGTTGGAGAGCCAACCTACCCTGGCAAAAATGTCTGCTAGTGCCTGGCACACGCTTTTAGCCCTGGTGTTGCGTAGAGCTACTGCTTCCGGCCATTGGATGGCAAAATCCATGCAAGTCAGTATGTACTGCTTTCCTCTGGGTGTCTTTTTCGGAAAAGGACCCAGAATATCCACAGCTACTCGCTGAAATGAAACTTCAGTGGTGGGGAGTGGCTAGAGAGGGGCTTTGACCTGGTCTTGAGGTTTTGCCACTCTTTGGCATACCTCACAAGACCGGACATAAGTAGAAACATCCTTGCCAATTCCCTCCCAGTGGAATGACGTCCCCAAACGGTCTTTGGTCCTGTTCACCCCAGTGTGGCCACTAGGATGATCGTGGGCTAAGCTCAAGAGCTTGACCCAGTACTTAGTTGGAACTACCAACTGTCTCTGAGGATGCCAGTCTTCCCGGTGTCCACCAGAAAGAGTTTCCTTGTATAAAAGTTCTCTTTCTACAACAAACCTGGATCTATTAGAAGAGCTGAGAGGCGGTGGGTTGCTCTGTACCGCTGTCCAAGCTCTCTGGAGGCTTTCATCTGCTTCCTGTTCAGTCTGGAACTGTTCCCTTGATGCTGGAGACATCAGTTCCTCATTGGATTGTGGACCTAGGCTTGGTCCTTCTGGAAGCGATGTAGGGGATGGGGCTGTGTCCGTTGACTGTGAACCGCTATCCACTGGTGCACTTGCATCTGATGAAGTGAGCTATAGCTCACGAGAGCTTATGCTCAAATAAATTTGTTAGTCTCTAAGATGCCACAAGTACTCCTTTTCTTTTTGCGAATACAGACTAACACGGCTGCTACTCTGAAACCTGTATATCTCTTGTTATGGCAAAGACTAGACTCTTTCTCTAGAGACAGTTTTGGCAGATTTGTGGACAGGAACACCATTTTTGCCCTCAGGCACATGGGTTGAACTTTGAGGTAGTAAGTTAAGTTTACTGGAACTTGGTGTTGAGTAATATTGTAGTTACCAAAATGGTGGATTTATCTTGTTGTTTTCTGAAGACAAGAACTTCCGTGGATCTGTTGAATGGTTGTATGAAGCTCAAAAAGCTTATTAAACTCCTACCAGCTAGAAGACTAACACTACAACTCACATCAGATCTTCCATTACATCCAGTCAGTTTCACAATCCCCAAATCACTACTGAATGTTGAGTTTTGGTTTGCTTCCTTTCACAAGAATGAGTTTAGAAGAATTAAAATTAAGCCATTTGATTGTGATGAGTAAATTTTAACCCTCCTGATTTTGTTTTTATTGTGACCACATGGTACCATTAGGCATTGATTTTAGTCTTGATAACCCAGGGATGGCTGAGGACACTTGTGTAGCTGTTGTAAGCAGACAGTTGCCTCTTGGTAGTAGAAAAGTTCAGAATTTTTAATTTTTTTCACTGAGTTTGTATGCCTTCCATTTACAGCATTAGGTGCATGTTGAATAGTAATCACGTTGAACGCTGAGGGCTTTCCATCTAGAGTTCTTAAAGTGATTTACAAAGGTTGGTTTCAATATAGCCATCTTACATATGGGTAAACTGAGGAACTGAGAAATTAGGTGACTTAACCAAAGTTACACACAGTAGAAGCAGATCTGGGAATACAATTTGGATCTGCTGGCTCCCAGTCTGGTGCCATTTGGAGTAGAATACATTGTCCTTCCTTCAGTAGAAGATGCATTGACAAAGCAGAAAATCTAACTTGGAGACAGACGTCTCCTCCATTCACTGTGGGTAACACAAGAAAACTGTAACATGGAGGATTTATGGAGTTTAAAGGAAATCTTCATTTAATCAATTTTGGAAAGTGAAGAAAGGTACTAAGAGTTCTTCTATTGCAAAAGTAGTTTACAGCATAAGTAGCCAGTAAGGACACTGTGTATAATTGTTAAATAATAAATAAATTGCCTTTTATTGCAAGTATAATACAGTAAAAGCTATGTTATCTGGGACTTTACCAACCAGAAAGCTCTAGAAACTGGCATTTCTGATATCCATTAAAAGTCTGGTTGGTGTGGGGCTGGCAGGCTCCCTACCAGGGTCTGTGTGGCTCCCCGGAAGCAGTGACATGTCCCTGCTGCTTCTTGGTGGAAGAACAGCCATGGGAGCTCTGTGTGCTGCCCCCACCCCACATGCTGGCTCTGCAGCTCCCATTAGCTGGGAACTGCGGTCAATGGGAACTGTAGGGGCGGCACCTGCAGGCGGAGGCAATGCGCAGAGCTGCCTGGCTACGCCTCCACCTAGGAGCAGCAGGGACATGTCGCCACTTGCTGGAAGCCACCTGAGGTGAGAGCTGTCTAGATCCGGCACTCCAAAACCCCTCCCGCGCCCCAGCCCTGAGCCCCCTCCCGAACTCCCTCCCTCCATATAACTCCTAGTTAACCAGAATTTTTGACTTACCGGCACCCCCCATTTCCCCAGCATGCCAGATAACAAAACTTTTACTGTACAAGGGGCGGGAGGGTTAGCTACATTGGCATTGTATTCTGGAAAAGGTAGTTAAATTGAATACATATTTTGTAGGGTTTAAGTATCACAAAATTAAATTTCACAAAAGAAGAACTCAAAAGTATTGTCAAATGGATTCCACAGCTAGCTGTATCATGGACTTACCACAGGGAGAAAAAGAAGTGTTTTTGTAGTTAATGTCTCTGGGAGATGGGGGCATGTTTGCTTTCACAGTCATTTCCAAATTCTCTTTGCAAGTTACATTAATTTATATACCTTTCTGCTATTCTTTGATTTCTAAATCTAACATCCGTTTCATAATCGGATTCCCGGACTATTTGCAGTGCAATTCTGAGGTGGGTTTTTTTATGTTGTGTACCATAATGGTAATCTGTTGTTACAAGACTGAATATAACTTTCCCTAATGCAAAGATGCCATGTCTAACTGTATGAGTCATGCATTAACATTAGTTGTGGCTACTGCACATCTGGAGGTAAAAAGGATTTTGCTGACTTCAAATATTACACAGGGAATATGTGATTTTCCTTCGGAATTAAACCCTTCAGACAGGCCTTTAATTAATCAATACAGTGTGACTAATTCTTATTTGCATATCACATGTGAGTTAATTTGACCCAAGAGAAGTGCTGACTTGGAATTTTAAGAGAAACTCTGTGTTTTGGGCAAATTCATCATTAATTTCTGTGGGAGTAAGGTGATACACAGGTATAGTTCTTGAAACTTGAATTCATCATTAATCTGCCCTGGTCTGTGGTTAATGTGACCAACGAGGAATGCCACAATTTTGTGGTTTTGAAAAGTTCAGACTTTCTGAATTCCCCGTGTAACCAAGATGAGATACATTTTGCTTCAAAAAAGAGAATGAATGATCATGCTCTTTCGAGAAGGATTGTGTCTTTGTATGTGTGTGTGTTTACAATGCTTATAAGAGTGGAGTCCCTAGTCCTGACCTGTTTTACAAAACTAAATTTACATGTGCACAGCTCTCAGGGTGGATTAAAAATCAACTATTTAAAAAAAATCGGATTTTTTTTTGGTAAAATGCATTTTGAAGAGAAAATCTATCTGAAGATAGTTTTAATTAAGATACGTTATAGCTCAAAGATATCCCATCATGGAATAGGGATTATAAATTCTAATTCTTAGTATGAGACAATATATTCATGTATCAGAGTAACAGCCGTGTTAGTCTGTATTCGCAAAAAGAAAAGGAGGACTTGTGGCACCTTAGAGACTAACCAATTTATTTGAGCATGAGCTTTCGTGAGCTACAGCTCACTTCATCGGATGCATCTAAGGTGCCACAAGTACTCCTTGTCTTATATTCATGTAATGTTTAAGAAAAATTTTGTAAATGAGTTCCAGTAGTTCATGGATTAGGGACCCAATTTTATGGGGTTCCAGGGGCTCCTGTGTCGATTATTTTGGTTAATCTTTCTATCTACCCAGTGGGACTCAGTGCTCAGTCTAGAAGATGCCATCAGAGATGCTTAGTTTTATAGTTCTCAAACTGTGGCTTTGTGTCTCCAGAGATAACATGCTTGTTAACAGCAAAAATGTTTTAAATAAATAAATAAATAAATAGAGGTGAGAAATAACAGACCTCCACCCTATTGTCCCTCTGCAGATTTGTGTAGAGAGTCAATCCCTTATTTCTCTCTAAAAGTACAAAGTTTCAAAAAGTTCAATGAATAGAAGATTGTTGGGGACAGAATAGATCTGGACAAGGAGAAGTCTGGAGATAAATGTGAGAAGAAAAGGACAGGCAGTAGAAACAAAAATGAAACTGTTTGAGCAGCATATTCCAGAAGTCTTGAGGTCTTTCTGAGTGTAGCCTTAATTGATTTGAGATCTACCATACCATTCTCTCACTAGAAGGGAAAATCTATAATGGCAACAGGCTGTAAGAGAGACCCAGTTTGGGAATATTTTAATGAAGTTCCTCTACCTATGGGTAAGACAGGCATGCATGCAAAATGCAAACAAAGAAATGCAAGGCCTGGTGATGTTCTCCTAATACAGCATGGCAAGAAAACCCTCCAAATATTAATGATTAAGCTGTTGAATTGGAGAGCACCTCCAAGTGACTTCATAAATATCTGCTTGAATTACCTTTGGTAAATGAAATAACCAAACAATCATTCATTTTCTGATATAGCTGTAAAACTAATCTGAGAAGTTTTCAAAATAAATCACTTAAAAATGTATAGTGTGTACCTTCTAAAATGAAACCTACGTCTGTCTCTGAGGTGTGAGGAATATGTATTAAGGTTATAACGACCGACAAGAATGCACTTTTATGTAGAAATCCATGATTAAATCGAGTCTTCCTGACTAGTGATTTAAATCATGATTTAAATCAATTTGGTTTAAATCAAATCCACCCTGACAGCTCTGCACTTAAGGGTTCAAGAATCATAATGACACAATTGGTATCAAATGATATGATTTTGGATAGAAGGATTTTGGGACATAAAAAGGGGGAGGGAATTGAGAAATAGAGGAAGGAAGACGAGTCTGGTGTAAGCCGATGCAGACTGCTCGAATCAGTGGCATTCATGGTGAAGTCATATAGATGACTCCGCTCCACTGTGGTTAATTGTGGTGAGAAGCAGCTAACGGAAATAATGGGAAGAAAAATCAGAAAGGATGGGAAGTGCCTATTTAGGGTTACTCTGCCTGTTAGAGAGTACTATCATTTTACAGTCAATCTAATTCCAGCTTGCAAAGCTGAACTACACAATAATAGTTTTCTTGGTGAGGGGGAAATTTTAGTCTGAAAGAGCCTGTTGACTATTGATTTTTCTTCATCATGAGGTGGTGCTTGAAAACATGCTTGTATTACTGTGGTCAGAACTTCTGCTTCAAAATATATAGTACAATGCCAGGATGTTTGGAATAAATCAGCTGTTTTGAAGGCACAGCTAGTTATTGTATCTTTAACAAAAAGAAAAGGAGTACTTGTGGCACCTTAGAGACTAACCAGTTTATTAGAGCATAAGCTTTCGTGAGCTACAGCTCACTTCATCAGATGCATATCGTGGAAACTGCAGCAGACTTTATATATACAGAGAGAATATGAACCAATACCTACTCCCGCCCCACTGTCCTGCTGGTAATAGCTTATCTAAAGTGATCATCAGGTGGGCCATTTCCAGCACAAATCCAGGTTTTCTCACCCTCCACCCCCCCACACAAATTCACTCTCCTGCTGGTGATAGCCCATCCAAAGTGACAACTCTTTACACAATGACAGGTTTCAGAGTAACAGCCGTGTTAGTCTGTATTCGCAAAAAGAAAAGGAGTACTTGTGGCACCTTAGAGACTAACCAGTTTATTAGAGCATAAGCTTTCGTGAGCTACAGCTCACTTCCTCAGATGCATATCGTGGAAACTGCAGCAGGCTTTATATATACACAGAGAATATGAAACAATACCTACTCCCACCCCACTGTCCTGCTGGTAATAGCTTATCTAAAGTGATCATCAGGTGGGCCATTTCCAGCACAAATCCAGGTTTTCTCACCCTCCACCCCCCCACACAAATTCACTCTCCTGCTGGTGATAGCCCATCCAAAGTGACAACTCTTTACACAATGTGCATGACAATAAAGTTGGGCTATTTCCTGCACAAATCCAGGTTTTCTCACATCCCCCCCACCCCCATACACACACAAACTCACTCTCCTGCTCGTAATAGCTCATCCAAACTGACCACTCTTCAGGTTAAAATCCAAGTTAAACCAGAACATCTGCGGGGGGAGGGGGGGTAGGAAAAAACAAGAGGAAACAGGCTACCTTGCATAATGACTTAGCCACTCCAAGTCTCTATTTAAGCCTAAATTAATAGTATCCAATTTGCAAATGAATTCCAATTCAGCAGTTTCTCGCTGGAGTCTGGATTTGAAGTTTTTTTGTTTTAAGATAGCGACCTTCATGTCTGTGATTGCGTGACCAGAGAGATTGAAGTGTTCTCCGACTGGTTTATGAATGTTATAATTTTTGACATCTGATTTGTGTCCATTTATTCATGCACATTGTGTAAAGAGTTGTCACTTTGGATGGGCTATCACCAGCAGGAGAGTGAATTTGTGTGGGGGGGTGGAGGGTGAGAAAACCTGGATTTGTGCTGGAAATGGCCCACCTGATGATCACTTTAGATAAGCTATTACCAGCAGGACAGTGGGGTGGGAGTAGGTATTGTTTCATATTCTCTGTGTATATATAAAGCCTGTTGCAGTTTCCACGATATGCATCTGATGAAGTGAGCTGTAGCTCACGAAAGCTTATGCTCTAATAAATTGGTTAGTCTCTAAGGTGCCACAAGTACTCCTTTTCTCTTTACACAATGTGCATGACAATCAAGTTGGGCTATTTCCTGCACAAATCCAGGTTTTCTCACATCCCCCCCCACCCCCATACACACACAAACTCACTCTCCTGCTGGTAATAGCTCATCCAAACTGACCACTCTTCAAGTTTAAATCCAAGTTAAACCAGAACATCGGGGGGGGGGGGGGGGGGGGGAGGAAAAAACAAGAGGAAACAGGCTACCCTGCATAATGACTTAGCCACTCCCAGTCTCTATTTAAGCCTAAATTAATAGTATCCAATTTGCAAATGAATTCCAATTCAGCAGTTTCTCGCTGGAGTCTGGATTTGAAGTTTTTTTGTTTTAAGATAGCGACCTTCATGTCTGTGATTGCGTGACCAGAGAGATTGAAGTGTTCTCCGACTGGTTTATGAATGTTATAATTCTTGACATCTGATTTGTGTCCATTTATTCTTTTACGTAGAGACTGTCCAGTTTGACCAATGTACATGGCAGAGGGGCATTGCTGGCACATGATGGCATATATCACATTGGTGGATGTGCAGGTGAACGAGCCTCTGATAGCATGGCTGATGTTATTAGGCCCTGTGATGGTGTCCCCTGAATAGATATGTGGGCACAATTGGCAACGGGCTTTGTTGCAAGGATAACTTCCTGGGTTAGTGGTTCTGTTGTGTGGTATGTGGTTGTTGGTGAGTATTTGCTTCAGGTTGCGGGGCTGTCTGTAGGCAAGGACTGGCCTGTCTCCCAAGATTTGTGAGAGTGTTGGGTCATCCTTTAGGATAGGTTGTAGATCCTTAATAATGCGTTGGAGGGGTTTTAGTTGGGGGCTGAAGGTGACGGCTAGTGGCGTTCTGTTGTTTTCTTTGTTAGGCCTGTCCTGTAGTAGGTAACTTCTGGGAACTCTTCTGGCTCTATCAATCTGTTTCTTTACTTCTGCAGGTGGGTATTGTAGTTGTAAGAAAGCTTGACAGAGATCTTGTAGGTGTTTGTCTCTGTCTGAAGGGTTGGAGCAAATGTGGTTGTATCGCAGAGCTTGGCTGTAGACCATGGATCGTGTGGTGTGGTCAGGGTGAAAGCTGGAGGCATGCAGGTAGGAATAGCAGTCAGTAGGTTTCCGGTATAGGGTGGTGTTTATGTGACCATTGTTTCTCACCAGGGTGAGAGAACCTGGATTTGTGCTGGAAATGGCCCACCTGATGATCACTTTAGATAAGCTATTACCAGCAGGACAGTGGGGTGGGAGGAGGTATTGGTTCATATTCTCTCTGTATTGGTTCATATTCTCTCTGTATATATAAAGTCTGCTGCAGTTTCCACGATATGCATCTGATGAAGTGAGCTGTAGCTCACGAAAGCTTATGCTCTAATAAATTGGTTAGTCTCTAAGGTGCCACAAGTACTCCTTTTCTTTTTGCGAATACAGACTAACACGGCTGTTACTCTGAAACCTGTATCTTTAACGATCACCACCATTACGGGTTTCGGCTCATATACTGTGGTGATAGAAGTTGCTGACGTAGGGGCCTAAATAAAAAGGTGTCCTTGAGTGATTTGTAGGTAGAAAAATAGCAGCTGAACTTTCACCAACTTCAACTTCCCATCATTTATTGTCTCTGTTGGACTTGCATGAGCTAAAGTATTGATGGTTTTAATGCTGTTCAGAAGTCTTTGGTAACTATATGGCATTCAGGGTTGTGAGGCACCATGCCACCACCTGCCTGTGATGGGGTGTCCATCCTACATAAGGCAGATCAGGTAGTTCAGACAAGTAACGTGGCAGGCTGCACCTGAGGGACAGCTATAGACTGAAAAGCTAACTGATGATGACAGCTGGGAAGGAGCAAGCTGAGCTTGTATAATCCCTGCAAGAGCTAAGAACAGAAGTGGGCTGCAGGGGAAATAGTCTGCAGTCACTATGACAGGGATCTCTGTTTGGGCAAGTAAACACAGGGGGCAGAAGATAGAGAAGGGAAGTAGGAAAGAGTCCAGGGAAATAGCATCAGGGCCTGGGAGCAAGCAGGCTGTAGTTGCTAGATATATGGTCCTTGGGTTGGAACCGGGAGTAGTGGGTGGGCCTGGGTTCCCGTACCAGCCTGTGACGAAGTGGCATAGGAACTGGTCTTGGACTGCAAGACTGTGGAATGGCAGGTGGACAGTTGACCCAGTGGGACTTTGATACCCTGGAAAGGGGGTTGAGTCAAAAAGAGGGAGCGCCTCGAGTCCTGGAGAGAAAAGAGGGAGGCACAATGTGAGGAAGGGCTGGAGGATCTGACTTGAAAGACGTCTCCAGACCCAGCCACAAGGAAGCACCCCAGCAGTGAGTGAACCCTGTTACACTCCCTTTAGCTGAGGCAGGCTTGCATTCCTACCAGGGGTCAGCTCCCATATTCCACAAGGCACGAGCAACACAAGTGCTCCCCTCTCAGCTTCTTCAGGCTCTGCTATCCCTCTGCACGTTAGCAATAGGCATACTCCAACTTGTGAGCCCTGCAGGCATCCCCCCTGGAATGTCCAGCCCTTGTTCCACTGGACACCCATTATTTACAGATTCACTGCTCCCAATGGACCAGGCCACCTTAGCTTACCCGTCTCACCTCAGATCATGAAGCATAGGACTTACTACTTCAACTAAAGTAGAGACTGGTATTAGCTATAGGCTTTTAGCATCTATGTGGACTAGCCGCTAGAGGAGCACATAACACACTAAGGATGTTATATACCTTAGAGTTTGTTTGTTTTTTTAAATTTATTTTTGAAGTGATTGCTAATGTCAGTCATATTCAGGACTCACATAATTTGTCAGACCACTCTATTTATTAGCAAAGCGCTTTGCCAATGCACCCAGATATGTGAGCCCCTCTCTGAGACTCATGCTAACTTATTTATACAATTAAGCCAAAGCCAATTTAACATAAGAGACAAAAGGAAGCAGAAACTGACAAAAATACATACATATCTTATTTGCATACTAATGTTTACCAATCTCCTAGCTCAGTAGGAGCTCTAAGTTAATTAGTTTGAGGACCCATTGTCTCACACTCCTTAATGTTTCTCTTCCTGACAACTATATTTCAACAAACCCTTCAAGTAGCATTTCTTTAATGAATTATAATTTCAATATAATTCATTCTACTTTCACACAAGTAATCAGGGTAAAAAAAATAAACCAGAGATTCCTCCCCACTAGCTTAGTGTGGATTTGAGTAGATCATAATATACTTCCTTTGAACAGTAAAATAGTTGTCAGTATTTACAGGTATCATCAATGTCATAAGAATGGCCATATGGGTCAGACCAGTGGTCCATCTAGCCCAGTATCCTGTCTTTCAACAGTGGCCAGTGCTTCAGAAGGAATGAACAGTACAGGTAATCGTGATCCATCCGCATTCCCAATGCTAGGGTCTTCAGAAGGAATGAACAGAACAGAGGTAATCAAGTGATTCATCCCCAGCCTCTTAAGTTCTAGTGCTTACTCCGTTACAATCAAGATTGACAAGTAAATGCAGTTTTTCTAGTGTCTGTTTACAGTAATACATTCTGTATCCGTAGATGCTTTCATGTAGCTTAGAGTTGTATAAAAGTAAGATGGAGCTTCAAGATTTCTTCTCTGTGTAGCTGAATGAAAATTTTCTCTGAAATTTTAAAAGGGGAAGTGAGAAAATTTGAAGGAAAAGGTATGTGTAATATACAGGACTCCATGCTTTTCATCATGTCTCCCTCGAGTGTTTGATTCCAGCAAGGATAAGTGTGCACTGCCTAAGATACTAAAAGCTAACAGTTTACTCAAGTGGTAGATGTGTGTGCCTTTGGTGCTGAAGGATCACTCCTTGCTGATATCCATGATGTTTGTATATATTCACTGCATGTATGCTGTCCAGTGGGTTGTTGTACGGAACAATACAATTTGTCTTAATGCTAACTCATCTGAGAGGCTAGCTCTCAGCACAGAAATGCTGATCATACGTTACCTATACAAAGGGGATACCAGCCATAAAGTAATCTTGTAGCCAAACTTCATATACAGTGTCAGTTTCGGATAAAGCTTGTATCAGCATACCTTTACTGTATCAGCTATGTATCATGATATCTGTATCATGAGTAAAGGTATGCTGATACATACATGTATGTATCATCAGCATACCTTTATTCACACCTGGAAGAGGAAGTGTTGTATTAACTCAAGGAGTGGGCAGGGCACAGCTAAATCTTATGGCCACTTTTCTGAAAATTTCAGGTTTCAGAGTAACAGCCGTGTTAGTCTGTATTCGCAAAAAGAAAAGGAGGACTTGTGGCACCTTAGAGACTAACCAATTTATTTGAGCATGAGCTTTCGTGAGCTACAGCTCAAATAAATTGGTTAGTCTCTAAGGTGCCACAAGTACTCCTTTTCTTTTTTCTGAAAATGAAAGGAACCAGGAGTTTCCTTTGGAGATAAATAAGTCATGAAGAGAATGTTTTATATACATATGGAGTTCTGGGAGTTGAAGTTTAGGTATGATTTGCTTTTTCCATTTTAGAGTTACAGGCGTATTTTAGATTAAGGGTTTGTCATACAGAAAAATTAATCTGAATTAATTAATGGTGTGAATTTGAAGCCAATTAGTTAAACAGCATTAAAGCCTTTTGTTGATGCTGTTATGCAGAATTGAAGTGGCCTTAATTCAGTTTAGGTTAATTCACTTCCAGAGTAAATTAAGATGAACTGAATTAAAGCCACTTTAGTTCTGAATTGTGGGTGGATTTTTTCATTTTACCTCCAGGATATTAAATATAAACTCATAAGGGTTCAAGTAGCCCAACTCATTAAAAGCAATGGCTGTGTTAAAATCCTGAAGAAATTTTAAGCAAGATGAGAAAGGGAAAGCCTTTACAGCACTGATCAAGATACAGTATCTTATGCTCAGTAGATTACCTTGTGCCAATAGCTTGGAAATAAAAAGGAAAAACCAAAATATACAATGCATTTTTATCTTGTTGATTCAAAATGCCTAGTATTCATGTGTTTGTGACTGTAAAGGGGTTAATTATAATGTTCAATTAACTTCTGCACTGTTTGAGAATTCTATAAAGGAAGCTAAGTAAGTTGGTTTTCTGTGGTCTAAAGAGAAACATACATTAATCGGGGAGCATTATTTTGATTATAGGCAAAAATTACTGTTAAACTTTATTTTTTTAATTAGCCTTAATACAAGTGCAGTGTTTATGTACTTAATATTTACCTTTGCTACAGGAAACAATTGATGCCCAGTTTTAGCAGAGATAGCCTTTATTTGTGGTTTGATGTCTGTAAAACTGCTTTTGCTTTTTTTGTATCTATGAGCTGTGCAATTTGTAGCTTTCTTCTGAAAACAAGAATACAAGAAAGAGGTTGATTGTACTGAAAAGCTTTTGGGACCTTGTTGATTTCAGAATTTAAACTGTAGAACCAAATTTGAGGCATGAAAAGTACAGAAAAAAACCCGAACGATGTAAAAAGCTATTGTAAAAACCTATTTTGTGATGCTCTTGATCAAAGATAAATATTGGGTCAAAGCAAGAGAGAGCAGGTTTGACTGAAGCTTTATTTTTCACATCGTACCATAAAAACTCTTTAAACTATTCCATCCACATTTGTGCGTCAGACGTTTCCCGGGATGCATTATTTCATAATGTGGAAGAATTCCATAGTATTCGCAACAGCTGGCATATAGTATGTCTATTGGATGACTAGACCTAGGTTGAATGACTTAATTATTAATAGTCCTGTGTCCTCCATATAATTTCACTATTCAGTTTACATATGGTCATTTAGGACTTGGTTGTATTCTCAGGAGGTAATTTGATCAAAACCTTTTCTTTTTTTCCCAAGCAGACTCTTCTGAATGAGGCAGGATTACGTGCATCTATAGTGTCACTTGAAGACTACTGAGTGCGTGCCATGCATCTAGGGTGAGCCCCATCTCCAAGCAAAGGCAGAAACAAAATGCTAGCTAGTGGGCGCCCTGTAAGGAATTAATCATAATGCATGAAAAACAGGAAAAAGGGGCCCTCATATCTTAATTATTGCTTGATTTAAATGAGACATTTGAGTTTCCACCATAATGAAATATAAATAACTTGGAAAAACCTCTGATTTCATTAAGATTACTCTCCAGAACTTAATGCTTTATTCAAAGATAGGAAAAGATCTCTGCACATAATCTGATAATAATAAAATGTGTGGAAGAAGACAGAGAGCTTATAGGAGCAGTAAAGAAAAAGAAATGAGAGATGGAAGCCATAAAAACTAGAGAGCTACCATTAAAACAGCATGTATTACAGTAGCTCTAATACAAGATTCCACTCTGGACTTAAAGATGAATTTGCCGCTGCAAAGTTTGTAGGTTTGTTGGGAAAGTATTTAAAGGGGTCTTAATGGTTTTCATTTTAGTTTCCTTAATCCGATATTTAACTAGTAAAGTGGCAATATGCTAATATTTATTTGAAATTATTTTGAGTAAGAATGTTCTGTTAATTGACCCATTATTTGAAACGAGCTTAATTGTAATACTTAAGATGGCAACCTCTTGGATCATGTTAGCTAGCCACATTAGATGAAATACTAGGTTGGATTCTATTTTAACCGTTTTATTGGAGCAAATTAACCTATACTTTACAATGAGAATACGTTAGCAGGTGAATGTGGTTTGAGAGGAAGTCTGACCAAGAGTACGTTCTTTAATACTAAAAAGCGTTGTTTGGGAAGTGCCACTACTTGTAATGTGTTACCGTATAGTTCCCGTCTTCATCTGATCAAACCGCTTTAATTTTGGGTGGACGTGATCAGAGCAAGGACGAATGTGGAGTTAGCTAAATTGTGAGGTTTAGGCCCGATTAAACTGGCAGTACCAGTAGGGCGGTCCAGTCCACCATACCAGCGAGGTATTTATAGCCGGTGTGACGTACCAGAAAGAGGAAGAACAGAATGTGGTGCTGCAGCTCCTCTGGAGCAGCTGTGCCGCAGCAGCCCTTTCACGCAGGGTCTCCTCCATCTGTACAGCAGCCGTGCTGGAGAAGCGACGGCCAAGGGGCTGCCTGGTGGCCCAACGTTCTGCTCCTTTCCAACGGTGGTTCCTGGGAGAATTTTTTAGTGAGGGAATTTTGAAGAAAGGAGTGCTTGTTGAATAGATGGAGGGATGCTGCTCTGTTTATAGAGGTTAATGTGAAAAAGGCCTGGAGTCTTGAGTGACAGAAGAGAAAGTGAGCCTTAAGGATTGGGGAGGGAGGAGTAGGAGGAGAAGCGCGAGCACACACACTTGCAGAGATGTTGCCTTTTATTAAATTGCCTACTCTTTTGTATGTGAATATGTATGTTTCACTCTGAACACAGTGCCAAGGCTCTGACAGAAGAGAGCCATTTAGTTGACATGGACAGCAGCTGCTAGGGCATTTTTTGACTTACATTTCAGTCACACCTGTATCAGTTTTCCTGTAGAACTTCACGCTCCCTAAGCAATGAAACATGGTAGGTTATCAATAGCTAAGCAGGTGGAATGCAACATAACTCTAAGTCAAAGGCAGGGATAATTTTAATCACGCCAGAAAAGACAGACCCTAAAATACACACTTCCTAGAAGGCCTCATTACAGAACAAATATTAATATCATTACAGAACAAATTAATATCTAGTGGCTAGAAGAGAGGATTGGAAATCAAATGATGTTCTGTTCTCAGAAAGAACGAGGAGTACTTGTGGCATCTTAGAGACTAACAACTGTTCTCAGCTCTTATATGATCTAGAGGAAAGTAATTTACCTGTCTGTTTATTCCCTGCTATAAAGTGAGGATTCTGATCACAGCTTTGTAAAAGCTTTTTTAAATCTTCAGGGGAAAGGGGATTTGTGATATATTTGTAAATATGGATAACCTCGCCATAGCTGGAATAAGGTTATTAATTCATGGAAAACCAGTTGTACACATTACCCACTGAAATGGCCAAATAACTTTTCTGTGATTAAACAGGCAAATAGAAGGGAGAGAATGAGCAAAGATCTATACTACGGATAATGTTGACAAAAAAACCTTCCTTTGTTATGTGAAATTTTTAACAGTAGGCTAGATGACTCCATATAAGCTCTACATTGTACATGCATTCAGTGCTACAGCTGTAGTAGCTGGTCAGGATGCTGTGCAATACTCAGCTTTCTTGTGTACACATGGAAGGTAATTGGTCTTACAGTTTTGTCTTTTTTTTTAGTAAAACCACAGCTGTTTTATTTGCTGAGCCCTATTTTTCACAGAAATTTTCACAACAGTTTTTGCACACACTTCCTCTGCATTAAAACACTAGACTTTTAAGGCTTATGTCTTTCAGCAGAACAGATATGATTTGCCCAATAGTGGCTAAGAGCAGTGTTTCTCAGATGCGGCCACTGTGGCCGCATGCAGCCACCAGGGGCTTTTCTTGCGGCCACAGCCATCTGGGCTGTGATGGGTGGGGGGGGGGGTAAAATAACAGCCTCCCTGTTGCTCCTGGATGCACCGACTTAGTGTCGATTGCTGGGGCTGCCAGCAGGGGTTGGAGACTCCTGGGGCACAACGCTGGAAGAGCAGGCAGGCAGTGAATTCCCCACCTTCCCGGGGTGGTGAGACTCAGGCTTTGGTCTTCAGCCCTGGGGTGGCGGGGCAGCAGGTTCTGGCTGATGGAGTTTTGGCTCCAGCCCCGGGCTCTGTCTGTGAGGTGGTAGACCCCAAGCTCTGGCTGCGGTGCTTCAGGCTCCAGCCCCCTGCTGCCTCCCTAAGCCCCCCACATCCAGGGCTTAATTTGTCCCCAGGCTTGGCAGGGCTGAGTAAGTCTGCTGTGAGAAGTGATACTGGCATGTTTGTTAATATCACTTCTCACAGCAGACTTACTAGCTAGCAATAAATAAACTACAATGATTTGGACGTGTCTATGCACATATTTGTTTGTTTTTCCTAAAGCTGATTTAAGTATTTTAGGGAAAAGTGTGAGAGCAGCCAGCAGCAAGAGTTGGTGGCCGCACTCTGAGGCCACAAAAAAATTTCTCCTGAGAACCCCTGGCTTAGAGCACAGCAGTTTCTTTCATTTAGTCACTGAACAGCAAGCGAAAGTTTTTCTAAGCTGGATGTATTACAATAAAACATAATAGCTACACATCTGCTCCAGGAGTTCATAGTTTCAGGATCTACATTTCACAATTCTTTGTTTATAAATGAATATAATCCAGACAATACTGTTTATTTCAGAAATCCCCACCGTCCAGAAAGGCAATTATCTATTGACTGAAACTCTGCAGTAGATTGAGTGCACAATTAAAAAAATAAATAAATAAATTGGCAGGTTTGTTTTAAAATATCTTTGTAATTTGATTTGTAGCTTTCAGATCATGTTTGCATGTTACATTCTTGAATGTGGCAATTATATTATTGTGCACTTTTAAGTTGCAACCTGATTGAAGCCTGGTAATCTCTCTATAAGGTCTTGACATCTGACATTATGATCTAGTCAGATGACAACTACAATTTCTGATGCTCTGTAATTGCACATTTGTACTACTATACAGGAATGGTGTCAAATATTTGGCTTTCAAGTCTGATCTAACTCATTTGATATTTGTCAGCCATGTGACAAATTCATATCTTGCAAAATCTAAGCTTTGGGTTTGTTTTTTTTTAAAAGCACTCCTCACCCCCAAAGTTGCTAGTCCTCGTGGTTTCAAAGAACCTTCAAAACGTGTATATTTATTCCATGCCATCATCCTGAGTTTGCAAACAATAAATGCTATGAGAGGTGTAAGTTCCCCTCATGCCTGTTCTTCCCATTCATGATTTTAATTCTTAAGGCCTAATGTTGATACTAGAGATGGAGTTGACATTTAATTGTTAATGATTTTAGCAGGTGGGATAAGAAAGGGAGTAAGACAGGGATGGTAGCCTAAATAGAGAGAATTTGAAGTTGCTGCAGGGAGGAAAATGTAGAGGAGAGAAAAGGAGAGAGGGGGAGAAAAACGTAGGGGAGAAGTGGAGAAACAGAGGAGGATATAGTGGTGATCCCAAAAGGGAATCCTATTTTCCCCCCAGATGATACCAAATGTACCACTAAGATGCTTAAATAATAACTAAAGTTTAGCTACTACAGTGATGCATGCTGGCAGACCAGGTGCCAGCTCATGCCAAAGGCCCAGAGCCTCACGGATAGATGCATACCTGGCAACCAGTTTGGCTTACCTGTGGGTTAGTATAGTTAAAATAGATATTAGTGTTTATAAGAATGTGCTTCGGGTTTAGACTTTATGGAATGCTTATAGGATGCTGCATGTATTTAATCTTACTTTTAATATCTGTATCCCAAGGTATAAAGTTGTATTGAGTGTTTGCATTGTAAACGTATCGGGGGTAGCCGTGTTAGTCTGTATCCACAAAAACAACAAGGAGTCCAGTGGCAGCTTAAAGACTAACAGATTTATTTGAGCATAAGCTTTTGTGAGTAAAAATCCCACTTCTTCAGATGCATGGAGTGAAAATTATAGATGCAGACATAAATATACTGGCACATGAAGAGAAGGGAGTTACCTCACAAGTGGAGAACCAGTGCTGACGGCCAATTTGATCAGGGTGGACGTAGTCCACTTCCAATAATAGATGAGAAGGTGTCAATTCCAGGAGAGGCAAAGCTGCTTTTGTAATTGTGTAACTCTCCAAACAGGAAAGGAAGAATTAATTAAGGTAAAGTGCTTGTCTTGCACACAAGATGGCCCACTGAAAGCAAATGAGGCCTTGTTTAGCATCAAAGGACAGACCTTGTTGATTGCATTCCTCACTCCCACCAGGAAGGGGAGGCCTGCACATGCACTTATCCCATCAGCTTGGATTTTTGGGGTGAAGGGGATAAAAATCCCTGACCAGGAGAAACTGGAATCTCTTTACTATCTGGACTTTTAGGGTCAGAGATTCCTAAACATAAGCAAGAGATCCCCATGCTGCTTGGTGTGGTTCAGCCCAAAAGGACATACAGAGCTGTTTATTATAGAAGTTTATATTATCTGTTGAAATCTAAGACTGTAACTCATTTGTGTGTGTATGTTCCCTGTTTTAAACTTGTAAATAACTCTAATATCTTTTCTTAGTTAATAAATCTTTAGTTTATTACAGGGTTGGGTACAGGCCTTGTCTTTGGCTTGAGAGCTGATTGCAATTGACCTGGGGAAAGTGGCTGGTCCTTTGAGATTGGGAGTAACCTGAATATTGTTATTTTTGGTGTGAAGTGACATATCTATCACATAGTCCAGTTTGCCTGGGTGGCAAGATAGACCAGAGTGTCCAAGGGGACTGTTTGTGACTCCATGGTAAGACTGTTACAGTGCTTTAGGAGTTCACACTTGTTTCTGGGTTGGTGAAATCTAATTATAGAACGTACAACCAGTTTGGGGTTTCTGCCCTGCTTTTTGACAGTATGGTGTGAGGTTGATACTCATGGTCATGAGTCACTCCAGACAGCATGACAACTACACAAAGGTGAGGTTCTACCACGGATCTCAGTCCCAACCCTCTCTGGTGCCAATGGTTGAACATTCCTCTGTGGATTGTGGGTAGTATATAGTCCTAAATCTGTATCAGGGCCCGCAAACAATAATTAAAAATTAAATTAAGCTCTTTTCACACAATTACTCTGACACCCTGCTGTAGGGAGATGTGAAGTGTTCCATGGGTTAAGCATGCTGCCTATGCAGCTCATCCACAATCTGCTGGGAGGTTGAGTATCTTGATGTTTTTCTTGTCATCTTACAGGCATCCTCAGAGAAATCTAGAATTAAATTATTTAAAGAGTGCTGAAAAACGGGCACTTGCAGTTGAACACCAGTTTGTTCACTGCATTGCTCTCTTTTTGAGAAAATATCAAATCAAACAGATGAAAGAAACATCTCCATGTATAGTACAGAAGATCAAGCTAGTCTCTTGTGAAAAAATCTGTTGCATTTTTCCTTTTCAGTAGTAAGTTGAAAGAGACAGTTATGTTTGCATTTTATCTGAAACTCATTCATTGTTTTAATGATTGAGTTCTCTTCATATCTGCTACTTTGTCTGATCTTATATCTGAAACAGCTGTACAGTCGTCTTTGTGCCCTTCCATTCTCCAGTTTAATAATGGCTGTGCTAGAATGCTTGGCATTATTAGAAAAAATCCTACTCACTGGTAATTCTGCTGACTGTATCTCCATGATTAAGGCATTTTTGTGTGTGCAACTGAGCACAATGTATAAATACAATCATATCTGACTTGTACGTTTGAGAAATTTGGCATCCAGAGCCTCATACTGTTTCACTTTAGGGCTCTTCGTTTTAAGAATCCTAGAGGTTGGAGATGGAAAAAGATGCATTTGGCTATCCATGCCATCTTCATGCGAATGCAGCATGTAAAGTATACATAGAATGACTCCTAGTGTAGTTTCACAGAAATCTCAGTCTGCAGATCTCCAGGTCTTGATTTAACTCAGTCTCACTTTTCCTGCTTGTAATTCTGTCAAATTTTTTTGTTAATTAAATTTGTCATCCTTGAAATAATGGTAGTGTAGAGTTGACCTTCAAATCTTTTCACTATATCTCTAATATAAGTAATAACAAACACTTGAATTTATTTTTGTGTGAATTTACACTCCCTCTAATCAAGAATTTGTATGGCTATGTACTAGGTGTCCTTGACATAATGTAATATTGATATGGATATTAAATTGCAACTAATTAAAGTGCAACAGTGTCATCCAGTATGACCCATAACTAGTAAACCAGGAAAATAAAAAAGCTAAAACCAACCTCCTTCTCCAGGAACTCATTCTATTCACCTTTCTCCTCTGTTTTCAGAATTGTAAGGAAAATGTGCATTTGGGGGCATGTCTTGATGGTAATTAGGCCAAGATAGGAGTTCTAAAGGTGTGGAGCCTTTGTACAAAATGCCCAGTCAGCAGCCCCTTCTCATTTACACCAACAAGGCTTCAGCTCAAGTATTCCTGCTGATGTTAACTGCAGTAGTATGGTGTACAGAGAGTGGCCCCCAATATGCAAGAATATTAGCAGGCTGGAGATGTCCTTGATTGATTAACTTTTAACTAGGCCAGATCACTCTGAGATGGCTCAGTCAATAGCTCCTGCTTTTTAGATCACTTATAAATTGTTTTATTTTGGCTTCTCTGAATATTCCATTACGAGGAAAAACTATATTATCTAAGCGTAACTGATTGAGCCCGATTCAGGGAAGCTCAACAGAATTTTAATTTTTTCAATATAGTCAGTCTTCTGGGATTCACAGCTTTTGTTAAATTCTGTAACTCAGTTACACCACAGCCCATTGTCATAGCTGTTCAGACCCTCTGAAATTGTGGAATGTAATTCAGTGCCTTGCACTGCCCCTCCAGCTTCCATTTCCTCCAGTATCTGTAGACATTGCGAGCAGTTTAGTCAGATGTTGCGTAATGGAGCACAGATGAAAAAATGAGCTGGTTGCTAACATTGCATGTGAGTCTCGCTGTTTGCATAAACAGCCAAATGTCCTGTCTAAAACTGGCTTAAACTGTTAACTATTTTAACAGTCCTGAAGGTGTTACATTATGCCAGAAAAGTAACCTCCCCTTTTTTTTGGTCTAGTATAGTGGTTCCCAAACTTTCTCGGGCTTGTGGGGTTGCCGCCCCGAGAGGAGCGGGAATACCAGGGGGCGGGAGGGCGAGTTACACAGCAAACTCACAGCCGTGGCTCCTGCAGCCCTGTCCTGCTGTGCTGGCATGGCTCTGCCACTTGCTCCAGAGTTGGTAACCTGATCCCTGGTACACAGGCTCGCAGTGCTGCTCGGGTTTAACCCCACTCCCCAATACAGCCTTTCCCTGTTGCCTCACCTTACTTTTCACTGATGCATGTAGCTACACATGCTGCCACCGCCAGTGTTTTGCGGTGTAACTGTATCTTCAGTGGCTTACTGCATTCTCTGCATGGTACACTTGATGATCTTCTTCTTCTTGTCTGTAAAAAGAAAAGGAGGACTTGTGGCACCTTAGAGACTAACCAATTTATTTGAGCATGAACTTTCGTGAGCTACAGCTCACTTCATCGGATGCATACCGTGGAAACTGCAGCAGACTTTATATACACACGGAGAATATGAAACAATACCTCCTCCCACCCCACTGTCCTGCTGGTAATAACTTATCTAAAGTGATCATCAGGTGGGCCATTTCCAGCACAAATCCAGGTTTTCTCACCCTCCACCCCCCCACACAAATTCACTCTCCTGCTGGTGATAGCCCATCCAAAGTGACAGCTATCTACACAATGTGCATGATAATCAAGTTGGGCCATTTCCTGCACAAATCCAGTTTCTCTCACCCCCCTCCCAAAAACCACACACACAAACTCACTATCCTGCTGGTAATAGCTCATCCAAAGTGACCACTCTCCCTACAATGTGCATGATAATCAAGGTGGGCCATTTCCAGCACAAATCCAGGTTTTCTCACACCCCCCCCACCCCCATACACACACAAACTCACTCTCCTGCTGGTAATAGCTCATCCAAACTGACCACTCTCCAAGTTTAAATCCAAGTTAAACCAGAACATCTGGGGGGGGGGGGGAGAGGAAAGAACAAGGGGAAATAGGCTACCTTGCATAATGACTTAGCCACTCCCAGTCTCTATTTAAGCCTAAATTAATAGTATCCAATTTGCAAATGAATTCCAATTCAGCAGTTTCTCGCTGGAGTCTGGATTTGAAGTTTTTTTGTTTTAAGATAGCGACCTTCATTTCTGTGATTGCATGACCAGAGAGATTGAAGTGTTCTCCGACTGGTTTATGAATGTTATAATTCTTGACATCTGATTTGTGTCCATTTATTCTTTTACGTAGAGACAGTCCAGTTTGACCAAAGTAAATGGCAGAGGGGCATTGCTGGCACATGATAGCATATATCACATTGGTGGATGTGCAGGTGAATGAGCCTCTGATAGCATGGCTGATGTTATTAGGCCCTGTGATGGTGTCCCCTGAATAGATATGTGGGCACAGTTGGCAACAGGCTTTGTTGCAAGGATAAGTTCCTGGGTTAGTGGTTCTGTTGTGTGGTGGTTGGTGAGTATTCGCTTCAGGTTGCGGGGCTGTCTGTAGGCAAGGACTGGCCTGTCTCCCAAGATTTGTGAGAGTGTTGGGTCATCCTTCAGGATAGGTTGTAGATCCTTAATAATGCGTTGGAGGGGTTTTAGTTGGGGGCTGAAGGTGACGGCTAGTGGCGTTCTGTTGTTTTCTTTGTTAGGCCTGTCCTGTAGTAGGTAACTTCTGGGAACTCTTCTGGCTCTATCAATCTGTTTCTTCACTTCCGCAGGTGGGTATTGTAGTTGTAAGAAAGCTTGACAGAGATCTTGTAGGTCTGTGGGTTTCAAGGTGGAGTTCGTGGTGTTGGTTTTAATTTACAATGTCTGCAGTGGTTTAGAACAGGGTTATAATAGGCCAACCTCTCTCCTTGTGCCATACTGCAGGTGAGGTCTACAGAAGTGCTGGCTGAGTGGCAGAGCTACCACCAATGTGTTCCCCATGAAGTCCCCAAGACTCTGAAATTGCTTCCTCCTTGGTCCATCTTAAATCAGACTCGTTAACCTTCCAGTTACGCTTCCCCACTTCTTTGGTAATTTGGGATAGATTCAAGTTTAGAGTGGGGAGGGTTTAATGCATCTTTACACTTTTTATCTGTCATGGTTATAGCTGACGACAATTACAAGCTAGGGTGCTGAAGTTCATGGTGTCTGTGTATGATGGAGTTTTAAAAATGTGTTAAGGGTTTCCAGATCATGGGAAGAGCATCTGTTAATTGATGTGCTGTAAATTGGAAGAAAGAAAATATTTTAAAATGTTTTGCCAGGCTCCTTAAAAAGCAATTCTTGTAATCTAAATAGGTAATATATTTTTTGGGTTATTAAACTCCAAAATAATAATTGGCTTGCAGCATGTTTAGGACTTGATACTATGAAAATCTGCTTCTGACATCTGATTCCAGAGGTTCTCCCTTTACTTTAGGCACTGAATTTTCATAATTCCCTGGTAACTTGGAATTCTGTTATAGAACTTAATTTCAGTGTTTGGAATATATTTTGTACACCTAAAAAGAGGTTATTCTTACGGCTACCTGAGATCTATAAAATGCATGGCATCAGGAAACTAGGCACCCAACTCTCAGAAAGGTAGAGAGGAGTTAGATTTTGGAAACTAAATAATTTCATGTGGGATATAATGTTAAAACTGTGCCTTTATACAGAACGTATCTACACTTACGTACACTATCAGTTTTATGCAGAATAACCACTGGTTTATAATAGGAGGTGAATTTTGCTTCTATTCCAATTGCTGAAAACCTTTTAATTAGAATGGTTTTATGTTGTAAGTGGAAGCTCGCTGGCCAGAAAATGTTGATGTTGGCAAATGGTTTCACACTAAAGAAGAGGAGGGGGGGGGGAGAGTAATAGATAATAATAGATATTCCTAACAACATTTAAAACCCTTTCAGTTCAGAAAAGCCAGACCCAGTATTATTTGTTACCAAGCTTTATGCAGTTTTATTTTACATGTCTGGTTTGAAGACTGAGGCAGCTGTTGAGTTAGTTGGGTAACAAGTGCTGTGTTCATACGCTAGCCAAATGGCACTCCAGGAATGAATCCATGTAATGCCATCTACATTCTTACAGTGTTTTTCTGATTCTCCCTCTTATTTCTGCAGGAAACAAGGACTTTTTATGGCAGATGAGGAATTCAGCTGTGGATCCTCAAAAATCTAGACATCTTTCACAGCTGACTCTGCTGTTCCTGTATTGCACTGGTTATCAGTTTGCTAAAGGGCTGAATATAAGCTCCTGCTGTATTTTGATTGCTTTTCCAGCTCCGCTCCAGAGTGTCTTTCAGCATTGTTAATACTTTATTTGCCCCTCTGTTCTTTACATTTAGTTGTCCAAAAACCTGTCTAAGTATAGGTGAATAAAGTGAGTGTTGTGGAAGGCATAGCATTTTTCTTAAAAACTTTAATTTCTTTTGATGACCAACTTCAATAAATCACATCAGTTTAATTTCCTCTTACAACAGAAATTTACTAATGGTTAAAATATGCCCCTAGAGAACTGGCTGGGTGCTAGTGCTTTGCACTGCTGCCCAGCCACCAGGGGTTGGGAATGTGAGACGATGTATGGAAAGTCTGTCATTGTTCCAAAGTGACCCTTTTGTTTCAGTGTAAGTGAATAGCTGCGTTGTCTTCAGCTAGGATTTTGGCTAGTGTAAACTTTTATGATATGTGATTCTCAAAAGGTTTGTCTAGAGAAGTGTCCAAAATTTTTTTATTGTAATCTTAATCTCCTAAATCTGGAGAATTTTAAAAACCGCTTTAAAATTGGTACTTTCGGTTTCTGGTATCGCTGTAGCTGTTTTCCTGGTGTTGTGACAGTGTCACTGGCTGAGCTGCTTGTAACTAAGGGGGGTCCGAGAAGTGCAAAGAGAGCACAGCTGGAAAGCACTGAAGGAAAAATTATCCAAGAATATCCTTAATAAAGGTTCAGTTTGGGCTCAGTTTGCGTTGTGGATAAACATTTAGTTTGGGTCCTTGTTTATTGAAATGGAATCACCATTCAGGAGGAAGTGGAAGGGGTAATTGTTTGGGCGTCAGGGCAGCATCAGGTTGCTAACAAAGACTTGGAGGAGCCCCAGGGTAGAGTGAAATACTCAGAATAGGATGATGTGGTACTTGGATGTTTTTTGTTTCTTAAATCTGTTCATAAAATAAATGAACTTTTTTTAAACACTATAAAGCATTTAAGAAGATTTCAGTTTTTTTGCTGTACTAGGTAAATGGTCTGAGACTATAAGCCCTTTCTTATCTGTTCCAGAATTTTGATACATTGTCTGGTGTTATTGTGTGCTCATTTTAAACATGAATACATTATCAAGGTTTTATTGCGCAGCGTATAATAAACTAAATTTAAACAAGCACTTTCAGAGTAAACCTTCCTAATATTTTAAACTTTCAATTGGTCTCTGAATCTGGTTAATGGGATATTATGCTTATAAAGTGCTGTCAACAAAAGACTAACTTCTGCTGGCAGTTGTTCTACATCTATCATGTGGATGTAATTAGACCATTCTCACATTTGAATCACCTCAAGGGCAGATTGGAAGAGGCCCTGGAGGTTTTTCACCTTCCTCTGTAGCATGGGGCACGGGTCACTTGCTGGAGGATTCTCTACTCCTTGAAGTCTTTAAACCACGATTTGAGGACTTCAATAGCTCAGACATAGGTGAGGTTTATTGCAGGAGTGGGTGGGTGAGATTCTGTGGCCTGCGTTGTGCAGGAGGTCAGACTAGATCATCATAATGGTCCCTTCTGACCTTAGTATCTATGAATCTATATTCTCCTTTACTTTTCCTGAATTGGCAGAGATCTTTAATGACACAGCTATAGTTCAACTACATAACAGATCCTTAATTAGTTTTTCTTAAAGGGAGATTGACACAAGTAATATTTAGCCAAGTAACAGCCTTTATTATACAGCAGAGTAATCAGCAAAAGCTGTCTGTCAGTAGAGGGCCATTATTGTTTTTCAGTGCTAAGAAACCATTTATTATTATGAATATACATTTACAGTTTAATTACTTGTATTGAAGGAGTTGAAATAGAATTTCCTTATTGCTCAATATCGCCAGAGTAGAAAGGTCTTATGGTTTATCAGGAAGTTCCCTTTGAATCCTGTCAGAAGATGAGAACCCTATCTCATAAAGCTTAATTTTTCTGTACCTGCACTGAGGGAATTCTCCCCTGGCCAGTTGTATGTCCTATACTGCTCTTGTATGCTACTGGGATGGCATATAGAGGCCAGAATGGGGGAGAAAAGCAGTCCCCAAAATCTTGACTTCTGCGTGATTCTTCAGTGTTTCACATACCTCCCAACTCTTGGACAGATTGTACAGGCAGGTCAGTGCACACTTAACACCTGTACCCTTAATTCAAAATATGAAGCACTGGGCTTCATTTTACTTACTTGTCTTATTGTCCCTTCAGGTGAAATGAAATCGTATTCTTTCCTCTAGATCTATGTAGTTTTCTATAATATAGTTTCTATATGGAAAGGCTATTTTATTTATAGCTCCATCCAGTGTTTTTGAGAAACCATTGAAAAAACGAGCAACATAAGATATTTATGAAACAGGAATGTTAGCATGAAATCACTCTGCATTTATTGATTCAGACTAATATAGTCATGGTGAATGGATAATTTTATACAGTTGTGTTTTTACTGTATTTTGTATTGTCATACAATGCCCCCAAATGTGTCTTGCCTACCAACTTCTCATCATTACTCTTCCCTTAAGTAACCATCGAAAGCTTTTACCACATGTCCTGTTTGTGAAGACACAATAGAGCCCCAAGAACTGACCACTATGCCTTCTTGAAATTTACTTAGTTGTGCACTGTTTTAATACTTATTAGTAAGGCTGTGTTACTTATTAGTTAACAGAGGTTAAGACTTTAAAGCTGAAATTAATTTAATAGATTTTTTGTATCTTTATTTAAAGGGGAAATCTACATAAATTATGTAATCTGTATTTCTGTCTTTACCATAAGAACATATGAAAAGGAAGGAATTTTTAAAATAACATTAATAAGATTCTTGAGTATGAAGAGAAAAGAATTACCAGTGGGTTTTGTTCTCTTCTAATAAAACTCTATTTTAGTAGCATCTGGAGTGAAGAATTTTCCCTTCAGGTAATGTTTTAATGGCCTTCTGTACTTCTCCCAGCACTGATTAGAAACTTCGGTTTGTTTTGATCACTCTAATTTATATGACGAAGCTGAACTATCTTCTTTAACAAAACAATTCCCCTTTAGCTACAATTGTAATTCTGACTTACGTAATTTTTCATAATGCTCTAAATGCTCTGGAATTTGCTGGGGGAACTAGGGGATTGGCAACATATCTAGGAATTTCACCCAACTCTGCCATATTACTAACTTTGTTTTCAGGCTTTCTGGTTTCAGTTGAAAGGCCAACTTCCTTCCTTAACGACATAGCTATAGTTCAACTACATAAAAGATCCTTAATTAGTTTTTCTAAAAGGGAGATTGACACAAGTAACATTTAGCCAAGTAACAGCCTTTATTATACAGCAGAGTAATCAGCAGAAGCTGTCTGTCAGTAGAGGGCCATTATTGTTTTTCAGTGCTAAGAAACAGTTTATTATTATGAATATACATTTACAATTTAATTACTTGTATTGAAGGAGTTGAAATAGAATTTCCTTATTGCTCAATATCTCCAGAGTAAAAAGGTCTTATGGTTTATCAGGACGTTCCCTTAACTTTTCTCTTAGCATGTTTTTTTAATCTTAGTTTTTGTACAGTAGTTGTGTACTAAGCTCCTTTTGATCTTAAATATTTTAGCTCACACCAGTTTAGAGATTAGAGACAAAAATGATAGGGTTTCTCATTCTGTGCTCTCGCTTTGCCAACACAGCTACTTTTTCTGAAAAACTGCTTTGGTAGACTCTGCCATTTATTTTCCTGCTTTACAAGAAATAAAGACTAAGTACAAAGAAGTAGTTGAACTTGTAAGTTGTTTTTAGACTCTCTAGTAATACCATTCAGCAATACCATTAAACAGATTTGATGCATTTACACTTTTTTCTTTCCAGTTAAGATAGGAAAATATTTATATATACATTTATCAGGTTGCTACTGGAATAAAATACTTATTACAGTGCAGTGCATTTTCCGCAACTCATCTGCAAAATTCAGTTCTTGGACTCAGTTAAAAAAAATCAGTTTTAGAGGAGATCAGGTGTCACTAGTAAGTTTTTTGTTTGTTTGTTTTTTGTTGTTTGTTTTTTTTAATCAATCTGATCTTCATCAGATATCTGACTTCAGAAATTTTAAAGGACCATTATGATCTCGTCTGACTTCTTTCATAATGCAGACCACATAATTTTCCGAAGTGATTCTTGCATGAAGGATCTACCTGATAACTGTAAATTGAATTAGCTCATATTCCTTTTGAAAGACATTCAGTCAGTGGCACCAATTAGAGGAGACTAGGGGAGCAAAGCCCCCTCCTTCCCTCCCAAGGTTTTTGTGCTTGGTCAAAGTTCCATAGATTGTGGAGTTCACGGGGACCATGACCCTATCAGTTTTAAGCAGTGGTCCCATACTAAATTAATACAATGCTGATAGGGTGATATTGACCATTGCTTCAGCTGTGCTCGGCAGCTCTCCAGCACCACTTTCTACATGCCATTACCCTCTGATCCCACTGAGAGTTACCAAAAGAAACTACAGCATTTGCTCAAGAAACTTCCTGAAAAAGCACAAGATCAAATCCGCACAGACACACCCCTGGAACCCCGACCTGGGATAGTCTATCTACTACCCAAGATCCATAAACCGGGAAATCCTGGGCGCCCCATCATCTCAGGCAATGGCACCCTGACAGCAGGATTGTCTGGCTATGTAGACTCCCTCCTCAGGCCCTACGCTACCAGCACTCCCAGCTACCTTCGAGACACCACTGACTTCCTCAGGAAACTACAATCCGTCGGTGGTCTTCCTGATGACACCATCCCGGCCACTATGGATGTAGAAGCCCTCTACACCAACATTCCACACAAAGATGGACTACAAGCCGTCAAGAACACTATCCCCGATAATGTCACGGCTAACCTGGTGGCTGAACTTTGTGACTTTGTCCTTACCCATAACTATTTCACATTTGGGGACAATGTATACCTTCAGATCAGCGGCACTGCTATGGGTACCTGCATCGCCCCACAGTATGCCATCATTTTTATGGCTGACTTAGAACAATGTTTCCTCAGCTCTCGTCCCCTAACGCCCCTACTCTACTTGCGCTATATTGATGACATCTTCATTATCTGGACCCATGGAAAAGAAGCCCTTGAGGAATTCTACCATGATTTCAACAATTTCCATCCCACCATCAACCTCAGCCTGGTCCAGTCCACACAAGAGATCCGCTTCCTGGACACTACAGTGCTAATAAACGATGGTCACAAACACCACCCTATACCGGAAACCTACTGACCGCTATTCCTACCTACATGCCTCCAGCTTTCACCCTGACCACACCACATGATCCGTTGTCTACAGCCAAGCTCTGCAATACAACCTCATTTGCTCCAAGCCCTCAGACAGAGACAAACACCTACAAGATCTCTATCAAGCATTCTTACAACTACAGTACCCACCTGCGGAAGTGAAGAAACAGATTGATAGAGCCAGAAGAGTTCCCAGAAGTCACCTACTACAGGACAGGCCTAACAAAGAAAATAACAGAATGCCACTACCCGTCACCTTCAGCCCCCAACTAAAACCCCTCCAACGCATTATTAAGGATCTACAACCTAGCCTGAAGGATGACCCAACACTCTCACAAATCTTGGGAGACAGGCCAGTCTTTGCCTACAGACAGCCCCCCAACCTGAAGCGAATACTCACCAGCAACCAGATACCACACAACAGAACCACTAACCTAGGAACCTATCCTTGCAACAAAGCTCGTTGCCAACTGTGCCCACATAACTATTCAGGGGATGCCATCACAGGGCCTAATAACATCAGCCACGCTATCAGAGGCTCATTCACCTGCACATCTATCAATGTGATATATGCCATCATGTGCCAACAATGCCCCTCTGCCATGTACATTGGTCAAACTGGACAGTCTCTACGTAAAAGAATAAATGGACACAAATCAGATGTCAAGAATGATAACATTCATAAACCAGTCAGAGAACACTTCAGTCTCTCTGGTCACGTGATTACAGACATGAAAGTTGCGATATTACAACAAAAAAACTTCAAAACCAGACTCCAGCGAGAGACTGTTGAATTGGAATTCATTTGCAAATTGGATACAGTTAACTTAGGTTTCCCTTGCATAATGACTTAGCCACTCCCAGTCTCTGTTCAAGCCTATTTCCCCATCTTTTTTCCTCCCCCTCCTCCCCCCGACGTTCTTGTTAAACCCTGGATTTGTGCTGGAAATGGCCTACCTTGATTATCATACACATTGTAAGGAGAGTGATCACTTTAGATAAGCTATTACCAACAGGAGAGTGGGTTTGTGTGGGGGGGGGGGAGGTATTTTTCATGCTTTGTGTGTATAAAAAGATCTTCTACACTTTCCACAGTATGCATCCGATGAAGTGAGCTGTAGCTCACGAAAGCTCATGCTGAAATAAATTGGTTAGTCTCTAAGGTGCCACAAATCCTCCTTTTCTTTTTGCTTCAGCTGTGTGGTCTCATTGGCACTGCAATTTGACCCAGTCAGATGGAGGGGCAGCCAGGCGAAATTTTAGTGAGTGGCATTGTGACCCGGTGCATGGGGTTGCAACACCACTCAGACTTGACCTGTGCAGGGCATCTACTGAAATCTTGGTTTCTGGCACCACTGGCTTGTGCATTGTGTGAGTAAGAGAAAGGAGAGACTCCCCAGCTCGGGGAGGCCTGGAGTGCCTGCAGGAGGAGGCAGGGAAAGCAGGACTGGAATGAGGTCACTGATTAGGAACTGCGGAACAGAATTTCCCCTCCTCCCCCCACCCAAATAAATATCTGAATTGACATCAGTGCATCCAGTTTGATCTAAATATGTCAAGTAAAGGAGAACCTTTTGATAAAAAGTTGGAAAATGGGTTCCTTTGGTTAACTACCCTGATTATGAAAAACTTGCATCTACTTTCAGCTTGAACTGTGCTAACTTCAGTTTAGTTATTGGTTCTGTTATGCTTATATCTGATAAATTAGAGAGTCCTCTGCAGTAGTAAAGTGACTATAGTAGAGAATATCTCTAAAGTTTACCTTTTAATCTGCTTCAGTAACAGAAAAGCGTGTATAAAATAGCAGTACCAAGGATTGGATTTTTTTCAAATGTACAGTTCCTAGGACAATGGGACCTGGATTCCAGTGATTGGGGTTTTCAGGCACTACTCTAATACAAATATTAAATTATAATAATACCACCAGAGGAAATAAGTCTCATCCAATCAAATGACTGCTTGGTTGACTAATTTCTACTGATGATGAAGGGTTAGGGGTTCGGGTTAACAGATGATACAAAACTACTCAAGATAGTTAAGTCCAAAGGAACCTTAAAGAGCTACAAAGGGATCTCATTAAACTGAGTAACAAAATGGCAGATGAAATTCAATGTTGATAAATGTAAAGTGATGCAAATTAGAAAACATCATCCCAACTATACATATAAAATGATGGGTCTAAATTAGCTGTTACCACTTCAAGAGAGAGATCTTGGAGTCATTGTGGATAGTTCTCTGAAAACATCCACTCAATGTACAGAAGCAGTCAAAAAAAGCGAACAGAATGTTGGAAATCATTAAGAAAGGGATAGATAATAAGACAGGAAAATATCACATTGCCTGTATATAAAATCATTATATGCCCACATCTTGAATACTCTGTGCAGATGTGGTCACCCCATCTCAAAAAAGATATATTGGAATTGGAAAGGGTTCAGAAAAGGGCAACAAGAATGATAAGGGGTATGGAACAGCTTCCATATGAGGAGAGATTAATAAGATTGGGACTTTTCAGCTTGGAAAAGAGATGACTAAGGAGGGATATGATAGAGGTCTATAAAATCATGACGGGTGTGGAGAAAGTAGATAAGGAAGTGTTATTGACTCCTTCTCATAACACAAGAACTAGGGGTCACCAAAAGAAATTAATAGGCAGCAGGTTTAAAACAAACAAAAGGAAGTATTTCTTCACACACTGCACAGTCAACCTGTGGAACTCTTTGCCAGAGGCTGTTGTGAAGGCCAAGACTATAATTGGGTAAAAAAAAAAAAACTAGATAAGTTCATGGGGGATAGGTCTATCAATGGCTATTAGCCAGAATGGGCAGGGATAGTGTCCCTAGCCTCTGTATTCCAGAAGCTGGGAATGGGCGACAGGGCATGGATCACTTAGAATCATAGAAGATTAGGGTTGGAAGAGACCTCAGGAGGTCATCTAGTCCAACCCCCTACTCAAAGCAGTACCAATCCCCAACTAAATCATCCCAGCCAAGGCTTTGTCAAGCCAGACCTTAAAAACTTCTAAGGATGGAGATTCCACCACCTCCCTAGGTAACCCATTCCAGTGCTTCACCACCTTCCTAGTGAAATAGTGTTTCCTAATATCCAGCCTAGACTTCCCCCACTGCAACTTGAGACCATTGCTTCTTGTTCTGTCAGCTGCCACCACTGAGAACAGCCTAGCTCCGTCCTCTCTGGAACCCTCCTTCAGGTAGTTGAACGCTGCTATCAAATCCCCCCCCCCCACTCTTCTGCAGACTAAATAATCCCAGTTCCCTCAGCCTCTTCTCATAAATCACATGCCCCAGCCACCTAGTCATTTTCGTTGCCCTCTGCTGGACTCTCTCCAATTTGTCCACATCCCTTTTGTAGTGGGGGGACCAAAACTGGATGTAGTACTCCAGGTGTGGCCTCACCAGTGCCGAATAGAGGGGAATAATCACTTCCCTCGATCTGCTGGCAATGGTCCACTAATGCAGTCCAGTATGCTGTTGGCCTTCTTGGCAACAAAGGCACACTGCTGACTCATGTCCAGCTTCTTGTCCACTGTAATCCCCAGGTCCTTTCCTGCAGAGCTGCTGCTTAGCCACTTGATGATTATCTGTTCTGTTCATTCCCTCTGGGGCACCTGGCACTGGCCACTGTCAGAAAACAGGATACTGGGCTAGACGAACCTTTAGTCTAACCCAGTATGGCCATTCTTATGACCCCTCTAGCGTGCCAGGCCCCAAGGACCAACACAGTTCCACGGTAGCAGGCCTGTGGGCTCCAAGACAAGAAGACTGGATCCCAGTTTCTCTCTGTGGTTCCCTGCAGCAAATCCAGCCAAGCCAGACTCTTGTGGGAGGCGTGTACTATGTCCAGGGGTGAAAGTAAAATATAGCTCTTATTGGTTCGGGCTCCCCCCCCCCCCCCCGAAGTTACATTTCTTACCCCTACAGTCCAAACTCAAGCAACTCTCCTGCATACTTCATGGATCCCTCCCATTGCGTGACTTAGATATAGAAAGTAAAACTACTATTACTACTACCAGTATTGTCTGTAATAAAACTTTACTATTGAAATAAGCCTGAAAACTCACTGTCACATTTTTCTCCTTGTCCCTCCTCCTCCTCCTCCAGCCAGGCTGCTGACATGGCTAGGCTCTGCTTTCTACCGGCTGCCCGCCGCACTCTGCAGGGGCTCCCCTCTAGCAGGGAGCAGGGGGACTGGCTGAGGGAAAAGCCTCCCTAGGTAGCCTGCTGCCTGCATAAGAACAGTTTAAACTTAGCTGTTCATTCGGCAGTCTGAACCATGGGATTCGGGGCTATTTCTGGCATCGTTGTTAATTTCACTGAGGGTTGTTGTTGGTGGTGTGGGGGGGTGTTGTATTCTGCCCCTGCCTTGGTCTTACACAATAGCCATTTGGCCGCACAGCTTAAATCCAGAGCTAATAAAAGCCAGTGGAAGGGGAAAACTCACTGTCACATCTGGATTTAAGCTGTGTGGCCAAATGGCTGGTGTGGCCTGGTTCCCTCTTGTCATGTCTCATCTGGGCTCCTGAATCAGTCCAGAAAGCCCCCCTTTTCAAGCCACCTGACACTTCGTTTTCCAATTCAGTTCACAAGTCCCACATGTTGGGGTTTCCTGCTGTTAGATGTTGACTGTGCAGTCAGCAGGGTATATCTTTGTATTGCTGGGTCCTCTCTTGGTTTGGGTTCGTTTGAGCCAGTTCTAGTGACTGTATTCATTTCCCCCAGACAGTGAAGTGATACACACACCGCTCCTGTCTCCTGCACTGTTCCAGGAGCAGTGTTAACACTTTTGCACCCACTGGGTAGCAGTGCAGTGTACAAAAGGAAACTGAGGCATGCCTAGGATTTATAAAAATATTACAGAAAATTCCCACCTCGTCAAACGTGGGATGAGTTGTTGATCATGCATTAAATGTTTAGTTCCATTGAGGCATAGTGGTTGATGACAATTTCCTGGAGGACGGCGTAGAAGTTGGCCAATTTTTTGTGATCTAATGACACATCTGAATTCTTTCCAGGAGGGAAAGAAATGGATAAGACAGTGAGCAATACCTTCATCTTGCAGGTTAATAGGAAATCAGGCTAAAAGAGGGCATTCTCTCCAAAGATATCAGTGGCAAAGGTTTCCTTTGTAAAATAAAAAGAGAGTTGTGAAGGATGTAATAATATGATTCTTGTAAGGGGTGCCAAGGTACTCCACGTTGATAAATAACTTTAATACTTCCATACCTTAAGCAGTTTTATTTAATAGTCTCTAATAGCAGACTATTGAATTTGCTCAGACTTCCTTTTTAAAACATTAATCATTTCAACAAACATTCTCTAAGGCCTAGAGATTCAGCCCATTGCTCCAATTTATAACAGGAATTCTGGAAAGCATGTTTGTGTATAATCTGTGGAGTCTCTGGGGAGGGGAGAGAGGGGAGTTTATAAAAAATTAAAAAGAAAATAAAATTTGCAAAGGAAGAGAGAGATTACAGTCTTTTTGCAGTTTGTCCCAGAAGTTCTGCTTTGAAAGAGGTGGCAAAAAATAAATCCATTTGAGTGTCTTGTCCTAGACAGCATTGCTTAATAATACTGTCATTTAAATGATAGTAACGAGGCTGTGAAGTTGACACCTTAAGTTCACATTTTGTGGCTATTGTTTGGTTGAAGGCAGCTTTCTGCAGTGCAAGGGTGATAGCATATCAAGTTGTATAGGGAAGGCACTTTTAACAATGGAGAGTGCTACAAGCTCCTTATTAAAAGCTAGGATCATATAGTGGCAATGAAAGCTTAATTTAGAATCTCTCATATAAAAGAATTAAAGTTCCTTTTCAGAGACTACCGAGAGCCAACTGTATTAATATATAACTGGTGGTGTTATCTGAATGGTTGTCTCTGCTTCTGGAGTTTTGAAGGTCTTTTGTAACTTCAGATAGTCTTTTCTAACATTTTTTTAATCCAAATTATGAGGAGGTACAGATTCTACATTTCATTTCCTTTAATCAATAAGACCAGTCTCGGCAGATGTGCTAAAAGAAGTTGCCAGGAAAACCTAATATGTTATGTTGTGGAGATTGCAACTGGACTGCAGCTCCTGGCTTTGGGGGAGAGAAAAATTGACTTGGAAGCTTGACTCATAGATAAAATCTACAAAAAGAAAAGGAGGATTTGTGGCATCTTAGAGACTAACAAAAAGCTCAAATAAATTTGTTAGTCTCTAAAGTCCTCCTTTTCTTTTTGCGGATACAGACTAACATGGCTGCTACTCTGAAACCAGATAAAATCTAAGATCTCCTAGTGACAATGATCTGCTGCGTCTCTGATTTGCTGAACAGATAAAATATAGAGCTTTAAAACCTACTTTAAAATAAGGAGGACTTTTCAAACAGTGTATGCAAGGTAGTGTAGTCTTTGAGGAAACAGTAGGAGATGGTTCTCTTGAAGACTCAAGGCAGAACTGTATCATCAAGTGGAATTAAGGTGTCAGTAAATGTACCAAAAAAAATAAAAAGGCTTTTCAGCTAAGAGTTCTAAAACATGGAACCGAAAAGCTTTTGTCTTGCAGTGAACTTTGATTATGTCTGCAAAGTTACTGGAGAAGGAATGTTCCCCAGGGGTACTGTGCAACTATTCTATAGAAGAATGAAGTTAGTCTGCATATAAGCTTGTGAAATAACAAATTGGACTGTTCCTTAAGCTTTGATCCTCTCAAATAATGATACTGCAGTATCTGCAAGATACTTCAAGAATAAAAATTTTAACCTGCTTTTCTGTAGCACTTTCCATTTTAGGATCTCAAAGTTCCTTTATAGACTTTCACTGCACAACATCCTTGTAAAATAAGTATTATCCACATCTTACAACTGGGGAAACTGAAGCACAAAAGGAGGTGGTTTCTTTCTTAAGGTCACAGTCTGTAGCAGAGCCAGGAATACAACAAGTAATTCTGGTTTCTTTCACCTTATTAGCACTGAGTTTTGAATTTAAGATGTACAGAACTTTGCTAATTCTAATACAGTTCCTAATGTGGTTTAATTTGAATATTTAATCTGTCCCATACAATACACATAATAAACACAAATTTAAGATTAGAGTTTGGAAACTGAAAAGGGTAAAATCAAAGCATATGGCTGATTAAAAAACGTGTACAGTTTCAGTGATGGAGCGTATGGGAGCTCATATGTTAAACATTCCCTAGCTACATCCTTCAAGTGAATTTGCAAACACAAAATTTGAACACAAACTGAAACTGGGATTAAATTTATGTTGCTGATTGCCTTTTGTTAGTGTTAGTTCTGATCATTCCAGTAATTTTCCAGTTGAAGAAGTAACTAACATTAAGCCTCTACATAATCATGCCACAGTATAATTATGTTCTTCGTCCCTTGGACGAGGAATTGTTTCATAAACTAGCCTTGCAACAATAAAGTTAAGAAAGTGCGATTTCAAAAACAGGAACGTTGTGGTCTGGCCTAGTAATCAGAGTAGGAGTCAGGTCTAGTGAGTGGAGCAGGCATCCAGGTTAGGGAGCAAAGCCAAGGGTCAGCACGAGAGTCAATTGCCAGTTACCAGAGCCAACAGTCGAGCCAAAGTTAGAAGCAGGAATCTAAGATGAGGGCCAGACACCAAATGCCAGAGTCAAGTGTCAAGTCCAAGTCAGAGCCAGGGCTAGTCGATGATTGGAGGTGAGGAGTAAGGGCAGGGACTGGAGAAGAGGCAAGAATCAAGCATGGAGCTGGAGTACGGTGAGAACAGGAGCAAATGCAACGGTGTGAGGTGAGCCAGAAGCAGAGCAGGAACAGGTTTGGGTGCAGGAGGCAGGCATAAGTAGGGTCTAATGCAGCCACAACAGGAAATCACCTTGTTGTTGCTGAGACAAACTTCCTGTGCCGCTTCCTGGTTTAAATAGCATGGTTGGACCAATCAGTGGAGCTGGGCGATCCCCCAGTCAGGTTCCTATGGGTGGTGCCTTGGCTGAGGCTGTATTCCTACTAGCTTCTCTGCCCACAAGGATTCAGGAGATGCTGTATGGAGGCTAGGATGCTGTAGCTGTGTGGGGACTCCCAGGCCTGGGTTCAAGACCTGGGACGTCACAAAGAGAAAGCTAGTGGCAAAACTACTTAGCTTCACACTGGAGGCTGTTTATACATACTTAAGACTCAGAGAAGGTGTGTGTATATGCAGAAAAGGTAGTAGGAAGGCAGGGAAAATAGCAGTATGGTTAAATGGCAAGTTTCAAGACGCGTTTCAAGACAAACACATGTCTTGCAGAAAATGTAAATCCAACCTTACTTAGTGAAGCCAGTAGAGAGGTGTGTGAATTATGGCAGGTAAAATATAAAATGGAAATTAAGAAGAATGAGAGGGAATTTCAAGGGCACGTAGCCATAGAGATGCATTATTTATATCAGAAGGGCAAGTTATTCTACAGTTGCCCACTACTGGGGTTTTTGCAGCCTACTCTAAAGTGTCTGGACTAGGCATACCACTGATCTGATTCAGTTTGGCATTTCCTGTGTTCTTTCAGATTTTTACCATTACATTTTTCACAATTCATCAATACATTTATATTATGTCTATTTTGCTGAGGCAGAAGTATTTCACTCAAATTACATTTGAATTTTCCCGTACTGTTTTTCCCCCTCATGAGCCATGTACAGATAAATGGAGCTCTTATTGCAAGGCATGTAAAGTGATCTGTAGCAATTGACTTTGCTGTTTTTTCTCCTGTTCTCACGACTTTGTATTCTTTTTTTCGTTTAATTTGAGATGTCTGTGATGCCTTTTATCTTCTGGAAATGCAAACTTTCCATTTTTTTGACTAATAGTATTTTACATTTGCATAAGGCTTTTCATCTGATAGAATTCCAAAACACTGCACTGACTATGATGGATGAGGTTACCCAATGAAATGCAGTCATCTTTGGGGTGGAAGGCAGCAGGAAGGCAGACATTTAGTATACATCTAAAAACCAGTCTGGAGATAAGAGAGTAGTGTGCGGGTCAAAAGGAAATTTTGGCCAAGAATCTAAGATAAACCCCTACCCTTAAGAAGAGTATCTGGGGTTCCTTAACGTCTGTACAGAACAGACAGGATGTAGTCAATATGTATTTAATTTATTGAACCTAAAGCCCTAAATTTCAGTAATAGCAATTAAATATATACGCAAGAGGACAGCAAATAGATAATAGAATTTTGCCATTGACCAAACTGATAGACACCCTAGATAAAGAGAATAAACTGGCTTTGAAAAGTAAAAAGGTGTCAGTATTAAACATTAACCCCATAATTTTATTTTCAAAACACTTTCATCTAACTTGCCTTTACCTTGAAATTATGTACTCAGCTTTTACTCTTGTAGCATGAATAGTGCTGTGCATAAACTGAGATTTCAAATGCTGTTTGCTAAATATGAGGTTTTGTTTTTAAAAGTATCATTGAAAGGTTTAGCTTTTTAAGTTTGCGCTGTGTAATAAGCCATCTGATCTTGTTTTGTTTTCTCCATAAAACAGAAAAATATGCTGACCCTTTCTTTTTCTCTCTTTTTTTCCTTTCCCTTTGCTTCAAGGCATTAATACTAAACTATTATTCTCTTGCTGATCCTAGGAAAGATTGTGTGCTGTGGCAACCTGACTGGTGTTAAAGCATCCTGGCTTAAGTCACTGTTGATGAATCTTACACACTAATTAAATATGGGTTTCCTAATATAGTCTGTCTGGCTTGTGTAATTGAATTTGGTGCTCTAAATGCTATATGGTTAGAATCTAATCAAATCATGACAGTTATTTTCTTTTTTATCTTATTTTCTGTTTTGGTGTGGGGAGGTTGTACTAACTTCCAGATTTTAATTAACATTTTAAAGGTTTTCCACTTGGTCAGGTTGGATGATAATTACTACTTTGGCTAGTCAGCTGCTCTGAATATAAACCATATGGCTATTATATTAGCCCTAATGAATGTCTTTACATGGAATTTTCACATGTTCCAATCATTTTTAGGTCTTGTACACATATTGCTGATGTAACACACTTATATAGCTTTATTGAAAAAACTGGCCTTCTAGTTGTTTTAAAATTTTTGGATCCTCAGTTGTGTATATCAATTTAGTTTTCACATATTGTAGTCCTAACTACAATAAGTAAGTCCTACTTCTGCTTTTGAGTCTCTCCTGAGTCTCTTTTTCCTTGCAACCAAATACGTTCCTTACATTAGCTTTAAGAAACAGTGTGGTTCTGATCAATAGTACACCACTAGTGATCAATAGGGTATACTTTTCCTGGGTAGGACTGGGTAATGTATGTGGTGTCAGTTTCAAATTAACTTGACTGACTCCCAGGATTCATTATGCAGATGTATGTCGTTTGTTTTTAATTTTTGTGTCTAAGTGATTAGTTTTCAAGATTCTGTTTTATGAAATAGCAGGTGTTTTCTCCACTTCCAAAAGCTAATTACAGTTAAATAATTATAGTTTTCATGATCTATCTGCTGCGTAAAAATAGCCCAACCTATATAAACTTTGGGAGACCTAAGCTCTGCTGACTTTAAAGTATTTACAGTTTTGATGGATCTTAATATGGATTAGTATACCATCCCTTTTTATTACTTTCCATCTTCATCATTAGTACTCCGTATTTGTAAAGTTGAGAGGTTAGTATAAATTCTGAGATTTTGACATATTGAATTAGGCAGGGTGTTGTGAGTAAGTGCTTAAATATGATTGGCTGTTGTGAATAAAGTGAGTGAAAATATTTGAGACCTGGAAATAGTTTTGAGAGTTAAACATTAATCTCTTGTTAAAGAGCTTTAGTGTGTAAGGCAGTAAATCAGAGCAGGAAGGTGCTGTCACATCAAATTCAAGGATTTTTCTCCTTAACCTTTGAAACCCATCAAAACAAAGTCCCAAGTTCAACAGTGTAGGAAGGGTGGGGGATCCCACAACTCCCCCTGGAGATGGCAGCAAACTGCATTATGGTAACAGGTTGTTTGGAAGTGTAATTTGATACTATCGGGAGGTCATCTCCAGTAGAGATTGGACTGGGAAGCTTGGTTCTACAAACGGGAACCTCTTTTGGCTCAAAGCCAGCAGCAGACTCATAAACCTCGTTGGGAATGTCTGCATTGCATCTGGAAGTGAACCTCCTAGCCCAGGAAGACAGACCCATGCCCTTGGAGCTGGAGGTAGCATGCTAAAAATAGCTGTTTGGCCACTGCAGCTTGGGCTGAAACCAAAGAGGTTGAATGGGCTTGAGAGCTGCATCATCCACACTGCTATTTTTTTAGTGCACTAGCTCCAGCCCTGTTAGCAAGGGTCTGTCTTTCTGGCTGCGAGGCTCGTTCCCAGCTGTAGTGTAGACATACCCTGTGTGATCCTGTCACTAGTGGTGGACAAAGCACCACTTTGTGTAAGCAAAGCTTGCAGAGGCGCTGTTGAAGTACACAGGAAGAAGACTTGAGACAGAAGGTTTGTGCAGGTGATACTAATCTTCTCTTTAACTGAGTCAGTTGCCCTCTGCTCAACACTTAGGTGGTAATACATTTTGAATAACCAATATGTTGAACTGTGATTTTTGCATATTTTTGTGAGAATAATATGGATGAAGGACTGTAAGGTGTGAGGGGGAAGTTCAAAATTTGACTGATCAGAAAAAAAGAATTGAGAGTTCAGTTTTTTAATTCAACAAAATTATCCTATTGCAAAATAAGATTTGCTCCTTAAAGTATTCATGGGACTGATGGATGATGCCTTCAGGAAAATATCAGGTGTTTATATCCAAGTCACTTGACTTGTATATAAATCCTGAATGGCATGATCTTCAGACTAATTTTAACATGTTCAAACAACATTTCCGTTATTTATATTTACTCATAAGTTTCAGACCTACAATGAAAGATGTAATTAACACTGTGACTTGGTTGCAGTCAGCATGTAGAGGTCTGATTCACCATTAGAAATATTTATGACCTGAAAATCTTTCTGCCAAATGGGATCCAACGTGATGCATTTTTGTGAAATGTTCTGATGTCATTGCCGACGACAGGAGAGGAAATGGAATGAGCTCTCATTAGAGAGGAATGGACTGAAGTTTATACTGCAGCTTTATCTTGAGGGGATGAAGCACTGAACTTAACACCTGGTATGATGCCATGGTGTGGGTGGGGAGAGCATTTGGAGCTGCTAGCAAGGACTCCAGAGGGGCTGGAGAGGCCAAGCTACCTCCTTACACTTGAACAAATTACTGCCTTCTCTCCCTGAGCCTGAATCGATTTTTCTGAACAGAAGGGCACACTGGGTGAACAGTGGTGCAGGCTAGCTGGGGCCTACTCAGTGGGAAAGGTGGAGCGAGGAAAGGTTTTTTTTTTCGGGGGGGGGGGGGGGGAATTATATATTTTTTAAAATGTCTCGTCTTGTCTGTATATTATTCTTTCTCTCTTTTATCTGTTTAGATTTTAAGTTCTTTTGGGCACAGACCATATCTTACTATGTGTGTGCAGTGCCTAGTCCAGTGGAGCATTGATCATGATTGGGGCCCCTGGATGTTACAGAAATACAGATAATAATGATATCATCTTTGTTTTAGGCAGTTTATTTTTTCACACATTATTAAACTGACATTCCTAATTCTGTTGTCAACAGTGAAAAAGCCAGCCTCAACCTGACATTTTCAAGTCTGGCTTTTGTGCTGTTACGAGTAAATTCAGTATATTTACACTGTGGCTCTTATGGAGTGACTTGGCCTCTAAATGCAGCTTCCTGTCCTGCCTTCACATTTTGAATGGCAAATATATACATCTGTTATGAATAAAAACTGAAGATGATGATGCTACTCTGGCCCAATGTAGAAACCAGAATGCAAACACTAGCAAGATGACAAGCCATGTAGAAATCTTTAAAACAAAATCAATCTATGTGTTTCATCCCTTTGGATTATCTCTTAGTCACAGAAGAGAGATTCCATTCTGTTTTCAGAGTAACATAAGAGACCGAGGGAGTCTACCACTGTTCATTTCAGATTTTATATTTCTTGATGACTGAACCACCTCTCTATGCAATAGTTCTTATATTAGGTGAAACTAATATCAATAAGATGATCATAATTTATTATGATCAGAGACCCTGAGGTCCAGGTTCCCCTGCATGCACTTACCAGATGTCAGATTTCATAACTATAATACTCAGCTTACCCACTTTTCACACTATGACCTCTTCCTTGTCACATCTAGCTTGTCATCACAAAATCTTCACATACAGGCACATAATACATAATTGAATAGGCCCAGTGGCCTGTATGCTGTGAATGTTGTTTTTATTCTTTCATTCCCTGTACCCTCTGCCCCAGATCTGCCAGCTGTCTGATATTTAGGGTACAGATGACTGACCCAGAAGAAAATTCTCTGATATTGACATCATTCATTGCTTTTAACACACATTCCACCCACAAAAGGGGAAGGGAGAGTTACTTTCAATATGACTGTGGAATTTGAATAAAAAATAAAATGGTTTATGACCATAAATAAATTTTAGCAAAGAATCCAGAAGCAATACATCTTTTCAAGCATGTAAAATGCCTTTTTCACAGACCTTTCCATAACACCACATTTGTAAGGACCAAATAATCTGCTAAATCAACATGAGTTTAAAAAAAAAAAATCAAATCCAGTGTAGATGGGTGACCCGGGAAAGAAAGTAAGTGTCCTTGGGGCCTGTAACATAATCTCAGCCAAAATGTTTAATAGTGTGCTGTATTGCCCACGCATCCTTCATGACATGCTTTTTCAGAGGCTCCTGGGCTTTGGAACAGCCTGCAGGTGCAGTTCCGCAAGAGTGAGGATCTGTTCTGACAGTTGCTCAATGTCAGAGACTTCTTCTCAAAGGAGAATATGGGACTGCTCAATGCATAACATTGTGCACTTGCCAGTATGTGGCAGTGAGGGGATCAGAGCGTAATCCCTGTGCTTGATTATTGGAGTAGTTCTGTGAATTTACAGGGGCCATCATGTGAAACAAAGAGCTTCTTCTGAATTCACTGCTGGTGGCTAATGAGTAAAAGTGAGGTGTAGTGACAAATCAGTAGTGAGCACATGCAGATCATGGAGCATATCACACACTATAAAGGTGGTGAGGAGAAAACTGTGAATCCTACCCACTGACCAACTATGGTGAGTAGAGCCCTTTAGGGTGCCTTGACCAAGAGCTGTGGGAATTTAAGTGCAGCTGCATGTGTATAACACAACGTCCCTTACACGCAGAGATTGAAATAAAGGATGATACAGGCTCTGAAAGCATAAGCCTCTGCTTCTGGCTCAGGAACCAGGTTGCTTAGCTCAAAGGCCATCACACGGTATACACGTACTAGATATTAGGAAACAGAGACATATTGTATTTGTGTAAGATATATATGGAGCACTCATCAAATAGTAACTATATAGCAAAATCATTACAGTATAACTTTGTTTGAATCTTATAAGACGCAAAATGTCAAGAAACTGGGAAACCACTGTTTGTTTGTCTGTGTTGTGTTTCAGTGAGCCAGGTATTCATTAGAAACATGATTATATGCATCTAGTATGTTATCCTATTAATGCAGAGTGTTTGGCAAGGTTGTAGTTACAACTTCTGAGCCTGTTTATAAAACTCATTTATGTTTAAAATACATTAAGGGGTTGTAATGGCATCAGCCATGCCACATTGGGTTATAATCTTGTCAGATCTTCTAAAATGCAGGATGAGGCTGCCTTTTATTGGGAGATCTTAAAGAAAACCTGTATCTATTTTTAAGTGGTGTTGATGATCTGGTAGGCAGCAGTTAGAGTGGTCAAGCGTCTGGGCATGGTAGGAGGTACTGTTCTTTTGAAGTTGCTGTTTTTCAGATGAAATTTAAAGTGTCAGCCTTACTCTTGTTAAGGTATTTCAGTGCTTTCCTCAGGAGTAGTTTTGTTTAACCTCAGTATCCTACTTAAATTCCAGCTTGGGAAACTGCATGTTGCCTTTCTTACATTCCTCTTTTAGAGTAGCAGCCATGTTAGTCTGTATCCGCAAAAAGAAAAGGGGTACTTGTGGCACCTTAGCAACTAACAAATTTATTTGTGCATAAGCTTTCGTAAGCTACAGCTCACTTCATCGGATGCATTCAGTGGAAAATACAGTGGGGAGATTTATATACACAGAGAACTTGAAACAATGTATATTACCATACACACGGTAATGAAAGTGATGAGGAAAGGTGAGCTATTACCCGGGGGGGGGGGGGGAGGCTTTTGTAGTGGTAATCAAGGTGGGCCATTTCCAGCAGTTGACAAGAATGTATGAGGAACAGTAGGGGGGATGAACAAGGGGAAATAGTTCGATACAATTAATTTAGGCTTGAATAGAGACTGGGAGTGGATGTGTCATTACACAAAGTAAAACTATTTCTGCTTAATTATTTCCCCCTCCCTCCCCCCCACTGTTCCTCACTTGTCAACGGCTGGAAATGGCCCACCTTGATTATCACTACAAAAGGTCCTCCCCCACCCACCCCCCGCTCTCCTGCTGGTAATAGCTCACCTTTCCTGATAACTCTTGTTACAGTCTGTATGGTAACACCCATTGTTTCATGTTCTGTGTGTATATAAATCTCCCCACTGTATTTTCCACTGCATGCATCCGATGAAGTGAACTGTAGCTCACGAAAGCATATGCTCAAATAAATTTGTTAGTCTCTAAGGTGCCACAAGTACTCCATTCCTCTTTTAGTTTCTGTTGGCTTATAGTATTCTGCACACCTCCTATAAACTGCTGGGTTACAGTTGCTGTGAACTGGTAAGGTTGCTTCATTTCAGTCACGAGTGTGCAAGCTTTATGAAGGTCTGCAAAGCACGTGGAAATGTCTCAGCTTGCTTATAAGGACTATTTAAATGTAAGACACTATCATTTGTATTCCTCTTTTGAAAGATGCCAGGTTGGTATGATTGGCAGGCTGAAGCCCTATGTAGTCATTGTCACAAAGACCATGAAGCCATTCTGCTACATTGTCTTGGTTCTGGGGTCTTTTTTAAATTTTTTGCAGCTTCCATAAGAACACTGCTTTAATAAAGCTGTTGTGGACACATGCTTGGCATTTGGAGATTTAGTCTGGGGCCTAGTTGGTGACAGCTTGTATGGTCTTGTGATGATTATTGTGAAATTTGACACTCCAAGTGTTTTCTGGCACATCCTTTGAGAAGTTGGGAGGTAAAGCCTTAGGTAAAGGGGTACTATATTGCATGTGCCTCTGTCATGCTATTGCAGACCTCTTTTTTGGGAAATGTCTGTGGTTGGTCACGCTTCCTCTTCACAGATCATCTTTACTTTTTCAGTGTGTGCGCCTGTGTGTTCATAGGCCTTCCAGCTATTAGATTGGCGTATGATATTGTGTTATTACCCTCACTAGTTCTGTGAAGGAGAGAAACTGGCAGCGTAAGTAGCAGATGCTTTCTAGTGATAAAGTGAATTGCTAAGAGAGGTTGGGAGGCTCTTTGCATTCATAGAAGTATGAGAGCAGGAGTAAGGCTCATGCTGAGACTTTAAAATGAAACAAAAAACTGCCCAGTGAAGAGACGCATTAGCATGGGTATGTGTGTGGGAGTAATATTTCTAACAAGCTCAAGAGTTGAGGAGAGTTAGTAATTTTAGAAGATTTGTTGTGTATTGTATGTGTGCTGAGGGTAATAAAGTAGGTGCACCTTTTTTAGGAATCTAAATAAATTCATTATACTGTACGCAATGCTGAAAAGTTTTCAGCTTTAAGGGATCCCTTAGGGCTCCTGTTCACAAGCCCTGATTAAGTTTCCAGAATTCACTCTATTTGCAATTTCATTCACCAGAGACAGATTTATGCCCAAGCACCGAATATTTACCTTTTCATTCATCATGCCACAATTGGACAATTTTTCCTTTATTTAAGGAATTTTTCCTTTGTTTAGTCAGAATTTAAATGTACACAGTAGTTAAGCCTTCCTTTTCAATTTAACTGAGCAGCTAGTTTCTAGTAAGAATCCAGCTTATAGTGCCTAGCCTCTATTGTTTAATAGAAAGGCAGGTGCAGACAAAGCACTCAGTGAAACTAGTCAATAGCATGCATCTCCTTGCATGTCTGTGCTCCCAACCATCTCCCAAAAAAGCTGTCCCTATACAGTTATTGTTGTGTCTATATCCTCAGCACAAGCTTTGCAAGATGGTCAGTGTCATACAGAAGTAATTATTACTTAATTAATTTGTTGTCTTCATTCATCATGATAAAGAGAAATTTAAAATAGGCTAAATTTTTGGATGAATGATGGATCAATTCCATAATGAAATTGATTTTCAACTTTTTGTTCTCACTTGGTGTTTCTCCCCTTTAAGCTAACTTGAAAAATTAAGGATTCATATAACCCCAAATAACCTAAATTCAGCCAGCTCACAGACAAACTGATTATACATGTATTTAGAGTAGTGTTCAAGAAAATTGTTTAATAAAATATGGTACTCAGTGCATGATGGTGAATGGTCAAGTTCAATTAGAATTTTGATCAGTGTCTGGAGCTATAAATCTGAAATAAATAAATATACATACACACAGTAAAAAAGCTGGACTTGTTTGTCTTCAATATAAGAAGTATGTAAGCTATTTGCCTTATGATATATGCTGGGTTGTTTTTCCAGAGGTAGAAGAACTGGTTACTTTCCATTACCAGGGACTAGAAATTGCTCCCGAAGAAGAATTTGTATATATCTCTGTTTGCTGGCATCACTTTAATATATCATTACAGCCAAGAACAAATGCTCTATTACAAGAGTGGTAATATTCAAAAGTCTGGCGGTTCTTTGAGCACTCAATCCATGTTGAAAATGTAAATTCAATTTTTTTAAAATTGTAATAAATGTATGGAATGAGGCAAGCTTTCCATCATTTTATCTGAAGAGAGAGTGCATGCTGTGGAAGCTGGATGCCATTTGTAGTTCCAGCAATGACTGATTTCTTCCATTAATTTTCTGTACCCTCTCATTCCATTAGAGAAGCTTGTGATGAATTGTGGACAGATTGTTAATCTCCGTAAAGAGCAAAGGAGTAATGCTCATCTGATTTGTTTCCCAAAATTGATACTTCTGTGTTAAACATTTGTGAAGGAAAAGTATAAAAAGTACTAATAAGGCAAACAGAGGTTATAATCAAAAGTTCAATATGGAAATAATACGTATTACATTTAGTGATGCTTTTAAAAGTTGCTTTTCTAATTAAATATACAGTATCTTTGGATAATACGCATTTTTAAGTCTGAGGTTGGAAAGAAAAATGCAGCACACCTGTACAATCGATGCAACAACACCACCTCCCCCCCCCACCCCCACCCCCCCCCCAAAAAAAATTTATATGCTATCAGAGTATAGATTTCAGTGTCACTAGGAGTTGTCAGCATGGAAACTTGGGAGCAAAACCTTAAAGTCCTCAATTGCCTCTGAGGAGAAAAGATGTTCATTTTAGACAGAATTGTATTTTGTTAAAATGTGTGTATGATATGTGCTGCCATTTGTATTCCGTTTTGGAGAAAGGTTTAAAAAAACCAAAACTGTTGATAGGGGAAGGTATATCAGAATTGAGGTGGCTAGGCTTTGTCTACAACATAATTTATAGTGAAATATCTGGTAATTGTTCTGTGTTGCTTAGGGGCATTATCAAGAATTCTTGTGAGAAGTATTTTGCTGTGATTTATTTTTGGGCAATAACATTGTCCAGCTCAGCTTGAATTCATAGAAAATATGTACACATTTAAGATATAAAGATTCTGAGTCACTGAAATTTCAGCTTTGCCATTTTGCCAATTAACACTTAGAAATATTTCCTTTTTTAAAAACAAATTTGTTTTCACCTTAGCTACAGAATTATGTACCAATTTTAAAATAGCATTAGAGAGGTTTAGGAGCATGCAATGTCAGGTTGTGCCTGGGGCATGGAAGGGAAACCATAGTTTCTTTTTTTGTCTTTCCTAACAGATTGTGGGATATTATGTTCTAAAATTGAATAAATAGGAGAATTTGAGTTAATTTCTAAGTGGTAATTGTCGAAGGGTTGTGGGGGAGGGGCTGATACTGATGTTAGGGTGGGAAAAACTAATTTGAGGGATTTGCATACATTTAGGCATTCTAATAACATAGTTTTACAAACTTAGGCCTCGTCTACACTACAGAGTTAGGTCGACATAAGGCCGTTTACGTCGACCTAATTATGTCAGTGTACAAACTACAGCCTTGCTCCCGCCAATGTAAGTGCCTTACTACACCAACATCATAACTCCACTTCCACGAGAGGTGTAAGGCTTGTGTCGGTGTAGTTTGGGCGACAAATGTCCATATTGACATTGCAGGTTACTTACATCAGATGTTGGCTGTCATTCTTACTCCATGCTGGAGCCATGAAATGGACAAGAAAGCCACTCACAGCTCGGACTGTCATCCCAAGGTGGGCAGCGGGCTCTAGCTAGAGCCTAGCTGCCTCCTGGCTCCCCACTTGGAGCCAGGCAGCCCCCAGCGTCCCTGCTCACAAGTAAAAACCCCGTTAGCCCCAAATACATTTTTTTAAAAAGGGGCTTGGGCTTTGAGTAGTGATTGTTCCACTCACATGAAGTTATTGGTTTCAGAGTAGAAGCCATGTTAGTCTGTATTCGCAAAAAGAATAGGAGTACTTGTGGCATCTTAAGAGACTAACAAATTTACTTAATGCATCCGATGAAGTGAGTTGTAGCTCACAAAAGCTTATGCTCAAATAAATTTGTTAGTCTCTAAGGTGCCACAAGTACTCCTTTTCTTTTTATGAAGTTATTGGTCGCCTACGATGTCCTAAAAAGTTACCTGGAACACAGTTTGTCACTAGTATATTCTGCTGCTGCTTTTGGTTTTAGCTGTCTTACAAAAACTGTTCTATTTTCAACGAATTCAACAAATTAGAGGGGTAGGGCACTGTAATGGGAATCAGGAGGTCTGGAATCAGTTTCCTTTGATTCTGCCTCTTTCACCTTGGCCAAGACAATTAATCTCTGTCTCAGTTCTCCATCTGCACAATGGGGATAATATATCCTCCCTCTCTCTCTCTCTCTCTCTCATTTTGTTTTCTTGTGTTTACATTGTAAGCTCTTTGGGGCAGGACTGTCTATTATTGTGTTTATATACATCACCTAGCACAGTGGGATCCTGATTTTACTTGGGGCTCCTAAGCACTATTGTAATAAAAGTATATAATTTTAATATAGAAGTATTTGTGTGTATGTATGCGCAAAATCTATATACGTATTAAAGCTGCTTTAGAGTTGGCAGATGGGACTAAATCTCCATTATAATTAATTAGCTAGGCTGCAGGTCAGCAGCAAAGACAACTTCATTTAAGCTACCTTGAGAACCCCTGACCCAAAGTATGGTGAATGTTGGCGAGGGGGGCGCTTCATATGGGGAAAAGAGCACAGACTTTTTGCAAAGGTCGTGGTGCAGCATTGTAGGGAACAAATTCTAAAATTCTCCCACGCTTTCCACGGGTGGGGGTAATTCTAGCAGACATCTCACTGCTCAGGGTAAGCAGGGAAACGAGGGTACATCCACTCCATGCTTGTGGCTTCTGTCCTGCAGCCTGTGTGCCGCTTTTGTTCCCGCACAAAGGATTGCCTAATGGCATGGGAAAGTTTCCTACAAATGGGGGAAGGAACAAAGCTGCTCTGCCACAGAACCTTCGGCAGAGGATTACCGAGTGCCTCCAGGAAACTTTCCTAGAGATCTCACTGGAGGATTCCTATGACATCTCGGCATGCATCAACACCCTGTTCCTCCACCATACTGATTAGCTACACAAGGAAATGTCTAGCTCACAGACACACAGCCAGTCTTAGGCATTTCTGTGCCCTGAACCCACCTCCGCACTACACAAACCACAGTCACTTACCAGAAGTCTTATCTCCTTCTTGCTCACTGGAGAGCAACTGTTGAGACTAGTTAGACACCTCAGGAGTGGACAACAGTTCCTGGCTGCCTGCCCCACTGGGTGACCCCGCCGGGAGCTGCACATCCTTATCTAACTCCACCTCTTCATCAATAACTTTGTCCTCTGGGTTAGATCCTCTTTCCGCCGCCTCCGTGCCCTCTGAAGTATCCATGGGGCTCTTGGCAATGGAGGTGGGGTTGCCGCTGAGGATAGCATCCAGCTCCTTATAGAACTGGCAGGTCTTAGGTGAAGCACCTAAGCGACGGTTTGCCTTCCTCGCCTTATGGTATGGCCGCCTTGGCTCCCTTATCTTTGCTCTGCACTGTGTCCCGATCATAGCCCCTTTCGCATAAGCCTCGAGAAATCTGCCCGTAGGTATCCCAATTCCTATGGCTGGAGCACAGCTGGGGCTGCATAGTCTGCTATTCCCATATACTGAGCAGATCCAACAGCTCTGCAGTGGTCCAAGCGGGAGAGTGTTTGCTGTGATAACCTGCCATGGTCACCTGGGAAGATGCGATGAGACCTCTCCAAACGGAGCAAACAGGAAATGGAATTTCAAAAATCCCTGGGGCTTCTAAGGGGGAGGGGCGGATAGTTGTTTACTGGGCTGCAGGGTAGTGGGGTTCAAACTGCTGGCCAGAGCAGTGAGGATGGGCATTGTGGGACACCTCCTGGAGGCCAACTAAAGTGGTGAAATGAAGCATGGTGTCTACACTTGCACTTTGTCAACAAAAATGTAGAGGAAAAAGACGTAAATGTCTCATGCGGGTGGATGTATTTTATCGCCACAACTGGGCATTTTCCTCGACAAAAGGTGCCTCACAGTGTGTACGCACTCGTTTGGGTCAACAGATGGCAGTTTTGGCGACACAACTTGGTAGTGTAAACAAGACCTTAAAGCCTCAGGGTAATTTTTTGTCTGAGCTGGGATTAGAACTAGGAAGTTCCTGATTTTCCCTTCTGTCCAGTGTCCAGACCACACTGCCACTGTCTCTGATATTATAAGTTAATCATACTGTGATAGGATTGTAACTAAAATGGGTGAAATAGGTGTCAGATCGCTCAAATTTTAAGAGTATTATTTTCAGCCTGTAGTTCTCTCCCAAGGATGAAAATCAAGCCTTTCAGATAGGGTGACTTCAGGAGGAAGTGTATAAAATAATTTAAGTGGAGACAGAACAGAAGAAGCTTGCGCGCACACAGTCTGGAGATCCCAAAGTGTGTTTAAAGTACATTACTCTCTTTGACTGGCTCCTATATTTCATGTGTTTCCCCTGTGGGTTAATTTTGTAGCACAATGAATAGAAATCCTAAATGTCTGAGCTTCTGTTGCAGGGGCTGATAGGATGTTTTTAAGAGGAATCATGGGCTCTGAGAACGGTAGTAACTATTCTTATATAAGAATAGGCTTCAGCGCTTGCCTAAAGCATCTTTGCTATCACTTTATTTTGTGCTTTCTGATTCATGTCACCATTTTCTGGTTGGGTTTCTGGCATTTTGTTTCTCCCAATATTTTGTCTGCCTTTATTCTGTCTTCCCCAGGGGGACCATTTTAGGCTCTGTATAGTAATTTAGTCCTGAATTATTCTGAGAATACAGCCAAATCCTTGCATTAGGTTTTTGTATTTTAAGACCAACTCCTTCATGTCAGTCTATCTTTAAGAGCTTCATTTATACTTCATCTGTACCATGCATGTTGATATTTATTGAGAAATGTTTAGTGAGTAACATTCCATTTGCTATGGGGGGCTATCTTTACGTATTTTACCTTTTATATAAAGTTTCTCAGAACATGCAGCAGTCTGAAGTAGTTAACAACCAGATTCATCTAGTTTATTTAAGTGAAATATACTTATTGTTAAAGTGAAATGCAACAAATCTAGCTGTGACTCTTAGATGTGCCATTTGAGTAGTGAAACATTTGTTTCAATATTGAGAAATCAGCTTGTCTACAAGCAGTAAACCAATGTGTTCTAACAAATGGAAAATACTTTTTTGTGCTGGAGATTACACCATTTATTTTCATTTTCCAAGACATGTCTTGCTCATTATGCTGTAGGAAGCAAATCCAAAGCTTTGTGCAGAACAGTTCATGACAGCAAAAGAGGGAATTCAGTTCAAGGTTTGAGTTTCATAACATTCATACTGCCATAACGACAAAGAATGCTTAACCAATGAGAGCAATGGTGAGTTGTTTGAGTTTCAGGTTGGAAAATCTGCCATTGTTCTTGTAAAATACTCACCCTTTTTGTGATAAATACTTTATAAACTGTTGGTCACTTGCTAAAAAGCTGAGAGGGTTGCATTGTGGCATCCTCTTAATACTATTGTTATGTTTCTAAAAAATAATTATTGAAATAGCAGACATAGTTGAATGAAGCTGAGAAACAAATTGCTAGGTGGCTTATTGCTAGTACTATACTAAGCACTGCATGTTGTTGTTACATGCTAGTGTTCCTTTGCTAGTTCTGATTTCAGGAGGAAAGTGGAAATGTTAAGGTAATTAAAATCCACTCAACAGATTTCTCTACAGATATAGAGTTAAATTTGGAAATTTTCCTTTTGTCTATTATTTTACTGAAAAGAAACTAACGGAAACTAGGTGTTACACACCTAGAGTACATAATTGCAGATTTGTATTATTGTCGACTTAAAGCTCTGTGTGTTTGACACTGGGTCAAAGTGGATTTTTACACTCAACCTAGCAAAAAATAGCATCCAGTGACGTGCTACAGCCTCTTTTAACCCAAATTATTAATGGATTTAAGGGACATTTAAATTAGAGAGGGAAGGTGCAGAGAATTGTGGACAGCCCAGTGGTGTTCTGCAATTCAAAATTGGTTTTCTGTACTTCAGGCAAGGCATTTATGGGAAGACCAGGTTTCTGGATGCATTAACCTCTGGATATACTAATCTGGTTTTGCCAATTCTGAAATTCACCAGCTGACTGCACTTGAGAGCCAGCTCCCATATTTTGAGTAATTATGTTGTTAAGTGAACTTGAATAAAAATCAAACTAGATATTAAGCCTCACAATTTTCCTGTCAAGAGAGGGTAAATAGGTAAGCATTATTGATCTATTTTACAACTGGAAAACTGTGGCACAAAGATTAAAGAATATCTCATCTAGCTGATATAAAATGCAGTCATTTCTTAACCTTCACTGTGTCTGGAAAATACTTACTTATCAGAAGTAAGAACATAAGAACGGCCACACTGGGTCAGACCAATGGTCCATCTAGACTAGTATTCTGTCTTCTGACAGTGGCCAATGCCAGATGCATTAAAGGCAATGAACAGAACAGGGCAATCATCAAATGGTCCATCCACTGTCATCTAGTCCCAGTATCTGGCAGTCAGAGGCCTCGGGAGACTCGGAGCATAGAGTTGCATCCCTGATAGTATTGGCTAATAGCCACTGATGGACCTATCCTCCATGAATTTATCTGTTTCTTTTTTGAATCCAGTTATAGTTTTGGTCTTCACAACATCCCCTGGCAATGAGTTCCACAGGTTGACTGTGCGTTGTGTGAAGAAGTACATCCTTATGTTTGTTTTAAACCTGCTGCCTCCTAATTTCATTGGGTGACTCCCTGTTATTCTGTTATGTGAAGGGGTAAATAACACTTCCCTAGTCACTTTCTCCACACCATTCATGATTTTATAGATCTGTCATACCCCCTGTTGTTGTTTCTTTTCCAAGCTGAATAGTCCCAGTCTTTTTAATCTTTCCTCAGATGGAAGCTGTTCGTACCCTTCATCATTTTTTGTTTCCCTTCTCTGTATCTTTCCCATTTCTAATGTATCGTTTTTGAGATGGGGCAACCAGAACAGCATGCAGTATTCCAGGTTTGCACATATCATGGACTTATAGACATTACTTTACAAATAATTGCTCTATATATTTGTATTGTTATGACAAGCCCCTTTCTGTGATCGTTTGTCGTCTTACTTTTATTATAATGATTCTCTGTCCTTGCAGTAATATGGGTAGGGCCTACCAAATTCACAGCCATGAAAAGGATGTCATGGACCGTGAAATCTGGGCTTTTGTATGCTTTTACCTTATACTGTACAGATTTCACGGGGGAGACCAGCATTCCCCAAATTGGAGGTCCTGACCCAAAAAGGAGGTTTGGGGGGGTCACAAGGTTATTTTAAGGAGGGATCACAGTGTTGCCACCCTTACTTCTGTGCTGCCTTCAGAGCTGGGGAGCCAGAGAGCGGCAGCTGTTGGCCCAGCACCCAGCTCTGAAGGCAACACCCCATCAGCAGTAGTGCAGAAATAAGGATGGCAGTACCATATCATCCACCCTTACTTCTGCACTGCTGCCTTCAGAACTGGGCAGCCAGGGTGGCTGCTGACTGAGGGCCCAGTTCTGCAGGCAGCAATGCAGAAATAAGGGTGGCAATACCATCCCATGCCATCGGTACTTCTGCACTGCTGCTGACAGCAGCTCTGCCTTCAGAGCTGGGCTCCTGGCCAGCAACCGCTGCTCTCCAGCTGCCCAGCTCTGAGGGCAACGCTGCAGCCAGCAACAGCTCAGAAGTAAGGGTAGCAGTACTGTAACACCCCCTACAATAACCTTGCGACACACCCCCCCCAACTCCTTTTTGGGTCAAGACCCCTACAGTTAAAACACCATGAAATTTCAGATTTAGAAAGCTGAAATCATTAAATTTACAATTTTTAAATTCCTGTGACTGTGAAATTAACCAAAATGGACCATGAATCTGGTAGGGCTCTAATTACGCGTCTTCTGTTCACATTGACAGTTCTGATCTATAAATATATGGGAAATCTTGGTTATACTTAGCATTAATGTTTGTATCAACATGGGCCATATAATATGTAATCAGTAGCACCTGGACTTTCATATTACATTCAAGAAGTTGTAATTATTTAACAATGACTCTCTTCTTCACTGCTCGATAATGATCCAAAGCAGAGCGGACCGATGCATGTTCATTTTCATCATCTGAGTCAGATGCCACCAGCAGAAGTAAGCTTTTCTTTTTTGGTGGTTTGGGTTCTGTAGTTTCCACATCGAAATGTTGCTCTTTTAAGACTTCTGAAAGCATGCGCCACACCTTGTTCCTCTCAGATTTTGGAAGGCACTTCAGATTCTTAAACCTTGGGTCGAGTGCTTTAGCTATTTTTAGAAATCTCATATTGGTACCTTCTTTGCATTTTGTCAAACCTGCAGTTAGTGTTCGTAAATCAAACATATGCTGGATCATCATCCAAGACTGCTACAACATGAAATATACGGCAGAATGCAGGTAAAACAGAACAGGAGACATACAATGCTCCCCCAAGGAGTTTAGTCACAAATTTAATTAACACACTATTTTTTTTAACAAACATCATCAGCATGGAAGCATGTCTTTCGGAATGGTGGCTGAAGCATGAAGGGGCTTACGAATGTTCAGCATATCTGGCATGTAAATACCTTGAAATGCCAGCTACAAAAGTGCCATGCAAATGCCTGTTCTCAGTTTCAGGTGATGTAAATAAGAAGCAGGCAGCAGTATCTCACGTAAATGTAAACAAACTTATTTGTCTTCGTGATTGGCTGAACAAGAGGTAGGACTGAGTAGACTTGTGGGCTCTAAAGTTTTACATTGTTTTGTTTCTGAGTGCAGTTGTGTAACAAAAAAATACATTTGGAAGTTACACTTTCACAATAGAGATTGCACTACAGTACTTGTATGAGGTGAATTGAAAAATACAATTTGTTTTGTTTATCATTTTTACAGCGCAGATATTTGTAATAAAAACTAATCTACAGTGAGTACTGTATACTTTGTATTCTGTGTTGTAATAGAAATCAATATATTTGAAAATGTAGAAAAACACCCACAAATATTTAATAAATTTCAATTGGTATTCTATTGTTTAACAGTGCAATTAATCACGATTAATTTTTTTAATTGCAGTTAATTTTTTTTAGTTAATCACGTGAGATAACTGCAATTAATTGACAGCCCTAATTGCTGCAGAACTTTGTGGCCCCAAATCAGAATCAGATTCCCATTTTGCTGGCACTGTACAGCACATACAACATTTACTCCCTTAAGAGTTTGTAATCTAAAGAGTTAATTTTATGTATCATCTGATGTATTGTTTGGGTTGTGAAAATTTCCAGTGACGTTATTAAGTCCAGAGGTTCACGTTATGTACTGTAAGTTGCAAAGAAACTTATAAGTATAAGTTTCAGTGCCCTTATTGTTGTGATTCTTCCATACACCTCCATATACCATCCTTTTTATAGCCTTTGAAAACAAGTGATCATTTAAATTCTTCCACTCTAAGATTTGGACATTCTGATGAAGTACATAACTTTAATTTGCAGAGCTCAGAGAAAGCACACTCACTTGGGTTCAGTGAAGATGACAGCGTACAATAGATTGCTTTGTACCCTTCTGTCAGAGGGATAAAGCAGTAAAACAAGGGCTCAGTTATTTGTGTGCTAGAGGGGCAGTGGTTATCTGGCAATATGACAGGTTTGCTAATGGTACCTGACAGGAGTGTCACAAAGGAATAATTGTTAAGAACCTTCCTGTAACATAATACTTAAACACCACAAATGCAGGATCCCATTTGACAATTGATCTAGTTTAGATGCATAACCTATTTGCTTACTTCCAATAGGAAGTGTTATCATTGCCTGATTTAATGGGGTTTGGGGCATGGTTCTATCAACAGATATTTATTTAATTGTAATGTAATACTTGGCAGTTTAACAGCACTTTCTTAGCCTATCTATAGATCTCAAAGCACTTTTGAGGGATATTATTGCCTTTTTGCAAGTGGTGTAACACAGGCATAGTGGTTGTGGCGCAAGGTGACGCATCTAGTTGAGTGGCTCTCAATGTTCCAAGACTACTGCATCCCTTTCAGGAGTCTGATTTGTCTTGTGTACCCCCAAGTTACACCTCATTCAGAACCTACTTGCTTACATAATCACACATAAAAACACAAAAGTGTCACAGCACACTGTTATTGAAAAATTGCTGACTTCCTTTTACCATATAATTATAAAATAAATAAATTGGAATATAAATATTGTACTTACATTTCAGTGTATATTATATAGGGCAGTATAAAGTCATTGACTGTATGAAATTTTAGTTTGTACTGACTTCGAGTGCTTTTTACATTGTCTGTTATAAAACTAAGCAAATATCTAGATAAGTTGATGTATCCCCTGGAAGACTTCTATGTACCCCAAGGGGGTGTACTCCTGGTTGAGAACCACTGATCTAGTCAGTGATGATGAGAATTAGGGATAGAATATGAGTTCTTTTTCCCTGACCTGGGCTCACTCTGTTACAGCAACAGCTGCCCCTCATGATTAACGTGACTAGCTGATTTTCTTGATTATTGTATATTTCACTACTCTGATTATTAAGATCTGATTCTCTCAATTGCAGCAGCCAAATACAGCAACAATACTATATAAAGAGAGCTTTGTAGAGAGAGTGTTAATTATTTAAATGATTCCATAGTAGAAAGCTAAAAACCTTTTAAGGGGGGGTGTGGAAATTTTTTTTTTTTAAATGTGTGCCATTTGTTGTAATCTGCCAGAAGCATAAAGGCCACAATATTCAGATCCTTCATTCATGTGCTAGTTATCCCATTAGATACCGAAAACAGGTATGCAAAGCACATAGTTAACAGTCTCTAGTTGCAAACGATTTGATCTATTAAATTTCAGGTGATCTCTAACTCTGTGTTCAATTTTTTCACACACCGCTAATTGTCATGGTTGGGACATATATGCTATAAGGAGTTTTGAAATGGAATCACTATGATGACAGTTAACATTTTTGTTGTGGTTCCAGCTTTGGTGGAGCTCTTCTACTTTTAACTGTTTGAGCTAACCACTGGACTGCAGTAATGGGTAGCTCTTGAATTGTGGGCTTTGAGAGTCATTGCACGTGGCATCTCCCAGAACAAAATAAGAAACTGCTGCTGAAGCACACATGTATTTTTTAATGGTAGGGACTAAGTTCAAATGTTAGTGTTTTTTTTAAACCTGATAAGGACAGGCTTTACAGAACAGTCATTAGAATCCTGTGAGAATTTGTAAATCAAAAATTTGTATTTTGGATTTATTTTTTTCAATTTGCAAATCTCTAATAGGATTTACGGATCCAAAGTGGGATTTGTAAACTTTCATCAGGGTTTGTAAATCCATTTTCTTATAAGTCAATAAATCAAATAAAGAAGCTAAATCTAAGGGTGCAAGATAAAAGCTTGCAAATCAAAACAATAATTTTAAGACTTCCAGACACAGTTTACAAATTTGAAATAAAATGTCTGGCTTTATTATTTGTAGATTAATAAATACAACCATACATGATTTTCTGATTAGTGATGAACACATTGGTGACGCAGGCGACATTGAATCTCCAGCTGGGCTCTCAGTTGATAATGCAGTCACATGCCTGGATTGTACAGGTTCCCTCTATTACCTGCGTGTGAAGCAGCTGCAAGCACTGTAAGATGTGTGTTTGTTTTTAAGCCCAGTATGCCAGTACTTTTTGTATGCTATCCTGCAGTAGTCTCTCATTAAACTGTAGGCTGTATGCTATTATTCAGTTCCTGAGCCATTCTACTCATTCTAGCCATTCCCCTAAAGTGGTTTGGAATTTCAGTAGTCCTTAGCCAGCACCGCATCTGTTGTGGCCAGTAATCCTTAGCACTTTAGTACTTCACCTATATTTTCTTACTGTTGGCGGCAGACAACACTAAGATTAATGTTGCACTTATGCTGCTTCATGGGTTTACGTGTTCTTTGACGCATAAATATGGGTTGGCTAAAAGTATTCTGCTCTTAGCTTTTAGTAAAGTTTTAAAGTCTTAACATTTCATCTGTCCTGCCTAAAAGGGGGTGAGTCTTGTCACAGAGACTCTTGTTCAATGTCAACAGGACTGGTGAAAATCTAATAATCCAGGAGCCAGATTATCAACCGGTTATAAAAAAGCGTAGCTTGATTGACTTCAGTTTAAGTCCGTGGAGCTACATCAATTTACACCAGCTGAGGATCTGGTCCCAGGAGCATGCAGCTTTTCTGACCAATCTAGTGCTTTTGAATAAACTAAGTTGTAGTTTCCTTTCTATTTTAGATTTTGCAGAGATGTTTACTGCAGTGAAATGCAGATTAGTTGATATGAGCATCATCTTAAATATTTTTTGCAAGTTTTTCATTATATCGTTTTCTTATATTTTAAAGGAAAAGTGATCAACAAAGACTTGCGTCACTACCTGAGCCTGCAGTTCCAGAAAGGCTCAATAGACCATAAACTCCAACAAGTGATCAGAGACAATCTTTACCTGAGAACCATCCCATGTAAGTATGTAGAGTGCTAGCATAAATTAATCTATTTCAGTTAAACTCACATAAGTCAAGAATCCTGTAAGCTTTTTCCCTTTGATCCTGTGTTGTTTCACATTTCCACCCTTTCAGTGAGGATTCCTTTGCATAAAGGCTATTTTTAGGTAGCCTCTTTGTTAGAATCCATATTAAGAAATGTTCTAAGTTAACTTGGGATGCAATGGAAAATTAGTCTATTGATAATCTTATTTTTATATATTAAAGAATTGACAAACCAGCAAAAATGTCAAAATTCCAAGTTCAGAGGACTTCAAGAGTGTCTGTTTTTTTTAAAACTCATTGGTACTGCCTCTAAACACCATTAAAGAATGCAACAAATAAAGATTTCATGTCAGCATAAGAGTAAGTAAACCTAGCGGGAGTGAGACATCTTTACTATAACTAGTATAATATAACTCTCACCATTGATTTTGGGGCAGTCTCTCTCACACACGCACACACCCGCCTAGCCAGTTTTGTGGCTTTTCACAAAGGGGAGATTAAGATCTCCAGGTGACCACCTGTAGTTAGGCTGGATGTTAGAGAAAATGGAAAGGAAGGAAAGGGTATAATTGTAGAAGAGCTGTTTGTGAAGAAGGAGACTGAGCTGGAACACAACCAGGTGGGGTGCACAAGGGACGTTATGGGTGCACTTGTAACATGTCTGAGCCTGAAATTTAGTGGGATGGAAGAGGGACCTATAGCATGGTCCACTGGTTAGGGAAAGGAGGAGTGGTCTTTCTAAATTAGAATAGGCACAGTAGAGTTGCAGAGCAAGCATTAACGAGAGGGCACCATGGGATGAGCCTCACCTCTTAATCCACTGCAGGCTGGAATGGCTGGCATCTCGTAGTATTTTCCCCATCCATAAAGCCCACCTGCTAACATGTCTTCAGCCAGGAATCATTAAGAGGTTGCTGCTCCTGCAGCCTGAGTGAAAAATCATTATCTTCTCAATTTCTCTCACTTCAGTCACCCATCACTGATCAGCTTCAAAGGCTCTTATAAATATGGTTAAAATGCTTAATGCTGATTGCCTGCTTGTATGATGATGATGGGCTCTTAGACTTTACAGAGGATAAAATTGTTCATTGGAGCAGCACATTTTAAGCTCATTATCGTACTTAATTACTAAAAAACAAAGTATTCAGTGTACTTTTGATGCAAGAATATTTACAAATTAATTAACAAACAAGCCAAGGCAAAGCTTTACTGAAGTGAATGGCTTTCTGGTGGCAACGGGTACTGTATGGCATGCACATGGCATTCATTACATGACTGATATAGGACAGTTCTGACCAAACATAAGGTCTAAAGCACCTCATTTGTATTCACTACTATGAATGGTAATGGATAATGAACACCATTTTGCAATTGTGAAATGCAATCTGAAATTTTTTTTAGGGAGTTATGAGGACCCAATTGGGTTATCATAGCTTTTAGAACCACCACAAACTGACAGCTTGGATAAAAATAATGTACTTTTCTAGCTTATCAGAGAGTATCTTTCAGTTTAAAGGACATCCCCACAATTATCACACAGACCTCCTGTCTGTGTGATGCTTTTCGCATTATCATGACATTCCATTTCTCAATTATCCAAAAGCCACGCTGTAGTTTCCATATGAGGTATTTACTCATTAGAATGACTGATAACAAGTTTTATTTGAAGTATTTTAATTAAAAAACTTGAATATTAAATTAACATGGCACACATTACATTAATAAAAAACTGGCTGATAGGTCTCAAATGTAATTGTAAATAGGGAGTCGTCATCAAGTGGATGTGTTTCCAGTAGGGATCAGTTCTTCATCCTATGCTGTTTCATATTTTTATCAATGACCTGGAAGAAAACATAAAATCAGCATTGATAAAATTTGCAGATGAGACACAAATCTGAGGAGTGGTAAATAATTAAGAAGACAGGTCATTGTTTCAGGGCGATCTGGATCACTTGGTAAACTGGGCATAAACACTATGTTTTGTAATATGGATTAATGGGAATGTATACATATAGGATCAAAGAACATGGGCCATAATTACAGGAGGAGGACTAAGCGGGGAAGCAGTGAGTCTGAAAAGATTTGGGTGTTATGGTAGATAATCAGCTGAACATGAGCTCCCAGTTTGACATGATGGCCAAAAGAACTAACGGGATCCTGGGATGCACAAACAGGGGAATCTCAAGTAGGAGAAGAGAAGTTACCTTACCACCATATTTGGCACTGGTGCAATAGCTGCTGGAATACTGTGACCAGTTCTAGTGCCCACAATTCAAGAAAGATTTGGTAAATTGGAGAAGGGTTCAGGAAGAGCCATGAGAATGATTGAAGTATTAGAAAAATGCCTCATAGTGATAGATTGAGCTCTGAGAGTCTTATTTGTCTTACCAAAAGAAAGGTTAAGGGGTGACTTGATTACAGTCTGTGAATGTCTACATGGAAAACAAATATTTAATAGGCTCTTCAGTGTATCAGAGAAAGGTATAAACTGATCTGGTAGCTGGAAATCGAAGCTAGACAAATTCAGAGTGGAAATAAGGTGTAAATTTTTAACAGTGAGTAATAAACAGTTGGAAAAATTTACCACATGTCATGGTAGATTCTCCATCACTGACAATTTTTAAATCAAGATCAGATGCTTTTCTAAAAGGATATTTTTCTATGAATTATTTTGGAAGTTCTATGGCCTATATTATAGGGGAGGTCAGATTAGATGGTCACAGTGGTCCCTTCTTGCCTTATATTAATCACATGTTAAAGTGTTTTTTGTCATAGCGTCAGGCATGTAATTTTTTAGCACATTTTTTATTTACCTATTATTTTGTGACCAGTTTTCAGAGTAACAGCCGTGTTAGTCTGTATTCGCAAAAAGAAAAGGAGTACTTGTGGCACCTTAGAGACTAACCAATTTATTTGAGCATAAGCTTTCGTGAGCTACATCGTGAGTGTTGCATCCGATGAAATGAGCTGTAGCTCACGAAAGCTTATGCTCAAATAAATTGGTTAGTCTCTAAGGTGCCACAAGTACTCCTTTTCTTTTTGTGACCAGTGTAATTAATGGCTTGGATCTTGGCAAGTTGATAATGAGTGGTTCTAAGATTCAGCATGCCCAGGATTACACCAGGGGAAGCAAAATATTCACTTCATTTTATGAGTGAAAGAATGAGGAGTTTAAAAAAAAAACCAGTGTAATGGAAATGAGGTTCACTTACTGACGGAGCTGTTCACATTGTTCATTGGAGTAAAATTGACAAGTTTTTAAAAGATTGTTGAGGTTAAAGAAGATGGTATGCAATAATGAATCACTGTAATCCTTGCTTCAGGAGAGCGTTAATCACGCTTCTGTTAACTAGAGCTTCCTTGTTTGCTCGACTTGTACATTTTGAACATTTCTGAATTAGCATGACCCGTTTGCTAGATTGCTTTGAAAGTTTAGGTTTTTTGCTATCCAGCATTGTTTACTTTTACTTTTTTGCTCTCCAGCTACCGGATCAGTTTATACCTTTCTCTGCTACACTGAAGAGACTGTTAAATGTATGTTCTCCTTGTAGACGTTCACAGACTGCAATCAAAAACTCATGCAGTGGCAATATCACATTCCAGGCTCCATGATGATTTACCTACTTGGGTCCCATTGTGAATTATGAAAGCAGAAACAAATTCATCTAATAATATAGAGTACAGGCATACAAATGGCTGAAAAGACTGAAATAAATTTGATCCAACCCAATTATGTAATAGGGGGTCAGAAATCAATTTTGCTTTGTTAGTGACATCATTAATTACTAAATTTCCAAGAGCATTCAAGAGACATTAAGGAAGTGATACATCATCATAATGGTAGCAGACTATATACAGCTATTCCACAACCCCCCAAAAAATTTCAATTAATATTGCTTGGCCCAGGTCTTCACCAACTTCTGTACAGTAAATCAGACAGGCTCATAGCATGTGTGAACATTTTTCTTTCTCACATCACTTCGTCCTCCAGCTTTTTATTGTCTCTGTCTTCCTCTCATCATAATTTATAATTTCTAAAACTCTCTTCCTCCTAAAATCATAGCAAGATGATTGATGCTCCCTCATTACCTCCAAGTTTCCTATCTTTTCAACAGTGTGTGCCTGTATGCTGATATAGCCCAGCACTCTATAACACTATCTCATTCTTTAAATAATAACTGCTTCATAGAAAGTTACATACAAGACATTTTTATTGTAATAATGGTTTTGCCTTATCTTTAATTGTTTCTGATTAGGTAACTCCTGCTAGCCATAATTTTGCTTTCAGTTAATGCTCTGCATTGTGAAATTAGGAACACCCACATGTATGAATACCAACACTGCAGAATGGAAATCACTGATCTAACAAGTGAATAATTTGTTTGAGGAAAGAAAAAACATTGATTAGAAAATGCATTAAAAAAGGACAAAAAAGTTATTGAGCTGTGAATAGTATGAGTAAAATACACCTCTCCTTTCCCTGTGAAATAAGGAGACCCTAGTGATGAAATCAACAGGCCCTCCTTTTCTACAGGTTCGGAGGTGTGTTGAAACAGTATGTGATTCTAGGGGTATAATATTGCAGTTCTATAAGTAGCAAAACCAAACTCCAGTCTGATCACTATCATGTCTCCAAGAACAAAGCCCAAGATCTCAAAAATGAGGTCTTAAACTTAGGCTACTAACTCAGTACTTAGCCCAAATAAGTGACCTGATTTTCAGCAGTGCTGCTCACTGGGAGGTTCCGACTGACTTCAGTGGAATAGGCTGGGGTATAGAGCACCACTGATAAATACCCCGAGGAAGTAATTTGCATAGCAAGACCTTTTTAGTCTGTGTGACTTCCTGACATCTACAAACTTCACTGGGATTTACATGCAGCACATTGGCATATCAGAGACCAGGGACCAACCTGACCCAGTCATTGCATAACCTCTGTTTAAAAGGATGATATGCATGATGAGAGACATCCAGGAAGGTGAAAGAGAGGAAATATTTGCCATTTCCTTTTGGTTATGTAGAATAAAATAAATAAATAAAACAATAAAAACTCAGGTTCACCAATGAATCTCATTTGTTTTTGAGGAGTAAGTCTCATTGAAACCTCATGCTATTCTTTTCTGCAGTATTCATCTACTGCATATTAACTTCTTCTGACCTGAGATGTTGTCTTTCTAGTGTGTGGGTGCTTTTCCACACTTATCTTGTGCTGTGGACTTAAAAAAAAACTTTAGTTAATAAAGTAATTCAAGGAGTTGAAGTGAGTTAAGTTGATATTTAAACTGTGTTTCAACATGCGTTCCTTCATGCACCTAATGTTTCCATTGCACAGGGTAATATTCAGTTTGTGTCTTCAGTCTGTGTACAGTGAAGTGGCACAATTTGCATGGTATCAAAAAACTGTTTTTAATTAGTATTTTATGACACCGACATTCTCATCAGAACATTTACTATAAATTCTATGAGATGTCTACTGGCAAAAGTTAAATGTTAGTTTTATGTGAATGACCTAGCAATCAATCTAGACAAAATTGTGAGATGAGAATGTAATTGTCAATTTAAATTTTCATAAGATTAGATTGAGAGGCATAAACTGCTGTCATATACAGAGGTAGTTTATTGGGGGTGGGGATCAAAGGCTTATGAATGTTTCATATCAATATTTGTCATATGGGCACAAAAGCAGTGATTATTTTATTTCATCTTTGCCACATTAGAAAATTTAAATCTAATGGAATTCTTGACAAAGTGATCTAATACTGAAGTGCAGAAGCTATTGTCAATTGATTGTATTTTTCACATTGAAACATGATAAGTTTAAACAATTTGAATGTTTTGGATGGATTAGTGACTTGAAAAAAAGAAGTTCATTTGCCTTTATTCTTAAGATATTTCCACTTTCTACCCTCAGTATAAGATCAAAAGCCTTTTTCATTTAATAGATGTAGTTAAGATACATGTCAAAACATGTAATGAAAGTCAAAGTTTTCGTCATGACTAATGTTTAAAACTGTTCTAGATTCATTAGAAATTAAGTTTGTCAGGTATCCCATGTACAGTGTGATATGAAAAAGCATATGCTTGTTGCCAAAGTCACAGTTTCAAATGACAAGTTTCAGAGTAACAGCTGTGTTAGTCTGTATTCACAAAAAGAAAAGGAGTACTTGTGGCACCTTAGAGACTAACCAATTTATTTGAGCATAAGCTTTCGTGAGCTTCAAATGACGTAAGGGTTGTGTGTAACCCTGTAACTAAAAAGCAAGAGAGAGGTCTATTTCCTCATGTTTTGTCAGGAGACTCCATTCCTAGGAAAGTAGGAAGTTTTACATAACTAACAGGATTCTGGACTTGACTTAGCAGGTAAATAAATCACCCATTAGCACACCCTCTGAAGGGAGAGTTAATTAAAAGAACCTTGTATTACTTGTAGAAGTACCGGAGATGTTTTGGATTCATTGGCTACCATTCCTATGGCTTTCATTGTATGTAAACTTGTCACCATTAGCAGTTATAACAAAGATCTAAAGATCACAATGAGAGAAAAATTAGAACCAGTGTATATTTGCTGCTGTTTTTCACTCATCCATTTGCTAGCAGATTGTCAAAATTCTAAAGAGCATGAAATGGATGTAAAATTAAGTATTGTCCAAGACAGTTCATAACCTGCAATCATCTGACAAGTTGCCAAATGAAATTCATTTTGTTTCTATTGTAACTATCAAGTTGTATATTTATTATTTATTCAGTAATTACAATAATTTGTATAGACTGGAAATTAAACTTTTTATAGTTTGTTTGTAAGTGACACTGATAGGATGAAATTTGCTTCACCTGCATTAAAAAACCCTTTGCAATCAGGGCCAGCTCTAGGTTTTTTGCCCCCCAAGCAAAAGATTTGCTGCCCCAAGCTCAGGTGGGGCTGAGGCTCACAGCAGCGCTGGAAGCAGAGGGAGTGATGTCACTTTCTCCCAGCGCCTGCAGGGGCTTTCCCTCCTCCCCCGCCCGACCACGCCGAGAAGCCCCGAGTTAAGGGGTGGCACAAGGCAGCGCAGGATCCAGTACGCAGATGAGGCGGCTCAGCTCCTGCTTTCTAGCTAGTGCCTGGAGCCTGGCAGCTCGGTATCCCAGGGCTGGGGCTTCCCCTTCCCGATGCGGCTGGGGGCACGGCGCCCTCTCCCCATCTAAGTGGCTCAGCTCCAAGAGCGCAACTGCCCTGGAAAAAAAAAAGGATGCCGCCCCGGAAACGTGCTGCCCGCTTTGCTGGTGCCTCGAGCTGGTCCTGCTTGCCATCTGGCTTTATGTTGGTGAAAGAAACGTGAGCTGAGAGAAAAATCTACCCTCAACTTAGGTTCAGGCCACTAGGCTACAGTGCAACTCTCCTTTCTAAAATGGCTACTATTTATCCTGTATGCTGGAACTATAGTCTTCATTCCTCCGCACCATTTGTATGGAGCGCTAAGGTGGCTGGCCACAAAGATATGGCCACCCCTTGCCATTCTCTGTACTGGCCTATGAGAAGCCAGATGATGGTCTAGATACCCCTTCACAGCATGCAGAGAGTGCAGAGGTCCTTCTGTGAAGCCTCTCCACTTGCAGCTTCTGCTGCACAGCCCCATTAGGTGCTAGAGAGACCCTTGAAAGGCCAATCTCAGCAGGATGAAATTTGCCCTGTTTTCATAATTTGATACGATTTAAAAAAACACCAAAGCTATTCCATGCTGTTTTGAGTTTTATAGGAAGCAAAAAGCATCAGATAGTTGGGGAGTAGTTCCTTTATGGATTTGTATGACTTGTCCAGAAAAATAGCCATGATCATAAAACTGTTAGGAATATATATAACTTACATCCCTAAAATAACTCAGAGCAACGAGCAATTGTTTGTATTTTAATAATGAAATCTTAAGATGGGGGCTTGTGTTGCAGGTGCAATTGTAACCTGAATAATAGAAGCGCGGAATTGTAAACTTCTTTGCTTTGTTTGTTCAGATTGAATTTTGACTATTATATAAATGGATTATAATTCTATATATTGGTGAGTCTTTGTTCATTGCAAACCATAATATAGCAAGTGTTCAGAGTTGTTGCCATATTAATGAAAGTTGGAGACTGAGGAGTTCATAACACCGAGAAGTTCTTAAGATTGAACATATCAGAATTTCCAGAGGTAAGTTGCAGTATGGGTGTATTCATCGCTTTCTTGTCCTTCAAACCACTGCAAAGCTATTCCCAATGTTTGAAGGAATCGGAATGTGAAGGGATGTTGACTTCTTTTTCCTAGACATCACTTTTTAGACATGTGATTGATTCATTATTTTCCAGTTGGGAAACGGGATTCATATAACTGGTTAGTCATAAGATTGACATTCATAAAATCAAGGTCCTGCTGTATTGGGATTTGAATGTTAATTCTTAGGAAGTTTAAACTCTGGTATCAAAATTCCTTTTTGTATGCCCTTCATAACAGTAGATATAATAAATTCATGAGGGCTTCCATTTCTTGTTCAAATATCCTTTCTTATTCTTACATAATTTATTGACCTAGTTTCACATACTCCAATGTTCACTTTCATGAGAATGTTCTGAACCTTATCTTGCCAGAGTGGCACTGTAGCTGTGCAAAGCTTCAAATAACCACTGTTTCTTTTTATGTTGAATTCTGCAAGAGAGAGTATTTTGTAAGCCAGCAGCACTAGACAACTATACAACAGTTTCTTCTCTGTCTTTTCAGGCACTACAAGGGCTCCCAGGGATGGGGAGGTCCCAGGGGTGGACTATAATTTCATTCCTGTTGAACAGTTTAAAGCGTTGGAAGAAAGTGGAGCCTTGCTAGAAAGTGGAACATATGATGGTATGTTATAGAATTTGAACACATGTACCTACAGTCTTTTATAAGAATGGGAATAAAGACCTGGAAGAATTTCATGGTGTTAGTGTCCAGTCTTTTTGTCTTGGGCTTGGTCTAAATTAGCAACTTATGTCGATATAACTACATCACTCAGAGGTGTGGAAAATCCACAACCCTGAGCAACATAGTTATACTGATCTAACTCCTGGTGTAGACTGTGCTGTGTCGATGGGAGGGCTTCTCCTGTTGACATAGATACCACTTCTCAGGGGGGTGGAGAACCTACGCCGATGGGAGAAGCCCCCCATTGGCATAGGTAGCATCTTCGCTGGAGCGCCACAGTGGTGCAACTGTGCCGCTGCAGTATTTTTAGTGTAGACAGGTCCTAAATTTGGATCCGTGTGCTTGTGAGGAGTAATAGTGCTTTGCAAGGGCAGGGAAGCAGTATTCTCTCCATTGTATAGATGGGATAACTATGGAACAAAGTGGTTGTCTTGTCCCGGCTCACGCTGTGAGACAGTGACCCAGTATTAGAACCCATGTGTCCTGACATGTTCAGTTCACTTTAACACCTGTTGCTTTTTTAATATCATTGTGCTTTTCAGAGTCATCCTAAAAACTTTTATGTATGTTTGGTTGACATTTGCTTTAAATATATTTGTGGTCATAGTTCTGGGTTTTGTGTGAAAAGTTTTCTGTAGCTTTAATTTCTTGCCTAAGAGTTATTACATATATTATAAATTATTCCAAAGTTTTTTACTTTTGTTGTCTTTCTGCTTTTAGTATTTTAGAATAGCCATAATATTTGCTAGAAGCTATCCCAGTTAGTCATTGGCTTTATTTTCATTACTGTTGTAGTGGTTTTGGGTGTGTTTGGTAATTTTTAATGAAAGTCTCTCAGATAGGGATAGGTTTCAGAGTAGCAGCTGTTTCTGCAAAAAGAAAAGAAGGACTTGTGGCACCTTAGAGACTAACCAATTAATTTGTGCATCAGCTTTCGTGAGCTACAGCTCACTTCATCGGATGCATTCAGTGGCCACAGTCGATGAAGTGAGCTGTAGCTCACTAAACCTGATGCTCAAATAAATTTGTTAGTCTCTAAGGTGCCACAAGTCCTCCTGTTCTTTTGTCAGATGAGGATGTTTCTCTAAATATATGATTTTTAGCTTTCATCACTAAGGCCCGACTCTTTTGAATTAAAATGTAAACACAGTAGATGCCGGTTAATAGCAATCCTGGTACCATCAACTTCCAGTTAATGGCAACACGTTGCTGTGAACCGATCCCATCCTGCTCACATCAGTGTTAATGTGGTTTGAATAGTTGCAACACTGTGCTGCTTAGGAGCAACTTTTTTAAAGAAGGGCCCCACCTGCAGGTTGGTTTGTGCAGCTGCAGTCAGGGAAGGAAGTGCTGGGGCCTGCCTGTTTTGGCTGCAGCCCTGCAAACTTGCCTGCAGTGAGTACTCAGCCCATCCGTCCCAGCGCTTCCTTTTCGGCCTGCAGCTGGGCAAACCTGCCTGCACACGGGAATCACACAGGACATAAGGGTCTGCAGGCAAGAAGGAGAGGCCATTAACAGGGAGTGGGCTGCAACCTGGATGCTGGAGTTGCACAGTACCTCTCCCTGCAGTCTCCAGGCCACTCCCTACCAGGGGACTGCATGCAGGGAAGGAAGCGCTGGGAAGCACAGAGCATGGGCCCCCCAGACAGCACAGGGAGAGGTATGGTGCAGCCTCATGGGCACTGAGCACCCCATGTCTCTGCAGAAAGCCTTGGCATGCAGGTGGCAGGCAGGCAGCCCCGCTCGACATTGGTGCCCTTCCCGCAGCCAGGGTGCACCCAGAGAAGGCATGTCCCAGCACTTGATTTCACTCGTCATAATTATGACTTCAGGTGTTTCAGATCGCTGATCTGAGTGTCAGCCAACCTGGATCTGAATATATTATAAACATTACTCCTGGAGAGTGAGTTTGTGTGTGTGGGTTCGGTGTGGGGGGGGTGAGAAAACCTGGATTTGTGCTGGAAATGGCCCAACTTGATTATCATACACATTGTAAGGAGAGTGATCACTTTAGATAAGCTATTACCAGCAGGAGAGTGGGGTGGGGGGAGGTATTTTTTCATGCTTTGTGTGTGTGTATATAAAAAGGTCTTCTACACTTTCCACAGTATGCATCCGATGAAGTGAGCTGTAGCTCACGAAAGCTCATGCTCAAATAAATTGGTTAGTCTCTAAGGTGCCACAAGTACTCCTTTTCTCTTTGCGAATACAGACTAACACGGCTGCTCCTCTGAAACCTGTCATTACTCCTGGGGGGATTCTGCGGGACTGCGCACCCGCAGAAGATGGCCCCCCTGCAGATTTCCTGCATTTCCCTGCAAAAAACAGCAGGGAAGCAAAGGGAAGCCGCGTGGTGGGGGGTGACCATGGGCGCAGTTTTGGGGAGGATTGCCCTCCTCCAAACAGGCATGGAGGGGGCATGGGGTTACATGTCCCTGCCCCCACTCATTCTGCAAGCTCAGAGCTGCCCAGCTGAAGGAGGCTGTGTCACTGCTCCACTGGCTGCAGCTGAACACCACCTCCTGGGTCCCAGTGCCAGTCATGCTCCCCTTCTGGGTGCTGGGAGCCTTCCTGTTTTCTATTCTGCACAACAGCTAGTGCCCGCGGTGGGGCTGGGTAAGGAGGGGTGGGGAAATGAGGGATGAGGCAGTGGAGAAGGAAGGGGGTGTGTGGAAAAGGGCTGGGGGAGGGGAATGTGGGAGAGAGGGGAGGGGGATGGAGAAGAAAAGGGGATAGGGGAATCGCGGGGGGGAAGCGGGAGCCCAGCATGCAGCATCCCCCGGCAGTAGCTGGGGCTCCCCTGTTAAGCAGGCCCATTGAACCCTCACTTTGGCAAGCCCTACCCCCCAGTGCCTGGACCCCTTCTGGACCCCCAGCACCTGGGCCCCCCACAACCTGACCCTCCTGCTTGAGCCCATCTCCCCATACCCAGCCCCCTCCTCCTGAGCCCCAACCACCTTCACCTGGATCCCCTGCAGAGTCCCGTTGCCCCTGCCAACGAGCCCTGTGCACCTAGATCCCCCACTGAGCCACCAGCATCGATTGCCCCAAACCTGGATGCCCCCCACACTTGGATCCTGCTGGACTGAGCCTGCCCACCCACACATGGTGCACCTGGTGCAGAGGGGCAAGGCCCCAGGGTGTTTCTGGGGCAGGCCCAGCCATTGTACTGTGTCAGGGTCTGGTGCAGCCTCACTGCCAAGTCTCTGTACCAGGAGAGGTGGGGGCTTCAGGGTCATCTCCCACCTCAGTGCAGCCAATGGCCTGTGCTCCCCACTGCCATGCTGGAGCCACATTTATTTATTTACAAATATAATTTGCAGAATTTTAAAATATTGTGTGCAGAATTTTTAATTTTTGGTGCAGAAGTTTTAATTTTTTGGCACAGAATTCCCTCAGGACTAAAACATGTATAGACATGCATACACAATACTGCTTCTTTTGATAGACAAGTACAAATCACAACCTTTCCATATGATCCATCCTCTTCTTAATTAAATAGCTGTGGAAACACACATGATCTTTTTTCAGAGTAGCAGCCGTGTTAGTCTGTATTCACCAAAAGAAAAGGAGGACTTGTGGTACCTTAGAGACTAACAAATTTATTTGAGCATAAGCTTTTGTGAGCTATAGCTCACTTCATCGGAGCTCTAGTCAACAACTACACAAAACAGATTACATAATCAAAGCCTGAATTAGGAAATTGTCCGAGCATGCTAAATCCTTTAATTACTATCACACCTTTTGTACTTGTAATTGTAAATTCTTCCCCATTTGGATATACCATTTCTTTAATTTTATTGTATAAAATATCTGCAATCTTAGTTGTGTCCTCATTTTCCCTTTTAATTGTAGTTTGTGTGTATTTCAGTAAGAAAAGCCTAGTGTATTTCACCCCATTGGCCCTTCAAGCTACTACATGGTTTCCTTTCCTTCTCCTGTGCACACGCATTGTACTGCCAGGGATCTTTCTCTGCACTCTCCCACTTTCTCCAGAGGCCTCTTCCCTGCCTGCTACCCTGTTCTTCTGGGTTTTGTTTTTTTTTGCTTTTACAATTCAGGCCATCACAGTTAGTCTGCTGCTGTGGTTGCTGTTTGGGTCTTCTCTCTCTATTGTATCTCTGTTCATACTAGGGAACTAGGAATATTCAGCCTGTCTGGGTATCTAAAGCTAGGAAGGAAGGAGTAATTGTAGTGCGAGTAGACATGTGCTAGCTTTAATCTAATTAGTGCAGGTAACAATAACAGTGAAAACATGGCAGTACAGTTCCCAGCATAGGCCAGCAAAGTGAGTATGCCCCACAGTTCCACACTTGTACTGTTCTGAAGCCCATGCCTCCATGTCATCACTACTGTTGTTACCTGCATTAGCGAGATTAAAGCTAGCAATGGTTGGCCTATCTACTGTTACAACAACACACTAATTTGTGCTGTTGACATATCTTAAGTGGCTGCCTGTGTGTGAGTGGTTATGGTTGAAAACTGTTCTAAACATAGGGCCACAGGAAGCAGTTAATATTAGAAATATGTTCTAATATTTGTTAAACAGTAGCTGAATAATTATGACCTTATGCGGGTCAGACAAGGCTTTTCTCTTTCAGTATGAGTTACTAAAGTTAATTTTCCTGTTTCCATCCTGAGCAGGAATCCTCAGTCACTGACTAGGTCCATTAATACATTTCATCTTCCTAAAGTATTTAACTAGGCATAGAACTAGCTAAAGTATAGGGGTGATATGGTTAATATCCTTTTGCTCAAGGACCAGACAGGCATGGGCTCTGTTTTTAAAGATGATGGCTACAGTAGCTAAATCAAGGTCTCAGATGTAAACCCTTTTTTATATAACATCATAACCTGGCTCCTCTTAAGTTTTTCTTCTGGATTGAAACCTGGTGTTGAAGGTTTCTAATCAGGAGCAATGTATTTTTAAAAATATAGATATATATTAGTTGTAAAATTTGTTTTTACAATAGATTTAAAACATCCTTGTTTAGGTATCCTTAACTCAAATAAATATTTTTTTTCAAGAAAAATCTGGCGTGTGTGTGTGTGTGTGTGTGTGTATGTATATATGTATATGTATATATGTATATATATATATATATATATATGCGCAGATGAAAAGTAAAGTAAAAAGGCTACTTGTATGCATAAAAATTTCCACTAGAAATATCTGTATTAATATAGATTATGTAAATTTCAAGTGATTACTTCAGTGACTAAAGCTTCTTCAAGAGTAAACACATTCTAGAAATTGTATAAAACCTTTTCTGTGTAAAAGATGATGAAACTTGTAAAGAACTATTATGATTTATTGGACATTTTCTTAAGATTTAATTCTTCACTAATATGAAAAATAAAATAAATGAAAAGGTATATTACTGTTAAAATAACCAAAAGAAGGACATTCTTTGACAGGCTCTCTAAGCCAAGCTCTTTTGATTGTGCCATGGTTTTGCAGCACATACAGTATGAACAATTGCCCAGCATCTGGAGATCCCCTCAACCCTCACTAGACTTTAACAAGCCAGGCTAACCCGAAGCTTTCACCTTAACTCCCATTTTCAGTTGACGCCTCATCCTTAATGGTATTTGAATATAGGGGATTTTATTTAATATTTTATGCAGTCAAAACAAAATCTATCTACCAAATGTTAACCCAGCAGGAGTCCTGCTAAGCTCTGTGCTCCACTCCCTAATTAAAATCACATGATTGAATAAGAGGAGAAAACCAGTTATTTAAATTCTGTTTGAGCGTTTATTTTATTGGGAAAAAATGCTGATCCTTTGAACTTATACAACATATTAGAATCAAAATGTTTTCAGTTTTCTCAGGTATAATTCAGTATTGCATTGATTTATTAATAGCTTTATTAGGTAAGAAAATTATCAGCTGAAAACACAGGATTACAGCTCTAAGAAATCATTTTTTAAAATTGCTTTTGTGCAAATAGATATTTTGCTTTTCAGCACAAAATTAATTTGCTTTTTAGTTTCAACCTGCTTACAGGCTGCAGGTTACTCCAGATTAGTTAATTACTATATATATTTGCTGTACATTAGAACAGAAATTATTTTGATTGTCAAGGTAATCCTCTACTTTACTCCTACCAAGCTCTGCTATAAATCTCATTCTGGAGCATTAGTGAATGCAAGATAAAATAACAGATCAGTCTCTAGATTTGGAAACATGTGTAGGGCAACCACTTCGGAATTAAATGCATTATACCCAGATGTACAATGACAGCATTAGCAGAAGTACAGTGTAGCTGTAAATTCCAGTTTTTGAGCATTCACCAGTTACTGATAATGCTGATGTCTTAAGTAGTGTAGTAAATTACCTTTTCATTCAGGTATTTCACAAAACTGTTACTGTGGCAGTAGAATATGTACTATGACTTGAGCCATTCCTGTGATTGTAGAGATCTTTACCAGATATCACTGCTTCTGTTTTGTACCATCTGTTTCTTAATGACAGGTAATTTCTATGGTACCCCAAAGCCTCCAGCAGAGCCCAGTCCCTTTCAGCCAGACCCAGTGGATCAGGTTCTTTTTGACAATGATTTTGATGCAGAATCCCAGAGAAAAAGAACCACTTCGGTCAGCAAGATGCAAAGAATGGATAGTTCTCTCCCTGAGGAGGAAGAGGAGGAAGAGAAGGAAGCAGTTAATGGCAGTGGAGGTGCAGGTCAGTTACAAGGGGAGAAATTCCTGACTGCAGTCAAGATTTTAATCAATCAAATTGTCACTCTGAAATTTTCAGATTAACTTGGGTAAAAGCACTGTCACATGATCCGAAAACTAGGTGAAGGAATGTGCAGAGCAAGTGATAATGAAGAACAATGCATTGAAACTGGAACAAAGTGTCCAGTGGGATGTTGCAAAGATTAGTCTGAGATCCTATTCTTTTTTAATATCTTTATTATCTCAAAAGAGGGACAGCCAGCACATTAAATGTGCAAATTATGCTGCATCTAGGCATTTCTTGTAAGTCACCCGTGCAAGTATGGATCTGGCCCAGTATTGTTTACCTTCAGAGCTGAAAGAATAAGAGCGTAGGTGATCTGGCTGCAGTCCATTTTAATTTGTCACAAATACAGAATCTTAAAACTGAGGTTATTGGCAATGGTTTCTAAACTGAAGTGCTTAAATTCCCACTATTTACAACCTGCTGCACTGTTGTTTTCCTCATATCACTCACTGTAGTTGTGGTCTCAATAGTTGGGTCTTGATACACTGAGAGGGATGATGGTGTGGATTCTCTAATGCTGTTCTCTTTGATAGGAAATGCAGTAAGTCGTCTACCTAGATGTGTTCCAGTGTTGTTTTTTTCAGCCTAGGCTCAGACAAGTATGAGGTTAATGCTGTTTGGCAAGGGAAGAACAGAACTCAGTGTGTTCACTTCAGTTTTTTAAAGTTCACAGCAGAAAAAAATGTAGTCGAAAAATACCGATAAAATACAGTGGTGTTTGGCATTCTCTCATACTGAGAGCAAAAGGGGTGGTTCTTTGTGAGCAAAGCAGCATGAAAATCTTAACCGTAACACTTTGCTTTAAACAACTTCAGAAAACAAAGAGAGACCTTCAGATTCTTCTGACTGGATGAAGCCTGTTCCTAGTTACAACCAGACAAGCAGCTCCATGGATTTCAGAAATTACTTGTCAAGGGATGAGAGCCTAGAGCCTCTACCCAAGAACTGGGAGATGGCCTACACAGACACAGGCATGGTCTACTTCATAGAGTAAGTAGAAGTTTGTATCTTTATAGATTTAATGTATCTTTCTGAGATGCATGAGCACTGAGAGTCTCTAGTCACAGTCTCTCGAGATAGTTCTGCTGATTTTTATATATCTTCCTCCCTACCCACTTTTTATTCCTGATGTCTTTGCACGAAAATATAATCTTCTGGTTTTGAAGTCGCAATCTGTTCTCACTCAGTGATCCTCACCAAATGTTGCCAGTTTTGTGTGTTTGATTTCATAGTGGTTCCTGTGAAGATTATAACAATGCCACTTAGAGAGGACAGTGATGTTGATTTGAGGAATAAGCTGCAGGAATTTTATTTTCATATATATCTGTATCTATCACAGTATCCCTATTTGGTGTCTCCAGCATTTTCATCCAAGTAGCTTTTCCTTCCTATCAGTCTTCATAGATGGATGCTTTCACAGCTATCTTAGCTACCATATATAGGGACTTCAGTGTCGTGTTTATTTTCATGGGGAAAATGTAGATGGGTAAAGAATCCATGTAAATGCTATTAGTAGGATAGTGTTTTGTGTCTGAATAAATTAGGTGGAAAAGCACAATGGTTCCATCTACAAAGTCAGTTAACTTATTTATGATGTGAATTCTGTATCACAGAATGCACAGCTCAGGTTCTGTGTTACTAGCTGGATAAGGGTCTAATTTTATGTGTACTTTTACTATGCAAACTTTCATTGTAATCCATGGGATTTCCCTTATTCTCTCTGTTCTGCCTGTGATCTCTGGTATGAAATAGAATGTGAAAAGCAGCTACCAGAATGTGTAATAGTCTGTTTCATGAATTGTAAAGCATCAGATTACACTGACGGCTAAGCACAGGCAGAAGTTAAGGGTTTTTTCCCCCAAGGTGAAAAATATCTATCCTCAAAATGATTTTTTGCAGTAGCTTCAATGGTAAATGTATGAAAGCGTTTGTCATACTTTGTAGATGGAAAAAAATATTGGATGGAGAAGAACTTTATGCTGAGACTGTGCTGCCTAATGCAGATGTATAGGTCAGAGTTAGAAATCCCTGAGTAAAGGGTTTATAATCACAGCGTCAATAGACCTGAGATAAAGAATGGTTTCTGGATAACTCTGCTCAGTTATGTTACTGTTATCTCAGAGTTAACATGAACCATATGTTCCTGCAGTGCAATGATAAGTACTTCTTGTCATGGAAGAGCAAAATCACTAATCTTGCAAACTCACTGGCAATTTCTTATGTGGTTTGGTTCAGAGTGGTAGCTGCCTTTACATCTACATTCATATTGTGACTTCTTAAAATATCTGTTTTCTGGAATACTTAGGTTGTATTAACTTTTTAACAGCTATAAGATGTTCTTTTACGTCTTATCAGTTTTTCTCCATTACTTTTCCCATGGCTCTTTTCATGATCAACCTATTTTTGATGTGGTGTCAAACATCTTAAGAAAAGTTTTGTGCTTTTTAATATCTATTTCCCATAATTAAATTTTTAAAACCAGCTAAGGAGAAAGTATGTATTTTGGGTCTGTTCTGATGAGAACCAAAAGGGACAGGTGTATTTAGTGTGCTCTTATTTCATTGGTTCTGTTTGTTCTCTATTTATATATACGTCTACACAGTTCTGCAGAGCCGCTGAATTCAGCTCCAGGCACAAGCTGCATTGACTATTGAGAAATCCAATATTTTTTGATAGATGAAACCTAGACTTACCTCACTTCCAACAAACCTGCTACTTTTAGAGTGAAACTGTGGCTGTGAATACATACCTTTGAAATATTTTTTACTGCTCAGAAACGTTTGCACCGCTGTAACCTCCCATGTCCCAGTGGTACAGAAAAGCCTCGAGTATGTTCGTTATATTTAAGTGGTGCCTTTCGTAGGTCGCATTTTTGATGTGACAGAGGTGAGAACAGCAGGTACGCTGATCTAGAGGCAAAGATTTGCACGTGGAAGGAAACTTATGAAGAGAAGTTTCAGAGTAACAGCCGTGTTAGTCTGTATTCGCAAAAAGAAAAGGAGTACTTGTGGCACCTTAGAGACTAACCAATTTATTTGAGCATAAGCTTTCGTGAGCTACAGCTCACTTCATCGGATGCATACCGTGGAAACTGCAGCAGACTTTATATATACACAGAGAATATGAAACAATACCTCCTCCCACCCCACTGTCCTGCTGGTAATAGCTTATCTAAAGTGATCTTGTGCTGGAAATGGCCCACCTGATGATCACTTTAGATAAGCTATTACCAGCAGGACAGTGGGGTGGGAGGAGGTATTGTTTCATATTCTCTGTGTATATATAAAGTCTGCTGCAGTTTCCACGGTATGCATCCGATGAAGTGAGCTGTAGCTCACGAAAGCTTATGCTCAAATAAATTGGTTAGTCTCTAAGGTGCCACAAGTACTCCTTTTCTTTTTATGAAGAGAAGTGCTAAGTATAATAGGTTAAATCCCTTCCTTGGGAGTCTTTTTCGTGTCTCTCCCTTTATCTCCTGCTGTTTTTCTGCTCCTGATTGGGTTGTCCTATATTCCACAGTCACAACACCAAGACAACTACTTGGCTTGATCCTCGGCTCTGTAAGAAAGCCAAAGCTCCTGAAGACTGTGAGGATGGAGGTGAGATGTTCAAAATTCTGTCTGTCTGCTATATGTAATGCATGTTTGGATGTTGTTTTTCCTACTTGAAAACCAGACTCAAATGGTGTCCAATTAGCATGTTATCAGTAGAGCTTATGAATGCACAAAGTATGGCTCTGGTTAGGAGTTTTGTTTCAAAGACTTCATTTCTTCTTTGCCATTTGGGACTAATCAGGCAGATCAATTTTACCTTCAAATGCAACCTGGAATAGGAGTTTACTTATGCTCTTGTTTCAAGGTCAAGTTCATCTGAAACCAAATAAGATTCCTAATGAAAAATGGGTTGTATCTGCTTGTTTACCAACCAAAACTAGTCCCGAGTCCTGTGGAACTGGCTGTCTAATTTCTTTGACTTGATTCATGAAGGGACTTTCTGTGGGATGTGGTAGTAATGAATCCTTAAGCACTTTGGAAAGTCTTTTCCTTATGCATACTACATATTTTATATCAAGTTCATCTTCAGGGAGATCTGGGTTGTTCCTAAGAATGTCCTCTGCACTGATGGGAGAATTAAGTCATTTGGGGATCTTCGGATAATGCTGTTTGTGACTGCCAGATGTCCCTTATGGAGTCACTTCCAGGGTTCTTTACAATTCGATAAGATCTATCATTGCCAAGACAGAAGTTTCTGCCTGAAGTGTATAATTTGTATTCTTTCTACATTATTTTGAAACCATTAGGGTATGGAGTTAAGTGCCTATGGCTTGGCAGCAGTGGTAGAATGACTGGGCTTGAGAGTGGCTTCAGCATATTTTCACTGGAACAATGGAGTTTAAGTGAATTGTGGATACACACAAATTCTGGAGAGCAGAATGACACATTACTTGATTCTAAATTCACTGTAACCACTGAGGGGAAAGACCTGGGCATCTTTGTAGACAGCTCAGTGAACACCATTGTTCAGCAAGGGAAAAGCCCCTAAATACTAGAATGCATAGATGATGGGCTACAATATAATACTGAAAGTACTGCCTTGTCACTTTATATCAGTAGTAGGCTCTCACCTGAAATACTCTGTTCAGTTTCTGGTTCAGAGAAAGAAGTGAAATTTTATTAGAATAATTGAAAAGCTTTTGAGGACAATGTGGAAAAAATTAGGGATACAATAAGTGTACAAAATAACAAACCGTAAACAAAAGGTAAATCAAGTGCTCCCTTTTACCCACTGTCATAATACAAGAACAAGGGCACTTTGGGTTAAATTGAAGGTAGCAGATTTAAAGGCGATAAAGGTAAATACAATGTATAATTAACCCATGAAAAACTCATTGCCCCTAAAGATTATTGGGGCCAAAATCTTAATAAAATTTTTACAAGAATTGGACATTTGTATGAATGAGAAGATAGAATTTTTTTTTAGAAGAGATATAAATACTCATGCTTTAAAGCATAAGCAACCCCTAACTAAGTTTAGGAAGAAACTTCATTGTCTAGTAAGAGATTTCTGTACCATCCCCTGAACCTTCTGCTATTGGTCATTGTTGGAGACAGGATTCTAGACTACGAGAACTTCTAAGATAAGTGGTAGTCCCACAGTGAAGGGATGGAAGAGCCTTTGGACTTCATCTGAATTGACCCTTAATTGGGCCAGGTGCAGGAGGCATAAACCAAGCTACAATAGGTGGCTTTATTATAGGAGTATTTTAAAATCTCTGAAGCAGTTGCACGTTTTAAGCATCAGTGTCGTCTTATTTCCATTTAGGAGGGAGCCTTAAAGTATATTATAGTTTATAATCAAGATAGGCATCTGTATTAGCAAGTTTGAAAATAATTAGCCTCTTTTTAGATACTAGAAAATACGATAAGATTTTTAAAGAAATCCTCACAATCCTCTCCTATCCCTCTGGCATCTCAACCCTGTCTAAATTAATTTGACTTGAACATTTCCCTGTTTGTCTGGTTTCATGTGGATAATTTTTCAACAGAAGTGCGAGTCCCTGATATGTGGAAGTGTCCTGGAGAATTCATTTTGCCTAAGCTGTCTCATGTCTCCCAGTGATGGCAGAGCTTAAACCTTCACTAAATAAAGCTTAAAGGGGGTGAACGCTGACAGAATTTTACTGCTTCACAGAGTGACAGAGATGTTTGAGAATCATAATCTAAGCAGGGTTCCATAGTTAAAGTGCTTGTCAGTCATGCTTTTTCTTCAAGCAAAATCCTATCAGTTAAATAGAAAAGAGGTAAATGCCAAGCTGCAGTACCAAACTAGCTACCTAATTTTGTTAGTAATGATTCATTGCCGTTGGGAATGTGTTGTTGAAATAATGTGGCTAGCAACTGGTGCTTTAGTTCCATGGAAGGATGCCTTGTTGTTCTGCAATCACTGTTAGGGGAAGGAGGAGTCTGAGATTTTTGTCCTGTGTGTGGCAACGCTTGGACTCAGACTGTTCCCCAGTGATACAGAATTTCCATAGCTAATGATTCTCAAACAAGAACGCTCTAATCCTGACCCCTGTGTGTATCATTATCTGTAGCATTCCCATTGATCGCAGCTGCCATGGTGAGTCAGACAGAATGAATTTGTCTGTGAAATAATGTTGGTCTATCCCAAGGATGGGCAAACTATGGCCCGGGGGCTGCATCCGGCCCTTCAGACGTTTTAATCCGGCTCTCAAGCTCCTGCCAGGAAGTGGAGTCTGGGGCTTGCCCCGTTCCGGTGCTCCAGCCAGGGAGCGGGGTTGGGGGCTTGTCCACCCCTGGTCTAGCCCATTCAGGGCTTTAAAGAGAGAGGCTAGAACCAAAACTGTATCAGCATTCAGACCATAGTTGTCACCAGCAAAATCTTGAACTAACTTCCTTCCATCCAGATTCCCATCTCCTTAAGAGAGTGCAGTAGCAGGGATACATTCTTTCCATTTTAATATGGACCCTTAATTACTTCAGTACAATATTTTCCATACTAAATCCAAGACACTTCTAGTCTTACTTTTCAGTTTTCTTGCACCCCAACTGGCTTTTTAAAAATAATGCGTATTCACTATCTTCTCTAATATGGGACAATGCAGGGAACTGATGGGGTGGTTGGCAGTAGGTAACTAAGGGTTGCCCTCCGTCATAATTTATGATTTTTTGGGGAGAGTATAGGAACCTACTTGCATTTGTTTCTGTTCACCTCTTGCACCAAGACTTCACACTGTGAATCTGATCTGTGAGAATGTTGGTGGTAATCAGCCTACAGGCAAATCCTGCAGATGCTTGCAAGGCAGTAGTGCAGTGTAGACAGCCAATAAAATAAAAATGTACAGAGAAGCAGTCTCTGCAGCAAACATCTCCCGTGTTACAAGAGTCAATAGGCACTGAGGCAAGACTGAAAACAGCCTCTTATTCTCCTAAATCTATTCTTAATGAAGCCAGTTTGAGCCACTGCCTCATACTGCTGCTTTATTAAACATATGTGAAGCCCCCCACTGGGAGAGGATGGGATAAAAAAAGGCATTTTAAAGAGAAAGATGCAGGACATCCTAATGAACAGCACTTAAACAAATAGTCCCTCTGGGGCATTTGTCAAGTTCCACTAAGCTGTACTGATACTCATAATTGGTAACATGCTGCCACATGCTAAGAAAATTCCTGTTACCTTCAAGCCTGGGGCAGCCACAAACAACAAACAAAATAATGACACAGAAATCTTACCCTTCAAAACAATCCAGACATCTGAAAGAAAAATAAAAGGCAATTTGTGGTCCAAATGGAACAATATTTCTATTTTGTCTTAACTTTCACACCAAGCTCCTTTTCAAACCGCGTTTCCATATTTACATTTCTGTGCTCAAATTAGAGTAGCAAAGCTGTAGCCACCAGGCCTGTGTGGTGACAGCTTGTTGCAGTCAACCAGTAATGCTCTGGTTCTAGCCGCTGCCCTACAAGAATTCGAATTTATTTCAGAAACGAGGGAGCTTTCTGATTTTTTTCTATGCTGTTTCAGTATGAATGTTTATTTTGTAAAGATTTAATTGCATTTTGCACACCACTTTCAGAAGATGGGATCATTAATTTCCCTCCAGATTTGTTGCTCTGGAGACTTGGATTCAAACGATAACAAACACAAATGGAAATGAGTTTGGGGTGATGTCTTTTCAGTCTTCACTTGTCCTTTTCTCCACTGTACTGCCTCTTTGATCCTGATTCAGGAGCCTAGGTGTAAAGTAGCAAGGAGTGCAGGTCAGGACTGCGGTGCATTGGGAGAGCTAGGTGGGGAGACTGGCTGGAATGTTGCAGGTCTGGCTTGAAATGCAGGTGTTAAGGGGATGTGTGTGTAAAATTGGAATAACGAGGGGGTTGCAGGTCAGAATTTAGGTCCCTTGGCAGAGGTTTCTGGAAGCACATGACTGGAATAGCGTGGTCCCACAATTCAGGGCTGAGATGGATTGAAAGTGCTTCTTTGGGAAAAGCTTCAATATCTCCTTTCCACGCTATGGGTCAGCCATAGACAGTGCTATCATATAGTTACAGATTGGGGAGTTAAAAACAAAACTTCACAGATGAAACTGGTTATTTATAATTGGCTTAGTCTAATAAAATGAGACCTTTATCTTTCTCTTCCTCCTTTTGTTACTTAAGATATTTTTGTGCTTCACTTTGAAGCTTGTTAAAACTTAATTTTTTTCTTTAAAATGCAAGTCTCCTCCTCCAATAAACCAGTGAGTACAGGGGGGCCCATTTTCCCTCTGGGAAATGCAAGCACTCAATTCATGGGAATATATAAATTGCTTTCATATTTCTCAAAAAGAAAAGGAGTACTTGTGGCACCTTAGAGACTAACCAATTTATTAGAGCATAAGCTGTAGCTCACGAAAGCTTATGCTCAAATAAATTGGTTAGTCTCTAAGGTGCCACAAGTACTCCTTTTCTTTTTGCGAATACAGACTAACACGGCTGTTACTCTGAAACCTTTCATATTTCTGACACAGTCAGTCCATAATCTCTCCACTCATCTTTTTTTCACATGAATGTTGACATTTTCAAATACTTTTCCATTATAGTGCAGAATTTTGTTCATTCTTCTGTTCCAATTACAGAACTTCCTTATGGCTGGGAGAAAATAGAAGACCCTCAGTATGGAACATACTACGTCGAGTAAGTGTTTACACCAATTATTCACTTCATGTGGACATCAGATATGGTAGAGAACAATTAAACAGTTGCTATGTAATAAATGCAAATTGTAATGCAGCTCATTTAATGACTATGTATCCAGTGCAAATTAAGAGCCAGTTCTGGTGGCCGTAACTGAATTGTGCACTATTCCTATGTGTTAATATGTAAGATAATGTGTGTAGCTTCCCTTCACACTAAGTAAGATGCATCCATCTATCATCTGGAGGGGAGGAATCAAGTAGTAACCATTGTCCTGGGCTGGAAACCAGAGTGCAGCAAGTAAGCAGTAGGATTCACTTTGCTTCTCTGGCTCATGCATGTCTGTGACTTTTCTTTTATAACTAAGAGTTATGATAGTTTGTTACAACAGTAACTTTATCTGGCATTAATGATTTTGCCCAAATGGTTGAATCTTTCTTAATATCCTTATTATAAAAACTGAAGATGCTGAATGTATGTTTAAAGAGATCAGAGCATGTTTCTGTTCTGAAATACCTTTAAAATGGAGCCTCTCGATTAAAACAGTAGCGCCTGCTATTCACAAACCAATGGGAAATTGCTTTCCCCTCATTCTTGGGTTCCAAAGCAGCACTATGTATTAGAAAATCCCTAAACTACTGTGACTGGCTTGCTCAGCTTCAGCTCAGGCTGAATGAAAACCACCTTCAATCATCAAGAGAAAAATTAGCGGAGAATTGAAAATATTAGCATTTGTTGGATAAATGTTAGTGAGATCTCTGCAGAGCCAGCACTGTTTTAATATTATCCAGTCTAATAAATATTTTGGTACTTCAGTTCTGCTTTCATGTTTCAGTGTTCAGCAACAAAGACAACAAATACCATGGATGTATGGAAGCAGCATCCACTTGGTGTCAGGAGAAGAAATAAATGTTTGCTTTGCTAAGCAGTTCTCTTTTTACCCAATATTATGGTCTACAGCAGCTCTTTTGAAATGTGCAAAGTGATGTTAAGATAAATAATATGCTTATATTACTCAGAGTTCATCCTGTCACTCCAAAAGCAGCCTCAAAAGTCAAGGCTGAATTGTATAGTTGTTGAGTTTCTGTTTCGAGTATTGAGAAATTAGTAGTTGGAGTATGCTTCAAAGGCTTAATCTTTGAGCTCCTCATGAGGAGATGGTTGGTCCTGCACCTGAACAAGAAACTATGGCATTGTCCTGAATAACTAGTTAACAAGATATTTAAATATTTTTAACCAGGTTTTCTTTCCTGCAGTGTTAGTTGAAATTCCTTTGGTTTTGATGATCTGATTTTTCATCGTAGGTGTTTCTTTTAATTTTTCTCTCTGTTTAGATAATGAAAATAGGCTACTCATTTTCACTTTCTTTGCTCTCATGAATTAGCACAATGCTGTTGTGTTTGAGTTGCACATACTACAGGGGAACAAGCTATTAAGATTAGGCTTTGTATAACTTTTTAAATTAAACTTTAAATTTTAGTTCTCAATTGCGATTGTCCTTTGAGAGAAAGGAGCAGAATATATGGATTTCTGTAATTTAATGGCTATGATGCTGACCCTTAAATATATTCAGTGCTGTAGAATTTACATCGTATGTTTATTCTTAAGCAAAAACAGTAATTTCCAAGAATCACATTTTATTGTATTAGCAAACTGGATCATATTTATAAAAACTATAATAAAAGAGCAAAATCTTAAAGGTACATAAAATTCAAAGAATGCTTTGAAAGAGAGAGAGTCATAACACAAAAATATAAACATTAGAATTTGGACAGTCACAGGGGAATGAAGATTTACTGCCCCAAAAAAAACCACAGAAGGTTTTTTCAACGTTGAGCTGTCCTTTTATGTTTACTCTTGTGCTGAAATGAAGCAATGTGAGCTTGCATATTACAGCATTCTTTGATACAGTATGGTAATCACTATTAGGGATCTGACAATGTTTGGCAATTGAATCAAGGAGAATTTTGCTGTGCTAAGGAGGTACCGATATCTCAAAGTCTGGGGTTTGCTTGGGTTTGAACTTTCTATTAATGCAAAGTTACAATAAAATGTTAACATACTACATTGTACATTACTTATTACTTATTCAGGATCAGGTTAATATTCATAGAACCTGACTAAAGGAGCTGGCTTGCTGGCTGGGGAGCCCTCCTTCTCTGAGTAAGTTAAAAGGGTAACCATATTTCTGAATACCGATCTTCTTTTTGGCACTTCTCTTGTGTACACAGTTGGTGTGAAAGCTTTTCCATTACAAGGACAGTCCACATTTTACTATACCAGAATTCCATAGGAGAAGTCACATTTTTCCAATAATATGCAATATAAAGTCTGTTTAAAATGTAGATCCTTTATGGGAGCATTAAGTAAGCAGGTCAGGGGATCTCTGGAAAGCTGGCCTTTTTCTTATAAAGTTAATCTCTTTAATAATTTCTTCCGCAAACCATCGAATTTATGGACACAACCACCACATGTGCATGTATGTTCCCCTACCCTGCAACCCCTCCAAACAGAGTGCCTCCCTAGTAGCAAAAATACAGTGAATCCTAACCTGAGTCAAATACCAACTATTCAGTAATTTGTAAAAATTTTCTTTGTGAGCTACACAAATTGAAAATATATATCCACTTTCCCATATAGAGACCCATTAATCTAGATCAATTTCTTTGTCCAGCTCTCTCTCCTATTTTTTCAGCTGGGTTGTTTCCTATCAATATCTTTGTCAATCAAAATTGTAGACATCTTAGAAATTAAATCTCTTGTTCCAGCTTGCTCCTGGGTCAACTCCTCAGATATGCTTAAAGATCTAGATAGAGCCGTCTTAGATCCAGATTTCACAATAAGGTGTTTGACTTGTAAATACTGAAAATACAGGATCTTTCTATTATTTACTTTATTACATATCTCTTGGTATGATCTTAAATCAGGATCCAGGATCAGCTGTCCAAACTGAGGAATGTCAGCCCTTAACCAGAATGAATAATCACTTTGATATTTCCTAGGGATAAATTCGTGATTATTAATGAAAATAACTAAGGGAGAGGGCTTGGCGACAGGAATTTTAAAAAGCTAAGGTGGGCTGGATGAATGGGTGGCTTTTATTTTTGGTGAGCTAAATTTATTTTTAACCCAACAATTACTATAAATAACTGTATTTTGGCTACAGTCTTATTTGAGCTTTACCCAGTGTTCGGATGGTCTGTTGTTAGCCCGGTTGATCGTATCTTTTAATTGTGATGCGTAATAATAATAAGCCAAATTAGGGAACGGTCGTTCACTAGACTTTGTAGACTTACTCGGGTTTCAGAGTAACAGCCGTGCTAGTCTGTATTCGCAAAAAGAAAAGGAGTACTTGTGGCACCTTAGAGACTAACCAATTCATTGGTTAGTCTCTAAGGTGCCACAAGTACTCCTTTTCTTTTTAGACTTACTCAGAACTTCAGAACTCACCCTTTGTCTTTTGTGTTCCCATATGAATTTTAATAGTGCATCTTGCTCTGTTTTTAGTGGCATGACGGGGTTAACAGAAGGGGGATGCACTGAAACAAAAAATAGTAACTTGGGGAGGACATTCATCTTACTGAGGCTACACTATCTAGCCAAGAAATTTCATATTTGTTCCATTTCTCCAAATCTTTTATTATTTTCTGCCACAGTGGAAGGTAATTTGCTTTAAAAAGATGTTTGTTTCTCTACAATATTTATTCCTAAAAAGTTTAAAGATTCCTTTACCCATTTAAATTTACGTAGCTGACAACAGTTTGTTTCGGCCCTTTAGGGAATATTAATTTCTAAAATTCCAGATTTATCATAGTTTATTTTGATGCCTGATAACGGCTCAAATTCCAACATCAATTGTTGTGTAATTTTTAATTACACTTCTAGATCCTGCAAATATAACAAGATATTTTCAGCATATAACACTACTTTCTGTTTTAAACATTTTGATGCCTTTAACCAAGGGGCTGTTCCTCACATATATTGCAAATGACTACATTGACAGAACAAGCAACGGGAGGCAACCCTGTCTTGTACCCCTAGACAAATTAAAAGGAGGGGATTGAAGTATACGAGTAGAAAACTGGTTTCCAAAACTAAACCTTACCAAAATCTGCCTGAGGTTCTCCCACTACAAAGGTCAGTGGTTTCTCAACATCCAACAAAAGAATTGCTAAAATTAACACTATAGATGAAATGCAGAGTTCTTCTGACATTATCAGATAGATGCCTGCCAGCAATAAACCCACCCCAGGTGAACACATTTGGGCAAGATGACACTCAGTCTGTTTGCTAGCACCTTGGCATAGATTTTAACAGTCATATTAATTAAAGAAATAGAACGGTATGATGCCCCGTTGCTAAGATCTTTTCTTTGTTTAGGAATGACCACAATTTTTGCTGCTTTCCCTGAATCTGGAATCTCGTTCCCCTGCAATCTTCAGTTAAAATAGGGACCAATGCTTGCTTGTGGAGCTTTGTAATACTCACAAGAAAACATATTGGGACCTGGAGGTTTATTAGATTTTAATTTCTTAATTACATTTTCAACTTCCTCTGCAGCAATTTACCTGTCAAGCTGCCACATCCTCCTCAGAGCTGAGGTAGCCTCACACTTCTCCATTACTATTTATAAATTCAGGATTTGGATGTTCTGAAGTGTACAAAGTGTTGGAAAAGTTAGCAAAGATTCCAGCAATCTGTTTGATGGCAGTTATTGAATCTCCCTTTTTATTTCTAATCAGAAGGGTGGCTGACTTATCCTGTTCCTTTTTTTTAAACTTTCCGGCTAAAAGCCTATCAGTTTTATTGTCCTTTTCAGAGTATTACACTAAGTTGTAACAGGTTAATCTTCCCTCTTACCTCAATCATTTTCTTATACACTCTTTTAGATCCTGTAGCTTTATGTCTGCCTACCAAAACTGAAAGTTCTTTAATCAAACTCTCTTCTTCAAGAGCTCTTATTTTTTTAAGGTATGATGCTTCCTTTACAAGGATCCCTTTCATTACTCCCTTTCAAGCATACCAGAGAAGTCTTATATTTGGTCCCTTCCTTAACATTGTCTTCTATATATTTCTGAAACATTTCTTCCAGCTCTTGAATTCTAAGGGAGTCATAAAACACAGCTCTATTCAACGACCACGCCCTTCGTTTTTCCACTAAATTCCAGTCTTAATCTTTAATCTAATATATGCGGAGGTATAATCAGACCAAGTTATAACTCCCAGATTAGCTTTTTGGACTGAACTAGTCAAGGCCCTAGAAACAAAAATCATATCAATCCTGGGATAAGATCCATGTGCAGCAGAACAGTGTTTAAAGTTCCTGATGCCTGGATTCATCTCCCACCAGTCAGCCGTCAGATCCTCATTTTTCTAAATAATGCAACACATTTGCACTTGCTTCTCCTGAATGCCTTCTGTGCAGGGGTGAAAGTAACTTAAAGGACTTACCAGTACACCAGAGTCCTGAGTGGGGGCGGGGCGTGGCCTCAACCAGAAGAGGTGGGCCCTTTAAATACCCGAGCCTTTAAACCAAGGTTTAAAGGCCCCAGGGCTCCAGCTGTGGTAGCGGTGCCTGGGAGCCTTGGGCCCTTTAAATCACCCCCAGAGCTACCAGCTGCAGTGGTGGCTGGGAGCTCAGGGGCAATTTAAAGGATCATGGTCTCAACCAGGAGAGGCGGGCCCTTTAAAGCCCTGGGTCCTTTAAATCACCCCCGGCAGCCGGGTTTGGGCGGCGATTTAAAGGGCCCGAGGCTCCCTGCAGTGGCTGGAACCCCTGGCCCTTTAAATCACTGCTCGAGCCCTGCTGCCACTACCCCAGGGCTCCAGTAGCAGGGCTCGGATGGTGATTTAAAGGTCCCGGGGCTCGGGCCGCTGCAGGGAGTCCCGGGCCCTCTAAATCGCCGGCCTGGGGAAGCAGTTCTGGTCCAGCATGGTTTACGGGCCCAGACCGGCTTACTTAAGTGCAGGGTCCTGCACTTAGGATGGAAGAATCCAATGCACCGCTACAGACTAGGGGCCGAATGGCTAGGCAGCAGTTCTGCGGAAAAGGACCTGGGGTGGCAGTGGATGAGAAGCTGGATATGAGTCAGCAGTGTGCCCTTGTTGCCAAGAAGGCCCGTGGCATTTTGGGATGTATAAGCAGGGGCATAGCGAGCAGATCGAGGGACGTGATCGTCCCCCTCTATTCGACTTTGGTGAGGCCTCATCTGGAGTACTGTGTCCAGTTTTGGGCCCCACACTACAAGAAGGATGTGGATAAATTGGAGAGAGTCCATCTAAGGGCAACAAAAATGATTAGGGGTCTAGAACACATGACTTATGAGGAGAGGCTGAGGGAGCTGGGATTGTTTAGTCTGCAGAAGAGAAGAATGAGGGGGGATTTGATAGCTGCTTTCAACTACCTGAAAGGGGGTTCCAAAGAGGATGGCTCTAGACTGTTCTCAGTGGTAGCAGATGACAGAACGAGGAGTAATGGTCTCAAGTTGCAGTGGGGGAGGTTTAGATTGGATATTAGGAAAAACTTTTTCACTATGAGGGTGGTGAAACACTGGAATGCGTTACCTAGGGAGGTGGTAGAATCTCCTTCCTTAGAGGTTTTTAAGGTCAGGCTTGACAAAGCCCTGGCTGGGATGATTTAACTGGGAATTGGTCCTGCTTCGAGCAGGGGGTTGGACTAGATGACCTTCTGGGGTCCCTTCCAACCCTGATATTCTATGATTCTATGCTGTCGCCCAGTATATTACCCTTTGCTAAAATCAGTGAGATGTGCAACCCCTTCCCCCCCCCCCCCCCAGCTAGATGCTAGGTCTCTATTATATTTGCATCTCTTCTTTAGATAGAACATTTTAGAAAGAGTTCATGTTAAACACACCAGTAATTTTAAAACTCTCACATATATTGCTTTTTCTTTTTTAAAACCTGTATTGTTGTACCATGATCTTGAATCTGTCTTGCTGTACATTTTTTCATTGAGCCCTGTTTTTATTACTATAATGTTTTCTATTAAGACACACAATAATATTTAATATCTGTTTTTGTTCTCTTATCCTGTTTCCGTCCTTATGCATTCCCCCATGGCCACCTGGTCCCTTGTAGCTTTGGGAGCCTGGCCTTTGGTTAATTCCTCTATCAGCATATTATTTCTGTGCTGGGGTGTGTGGGGAAGTGTCTTCTGTTTATACGGACGTGTGTGTGTGTGTGTGTTTCTTAAGAACCAAGCCTTATCTAATCTGATCAAACATCTTTATAACACTAGGCATTATGAGATTATTATACCATCAATGAGTTCACATATTCTTAAAATTTTCCACTGTTGATGACCCTTCTCCAACCAATATACATTTTAGAATGTTTATGATAACTCTATAGTCAAACTTACTTCACCGGGGTGATCTGAGTCTCCTATTTTATTATTAACTTTTGTTATTAATCAATGTAAATTAACTATAATGTTATACCCATTAGGCGTGCTGTATCCACATACACTATCCTGGGTGCTGCCCAGCCCAGCTTCCATTCCATATATTCCTTTTGTCATTATAACCACATGGATAGAATATCCATTATTATTGTAATATTACATATACTAATTTTGTTGTTCTGGATCTGGACAGTTTATTCTGCTCTCATAATCTGTCCTTTTGTCTTGACAATGTATCTTTTTGAGCTGTTCAGGTTCTCTATGATGTCACTGATTCCCAGTGATTTCTGGGAAAGCCTTTGATCCCATTCAGATTGTTCTGGAACTGATTTAACCATTTCCATTTTTGTAAGTATCTGTTCCCCTTTTTTTGGATCTGAGTTAGACACATCAGTCCTTCCATTTAAAGGACAGTCTAAATGAGAACCCTCATTTGTATTGTACATTGTTCTATCTAAGAAGTGTAGTCACCTGGTATAGTTCTCTTTGCTTTCTAAAGGTTGAGGTTACCAGATCTGGGAAAATTTGTACGGGCTGGTTAAGAATCATCAGTGGGTCAGCTCTCTCCCTCATTGCCCTGAGAATTTTATCCTTGTTGTGGTAGTGGTAGAGAGAAGACCATCACGTTTTTTAATCTGGAACCTGCTGGAGGCCTGGGGGAAAGGGATCTGTGAGCTCTCCAAATATGAATGTGATAAATATTGCCCAGTTTTAATATGTCATGGAAACTATTGTCCGTGTGCCCAACAGATTTTTCCCTTCAGTCTCCTCTGGAATATATTTAATCCTTATGTAATTCTTGTATTCTGTTTTCCATGTCCTCCAGCTTTAATTCTGTGTTTTCCTCTTTTTTCCAGTTGTTTCAATTTTTTCAGTTAGATTAATAATGCTGTCCAATTGGTCATTTAATCCTGCTTCTACATCTAATATTTTCCCATTAATTTCATTTTTGTATTTTTATTGTAAGCCTGGAACTCTTCTCTCCTCTCCTCTCCTTATTCATCTTTTTGATTTCTTACAGCAGGTCCTTTAGGTCAGCCTCAGTGACTGGTGCATCTCCACCTGCCTCCGTTAATTTGTTTGTTGCCAGGAAAATTACTGTTTTGTTTTTGGGTGGGGAGGGGAAGAGATCTTTATTGGAGGATTTCTTTCTTTTCCCAAACATCTAGATTTTCTCTTTTCTTCTTGCTTGTTGTGCCTCTTTCAAGATGACTGCTACCGCACTCCCCCTCTGTTTGTCTGAGCTTTCCAAAATGGCCATTGCTATATTTCCTCCCCCAGCCACAATAGTACAATTTTATTTTATTTCTTTACATTTTGTTGCACTCACCCACTGTCTCTGTACAGGATGTTGAGGATCCAGTTCAACATCTCCAAGCTCGGAGTCATTTTAGTAAAAAGAAAAGGAGTACTTGTGGCACCTTAGAGACTAACCAATTTATTTGAGCATAAGCTTTTGTGAGCTACAGCTCACTTCATCGGATGCATTTTAGTATGTTCTTTAGGCTGATTGCCCTGGATTCTGTTGCTGTTTTTTCTCCCAGAGCCTGGTACCTGCCAGCTCTCTTCAGCCTTCTTTTATTTTTCTTCTCAAAACTGGCTCCACAGGTGTGGTGATTCATATTTAAAGCACAGAACTGTGGATTCACGTTGGCTTGGTTCTTTTTATTCTTCTTAAATTGGTTTCATTTATTCCCCCTTTCTTGCAGAGAGCTGGATTAACCCAGCAACCCTGTATGCTTCCCCCACCCCCCGGTTTTGTTTCTTGAGGCTGCAGCTTTGCAGGGGTGACTGGAACTGTGATGCTTTGCATTATGTACCTTTCTTTTCTGTGTCCTCCCGTTAGAACACAACTGGTTAACTGATTCCTGCATACATGACATAATGTGGAATTTATGGCAAATGAGATAAATGTTTTCCCAATAGAATACTGGTAAAAAACAGACTTTAACAGATTTTGCTGTGGATGCTGAATTTTTCTTCCCATTCAACACCACGTTTCATTTAGCAGGAGGTCCAGTTGTTCTCATTGTCTGGTGTGTGTTCTTTTGAAGACTATCAAAATTATTTGTGCTTAGATTTCAGAACCAAACACAAATTAAATTTAAACTTGAAGCTTGCAGTGAGTGCTTGGGCAGCATCAACTGGTGTCAGTGTTGATCTGAATTCCAAGGGAACAGAGAAGAGAAGCTTGTTCTGTTGGATTGCTAATGTGAGCTGCTCCTACAGCCTGCTGTATTAACAGTCACAACAGGAGGAAGTAGGGAGGTGGGTGATATTCCTTGCATCTGCAGCAGCACAGTGGAGGGGTAGATCTGGGTCCTGCAGCTTGCCCCACTTGCACTGATCCTCTCCTCTGCTCCATACCCTCCTGAATTAGTTTGGTGTACTCCAGGTTGGAGGAACACTACAGTAGGCTCTCTTAAGAGATTACCAGTATGGCTGCCAATTATTGCCACTTGTGATGGGAATGTTTGCTAAAATGGAGCTGAACAAAAAGCACATACAAGTCACAGCACACAGCAAGTCTTGTATGGCAGTAACTTATAGTCACTGTAACTTTGTCCATATTCATACCAGTGTATCCAAAGGGAAAGGGCTTGTTCCCTAGTGCAAATCCCTGGGATATTCAGTCCCAACCAAAGCAGAACATACAAGAGCAAGTTGCAACAGTTCCTACAGTGCTCTACCCCAATGGAAAAAGTCATGAAAGTGCTCAGTGATCTTTAACAGCAAAGAACTGTGATGATGTAAGACATTTCCTAGGGCAGGCATACTTTACGGTTGAGTAATTTATTAGATTTTCAAAATACAGACTGTACTCAGGGTACAGATGAGCAGAGATGGGTGCACTGTGGAGACTGTGGCTTGGTTCCCAGACTGTTGAAGTTTTGCATCACCAGCACAGTAATCTGCAGTGAGTTGACTGATGGAGGTAAAGGTCTGGTACCTGAATAGTTGCTCTGCAGAGCAGTTACTTGTTAAACCAGATATCTTCTTTATTGTTACTGATGGTGATACTCACCAATGGCTTTAGTGGTTTTGATATGTAAAGGAGCATGGATGAAAATCTAAAATTGAGAATAAATAATTTTGATAGAAAATTTGGAGAAAAATTTGGTAGTACAGATTTCTGGCCTTCTTAATAATACAATGATTTGTATAGAATTCTAGTTGCTGGAAGCCCAAGGTGGCCCACAACCTTCCTACTTCAGAGTTTTGTAGATTCATAAAACGTGTTCATGAGCCATAATATTCCAAATCCCTGAGGCGGAAGCATTTGCATTAGTAATTCTGCATGGGTCAGTAGTTCTGTTTTCTGGAATGAGTTAAAAGTAATCTTTTGACATCTTCATGTTTTTCAATGAAAAGCTGATAGGCGTTTATTCAGGATGGTGCATTCATTCAGATATGCTGTAGAAGAGACACTGCTTTACTCTTAGAAAGATTCCTTATTCAAGAGATACTCATACCTGTTACATATTTTATTGTGTGCTTAATCCTAATTTATGAAGACAGTGCTGTTTGCAATGGTCTTTATCATGTGAAGGAATAATATAAGGCTCTGTGTTTTGGAGGAAGCTGAAGTATTAGATTCCTTTGCTTGGACAATAAATCCTTGTTGATCACTTCTCCTATGCACGCTCGACATAACTGCTCTTGCCTCTTCTGGCATGATAGGGAGTCTCCAGAGAATTAAGTAAAAACTGGATGACTGCCTAAACAAGAGACTAAAGGAGGGACATTTTGCACCTGAGAACCTTACTACAAGAGACAACCCAGGGCAAAACTTCAGTTTCCTTCAGAGTTCATATTGTATTAAGCAGAAATATTCAACTCACTATGGAAAAAATAGCTGAGCAAAAATTGGGATTATAAGGATTTAGTCAAAAATGATACTTGAGAAAAATCTAAAAACCCAGTTTTTCCTCTGCTGTGCCTCATTCAGAGATACCCAGAGGCAAAAATATATGTTACATTTCTGTTCTATAAAGCTAATCTGAAAGTTTGGTCTTTATTTTTTTTTTTTTATTGAAAGCCTTTTTAAAAGGTTTTACTGTAGCTGGGGAACAAAGGCAAAAAAAAAAAAAAAAAAAACACCCAGCAGAAAGCTAAACTGAGTTTTTTGATGTGGGCTGTTGAGCTTCTGGGTTTCTCATGCAGTTAGAAAGTCCTCCAAGACTTTCACATTAAAAGTATTGCATTACTATTTTTCAGGTAATCCTTCAGTTACGAAATTAGAAATTGATAATCTTGAAGAGCCAATGCTCTTCTTCAGATGCTGCTTTGAAATTATTTGAAGATGGCTGCACCTGTATCTTAGCTGTTCAAAGTAATTTCCTTCCTAAATTCTGATTTCCTTCAAAAAACGAATTGCATAGGAGTAGTTCCATGTAGCTGGAAAATTTAAAACATATATCTGCATTCTGAATAACACACATAGCAAGCAGCCCAAATAATGCTGCTTCATTGCACTAGCTTCCATAAATGAATTCGATTCTTGAGCAACTATTAAAAGCTATGGTTTAAGAAAAATGTATATGGAAGGAGTTCTCTAAGATCTATTAGCATAATTGGAAAAACACTATTGCTGCAGTGCGTAATGAGGTCCTCCAAAGTAAAGTTACCTGTGATGTGTGTACTACTCTGAAGTCCATTTTCTTTCATCTTAGTAAAAAGAACAGGAGTACTTGTGGCACCTTAGAGACTAACAAATTCATTTGAGCATAAGCTTTCGTGAGCTACAGCTCACTTCATCGGAAGCATTCAGTGGAAAATACAGTATTTTCCACTGAATGCGTCCGATGAAGTGAGCGGTAGCTCACGCTCAAATTTTAGTCTCTTAGGTGCCACAAGTACTCCTTTTCTTTTTGCGAATAAGGACTAACACGGCTGCTTCTCTGAAACCTTTTCATCTTAGTAGAACTCACTCAGCCACTGTACATTCCTTAGCTCCCAAGCACAGCCTCTGACGGGTTTGGGCCCTTTGGGGTGACACCTGATGTGCTGGGGTTTAACTGAGTCGGCCTGTTCTGCCAGCCTGGGTTCCCTTTACCTGGTCTTGCTGGGCTAGGCTTACAAGCCTCTTCCAGCCAAGCACATAGGCAGGGCCAAACCCAGCTACAGAGAGAGACAGAGATCCGCTCTGCAAAGATTTAGCCTTTGGGGCTTGCTCCAAAACTCTGGTGCCCACTCCCTTTAAAGGGTACAAACCCAAAGGTTTTATGAAATTCGCCCCCTCCCTCAATGTGGAGGGAGATATGCACAACTTCTTGCCCCTTCCCCCCGTTAGAAATTACATAAATTGGGTTATATTATAACCAAGCAATACGTTTATTAATTACAAAAGGTGAATTTTAAGTGAATATAAGAGAGAACAGACAGAACAAAGCAGATTACTGACCAAATAAAGCAAAATATGCAAGCTAAGCTCAATATTCTTAAGAAACAGGTTACAAAATGTAGATTCTCACCCTAAATGTTGTTTTAGGTAGGTTACAAAGTTTCTGTGGTTCAGAGTTCCAATTATTGCTTTTCAGACTTAGGGTGACCAGATAGCAACTGTGAAAAAACAGGACCCGGCGGGGGTGGGTGGGTGGTAGTAATAGGCACCTATATAAGAAAAAGTTCCAAAAAACTGGACATCTGGTCACCCTATTCAGACTGGACCCCTGTCTTGGTCTGGACTCCCAGCCCTACCTTCCCTTCAGGTGGCTTTAGCGGTCTTTCTTCTTGGGCAGACAGGCCATGGAGAGGAGTCCCCTTTGCCTTCTTCCCCACCCTTAAATAGGATTTACATAAGGCGGGAAGCCTTTGCTTCTCAAACTTGACACCCCCCCCCCTTCCCTTCCAGTGGAAAGTTACAAGAAGTCCCAGGTAATGTTTCATATCAGGTGACAAGACCCATGTCTCTGCAGGGCTGTGGCAGCCACTGCTCCTAGGCAGTCTCCAGGATCCATGGGGAGACTGAGATCTTTCACAGTCCATTGTCTCTGCTGATGGCCCATTAGACTTGTCTGGCTTTTCCATTGTTGTACGAGAAGCACTGGTTGGGGGTGACATCCAAAGTAACACATTTGAAATACAGATACGTATTCAATATTCCTAGCTTCAGATACAGAAATGATACAGGCATACAAACTGGATAATTGCATTCAGTAAATCATAACCTTTCCAATGATATCTCTCACGGGACCAGTATAAGATTGGATCTTACCAGTATAAGATTGGATCAAAAGAGAGATAATTTGCTTCTTCCTTGCTTCATTGGAACAAAAATTTAGCAGGAAGTCAGTCATTTCATCTTCCAAGCACTGTTTACAAAATGTGTTGACATTGTCTGTTTAAGACTGGATACGCAGTGTGTTTAGCATTGGAAATCTGCTGCAATGGGACTGATGGGTTACTTCTGGGTTCTGTTCTAATTCTGCCACTGCCTCATTGTGTGACCTCAATCAAGTCTCACAACCTCTGTGTTTCAGTATATCCAGAGAACTTTTTATAGATTGTAACTGACAGTTATGGCCATTTTCTGCAGTATCTTGGATAAGCCTTATTGAATTAAATTTAAGTATCTTAAAAGCTCATTGTGTTAAAAATGCAACTGTTTGTTTTAGAGTGGGATTGTATGTAATTTGTCTAGGAGACATGACTAATGTAAACCTTGGGAAGTGTTATGAGCTTTGAAGCATTCTTTTAAACAATGCTAGGACAAGTATTAACTTGTTAGTTGAGTAGGTTTCCTGGGGGAATGCAAATGCCCACTTCCACCCCGTTTGAAGCTTCTCCATGCGGAGGTGATCTTTGTCTACAAATGACCTATTTCCAGGGTCAAAAGACCCAAATTGCATAAAGGAGTAACTCTCAGGTTCATGAGTGTTCTTGTTCTGAGCAAATGGAGTTATGAACTTGTGGACTGTTCATTGGCCAGAGCACTTGGAGTCAGGGAGATCTCGCGAGTAAGCTTATTTGCATGCTTGTAGGTTCTTTTATTGTTGTTAATGTTCTCTCTGTAATACATTTATTCTTAAGGCAAAAGCGTTTCCTTAGAAAGAGCTTTGTGGCAATTATGCTGTTTACTACCTCTAAGGAGAAAAGGAAAGCTGGTTGGCTTAGTCAGTATGACTTTGCGGGGGAATTTGCAGTGTAGCCATGGAGCTATGTAGCCCAGAAGTACCCAGGAGAGAGGGAGAGACGTGTCTGCTCAAGAGAGGCAACAGCTGTGGCGCTGAAACCCTAAGAATAGGTCCCTTGCAGGACCACAGAGGGGGAATTGAGGCGCAGTTGCCCTCAGCTGCAACTAACCATTTTTAAAATTGTATGAGAATACTGACCCATATCTCAGGGGGCATCGAGACTTCGAGGATAAAATCTTCGATGGCTTTTTTTAATGGTATTACTGTATACTTTATTTTTTATGCTATACCTTGTATAAAGATTCAATCACCTTTTTTTCTAGTTTGTTTTTTAAAGAAAGTAATTGGATTTAGATACTCCCTCTGCAGAAATATATGAGGAGTATAGGTAATGCAAGTAATAATGACTACCTAATGAAATAAAGCCTTTAAGGTAAAACATATGTCCTGCTCATAAAAACTGTGATTAAATGAGTGTCAAAACAGGTTAGATAAGTTTACTGTTTTCTGGCAAACCACAGTAGACAAAAACCACAGTATAGCAATTAGGCTAGGTGAAGAAGAGCCCATATTCAGCTCTGATGTTGGTCAACATGAATCAGTACATTTAAATAAAAAATCTATTCAATTGACTTCAGTGGGTAAGTACGTACTTGTTTAGTAAGTCCTAAAGGGCACATTCTGTCCCCTGATAAATGCATATGGGAACCGTTGGTGCATAATCAAAGACAATATGGACTGTAATTTATTAAAACTGAAAGCACATAAAGCCTAGGATTTTCAAAGGAGTCTGAGGGAGTTAGGTGCCCAAATCCCACTGAATTTGCATCCCTTATGCTCCTTTGAAAATCCAGACAAAATCTCATTTGTTTTTCATTTTTATGGTGTTTATTTACTACATTTCTTTCAGCTTTGGATAGATTAGACTGGTCTGACTTTCTAGGCTCCTGCACTAGTCAAACTCGAGCTTTGTGCATTCCAGTGCTACAGGGGAAAGTTGGCATTTAAAATATTTAAAATATTTGTTTTTTTCAGTGTAACATTTTCATGAGTAGTAAAATTTAGTTGTTTAATAAGACTGCCCCTTATTTTTGCAACATCTGATTTTACAGTTTACATTACCTGGCAGTGTCTGCTTTAACATAATAGTGAAGTTCATAATTTTTCAACACGTAATTTATGATTACAGATTTTAATTAGGAAAAAAGTTTTGATTCTTTTCAGGAATACAATTAATGGAACGCGCCCCTGTGGCGGGTTGTCGCTCCCAGGGTACAGTCTGGAAGCAGGTGAAACTACTGGCTCCCCTAACCATTCAGCTGGGTCGTCCCTCTCACACTGCTCTGCTGGTGATTCAGCCAGCCTCTCCAGGCCTTGTCATCACCCAGCATGACAGCAGATTGCATCACACCCCCAACTGAGCTCCCTGAGTGCTGTACCTAAGCCCCTCAAGGACAGACAAAACAAAACAGCAAATTTCCTAGCTCCCCAGCCTTGCACCCTCGCTGGAGGATAAACTTAGTATTATACCATCTTGCACTGCACAGGGATCTGTACAGTGCAAGCTCATTAATACAGTTCGCTTTCCCGTTGATGTGCGAAAGATATGCACAACAAGCCTGTGTTAACCAAGCTGAGATTTTCCCAGACACTTCACTTAAAGACACACTGGTTAACATAAAACAAGTTTATTAACTACAAAAAGTTATTAAGTGATTATAATGACAGCAAGCAGATCAAACAGCAAACAGATTACCTAGCAAATAAATAAAAAACTGCAAACTAAGCCTGATATACTAGATAGGATTTGAATTAGCAATTTCTCACCCTGACTGATACAAGCAGTCCACCAAGTTTCCATACACAGGCTAGAAATCCCTTTAGCCTGTGATCAGCACTTACCCCAGTTCAGTCTTTGTTCCTCAGGTGTTTCCAGGTGTTCCCTTGTGTGGGGAGTGAGGCCCTGAGATGATGTCACTCCCCACCTTATATAGTTTTTCCATATGGCTGGAGCCCTTTTTTCAAAGCTAAGTTCCCAGCCTAGTTTGTGGAAAAATACAGGTACCAAAATGGAGTTCAGTGTCATGTGGCCTGGTCACATGCCCTTGCATGTCTTGCTGAGTCATAGCAGCCATTACTCATTGGCTGGCTGAAATGTTCACAGGAAGGCTAAGCTCTTCCATGGTCCATTGTCCTTGTTGATGAACCATTGTTGTACCTGAAAGACTAGTTGTGGGTCTTACCTAGAGTAAGCACATTTGAAATACAAATACATTGTCAATATTCAAAACTTCAGATACAAAATTGATACATGTACAGAAATAGGATAATCATATTTGGCAAATCATAACTTTTCCAATGACACCTCATGTGACCCATCTTGTACAAAAAGATTCATAATTATGCCATAATCATATCATATCATATATATATATAATCATCACTGTGATGAATATGAGGTGCAGTGTCACACCTCCATTCCTCCCTCACTAGAATTACAGGAAGTATATTAATCAAGCACTCTTAATGAAATTATATACCCCATAACCATATTCCTCAAAATCTGAGTTCTGAGCTTTTTCATCTTTTCAAGAATTGCAATCTGCAACTGAAACAAGGGGAAGGCAGGTATGCAGTGCTGAGATTGCATATACATTTTTTCTAACTGTGTGGAGCGCTTAATGTTCACGTAGTTAATGGAGAACAAAATGGATGCCAATCTTCCGTCTTTATGAGCAGGTTTGAGCATGGGTTCAGCCTATCTAAAGACAAACAAACCTCCTGTACTTTCAAGAAGCCTTGAATGATGGCTTAGCCACTTTCTGTGATTTGATGATTGGAACTCTTCACTAATAACGTTGCATGTCACTTTAAAATGGAGCCAAGTCACAAATTTTGTAAAAGAGAATGGAATTTACTGAACAGCGTGTCTCTTTGCTGAAACACATTATTATTAAGGCTCCTGAAGAGCCAGAACATGATTCACTTTGCTTCTATCAGCATCTTACAGGCACTGAAAGCCTCAATGGCTTTAAAAAGTAAATCAAAGTGTCTGGATAAAAAAGTCACTGTTATCCATATTGATTGTAATATTATCTTAGTGTTCATTGCTCCTTGGTGTTTATCTAAGATAAAGCAAAATAATATTTGAACTAAAACCACCTGTAGTTGGTTTCCCCATGAAATTGGAATAAAGCTTTTTACCCTGAAATTCTAACGTGTTTGTATATTTTCAGTCACATTAACCAGAAAACCCAGTTTGAAAATCCAGTATTGGAAGCCAAGAGAAAAAAACAGCTAGGACAGACTGATGTTGGCCCTTCAAAACCAGGTACTTTCAGTAGCTGTTTTTCACTATTAGCTGCAGTATCTTTATGAATGAAGAGCAGTCTCAAAAAAGAAGTTTTCTGGGTATTTTATTTCAAGTAGATCTTCATTTTGTGTTTTTCCCATTAGGTTAAATGTTCAGTGTGATCCCAAATAAGTCATTTTTTCCTGACTTCTATTGAGATGAAAACTTGGACTAAATTAACGTGCTTTAGTTTATGGAGTATAGGGAGTCCAGAAGTTAAGTTGAAAAGAACAATTTTAATCAGCATTTTCACATTTCTGGCATTTTGAATGTTTATTTATGAAACCTTGAAAATGTTGCTTTAATTTAGTTTATTGTATTTAATTCTGTAGCTTTTTCAGAACAAGTTACTGGTTCTGTAGCAGACAGCAGTCAGCTTAGGTCAGCTTGTGTCTGTCACCATCATTAGTAAACTATGCACATATAGCCTTAACAGGCTGCAGTTGGTCAAAGCTCAACTAATGTCTGACTATTGCAAGTTGAGTATGCATCTTCATATCTGAGTGTGTATGTACTATTAATTCCTTAAGGCAATATTAGTGTTTCCTGTCCCCTGGCCAGACCATTTGTAGCCTCCCCCCCCCCCCCCAAAGAAATTGTGGGGGGTTTGGAATGTTTTTTGCAGTTGAAACTGATCTAAGACCTTAAAGTTGCTTAAGCAGCTTAAACCATTCCAATGCTGGTAGTCAGCAGCAGCTTGAACATTCCATTTGGTTAGCCCCCAAGGGAGTTGGGAGAGCCAGTCAGAGGGTGGGGGTGAAGCAGCCGCACTGCCCTGTTAGGCTTCTGGCTCTTACCAGTTTTGAATTGGGCCTTGTTAAGAGATTTACAGAATCAAGGGAACTGGGAATGGGGACATGATAGTTCTAGTTCCAGCTCTGCTGCTGCTCTGCTTTATGGCCTGGGAAAGTCTTTTCACCTGTCGGTTCCCTTAGCCCATCAGTTAAATGTGGATAATATCAGTGGCCTAGCGACCTATTTCACAGTGGTGTTGCAGGGATTAACTACCCTTTGTAAAGTGCTTTGTGCATGTAAAGCATTATAAAGCTGTTGTAATGCACTCTTGTGGTGTATATGCACACAACACATCTGAATGCGTGCCTGAACACTTACTAAGGAATATGCATGCTCCAACACAGTTTTCAAATGCTCCTAACATTGTCAAATCAAAGCCAATTTTTTTCAAACTGAGTACAGACACTAACCCTCACAGTGGGTTATAACCATACCTACTTTCAACCTTTAGTCCTTTCAAAACTGTCATTTGATTTTTACAGTGAAAAGGTGCCTGTTTTCCACTCTTCCATAATTTCAGAAGTTGTTGTTGGTTTTGGTTAAATGTTCAAAAATTTCCTCTTGCCCCATCCTGTTTTGCAACCTTATGTGTATTCACAGTCATGTAAATTGAGTATTTTCAACCACCCTTTTTTCTTACCTTGTTAAACTATCTGGACTTACTTATGGGTCATTTCTTAGCAGAATTGCTGATGATGACAGATCATAGAATCATAGGACTGGAAGGGACCTTGAGAGATCATCTAGTCCAGTCCCCTGCCTCATGGCAGGACTAAGTATTATCTAGACCATTCCTGACAGGTGTTTGTCTAACCTGCTCTTAAAAAATCTCCAGTGATGGGGATTCCACAACCTCCCTAGGCAATTTATTCCGGTGCTTAACCATCCTGACAGTTAGGAAGTTTTTCCCAATGTCCAGCCTAAACTTCCGTTACTGCAATTTAAGCCCATTGCTTCTTGTCCTATTCTCAGAGGTTAAGAAAAACAATTTTTCTCCCTCCTCCTTGTAACAGCCTTTTACATACTTGAAAACTGTTATCATGTCCCCCCTCAGTCTTCTCTTATCCAGACTAAATGTGTTGACTTCTCTTTAGGTGCAGAACCAGAGAAGTCACTCTTCACCAGAGATCCAACCCAGCTTACAGGAGCCCTCTTACGGACATCATTGAAGAAAAGCACTATGGGATTTGGTTTCACAATCATTGGTGGAGACAGACCTGATGAGTTCCTCCAGGTGAAGAATGTGCTGAAAGACGGACCTGCTGCGCAGGATGGGAAAATTGCACCAGGTGAAGTAGCATTTCTCCATTTCAAGCTTGGCCAAAAGAGAGGGAAGCAGTTGATGGGCCATGGGGAATTAGATGACTCCACCTGCAGACATTCTTTTTGAAACGTTCTTTTTACCTGAAGCTGTTGTTTATCAGAGTGGGGAAAATATTATGCAGTGTCTAAAACCCTCCATTAGAAAAGAAGTAATATGTTAATACAAATCCATGTTTTGGAAATTTGTGAGAGTTCAGTGGTTCTGTCTATTGCAAATCTTGTGCTGCATGTTACAAAAGATTATTGTCAAGCTCCACCAATGGGCCACTTGAAGGATTCCTTGAACCTATCGTGTTCATTTTATTGTTTGTTTGTGTCAGTACTTCCTGTTTGGAGCTCCATTGTGCTGGGCAACACATGTAGAAAGTAGCAGTCCATTTCCCCCAAAGCTTATGATCTAATTTAAGATAAGACTCTACAAATGAGTATAACAAACAGAGTAGAGGAGGGATAATTGGATAATAAATATTTATTACATTGTAGTCCTTAATGAGCTAGCTCAAGGTGATGGTAGTATGAATGTTAAACCTTGCTGCTTATGTGTGGTGTTGTCATGGCATAAATTATAATGTGAGTTATTTTTTACAGTATTTGTTTCGTGAGCTTAGTTTCCTCTGCCAATCGTGGTTAATTGTTCCTAATAAAATTGGAGCTGGTAGGCTGAGAATTTAAAAGGTTGAAATTATACTGTTCTACAATGTTTCTTTCTTTTGAGTCTTCTTAGCTTCCAGGGTTTTGATGCTGAGGCCGTGTGCAATGTAGTAATATTCCAAAGACAATTAGTTTTGTTAAAATAGTTACTGAATCTAGAGAAGTATGTAAAGAGATTTTCTCAAATAGTTTTAACATTATATTGGACTGGCTTCTTACGATGATTTGGCCTGTTTTGTATACTTCTCAGTCTAGTATGTATGTTGCCTAGTCACAGCTAAACTATTGTGATTCTGCCTCTAGTACAGTGATACTCAACTGAGTCTCGCAAGCTGCAATTGGCTCTTTGCAGCACATATTAAAACACACTGCTTTAATTATTAACCAATCAGAATGTTTTTACTATCTTATTAACTAATTGTAATTGATAAAATGCTTGGTCAGTCATTTTGCTCTGAGAATAAATATATATAATATATAAAAACTATGTATTTCCCCCATTATACTGTTTAAATATGAATCTATAGTACTATAGTAAATGAAATAATGAATTTACGCTACTGTGTTCTTGTGGTTAATGCTGATTGTTAATGTGGCTCCTAAACCCCTGAGGTGTGAGTATCACTGCTCTGGTATTTGGTATCAGTTAGATTTCTGTTAATGTAGGCCATGTACAGATTACATCGTACATGTTGATTTTTATAGACCACCACAGTCTTCTTTAGGATTCTTGGAAAGTCTAGCTTCCACATACGATAAAATTTATACGTTTTGTCTAGTGTACAGTTTTTACCATTTTAAACACATTTAGTCATATGGATACTTTCTTGAGTTTTCCGTTCTTTTCAACAAATGATTATTGCTACAAGATGAATAATTTGTGTGACTATTCCGTTGGTATCAGTATGTAATTTTGTTTTCTAACCTGGATTAGATTTCTTAATGATCTAGCTTGAAACTCATTTGCTTGCCAAGAGAGGCTTGAGGAACTCCAGTCACCAAGTAACTGGCCTTCCATTGGAGCAGTGGATTGTTTAGATTAGATTAGTTTAGTTGCTCCTGTGCTTTGTGACAAGAGGCAACCCAGTGTTTCCATTTCTGTACAACTAGTGCCATGTTTCTTGCGCCATTGTGGTCCGTTTCCATGACAATGACATCTTTTCAATGGTTCTCTTATGTGTTATCTATTGTCCTCCTCTTTTCCTTCTTCCATCAAGTGGTATGCAGTCAAGGGCTTCTCTAAGAGTACAAAAAGAAAAGGAATACTTGTGGCACCTTAGAGACTAACAAATTTAATTGAGCATAAGCTTTCGTGAGCTACAGCTCACTTCATCTGATGCATCCGATGAAGTGAGCTGTAGCTCACGAAAGCTTATGCTCAATAAATTGGTTAGTCTCTAAGGTGCCACAAGTACTCCTTTTCTTTTTGCAAATACAGACTAACACGGCTGCTACTCTGAAACCTGTCATTATCTAAGAGTACAGGTTTTGACATCTGCACAACATGCCCAAACCACTTCACCATTCTTTCTTGAATCGTTGTCTCTACAATCTGTTAGCCAGTCCTTTGTAATCATCAGCCTTAGGGACTTTAGACCACCACAGACACCAAGTATTCTCCGTAAGCCTCTCTGATGGAATGTATTGTCTTGTATCCGCATTGTTTCCATAAGTGTAACTTTACATGGACAGATAGTTATCCTGACTCACAACCGCAGGCCCAGGCTCCTCATTCAGTATATTCAGAGCAACTCATACCATGTTCAGGGTACCTTTATCTGTCACTGGTGGAAGTGCCTGGTAGTTTTGGATTCCCCAGATTTGGGAGCAGTGGGCCATTTTGCTACACCCACCCCACTCATTCAGCCAACATCTGTCCAAACTGACCGTCGCAAGGGTGATAAGTTAAGGGCTAGTTTCAGAAGTTGCTGATGTGCCACTGCCAGCAGCTATGTTTGTATGCCAGATCCTTAGAATCATTCAAAATATTTCCTAAAATTAAAATATAAAAATAAAAATTAAACTTTATAATAATCCTTTGCACTCATGCCGCACCATTTTTGCAAGGATCTCCATGTGCTTTACAAATCCCCTGTTAAGTGGTTTTGTTCTCATCTTACATGTGGGTTACAGAGAGGTGGAGTCATATGGCCTAAGTCACCCATTGAGTCAGTGGCAGAGACAAGGATAGATTCCGTTCTAACGACTGAACCTCACAGCCCTTCTTAAACATGTAAAATAGATGGAAAGTGTGTTAAGGATGTGGAGGTTATCTTGCAGAGGGAGCAGAGTTTGGGAAGACATGCTGATATGCACAGAACAGTGGGTGCTCTCTTCTCTCACTCCTCCTTTCTGTGGCAACCTTGGTGTGAAAGGGAGGAAGAAATAAGGCAAAGGTAAAAGGAAATATAAAAAAAATACTTGTGAAAAAAAGTGTTAGAAACTTAGTGTGTTAGTGAGATGTTTAGTCCTGAGTATTTGAGATGTGTGTAAACTATACATCTTATCTTTCTGTATGGAGAAGACAGGAGAAGCAAGGACAGCAGGGACTGGATGCTACTAGCTATTCCTTCTGTGTAATAAGTAGGAATTTTTCAGTCCATGCATCATTCACAACTCTACTTTGATTCCATAAAGGCAATACACTTTTCTAAACAAAAAAAGAGAGGGGTGTACTTTCTCTATGCTGCTGCTGCTGTCTGGAGAATAAGATCTAGTGGAACATTGCGTTTCATTTCCATTGCACAAATTCTGTCAATCACTGAGCAACATTTTTCAGCTCAAAGGCTATAAATAAGATGAGAGTTTTTTGCTGGTAGTTGGACGTGATGCCTATGCTTTAACAAAACTTTTTCAAAATCCGTGTCACTTCGGTGGCTTTTACTTCCTAGTGGTCCCATACATTGCTGCTAATCCACCTGCAGTATGTGTTGCCTGTCAGTTTTTCCTACCAGGCATTTTTAAGGCAAGGAATCCAATAAAGAAAGCACTCAAAGCACATGTAGGCAACACTTGCAGTGAGAGTGGTTCCTGTGCAGTATGTGCAGTAAAAATAAACGTTGGTGATTCTAGCAAATCACACACTGTGCTCTGCTATGCTTGAAGTGACTTAGCAAGGATTTCCTGTTTTGTGGACAGCACTTGTTCTCATAAGCTGCAGGCATTTGTAGGGAATGTCTGTGCTTACGTGTCTTTAATGCGCACATCCCTTGAACTGACAGCTGTAGGTTATGTTACTGTCTCTCCAGTTTAATAAAGGAACAGAATTTGTATAGCTTACTCTTTCTATTTAAGTATATTTTCCCCCTCCATGATGATGCAATACTGATGCCATCATAAAGTTCTTAGTCCATTGCCATGAAATACAAGCTCCACAGCATGAAGAAAAAGGAAGCAAAACTTAACATCGACATCTACTTCCTGAGCAAACGCAAGAAACAAAATATCCTCCCCTGAGGGCTCACTATCTATAACCCTCTGATCACTACATACAACTCCAAATATAGTGAACAGCTCTGCAGAAGGTCTTCAGAAAAACTGAGGAACCGTCTCCTGCACTTCACGTACTCCAGAAGGGACACCTCAAACAAGAAATCAACACATACTCCCATACACTGGAAAGAAAAAATCAGGAAACCTACCTGGAGATCATGAAAGAAACCCAAAACTATTAATTAAAAAAACAACAACAAACAAAAACCCCAAACCTGGTGACAGTTGTCCAGCACAGAAACAAAGAGTTGAACCAGCTACAACAACTCCACAACCCACAGAACACAAACACTGGGCAAAACCATGGCACCAGGACCCACATGGACACTACACAAAACCCCAACATCATCGATTTATTGAGACTATGCAACTGGAGCTAAATTATCTGTATTCCCCAAGTGATTGAACGACTGCCCTACCGCAGAACCTGATACCATACTAACGTGGAGAGCTAGAAGAATTCTTTCGTTGACTCCGCCTCAAAGAATTCTTTCATAGTAATGACAACACCACCCTCACCTACCACATCCCCATCAACAGTAAGAAGAAAAAAAGAATCATCTGACTGGACACCCCAAAGTGGATGAAACCACACACTTAATTATTACACTGATTGCTTCAGGAAAAAAATTGACACTGAAATCCTTAACAAAGATCACATCCACCACAATCTCTCCACTGCAGAGAGGACAGCTATGCAGTCCCTGAAATCCAACCACCAGATAGTGATCAGATCAGCAGACAAAAAGGGTGCCGTCATAGCTCTGAACTGTGATGACTGTCCGTGAGGCTAGCCAACAACTTTGACACCACCTACTATACAGACCTCGAAGACCACCCCTCACTACAGTTCACCAGGAACTGAAGGATATCAAATCCTTCCCCAAACAACTCCCAGGAGAAACTCTACAACCTCGTCCTCCAGAAATCTATCCCAGGGACCTTCTATGTGTTTCCCAAAATACAAAGTAGGGAACCCAGGTAGACCCATCATATCTGGCCACAGCACACTTACTGAAAGAATATCAGGACTCATAGAAACCATCTTCAATCCACTCAGCACAAAAAGGGCCAGCTTCCTCCAGGACACACCCTACTTCCTACAGGAACTCTGCAATGTTAACAGTCTCCCTCAGAATACCATGCTTGCCTTTATGGATGTCACCTCCTTACACACCACCATCCCTCACAATGACAGCATCTCTTTCTGTCTCTGATATCTACCCAAAACACATCAGCAAACTCATCTGTTTCATCCTTCACTCATAACACATCCTTCACTCATAACAATGTTACCTTCAATGACAAACACTTTGTCTAAACCATGAGAACAGCCACGGGCACTAGGATGACTCCCCAGTATTCCAGACTCTTTATGGACCACCTTGAGGAAGAATTTCTGGACAAATGCATCATGAAACGAATGATATACTTGAGATACATCAAAGGTATTTTTATTCTCTGCGCAATGAGCTGCACTCCCTCATAGATTTCCACCACAACTTCAAGAACCACCACCCATCCATCAAACTCTCTCTAAAACAATCCCCCACCGGCATCAATTTCCTGCATACCACAATCAGCTTCAACAATGGGACCCTACAGACAACTATATAGAAGAAACCCAAGATCACTAAGCTTACCTTCACAGATCCTGTAACCACCCCAGAGACACTAAGAAATCTGTTATCTATAGCTAGGCACTTAGATACCACAGTATTTGCTCTGAGGCGAAAGTCCTGGATACACCCATTAACACCCTTAAAACCGCCTTCATCAAGCAAGAACACTTTACCAAAGAAGTAGATCACAAAATACCCCAAGAGAATCTGCGTCAATATAGGAAGGAAAAACCCTCTGACTGCACCCTGCTAGTTATCACCTCCCACCCACACTGGAACCCAAACCAGGGTATCATTAGAGTTACAACTCATACAACACACACAGAGAAGGTGGAAGTTGCCATACAAACTGTAAGAGGCTAATTAGTTAAGATTCCACCTTGTATTTAGTTCTGACACTCTGAGTACTTTTCCCAGACCTGAAAAAGAGCTCTGTATAGGTCAGCAGCTTGTCTTTCACCAGTAGAAGTTGGTCCAATAAAAGATACTACCTTACCCATCTTGTCTTTCTGATCTGTTGCCAGGCAGACATTGTACTGGATGCCACATGCCCTATTTACATTTTTTTAGTTGCTTGGCAGTGTCAGATATTTTGATAGCACTTTCAGTAGCGTGAGCAATCCTGGGCCTTTGCATCCTGAAGTGTCCACTTAAATTCTTTAATAATTTCTGCAAAGAAAAAGGAAAGTACAAATTGTACAAATATATATACATATGTTTTAATTGAGCAGGAAGAGGGTTGGTTCCCACATAAATGCTTAAGGCTCAACTTTTCTGTTAGGAAAACCAAAATTTGTTGTCGGCAGCCTCACACACTCAAATGACCCTATAACAATAAATCTATGTACACACGTGCAGCTTAGCCCTTGGCCACGAAGCCTCCCAATGAAGGAAAAAATCACAAGGAAGTAGGTTTTGATTTTCAGTTTCTGTAAGCCCTGGTTAATAAATAACAATGAATAATAGTAAAAAAACGAATTCCCTGAGTGGCCTTCATAAGAAACAAAAAAATTATTCAGGAACAGCCTTTTCCTTTCAAAGGCACATGCACTAATAACCATTTTAAAGGACTGGGGTGACTTCAAGACTAATAACATCTGCTCTTTCAATTCTTGATTATTTTTTTTTTTCTGCTCTCCTTTTCCAGTTTGGGGCTGGGATGGGTCGCAGCTGCTCTTCATTCTTGCAGGATTTTCTAATTTTGGATTCTGGTTTATCTTAACCATGCATGACATAACAGCGGGCTTATGTGACATTGCATATTATTCTTGGATATTTAAATTGCTTACAAGAGGGCTGTGGAAACATTTGCCTTAAATCTTCCTTAGCTGTGTTGCTTGTTCCTCCATTTTTCTTAAGTTCTATCTCTCTCATTTAATTTAAATTTAAAAAAAGTATAAAACAGCTTGTCAGTATATAAGTGCAATATGCATTCAATTACCAAGTTATCTGAATGAAACACGTCCTATGGCTTGCATGTGGTCTAGTGATTAGAGCACTGGTCTGGGACTTGGGAGACCTGAATTCGATTCCCGGCTCTGCCTCTAGCCTGCTGGGTGACCTTGGGAAAATCACATTTGCTCTGTGCCCCATATTCCCTATCTGAAAATTAAGATGATGATACTGATATCCTTTATAAAGCACTTTGAGATCTGCTGATGAAAAGTGCTATATAATAGATAGGTGGTGGTATTTATTCCATTAATACTTCTGAATATATGGCCTTCTCCCTGGAAAGTAACCATTTATTTCAGCTCTACTTCTGCTTTTTATAGCTATACATAAGTATATACTCTTCTGTATAAACAGCTTCATAAGGACTTATTCAGTCTCATTTATTGAATGTTTCAGAGTAGCAGCCGTGTTAGTCTGTATTCGCGAAAAGAAAAGGAGTACTTTTGGCACCTTAGAGAACAACAAATTTATTTGAGCCTAAGCTTTCGTGAGCTACAGCTCACTTCATCGGATGCATTATTTATTGAATGGTCTCTGCTCCCTGTATACGTATAATGTAAAAACAGTGCATTTTCTCTGCCTGAGAGCGAATTTGGATCCAGGTCTATGTTGTGAATTGTCGCTGCCAAAAGTAAAATGCCAAATGTTAAAACTGACAGCGGAACAGCAGTAGGAATAAATAAAGCAACACAGAATGGGCAAATGGGGAGGCAGGAGAGGTGAGAAAACCCTGCACAATGTGAGGAATTAAGCACATTGTGGATATTAGTTACATTGGTTTAATTAAATTTGTCTCTGGAACCTATAATTTATACTGCCTTCACTAAGATGTGTTCCCATACCTCTGTGTATTGGATAACCACTCTTACTGTTCTGGTAAGAAAATAACTTAATACTTAACTTTAATACTAATTCAAATAACAAAAGAACTTAATAACTAATTCGTAACTCTGCTGCTGACCTGTTCTTTGACCTTGACAAGCTACTTTTCTTGTCTTTCATTTTCCCAATATGTAAAAATGAGGATAGTACCTTACCATTATTGTATAGTGCTTTCACATCTTCATATGAAAAATGGTATGTCTGTACATATTATAATTATTGTTATATAAGAGTTATTATTTTGGAGACAAAGAAGCCTAAGTGTCGGAGGAGTAGTCATGTAGTCTGTCCGGTGGCACCTTAAAGACTAACCGATTTATTTGGGCATAAGCTTTCATGGGTAAAAAACCCACTTCTTCCGATGCATGGAGTGAAAAGTACAGATACAGGCATAAATATATATTGGCACATGAAGAGAAGGGAGTTACCTTACGACTCACTGGAAATATTTCCATGCTCAAAAATGTACACATGCTGAAACAGACTTCCAAGATGTAACACTTGCTGCTATTTAATATGCACAGATGAGAATGTATTTTCAGTCAAAGCAAAAGCAAAATACAAAATTTAGAGAGGCGCTCAGGGAACTGTGTGTAGAATCTTAATTTAAGTTTAGCCAATCCAACAGAAACCAAAAAAAAAAATCTGATTCATTCTGGATTGAGTTTAGACTGTTGTATAACATGAATTAAAGTATAAGACAGCTACTTTCACTAATGTATGCACTGTTTCCTTTTCTGAGGCCCATATAGTGTCATTCTCTAAATCTTTGGCAGATTACATTTTATATATTTAGAAGAGTGTCTTTTTAATTTAGTAGTCTATATTTCAACTAAGAGAAAAATCTTAGCCTTCTGGTAGTATATGGCTAAGGGGAATGACATGACCCCCTATTCATTAATATCTTAAATAATTGCCCATAAACTTGCTTTGTAGTTACTAAGGGGGTGGTCAGTGTTTCATTCTGCGCCTTAGATTAGAATATTTGAAAAGTAGATATGGTTTAGTTTCTGATTTTAATGATGTTGAACTCATTTTTATAACAGGTGATGTCATTGTAGACATAAATGGCAGCTGTGTCCTTGGCCATACCCATGCAGATGTTGTTCAGATGTTTCAGCTAGTTCCTGTCAACCAGTATGTGAATATGACTTTGTGTCGCGGTTACCCGCTTCCTGACGACAACGAAGATCCTGCTGTAGACATCGTTACCGCTACACCCATCATCAATGGCCAGCCAATGCCCAAGGGAGATATCTGCATAACCAGCCAAGATTTAATACCTGGAACAGTCATTTTAGACCAAAATGGGAAACCGGGTCACATTTTGGTTAATGGTCGCCTGAACAGCCCTTCCATGGACCCAAAGGAACAGAGGATATCCGTATCCACTCCAGGAGGCTCCCAGCCAGAACTAATCACTATTCCTCTGGTCAAGGGCCCTAAAGGATTTGGGTTTGCAATTGCAGACAGCCCTACAGGGCAAAAAGTGAAGATGATTTTAGACAGCCAGTGGTGCCCTGGCCTTCAGAAGGGGGATGTAATCCAAGAGATTTACCATCAGAATGTGCAGAACTTGACACATCTGCAGGTGGTGGAGGTGCTGAAGCAGTTTCCAGTGGGAGCCAATGTCCCACTTCTTATCTTAAGGGGAGGTGGGTAGGAATGAAACTTTATTATAATTTATCCTGATATGAAGGTGTTTAGAAGGTGATATCTAAGCTTTACTGTACAAAGCTTTAAAAAGTAGAAAATGGGCTGTCAGCTCAATTCTCTACCCTGCTCTAGCTGTAAACCATGCCTCTGGTATTGAGCATGTTATTAGTTTTATGTTTTACTGCAGATTTGATTGTAGACTGCTGCTGAATGTAGTCTGTTCTGGCTCTTCAGGAAATATTAGGGCAAAGGTGCACATCCCACAGTCTGACCTGAAGATAGCAGGGAATAGGGCTTTTTCTTTCTCTTTTTGAGGGTGGTCCAGAGACTCTGGCTTATACTATGAAGGTGATCACAGGTGTCTTGGAGGGAAGCATCTTTAAGGTAACATTGGCCTTGCCACCTGGAACTCTGGAAAGTTCTCCTTTCTGTGTGTATTTATCTCTCTTAATTGCTGTTCATTGCAGATCAGAACGTCTCCTCTCCCCATAGACTAACTGGTAATTAGCGTGCATTTGCCAGAAGGCTCAGTCTGATGGCTGCCAGACAGGATCCTTTCTCTGCAGTTTCCTGGTTATTAATGAGCTCATTGGTGCCCTCTACAACTTGTTTATTCTTCTGTTTTTTTTATATCTGTTGTTTGATTCCTGAGACTATTCATACTGGTATTACTTATAGTGACTTAGTACTTAGTACATTGCATTTTGCTGCCATAAGATATCTTGCTGACATTACCTCACCCTTTATGTTGCCAACAGAGATAAAGGAAATGGGCACAGGCTGTTTTATCAAAGACCCCCACAACGGTTGCTGCTAATGCACACTATATAATCTCAGCCCACAAAATAATTGGCCCTTTTTGAGGATATGAGATGCAGTAACCATAATAATACTTTGCATTTATATGGCCTAGTTTGTCCAAGCATCTCAAAACACTTAATTATTCATAATAATGTTGTTTACACACATTAACAAATTAATCCTTGTGCCCCCTGGTGTCTCTGAACAAACGGAGACCCACAAGTTAGTGATTTATCCAAGGTCACACAGTAATTCAGCTTAGTCAGGAAGAGAACCAAGAATTCCCCCTTCCCAGTTCTCTTCTCCAGATCATACTCCTAAGGGATGTCTCTGTTCTCTGTTTCTGAGCAGCTGATGTTTTTATTGGAATGAACTCTAGAATGTTCTTCATGTGAGTATTCTATGCAAATGGGGCATCTTTTCTTTTATCTTGAGAAACTTTTATCTACTTCACTCTTTTGTTTCTCTCCGCTTCTCTGGACACCCTGACAGCACCTTTCAGTGCGGCAGATAAACCATAGTAAAATATCATTCCTATACCATTGTTTATGCCCATCTTGCTGTGTTGTTGAGATTTTAGCATTCCACTGAGAGGAAAAATGCTGATCTGATTTGCTTTTCCTGACTAAACAAACACAACATTCACTTCCCCTCTAGGGCTTAGTGTAAGGTATAGGCTCACTACCTATTAATACTCTGTGGATAGTGTGCTGGAGACCAGCATAAAGCTACATCTTTTCTGCTGAGAGGCAGAAATCAAGTCCAATGTTCATTTCTGCATGCTGGGAGGGCAGAATTCAGTTCAACTGTAGCTTCTTCCATGCTGACTAGTGGTCATAAAGGGTAAGAAGGACACTGTGCTGAGAGAGTGGACCGTGCTGGTGTAGTCAGTTTAGTCACCAATCCTGAAAGCCCCCTTCTACCCTCACCACCCTGAATAGACCATGAGTACTAGTGACTATAACCATATCTGCCAACTGCTCAAACAAAACACTAAAAGTAGAGAGACAAGTAACACATTTGCCTAATTCCTATTAACGTGATGTGGAAAGAAGAATAGGCAAGGGCCTGATCCAAAGCCCAGTAAACAAATAAATGGATTCCCATTGACTTCAATAGTTTTTGGGTCAGAGCCTGTAAGATCAAGCCAACTGTCACATTGACATCTCCTTTTTATTAATATATCTCCATCTAGAAAGCTACTAGAGATTCAGCATTGTTGGCCCTGTGGGAAGCATAACAGAGCCTTGTTAGTGATGACCTGTATTATAGAAACTTGTTTGCAAGGTGAGATGTGACCCTTCAGAGCCCCTTTCAGGCTCTTCTTCCAGCCTCAGGAAAACCACCTCAAAACACATGCCTAACATTTGCAAAGACACCAAAGTCTTCACAATATTAGTGTTACCATTTCCAGTTTGACTAGCAATGAGGGGAAAAAATCAGATTTCTTTGGTAGTAAATAATGTTCTACTTGCCAAACTCATTAACTTGCCTCAGCACATTAATTGGAGTATGTATCCTCAAACCACAGGCCCTGGCAGCATGAGAAATGTGTGGTGTTTCATTTTAGTGCTGTTAGTTGCAGTTTAAGGGACCTCTGCTAGTTGATATTGTTGGCCAAGTAAATATTCACTGAGAATTTTAAAAGAATTATAGAACATATAGCAAACCTTGTGCCTTCACAAGGGGAGTGAATGTACAGTGATCAGTTGCAAGCCAAGAATAAGAGCTGAGCTTATTGGCTCTGTTCAATGTAAAATAGTGGGTTTTTAATCATTAAAGTTGCTTCTTATATTCAGATATTTTCCTCTGTTTTCTTTAGGTCCTCCTTCACCTGCTAAAACTGCCAAAGTGGTGAGTATTGATGTCATCCACATGATTATATTTATTGTGTTTAGTGTGGATGGACGGACTTGATTTTCAGGCACACAATAACAGATTCATGGGTCTCCATGGCAGCCTGTTAACTAACTTTACTGCTCCGTGAGTTCTTCTGTGTGTTCAGGCACAGGTGTCCCCTGATTGCCAGACAGGCATTGAGTGTGCTACAATAGACACATCTGTGATCTCTAGACCATTTATACAAGATGCAGGGGGCTCCTACAGTCTATGCCAGGCTGTCTGTGGTTTTTAGTTACCCTGTTACAGATTGCTGTTGATTTTTTTTTCTCATTGTTTGGCTGGAGGTTCTGCTTGTTATCTCTCTAAAGATAATTTTTTCAAAATGCTATTTGGCCACAAACAGATCTCCAGTGTATCTGGTGAAATTCTCTATATTTACTCTCTACCTCATGGGAATAAGCAAGATCAATTCTTAAGGATCATAGTTTATTATGCACATCACATCAGGTACATGAAACGGATCCTCATTTCATTGACAGTGATTGTTAGTGGGGAGAGAGAGGGAAGCTGCCTTTGTGTGTCCTGTCTAGGAACTCAAATAACTTGATTATTGTGGGTTCTGCTTTCTTTCCTTCAAAATGTAGGGTTTTTTATATTGATAGACAACATAGGAAACAAAGCAGCCTTCAGCACATCTGTGACTTTTCTTTAAAGAACCTACATTACTTAAGGAGAAGCTGGATCAGTCATCTCTCACTATCAGAGTAGGAATCATTTCCAGGATTCGTGTTTCAGGGAAGAAAAAGTAAGGTGCAAAAGAGCTTGATTGTGAGGCCGCAAGTAGCATTGGTGGTCTGTAGGTAAACGCCGCATTGTAACTTCAATGTCTTCATGTTCTCAGATTTGGACACTTGCACCTCACCTGAAAACATGTATTTATTTTTTAAAAATAAGTAAACCCATAGTTTAACATCTTCCCATGTGCTTACTTTATTCCATTTTCACAACCGGCTCTCTCACCCTGATCTCCTTGTAGGAGTCTGCAGTGATTATTCTTTATCAAAGCTTTGTTGCCTGACGCAAATTAATTTCCCTATGTAAAGGCTGTCAGAATGGCTGTTGAAGGGAAAACAACACATAAAGTTTCATTTTTCTCTTGCTAATTGCCTGCATTGTGTATTCAAATTTTCTTTTATAAGTTTGCATTTTACTTTCTTGGGAGAATTTTGTTTTGTTCTATGAGAAACCTCCAAAAATGAACTTCAGTGTTCCCCACTTGAATGCCTAGTTTGTCACCATTCCTGTTGTGTTTGAATGGGCAGTCTATATTTTCCCAGAGTCATCAAGGTGACTGTATTTCTGATATTCATGGTTGCAAAAGATTGGTCCACTAGGAATATCTTCGATTTAAATTGGATCTGGTGGAAAGAAAATTGTACAGCCTTTGGCTTAATGAAATACACTGGAGGTAAGAATAATGGTTGTTAATAGGGATCTGTATTATGATGTTGTGGAAGAGACTGCTTTTCAGCATGGGGTTCATTGTATGCCCTTCTAATGGTGGTGGTGGGGGGGAAGCCTTCAGGAATTGAGTCATTTCAGCAAGAAGAATTCTTGTGCATTGCAGTTCACTGCATTTTAACAAAATCTCCATTCCCAAGGTATAGAAGTAAATTCTTTCTCCACCATGGTTGCACTGTGCAAATACATTAATTCATTTCTAACCTGAAGCCAAGGCTGTTGCTGACAGTTAACAGTGGAGATAACATGAGGATGTCAGCTCTCCACATTTAAAACAGAGCATATACTGCAAAAAATTGCTAATTTAATTCCTAAGCAGAAATATAGCTGCTAAAAGACATTCTCTGAATAAAAACTTTGCAATATAAAAATGCACTATGTGCAGACCTCCTAAAAATACTTAGGAAATAACATTACAGTGCATGTGCAGTCACCGTTTCCCTGAACGAAACCCAATGCTCAGTGGCATTAATTCACATCGTGAGCTAGTTCAGTTAAAAAAGGCGAGAGTCTTATGTCTATAAACATGTAAAAAGTCTCAAACTATTGAATCCTCTGGGGGATTTTCTTCTGCTCTCAAAGGGGCAGACCTGAGTCTAACCTAATTTTGTTTGTGTTAAACACACACATGCACTGCCACACGGAGACTTTTCCGCCTAGAGCAAACATTTAAAGTCATCTTGCTGTATCAACCTTTGGAAATGAGGATTTGAAACCACAGAGATGGCTGTAATGTCACTTCTACCTGTAGTCCTTCCTGCTATAACATCGAAGGGAGGAATTCTAAGTGTTTCAAGTTTCTTAACTTTGTTTAATTCCTCCTGAATATTTTCCTTCTTATTCAGGGAGATTTCCTTCCGAGCAGGTGGTGTTTGTTTACACGACTTTAGAGAGAGGCAAACGAGCAGAACCTGGCTTGCTTGCAAAATCAAAATCTCAGTTCTGCGCTAACCAATACTGAGGTTCTGCATAGAAACTAGAACAGGGCTCTAGATTTAAAAACTTCCAGGGTGCAGCAAATGGATGAAACTGGGAGCACTGATTTAGCAGAGACCATTAAGGACAAGTAATAAGACATCAGAAAATCAACCTTAAACTTATCCCTTGGTTTCCTGCTGTATCTCAGGGTTCTTTTAGGATTCAGATTTTAGAACACAGGTGGATATTTGTTTTCTCTACTGCAGCTTCGTAGCTCAGATGTTCAGAAGAAGTGCCTCTATCTACCACTCAGTGGGTTTGTTCGACTACTGCAGTTTGGTGAATTCCAATTCATTACAAAAGTTAGACGTGCTAAACAGATCCACTTCTTTTGAAAACCTGACACTGATCACTGGAGGAAATGGTTGAGAGAGTTCATGCTTTTTCACGTGCACTAATCCCTTACTTTCTAGTTTGAATGAATTAGTGTAGAAAGTGTTCAGTTGCCATTATCTTGCAGAAGTTAAGTAGCTGCAGAACTCCTTATCTCTATGCTGTCCATCTGTACACTTTTCAGAGATCAGCACCTCCGTGACAGGGCAAGATTTCAAGATAGATACTCAAATTATTTTCAGTTGTAGCAGCCAAATTAACCTAGAAGAGAATCCTTGATGATGTTTTCCACCTTCAGATGGAACAAATGAAATTAACATAGTTCAGTGACTCTCCGGAAGAAGATTCTCTTTTTATAGACATATCTTCCTGCATTTCACTCTTAAGCAATCAATCAGCTGTTATGTTCAAGGACCACTTAATGAAGTTTGTAGTTAGTGTAATTTAAACTGACTGACTGGGGCAATGTAGACCATGGACTCAAACTTTTTCATAGCATGGAATGCATTTTAATAGTGGCTTGTGTTCACCACCTTTCCCGTTCACAATTGCATAGTTACCTCTTCTACAGTTCATGGTTGCTTAATATTCCTATGATAAATGCAGCAAATACTTACAAGGAAAACTGACATTGGAGAAGAACTTAATGTATTTTTAGCTTTCTGATGCAATTTGGCAGTTTGGAATTTGGAGAACCAGCACCTTGTGACCAGCGAGCTCTCTGCAGCCCACCTGCAGTGTTATGCAGACCAGAGTTTGGGAAATGTCAGCCTAAAAGATGATCTCTGAGATCCACAACCTTATTACCAAGTAAAGGGAGAAAAATAAAAGCCTTATACTCTGTGTATGTTGAGTTCTTTTCAGTTGTGTGTACCAAATAGCACTGGACACAAGAGGAGTTACAATATAGGCAGTGTATATGGGAAATTACATACACTTGCTCACACTCTGGGCATGAGCCACTTCAAACACTTTGTTTCCAGGCCCATTCTCCAGTAGAAGAGTTGTCGTTTTTTCAAGTTTTGAACAGGCTGAACAGAAGCATACTCCCAGTAGGATCGGAAACCCCTATCTTACAGGGAGAAGCTGGACTGAATTGGAGTAGATTATGCAGTTGCATGCCATGCATTACAAGTTTACTGTTTTTTCTCACCTGTTTATTGATAATTTTGAACTTAACATACTTTTCTTACTCTGCTTTTTTTGTTTCAGAAAACCGATAAGCAAGAGAATTCAGGAAGCTTAGAAGCTATCAGTGATTCCATTCCACAGCCTATGCCATTCCCACCTGCTGCTGTGAGGTCAGGCTCTCCAAAACTCGACCCTTCAGAAGTCTATCTGAAGTCTAAGACAGTATTTGAAGACAAGCGTAAGTACACAGACCTCTTATGCTGGGAATATGCTGTAGCACAGCAGGATGTGTTCTGCATTTCCTTCATGTGTGTCCACTTGTAAACACAAGTCTTTAAACTTGGTGCTCCTCAGGGCATATTTAGAAAGACTATGAGGAAGTAAAATGACCATAGTAGTTTGTGTGATTATATCCTAGCTAATGATTCCATTGGAAATCACAGCTCAGCAGTCTGTCTGTTTTGTGTGTATAACACAGTCTGTTTACTAGCAAAGATTTACAAATGGTGTATGAGAACAGGTGCAGATACAGAACTGCTGCCTAGCTATGATTTTAAATGTAATAGTATACAATGGATAAACCAAAGCCATTTGGCATGCCAAACATGCCATATAAAATACACTCCTGGGTGAGCTGGTAGGGATTAAAGTACCCCCATAAATGACAAATCAAGAATATGTTTTATAGTAAATAAGGGGGATACGGTGTCAGCAGATGGGCTGCAACATGAAAATAAACTGTTACATAACTACAAATGAAGCATAGCAGTGTCACCAAGGTCACAAACGGCTTGTTGCCTGTGAATTTCCCACTGTAAACAAACTTTCTCCCCAGTGCAGTGTTTCAACCATACATTTCATTATATAGCACTTAACTGAAATGCTATAAATATGCTCTTAATTAGATTTGTGTTGTTTGTCTAAAAGGTTAGTTCTGGATAAAGCGGTAACTTTGGAGGCCCAGGAAAAACAAACACAAGTTCATTTTCCTAAGCCAGGGCATGGAGTATGGCACATCTGTACTTTATCTTAATCTGGTACCGCAATAAGCTGCTGCTTCTTTTCAGTACATCTGACTTGAGAGAAAATTAACCTTAACATTTTCCCTCCGTAACACTTATTACCCAGCAATAAGTTTCATACATGAAATAGGAAATGAGCAGTCAGGTTCTCTGATGTTGACCTAATTAATATTAGAAAACTGTCTTCAACATTTAATTTCCATTTTCCCTATCAGCACTTTTTTCTAATTTTGCAAACATGAGCTTTGAGAATTGGATAGTACCAGCCCTGCAAAGATACCTTGTAAGACATTTCTTAAGAAATGCTTCATTGAAATTTGAATTTACTTCGGCTACAGACGGGCTCATATGCAGCTGCGACACAATGAAACGACATTTTCTAGTTACTCAGAAAAAGTGTCCTGTTTAACAATTGAACCACAGACAGCAGCAGCCATAGAGAAGAGCAAAAACAAGAGTTAAACTAAACAAAGTGGAGGCAAATGCACAATTTAACATATTGAGGGTTAGTTAGTAAGACTTGATTGGAAAGTAGGATAGGAAATTTGTATATCAAGTCATATATGAAGTTATATCTTGGTGAATTTGAAATGATGAGAGGTGGAACTCACAGTATATTGCTGCACCATATCTTGTAATGTTTTTGAGGAGTTCTTGCCAAATTCGAAGATGTTCTAATTCTAAGCAGCTGAAGTAAACTAGATAGTTCAATTGTTTGTCAAATATGGTCCTGTCTGAGATGAACTCTAGATGGATTGATGGATTCCAAAGCCAGAAGGGATGATTGTGACCCTAGTCTGACCTCCTCTATAACACCGGTCATAGAAATTTTCTAAAATAATTCCTAGAGCAGATCTTGTAGAAAAATATCCAATCATGATTTAACAATTTTCAGTTACGAAGAATCCACCCCGACCCTTGGTAAGTTGTTCCAATCACTAATTACTCTCACCATTAACAGTTTTACACCTTATTTCTAGTCTGAATTTGTCTCGCATCAACTTCTAGCCATTGGATCATGTTATGCCTTTCTGTACTAGACTGAAGAGCTCATTATTAAATATCTAAAAAAGAAAAGGAGGACTTGTGGCACCTTAGAGACTAACAAATTTATTTGAGCATAAGCTTTCGTGAGCTACAGCTCACTTCATCGGATGCATGCAGTGGAAAATACAGTGGGGAGATTTATATACATAGAGAACATGAAACAATGGGTGTTACCATACACACTGTAAGGAGGGTGATCACTTAAGGTGAGCTATTACCAGCAGGAGGGCGGGGGGAACCTTTTGTAGTGATAATCAAGGTGGGCCATTTCCAGCAGTTGACAAGAATGTCTGAGGAACAGTGTGGGGGGGAGACTACAAGCTCTCAGGAACAGTATCCCCAATAATGTCACGGCAAACCTGGTGGCTGAACTTTGTGCCTTTGTCCTCACCCATAACTATTTCACATTTGGGGACAATGTATACCTTCAAATCAGAGGCACTGCTATGGGTACCAGCGTGGCCCCACAGTATGCCAACATTTTTATGGCTGACTTAGATCAATGCTTCCTCAGCTCTCGTCCCCTAATGCCCCTACTCTACTTGCGCTATGTTGCTGACAGCTTCATCATCTGGACCCATGGAAAAGAAGCCCTTGAGGAATTCTACCATGATTTCAATAATTTCCATCCCACCATCAATCTCAGCCTGGACCAATCCACACAAGAGATCCACTTCCTGGATACTATGGTGCTAATAAGCGATGGTCACATAAACACCACCCTATACCGGAAACCTACTGACCGCTATTCCTACCTACATGCCTCCAGCTTTCATCCAGACCACACCACATGATCCATTGTCTACAGCCAAGCTCTATGATACAACCGCATTTCCTCCAACCCCTCAGACAGAGACAAACAGCTACAAGATCTCTATCAAGCATTCTTACAACTACAATACCCACCTGCTGAAGTGAAGAAACAGATTGACAGAGCCAGAAGAGTTCCCAGAAGTCTCCTACTACAGGACAGGCCCAACAAAGAAAATAACAGAACGCCACTAGCCGTCACCTTCAGCCCCCAACTAAAACCTCTCCAACGCATCATTAAGGATCTACAACCTATCCTGAAGGATGACCCATCACTCTCACAGATCTTGGGAGACAGGCCAGGCCTTGCTTACAGACAGCCCCCCAACCTGAAGCAAATACTCACCAGCAACCACACAACAGAACCACTAATCCAGGAACCTATCCTTGCAACAAAGCCCGTTGCCAACTGTGTCCACATATCTATTCAGGGGACACCATCACAGGGCCTAATCACATCAGGCACACTATCAGAAGGTCGTTCACCTGCACATCTACCAATGTGATACATGCCATCATGTGCCAGCAATGCCCCTCTGCCATGTATATTGGCCAGACTGGACCGTGTCTAAGTAAAAGAATAGATGGACACAAATCAGATGTCAAGAATTATAACATTCAAAAACCAGTTGGAGAACACTTCAGTCTCTTTGGTCACTTCATTACAGACCTAAAAGTTGCAATTCTTCAAGAAAAAAACTTCAAGAACAGACTCCAACGAGAGACTGCTGAATTGGAAGTAATTTGCAAACTGGATACAATTAACTTAGGCTTGAATAGAGACTGGGAGTGGATGGGTCATTACACAAAGTAAAACTATTTCCCCATGTTTATTCCCCCACCCCACCCCCCACTGTTCCTTAGACGTTCTTGTCAACTGCTGGAAATGGTCCACCTTGATTATCACTACAAAAGGTTCCCCTCGCCTCTCCCCACCCCTCTCCTGCTGGTAATAGCTCACCTTAAGTGATCACTCTGGTTACAGTGTGTATGGTAACACCCATTGTTTCATGTTCTCTATGTATATAAATCTCCCCACTGTATTTTCCACTGAATGCATCCGATGAAGTGAGCTGTAGCTCACGAAAGCTTATGCTCAAATAAATTTGTTAGTCTCTAAGATGCCACAAGTACTCCTTTTCTTTTTCCGAATACAGACTAACCTGGCTGCTACTCTGAAACCTATTAAATATCTGTTTCCCATGTAGACACTTACCAACTATACTTAAGTCACCCCTTAACGTTCTCTTTTGGTAGACTAAATAGATTGAGCTCTTTGAGTCTATCACTGTAAGGCAGTTTTTCTAATCCTTCAACCATTCTCATGGCTCTTCTCTGACCCCTCTCCAATTTATCAACATTGTTCCTGAATTGTGGGCACCAGAGTTTGACACAGCGTACCAGCAGTGGTTGCATGAATGCCAGATATGAAGGTAGGCTGTCTCCCCTACTCAAGATTCTCCTGTTTATGTATCCCAGAATCGCATTAGCCCTTTTGACTACAGCGTCACACTGGGAGCTCATGTTCAGCTGATTATCTGCCACAACCCCCAAATATTTTTTTAGAGTCACTGCTTCCCGGGTTAAAGTCCCCCATCCTGGAAGTATGGCCTACATTCTTTGTTCCGACATGTACACGTTTACATTTAGCTGTACTAATGCATATATTGTTTGCACCCAATTCACCAAGCAATCCAGATTGATGTAAATCAGTGACCTGCCCTCTTCATTATTTACCATTCTCCCAACATTTACGTCATCTGCAAACTTTATCGGTGATGATTTCATATTTTCTTTGAAGTCATTGATAAAAATGTGAAATAGCATAGACCCAAGAACCAATACCTACGGAATCTCACTGGAAGCACACCCACTCAATAATGATTCCCCATTTACAGTTACATTTTGAGACCTGTCAGCCAGTTTTTAATCCATTTAAAGTGTGCCATGTTAATTTCATTAATCATATTACCCTCGTTTAATTCTTCATTAATCAAATCCAGGATCAGCCACTCCATTGTCTTGCCAGGGATCAATGCCCAGCGCACCGGTCCATAACTATCAGAGTCATCCCCTTTTAAAAATTGGCACAATATTAGCTTATTTGTAGTCCTCAGAAACTTCCCCTGTGCTCCAAGCCTTATTGAAAATCAGCATTAACGGTTCAGCAAGCTCATAGCAAGCTCTTTTAAAACTCTCGGTTTCAAGTAATCTAGACCTGCTGATTTAAAAATGTCTTACTTCTGCAGCTTCTGTTTGACATCCTCCAGAGATACTAGTGGAATGGAAAGTGTTACCACCATAAGATGAGTCTGTATAATCTGTTTTTTCCCCAGATACAGAACAATGTACTGAACACTTCTGCCTTTTCTGCATTATTTTTGATAATTCTGCAATTTTTGCATCTAGTACTGGACCAATACCATTGTCAGGATTATTTTTGTTCCTAATGCATTTTAAAAACTCCTTCTTCTTATCTTTTACTCTTATTCTGCTGGCCATAGATCCTTGTGTCCTTTTGCCTCACTTGTCAGTTTTCTACAGTTCCTAACTTCTGATTTATATTCATTATTATCAACTTCCCCTTTCTTCCATTTTTTATATATTTTATTTTTTATAACTGCCTTCATTTCCCCTCTAAACAAGGTTAGCTTTTTAACCAGCATGGCCTTCTTCCTCAATAAGGTGTTCTTAAATGATTCCCAATTACCATTCACTTTTCTGGTTAAATTCTTCCTCCCTGCTGATTTGGCTCATGATTGTTTTCAGTGTTGTGAAATTGGCCCTATTTGTAGCAATTCTAGACTGCATCTTAATCTCAACCTATAAAAACATAATGGTAGGAGGTGTTTTGGTCCCTGTGAAATGGTGTTAGAGTGACAGACATCTGCAGCTGTTTCTGGACATACTCATCACTCCACATGCTAGGAGGATGAGGAATTGGTGAAATTTCTTACTAAAACAATCTGACCACTCTGTTTTGTCAATGGAAAACTACAAGCTTAGAACTGGTTGCACAACTGTGTTGATTAAAGAAAGATGTAAACACGTTTTAATCTTCTTTCCAATAATCAAATGTAACTTATCATGCACGTTTCATATTTGTCTTAACTAGCTCCAAACACAAAAGATTTGGATGTTTTCCTGCGAAAACAGGAGTCGGGGTTTGGCTTCCGTGTGCTCGGAGGGGATGGACCGGACCAGTCAGTAAGTGAATTAAGTTATCTGTTACCTGGACTTTGGGAGCTTCTGCTGTAGCTCCTTGCAATGTCTCCTTCACATGATCATTTTAATTTTTTCCCCATGTTGTGTTAAGTGGATAAGCTTTATTTCCATCTTCAAATAAACAGCTATACTGTATGTTGATATCATATTCACCTTAAACAGATTCAGTATGTTTTTTATACTGCTTCATTCCTGGTTCAGGTTGGCTTTCTCAAAATGCTATCAGAGCTAAGTTGCTGCAAATTTGGTTGCAAGTGGGTGGTAGATAATCAAGAATGGAAGGCGCAAAGACATTTGGCGGTGTCTTTAAGCTTTAGAGAAATAGTGTTCATAGTACAAGTTCACACCAACCGACAAACTGGGAAAATGGGGCATGGTGTTATGGGAGGAGCTACAAATGTGACTTATTCAGTTGAGCCCAAGGGACCTTTACTTGGTAGGGGAAACTTGGGGCAAAATTCCATTTGGTCCCTTGCCATGAAAGCTGTGAAGTCCCTACTGTCGCTCAGTATTCAAACATGACCTGGGACAAATTTACAGAGTTTGGGGTGAGTGGGGAGCTCATCACCTTGGGAGTGGTCTTCCACAAATTGAGGTGGCAGCTAAGGTCAATTTGTCACATGGAAGGAGAGAAATACAGTACCCCAAATTCCTACAGAGGGAGATAGCCCCATGTTCTAGCAGTGAAGGAACTTGAACAGAAATATTTCAGCAGTCAGATGTTGAGCTAAAGCTTCAACAGGGTAAAAAGAGTAAAGAAACTGGGCAGGCTGGTTTAGCTATCTTTTATTAAGTGATCAGCTGAGTCCTTTACCAAAGTCAGCAATTGTTGGATTTCTGCAAGCATCACTGGGATACTCCTCCATAGCAACACTTGTGACTTGATGGCGAGAGACGGGCCTCAGTGACAGGCACATTAAAAAGTTATGGTTTAGATTAGATCTGGGGGAAGAACCCTTATCTGCATGTTTGGCACTTAACTTGCCCATGTTCATCCTGGTAGAGCAAACATGCACTGCGTCTGTCCAGTGACATCTGAATGTGGCCTGGTTCTCAACAGAATGCCCATGAGTGACTGCAGTGAGGACCTACAGCAGTAGTTAATGAAACAAGTTGAGTGTGAAGCTTTTTGATGTGTTGTGTTAGACCAGATTTAAAAAAAAAGAAACTGTTCCGGCTAAATAGTGATTTAACTCCAGTCCCATTAAAATCCAATGGAAGAAGATAAAATGGTTTGTTACCTTTCTTCCCTTTCCTCTTCATGGTTGATTTCAGTCCCCCCCAGGCTCTCAGTCACTTTCTGTTTGTCTAGAATCTTTCTTGGCAGCAGCAGTTCTCCATCAAGCCTTTACACCATAATTGTTCTATCCTGAGAATGCTCTCAAAGATGGGGTTGGCACCAAACCTTTGCACATTATAGCACCTAATCTTATTAATGGACTTGGCACCAATGCACACTGGTAATGCTCAGTACAACATGCATGTCAGTTTAACTGGGAAATAAGCAAGTGGAGAAGGCTTTCTGGCTACCCCAAAAAAATCACCCCCAGATTTGTTACTGTCTTGTTGCATTATTATGCTGCAGAAGGGAACAAAGCAAGGAGAAAATTATAATCTTTTTTTAAAATAGTTTTTGTAAGTCTTTCTCTTCTTTTGGAGATTGGACATCAGATATGGTTTTAGGTCACCAATTAGTGAAGTTTTTTGGCTTCGCTCTCGAGAGCTGTCATACAATTTGACTCAGGTGGCAGTGTCTGCTTCAGAGAGGAGGATGGAGGCAGATTGGCAAAGACATGAACGGAAATTCCTGGAGTTCCTATTCATGCTATTCCTGGCTTTAGGAAATCCTGCCCTGTTTCTCACTTGCCAAAGCACATCTTCACCAAGAAAAGTAGAACTCTGTCCCTGACCATATGGCAGTGACTGCTCCTGTCCTGCCAACCTTCAAAGGTGCTAAAGCTTTTGGGATACAGACACTGATCGGTAGCATGTCCTTTCATATGTAATTAAAATGCATTCTCCATTCACATCTGAGATCCAATGCCAGTTTGTTTTCTGACGTGCATTTAAAGGAAAGGAAGAACAGAGTGCTTTTTCTAGAGGAAATAATACGCAATTTTAGGTTTTTTTTATTGTATTCTACTGTTTTGTTGCTATAGTGACTAGCTGTGTTGGTAAGAGTATAGCAATGCCCTGAGTGCAATGTGAAGATGGGTTTTGGAATGAACCTGCTCTCTGCTGCTTAACGCTGGACACCTGCTGGACATAATTGTTTTTAATCTTTCACTTTAAACTGAACTTTTTTCTAGCATCTAAAACTACTACGTGTTTTGTGCTCCTGTCTCTATCATTTAGCTGGTGTTTGCTTGGGAGGAAAGGTGCAGGCCAAAGGGGTGTGAGGGCTGCAGCTGTTTAAATTCATCCTGTGATCACCAATACTTGCACATTGCAGATTTTGAGTGTTGCAATTTCTGAGGAGCTGTGTTCTTAGGCTCTTTGCTGAACTTTAAATTCTACACTGGAGTCACCTAGCAGGTCTCAGTAATGATAGTGTGTCTTTGTTGTGTTGATTGAATGACACAGGCATTTCTTTTCAATAATTTTTGATGCACAGAACAAATACATAAATAACACACACATACACTAAAACAGCAAGACAAACAGGTAAGTGTACAAATACAGAGCTTAACCTACTCATGAGGTGGTGACCGTTCAGCTGATAGGCATTCATGAATAATGCAAGGCAGTAATAAAAATAAACCTTAAAATAAGATGAGCATTAAGTTTGAATGTCAGGAAGCTGGGACTGTCACAGTGTGCTCATTTCTACACCTGCAAATGAGGTCGGTCTAGTATTGCTTCTGTAGCGTGAGTTTCTGCTAGATTTAGGAGGGGGAAATACATTTTTTTAAAGGAAAGCCTGCAAAAAGTCCCTCTTTATCTGGAGATTCAAGCATGACACATTCTGTGTGTTCTACACCCCAAGACCAATGATGATACTTTGTTGACAGATATATATTGGGGCCATCATCCCACTGGGAGCAGCAGAGAAAGACGGCCGACTCCGAGCTGCCGATGAGCTAATGTGCATTGACGGCATCTCTGTCAAAGGGAAATCACACAAACAGGTCCTGGACTTAATGACCAGTGCTGCGCGGAATGGCCAGGTGCTGCTCACTGTCCGGAGGAAGATCATCTTTGGCGGTATGTGCCAGGTGTCCAGACTAAACCCAGTCCCGCTAGGTTTGCCGGAGTCTGGTAGCATGGCCACTGGCACTCTTGTTCCTGGACTCAGTGTAAAAGCATGTTTCCACGGCCATAATCAGGTGACATAAAGCTGTACCATGAGAGAACAACTAGTACATCAGGAATGATGGAAACTCAGGGTGTCACCTCCACTTCTGGATGAATGGGGTAAAACAAATTTGTATCAAGCAGATGTTCTTGGAGGGAAGAGAATGGGATAAAAAAGGGAGCATCCGTTCGCGCTGAGGCTCTGGAAAGCACTGCAATAGTGATGCTCTCTTGTTCTATAGTGCTTTTCATTGGAGGATCTGAAAGTACTTTACAAGCATTCATTATTAAAGCCACTCATGGCTCTACGTACTCTGGGCAGTGATACAAACTTTCTTTCTGCATTACAACACACTACATTCTGAGTTTTGTTAGAATTTGTGCAGCAGGCTTAAGTGTATTATTTAATTCAATGCAGAAATTAATTTTATAGTCAGAGAAGTGTTCTGTAGACAGTTCAGTGGCAATGGAATGTACAGATATGGAAACTGAGGTACAGAAGGGTTGTCGTGGCTCAGATGTCACTGACCACATCAGTGATAAACCTGAGAACAGAACCCAGGAGTCCTGGCTTGCAGTCCCCTGTTCTCATTAGTAAACCCCACTGCCTTTCATGGCTCTTTCAGTCAAGATAACTAGAAACATTCCTTATAAACTGTGAAAAAATAGGAAGTGTATGATTTTCATAACATCTTCCCTTTCACTGTCATCCAAATGGGGGCAGCATGGCCTAATGGGCTAAGTATGAGTTTGTGAGCCTAGAAAGTCCTAAATTCTAATTCCAGGCCTGTCACTGACACACTGTGCATTCTTTGACAAATCAAGTGACGTCTGTGTCACTGTCTGTAAAATGGGTGTGATATCTACCTACTGCACAGGGGTGTTAGTGAGTTAATATTGTCATGGTGTTTCTCCCAGGTGCCACACAGAAACCAGACAAACCAGGAGGGGGCAGGGTCTCCAGTCACACTGTATTTGCATGTAGATTGCAGCCCTTCATGAGTCTGTCTTGCTCAGTTTTTGTTCAAGGTGAAAATACATACTGTATTAAATTAGGTATTATCCGCCTAGTAACTACAGGTGTATTATATTGGTGCTATAACTGGTGGCTACTGCCAGCCTGTCGTAGCACGGTGCAAGGAGAGCAGATTGAGTCGAGCACAAAAAGAGGCCATCTAAAGGCTCAGAAAAGATTAATCGGAGGAAAAGCAATTTTCTGCCTTTGCATCTCAAGTTGCATTGCCTCCCTGGTGAATTCTGACAGTGTAACGTGTTCCTGAAAGAGAGGGTCTGATTCAGAGATCTTGAAAAGCTTACGTGGCTTCGTCTGCATCAGGGCCGCCTCTGCCTCTGGTCTCTGTTTATTTCTCCTTTATTTAATTTAAAAAGAAAGAAAAAGAAAAATCCCTTCATTTTACAGCTTTATTTTCCTCTGAATTTCCTGATGTGGCATGGTCCTCACAGGCAATGCTTCAAGACTGGGATTTTGTTAGTTTTCCATCAAAGAGGCTGGGCTTCAACATTTGAATTACCCTTTAAAATATTGGTACACGTTTTGAAATAGGCCGTTGGTTCTCTGCAGTGAAAATGGCAATAGTCCCAGTTTTAAAGTGGGTTTCTGCTCTTGATCTTGTGCTTAAACTATACAGGAAAATAGTGCTGCCAAAAAGAGTCACTAAAGGGACAACCAAAGTTAGGCTAGCGTTATTAAGGGCATCAGCAACTGAGCACGACCTCTGAGCTGCTGTACACCCAGACTGTTCCCTTCTGAGTTATAAGTGTGTATTGCAAACATTAAACTCTCCTATTACACATTCTTAAACCTCTGTAGCAACTTCAGCCCGAAGTGTAAATGGTTCTACCCCGTATTCTGATTCCATCTGGTTTCAGTAGCCTTCTTAATAAACCCCTGTGGGGAGAGGAAGTGCTTCTCCATTCTGTTAGTGATCTGATCATGTTTATCCTTGTAGTTATCCAGCTCCACAGCACTCTTACTGATTCTACCTTATACTTTATTTTTGTGGTGTTTGTAGTCGAGAAACAGCCAGAAGAGGAGGAGTCGCAGCTGCCCATTTCCACTCAAAATGGATCTCCCCGGCTGAACCGGGTAGAGGTCACAAGCAGACAGTCCCCAGAGGCCTATGATGTCCTGCTACAGCGGAAAGAGAATGAAGGATTTGGGTTTGTCATCCTCACCACAAAAAGCAAACCTCCTCCTGGCGGTAAGGGCTGACTCCTGTGTGTTGGTGCCACCTACTCCACTGATGCCTGACTGGAGGAGATTAATTGGTTTAACTCATAGTTAAGCAGTTATTGCCAATGGCATTCAGGGCTGGGGACTCCTAGGAGATTCTTCTTTCATAGGATGGTGTTTGTTTTCCATGTCCAACCACCTTCTGTGCTGTGATCTGTTTCACTCGTCGTGCTGTTCACAACTTCAGTGGCTAAAGGCTAAGTCTGTCTCGCTCACAAAAGGGAATATGGTTTCTCTCCTTTGTACATTTTGTAGAAACTTTTGCATGTACAACAACTGAAGTGGGGGTGGGAAATCACTCCTTACCAGTACAGGGGAAAAGAGAGAGAAACATATCCTTGTGATTTGATGACTTTCAGAATGTGTAAGGTGCCCAGACTGTGATAAGTGTGGGAATGGATGCACCGGTGTAGTCAAGGGTAAATGCAGGTAAACAGAGTTTACCCACTTCTCATTTGGGGAATATGGAGCTTAGTTTAGATTAGTTTACCCACTTTTTTTTACCACCACATCACTGGATGCAGAGAACAAATATGCACACACGTACTCTTTACACTCTCGGTACAGCAGTGCCCAGTAGATAAAATCAGCTATTGGGTAGTTAGTGCCTGGATAAATCTCTTGCTAATAGAAGTATACTTACAAACTTAGACCTGTGAGATCCATTCAGGGGGTGTAGGTTATTACTCAGGTCTCTGGCTTTCTCAGATCTCAGTATTTCGAAGAAAGCAATGGAGGAATTAGTCAGGAGAACATTCTGTATCTGCCTTGTGACATGTTACAAACCAGAGATATTATCCTAAGCAATTTAGCGTATCTTAGGGTTCTAACTTGTGGATTTGGCAGATGGATCAGTTTGTAAGATAAAGAGCAGAGTGGACCAAGTGAAAATAAGAAGGTATCTTGTAAGTAGCGATAAGAGACAAGCTGCTTGAGGGAGGCATCTGAAATTCTCCCTAATTAACAGAAAGATTTCTGACCCCTAGCACTAGAGTAATTTAAAAGAAGTGCCCATTCTTTATAATCAAATACATTTTGTATTGAATGTGATCCTGGGTGCCAGACTCCCAGAGCTTGCCAGGTAGCAGTTATTAACACCACCTCTGCATAGACAGATGTGCCTACCTTTCATAAACTGTTGACTTTTATGAGATGGCTTCCACACTCTTCTCAGATACTTTTGGCCAAGATTTGAGTAGTTCAGTTTTAAAATGAAAAGGTATGGTCAATCTATAACTAGGCCTGTTGGCTGGCATTGTTGCCCTTTGTGAGAATTGGAGGGATGGGTATGGTTCTCTCAGTTCATAGAGAATGAAGAGCTTACAGCCAGGCTGAGCCTTGTAACACAAAAGGGATGCCAGACAGCTCAGTGGATTTACCCAGGGCACAGCAAGTTACTTTCTTGTTTTTTCTCCCTGAGATGTGGACACTCGGGTATCTGTACCCCAGTGATCTGAAATCTTTTGTCCCCTGCTGTGAATCAGTTTCCCAGTAACTGCCCTAATGATCCCAGAGCACTTACTGTAATAATGACTTGAATGTTTGCGTGTGAGTAAAGGGATGTTCTTCCAGCCCAGACTATTTACACTGACATGTTGCTCTGCCTTATTTCTCTGTTATTATACTATGAAAAAGCAGAAATACAGACAAAAGCAAAAAGAAAAGGAGTACTTGTGGCACCTTAGAGACTCACCCATTTATTTGAGCATGAGCTTTCGTGAGCTACAGCTCACGAAATGAATGAAGGATGAAGCGAGCTGTAGCTCAGGAAAGCTGATGCTCAAATAAATGGGTGAGTCTCTGAGGTGCCACACGTCCTCCTGTTCTTTCTGCAGATGCAGACTAACACGGCAGCTGCTCTGAAACCAGACAAAAGCAGCGACTCTGAAAGAAAATCATTGTCTTATTATTTTGTTGAGTTTACATGATACATATTTTGACTGAGTGATTTGAAGTCTTGGCTAAAACAATATATTTTTAATGAAATTTAGAACGAAACAGTGCAAAGTATCAGTGAAGGTTGTGAAAGAGTGAGCTGCTGCGGCGTGGAGAATTACTACAGTACCAGCTCAGCCCCCAGAAGTGCCGACCTCTGTTCTATAAAACCAGTTGCTATAGGAACACTTGGGACAGGAGCTGTCACCCTCTGATGCTGTGCTGTGATTATGTGACCTGTGTTAGCGATATGAAAAACTAACTCTTTGGACTGGTTTTCTGTTGCCTTGTCAGAGTTGGGTGACATTAGAAAAATGATTATTAACAAGTAAGCAGAATTGTACTGTGTAATCCTGGTACTGCATCATTAGAACATTCTTGCCAGCATACCATCCAGAAATTCTTTCATCAAGTTGAAACTGCAATGAAAGTAGTTGGGTGGTTTTGTTTTTATGGGAAATAACAGAAGATAACTGGATCCCTATTTCAGCATTGGAAGTGCTAAGGTAGCAGTCCCAGCCTGTTTTTAATGCTTGTAAATAAGAAACATTGGTATATCAGTGTATTGCATTATGCTGGAACATCTTTGCAACATCTCACGTAAGAATGGCCATACTGGGTCAGACCAGTGGTCCATCTAGCCCAGTATCCTGTCTTCCTGCCAGGCCAGATGCTTCAGAGGGAATGAACAGAACAGGGAATCATCAAGTGATCCCGGCCCTGTCATTGAGTCCCAGCTTCTGGCAATCAGAGGTTTGGAGCATGGGGTTGCTGGCTAATAGCCATTGATGGACCTATCCTCCATGAACTTATCTAGCTCTTTTCTGAACCCTGTTATAGTCTTGGCCTTCACAACACCCTCTGGCAAGGAATTCCACAGGTTGACTGTCCGTTGTGTGAAGAAAGACTTCCTTTTGTTCATTTTAAACCTGCTACCTATTAATTTCATTTGGTGACCCCTAGTTCTTGTCTTATGAGAAGGTGTAAATAACACTTCCTTATTTACTGTCTCCATGCCAGTCATGTTTCCGTGGACCTATATCATTTCCCGCCTTAGTCGTCTTTTTTCTAAACGGAACAGTCCCAGTTTTTTTAATCTCTGCTGTGTTGGAAGCTGTTCCATGCCTCTCATCATTTTTGTTGCCCTTCTCTGTACTTTTTCCAATTCTAATTGTCTCTCTTTGAGATGAAGTGACCAGAGCTGAATGCAGTATTCAAGGTCTGGGTGAATAGGGATTTACATAGTGACGTTGTGATATTTTCAGTCATATTTTCTATTCCTTTTCCAATGGTTCCTCACATTCATTTAGCTTTTTTGACTGCCGCTGCCCACTGGGCAGCCATTTGCAGAAAACTATCCACGATTCCCATCGTTTTGTATATATAGTTGGGATTATGTTTTCCAATGTACATTACTTTGCACTAGGGTTGTCAAGCGATTAAAAAAATTAATCCCGATTAATCACGCTCTTAATAATAGAATACCATTTATTTAAATATTTTTTGATGTTTTCTACATGCTCGAATATATGTATTCTGTGTTGTCATTGAAATCAGAAGTGTACAATACTCACTTCTTATTTATTTTTATTACAAATCTTTGCACTGTAAAAACAAAAGACCATATTTTTCAATTCACCTAATGCAAATACTGTAGTGCAATCTCTTTATTATGAAAGTAAACTTACAAATGTAGAATTATGTAAAAAAAACCTGCATCCAAAAATAAAACAATGTAAAACTCTAGAGCCTACAAGTCCACGTAACCTTACTTCTTGTTCAGCCAATCACTCGGACAAACAAGTTTTTTCACATTTGCAGGAGATAATGCTGCCCTCTTCTTGTTTACAAAGTCACCTGAAAGTGAGAACAGGCGTTTGCATGGCATTGTTGTAGCTGGATGCGCTAAAGATTCATATGTCCCTTCATGCTTCAACCACCATTCCAGAGGACATGCGTCCATGCTGACGGATTCTGCTCGATAACAATCCAAAGCAGTACGGAACAACGCATGTTCATTTTCATCATCTCAGTCAGATGCCACCAACAGAAGATTGGTTTTCTTTTTTGGTGGTTCAGGTTCTGGAGTTTCTGCGTCAGAGTGTTGCTCTTTTAAGACGTCTGAAAGCATGCTCCACACCTCATCCCTCTCAGATTTTGGAAGGCACTTCAGATTCTTAAAACCTTGAGTGCTGTAGCTGTCTGTAGAAATCTGATATTGGAACCTTTTTTGTGTTTTGTCAAATCTGCAGTGAAAGTGTTCTTAAATCAAACAACATATGCTGGGTCATCATCCGAGACTACCATAGCACAAAATATATGGCAGAATGCAGGTAAAACCATGGAGCAGGAGGCATACAATTCTCCTCCAAGGAGTTCAGTCACAAATTTAATTATGCTATTTTTTTTTTTTTTTTAAACAAGCATCATCAGTATGGACAAGTCCTCTGGAATGGTGGTCAAAGCATGAAGAGACACATCAATGTTTAGCATCTCTGGCACGTAAATACCTTGCAGTGCTGGCTACAAAAGTGCCCTGCGAACAACAGTTCTCACTTTCAGGTGACATTGTAAATAAGGAGTGGCATTATCTCCCATAAATGTAAACAGGCTTGTTTCTCTTAGTGATTGGCTGAATGAGAAGTAGGACTGAGTGGACTTGTAGGCTCTAAAGTTGTACATTGTTGTTTTTGAGTGCAGTTACGTAACCAAAAAAAATCTACTTTTGTAAGTTGCATTTTCACGATAAGGAGATTGCACTACAGTACTTGTATGAGGTGAATTGAAAGATACTATTTCTTTGTCATTTTTACAGTGCAAATATTTGTAATCAAAAGTAATATAAAGTGAACACTGTACACTTTGTATTCTGTGTTGTAATTAAAATCAATATATTTGAAAATGTAGAAAAACATCTAAAATATTTAGTAAATTTCAATGGGTATTTTGTTTAACAGTGTGATTAAAACTGTGATTAATCAAGATTAAATTTTTAATTGCAATTAATTGTTTTTAGTTAATCGCATGAGCTAACTGCGATTAATTGACAACCTTACTTCGCACTTATCAAAACTGAATTTCATCTGCCATTTTGTTGCCCAGTCACTCAGTTTAATGATATCCCTTTGTAACTCTTCACAGTCTGCTTTGGACTTAACTATCTTGAATAATTTTATATCATCTGCAAATTTGACCACCTTCCTGCTTACCCCCTTTTCCAGATCATTTATTAATGACTTAAAATGAACCCACTGGGATATTTTACACAAGATAATTCATCAGTTAGTTGTAACTCTACAATCCTGTGATGCTTTCCTCTTCTCAGATAACTCTTACATAAATTATATTAAAAATGTAGGCCTTAAAAGTGGGAGAAGAAATTAAAGACAATACAATTAAATCTTTAAATGGAGGTAAAAATTGAGAGGCATCAATGTCTGCTCCTTTATAGCAAGTAACAAGTGTTTGCTAGCTCATTAATTACAAGCCTGAATGGTAAATTAAGGTCAGATTTCTGATGACTTTCAGAAAGTGTTTTGAGATTTGCGGTCATAGTTTGAAATGCCAAATGATAATGTTAAGTACATAATTCTGCACCCCTCTCTCTCCATTCACCATCCGTTCCCTTTCAATGAAGCATGCTTGGGAGAAATAATAAAGACGTTAGGAAGAAGACAGAGACCTTCTCCCTCCACTGGGCTTTGGGTGCACATAAGGGATTTCAGGTGAAATTTCAGTTATGACGGGGAGAGCATCAGTGAAAGGGATGGCTGGAACCAGTGAAGATCTTTGGTGACAGTCTAAGGTAGAAATGTGAGCACTGGTCCAAGAGCCATCGTGAGAGACTTTAAGGATCCATACAGAGGGGAGCCATCTTTGCTACACCTTCAGGGATCCAGGTAAATCAAAGGCAGCTCTGGTTGCGTGGGAAGGCAGTATGCTGACAGATGGGCTTTGATTTAACGTGAAGTTCCTCTGGCACCAATGTATCGGAGCTAAGGCAGCACAATGAGCTGAGGTTTCTGTTTGCTCCCTACTGGTGCATTGGCCTCACGTGAGCTGTTGAGTGCAATTTGCTGTATTGACTTACAGATCAACCACCACCAACCTACAATTTTCCATTAGCATCACTCCAGATCTTGCTAGTTGTCAGAGCCTGTGGGAGCTGCTGGGAAGTAGAGATACTGGCTGATCTCTGCCAAAAAGAAGCCTGAAGAAAAGTATTGTATTTCTGAGAAAAGGATGCTCATATTTTGCTACCAGTGGAACTTTCCTCTGCCCGTTGGAGGCTTTTTAGTTCTGCCCCCTCCTATACCCAGCCCATTGCTTGGTCCGGCCTGGGGAAAGTGACTAATATGAATGAGCCCCTTAAAAATACTCTCCCTCTCCCTTACTTTTCGCTTCCCCTTCTCTTTCCCAGTCCCATTGCTCTGGCCCCTAAAGGAATGTATTAAGAAGAGTGGAGTGAGGTGAGCAGCCTGGATAAGCTAATCTGGAGAGCTGGTTAAAACTTACTATATGGAAAACACCAGGGGTTATGGATGCAGATCCATCTTGATGTGGAAAAATTGGAAAGAGTCCAGTGGAGGGCAACAAAAATTATTAGGGGACTGGAACACATGACTTATGAGGAGAGGCTGAGGGAACTGGGATTGTTTAGTCTGCGGAAGAGAAGAATGAGGGGGGATTTGATAGCTGCTTTCAACTACCTGAAGGGGGGTTCCAAAGAGGATGGATCTAGACTGTTCTCAGTGGTAGCTGATGACAGAACGAGGAGTAATGGTCTCAAGTTGCAGTGGGGAAGGTTTAGGTTGATATTAGGAAAAACTTTTTCACCAGGAGGGTGGTGAAACACTGGAATGCGTTACCTAGGGAGGTGGTGGAATCTCCTTCCTTAGATATTTTTAAGGTCAGGCTTGATAAAGCCCTGGCTGGGATGATTTAGTTGGGGATTGGTCCTGCTTTGAGCAGGGGGTTTGGACTAGATGACCTCCTGAGGTCCCTTCCAACCCTGATATTCTATGAAGCCCAGAAATGCAGAAGTAGGAAAAACCTTTGTCCAGAACCTTTACTTCTCTGGCTCACCTTTGCATTCTGTCTGACTACACCCAGCACCACTGTCATGAGCCACATTGTAAAGTAAATGCAGTCTGAATGTTTTATTTTTCTTCCCTAGTATTGCAAGGTATTTGTACTTGTATCACAGGATCAAAAAGCAATCTGTGCGCCTATATTTACCATTGCTGCATCAAACTCCTTGTATCTATTCCTCCCTCCAAAGGATGCTTCAGTACTTCTAAGCAAGCAAGCAAGCAAGAAAGAAACCAACCTCTTGCATATGGCAGAACAAAGTGCCTCAGAGAATCCTGATGCATAAGATTTTATTCATTCTGTGCAGATGTGATCTGCTTCCTTTAAAGGTTTTCGTTTAGGCATAATAATAGCTCTCATGTGCCAGGGGAAGGCTCTTAGTGGCTTTGCCTGGTTAATATTTTTCCTTCACCCTGCTGGCTTTGCATGCTGTGTGGGGTTTGTTTTGTTCCAGTGGATCTGTCATAGTTGGCTTGTTTTATGTATAAAACTGTCTGGCAAGCTGTAATGAAGGGAAAATGACCGTGGAGATGGAAGTTTCTTAGGACAGTGTGCAGCATAAAGCTGTTTGCAGACCTTTGACTTTGCACACTCGATACGACAGCAGAGAGATACCTGGGAATTGGAAATGGAACACGCCTATCCCCATGTGTCCCAGACTGGAACTCCATACCGTGCCACTGCCTGGTCCCACGTGTAGTTCCTGAAAGAGGCGCATTGGTCATATCTAACGAGACTGACCCCATGGCTAAGAGGAGGATCAGTCAGGCCAAGACTCCAGCGGCGTCTGAACAGGACAAATGCTCCTTGGTACCAGTGGGCTGGAAGGGTTCCCATAGTCACCTTTAGGAGCCTGTAAAGTTTTGCCCTTTCCCACTCATCTGCTCTTTTCTGTTTTCATAGTGGCCGTCTTCCCCACTCTGCCAGTGATACCAGCTTCAGCAACCTATTAATCCATGCCACTTTGATGCCTAGCTCCTATGGTTCTACTAATCAAAGGCATTATATAAGAACTGGGTGGTATTCCACACTGTGTACACAGTGTGTTCCATAGAAATGCATACTCCTTTCACAATTTAACTTCCACTTTTTATTTGCTATAACATTATATTAGCCATATTAATTTTATTATATATTATACATGTATTTATGGATGGACTACCTTTCTTGAGATGCTCTGTAGGGCCACTGCCTTCTCATTCACATCCCTCTAAAATACCCTCTTTCGTGGCAATGTTTGTTTGAGTACTTGGGGAATTCTCTGTCTAATTTTTTTCACATTGATATTAAAACACCTGGTCAGTTGCCTAATACCTTTTGTTACTTCCCTTATGTCTGAGTGCCTTTTAGATGATAAGGGACCATACCTTCTCTCCTGTTTGCACAGCACCTCGCACATTGTGAAGAATCTAAAAAACGCATTCCAGTAACGCCCAAATATCCTGTGTATAGACTGACATCCTGCTCAGCACATCTGACGTAGCTCAAATAAGCCACAAAGCTGATATATTTATTTTGTTTAATTCATTGGCTCAAGTAAAATTTGTTTTAGATGGAAAAACTTATAATTCAAATTTTAACAGTACACGACCCCTTATGACCTATTCTGTTTTAGTATAAAAACTGTACCCTGTACAAACCAGACGGACAAATCAATGAGTGGGGAATCATTAACTGTTGGTTGCCTATTGATAGCCAGGCAGTGGTGGAAGTTGCTACTGGCAGCGGTGCCACCTTCAGGAGGTTATCGCAGAGCCACATGGCCTATAATTTCACACCTGCTATAAACTGAAGGAGGCATGGTAGGAAATTTATCTTGATAACCTGTGTTTCATAATGGCAAACTTTAAGATTCGTTTAAGGGAGAGTATGCATAAGTAACGTTGTGTTACCTGTAATCTGCCAGATTGGTGCACCAAGTAACCGCTTTGGAAGTGGAACCAACGATGCTTTACAATTTTCTCTCCATTTTATCTAGTTATAGGTTTAGCCACACAGAGCAAATCAGAGGAAGTAGTCTTTTCCCATTCCTCTGACCGTTTCTCTGTTTACATGCATCCCTATTTGTCTTGCACATCAAAGTGGCAGGGTTGATTTATTGTCATTCGCTCCAATAGTGCCTCCTTCCATGTATGCAATGGAGAGAAAACTCTGTGAAATTATATGATGCCCTTTTTTGCTAAGGCTCTTGATTTTAGCTTGCTCTGATTTAAGGGTAATGAACCTTGGCTGCCAACAAAATGAAACACCACTACAAGATCCACTTCTTCTTAGTACTCAACCTGCGTGGCTCAGACAGCCAGTATTGCAGGGTGTGTGGAATTCTCTATATCAACCCCACCTGCTGCCTATTGTTAGCCAGATTCAAATGTGCAGGTCAGAGTGACAATAAACAGCTAGTTCCTCTCAAGTTGTAAGCACTCCATGGTAAAGCCACTCTGATTTATTTGAGATAGGTAACAGCAATTGTTTACATTTGGAGTGCTTCATATAAATGAACAGGAACAGCAGCTGCCTATTAACAAGTACAGTGTATGCTGAAAACGCTGACATGCCTCTTCTTGGTTCCCTAGTGATTCCCCACAAGATCGGGCGTGTTATTGAAGGGAGCCCAGCTGATCAGTGTGGGAAGCTGAAAGTGGGAGACCGTATCTCAGCTGTGAATGGGCAGTCAATCATAGAGCTCTCCCATGACAGTATAGTGCAGCTGATTAAAGATGCAGGCCACATGGTTACCCTGACTGTCGTTGCTGAGGAAGGTAAGAAAAATGCCTGCTTATTTCTCCCCAGTGCGGATACTAATGGTGGCACAGCCTGCAGGGTGCGGCGTCCTGCCACATGATCACCAAGTATTTCTGTAATAAAATAGATACAAAGCCCCAGAGTCTGGTTTTATATCTTCTTAAGTTAACAAGCTGAAAAGGAGGTGGTATAAAGACGTTGGAGGTTTTAGGAAAATAATCTACCTAGTGAGTGACGGATTGTGGAGCTCATTTCATTTGCTTGATGGAAGCTGGGCACAAGTGCAGAGGAGTGGGGGAGGGGAGACACATGCAGAGATGGTTTTATTGAAAAGACAAGATTCAGGCATTATGAGAATCAGTGCTGTGGTATGGAGACCCCTCCACAGAAATCGGAGAGAGAGACTGCTCCTGACAGGAAATATTCCCCATCCAGCTCTAGCACTTCTTAGCGTGAAAAAGATCTGATCCTTCAAGTTTTAGAAGGGGGAAGAAATTACTGCACTCTGGGATGTCAGTGAAAAGTAGAGTTGAATTTTCTGAGCTTACTTGGCATCCTAGCGTTGTGCAGCAGGAATTCCCGTCAGGAGAGCCTCTGCCCCAGAACTAATCGGTAAGTTCCTACGGTGCTATTGCCTATGCACGTCCACAAGGCATTGCGAGTAGCATGGGTCAGCTCTGCCTCGGGGGTCCTGTTGCCAAACAGAAGTCAAGCACCCTAAGGCCTAGCGAATATCCAGTTCTTAGACATCCTGCCCTGCTGGGCATTTTCAGTGTTTTCCTCTTGCTCTGTGAAAATGCACAGATTTGCCTGATGCTGCATTTCCAGGACACAATAGAAACATTTTGTGGCCCTTAGTTCTTCTAAAGATACATCTGGAGAAAACTCGCATCCTGATCGCTGTTTCTTCTGCAAAGCCTCTCAGGTTGCTAGCAAATTCAGCGCACAAAACAATGAAATCCTCTAAGCAGCAAAATGAATATTTGTGATGCCAAAGTCCCACCTTCAGAAATGGCATTTTCTAATGAAAGCTCCCATGCAACTCTGCTCTTAATATTATATTGTTCCCTACACAAATAGTTCACTATAAATGTGTAAAATCCAATCGTTTGAAGAGAGAGCTTTTTTCCAGCCCTGCTTACCACTGCATTTTTCTGGATTGCTGCTTGTAGGTTAAACTAAAGTTGCTATAATTATTTTGCAAGTAAGATGGGTTTCTCCACTCTTAAATAATAAATACTTAAAGCTAGTATGTGGATAAAGCCAACAAATGATTCCTTCTCATTTCACATTCATTGCAAATATTTAACATGGTATCTTGGCCTTTCATATAGAATATCAAAGACTTAATTTACCTGCTTATTAATGCTTGAAACAGAGAGGCTCTTTTTATTTATAAAATCCATTATATTTCAGTGTCGCTTTCATGATTATCAGATCAAATTCATTTCAGGCCACAGGGATACAGCTCAAAGCAATCACCCTGCCTTTAATGCAGTTGGAGTTTAAGTTGAGGTTCCGCTAAGTCCATTTCTATCTAGTTTTTAATCAACCTCGTCTCTGAGATAAATTGCCTCTGCCATTAATATCTGAATGTAACACCCCTTTTCACACACCCTGTAGAAACCCTGATCTTAGCTTTTCTCCATTCCTAAATCATATGGGATTTGCAGATAAAATTCAGAGATAAAACATGGACCTGAGTGAGAATCAGTATTGGGAAAAAAATGTCAGTAATCGATTATAAAACCAGCCCAAAGTGACCAACAGGAGAAGCCATGTGGCTTGGAGATTTATGTAATGTTTGGAGGAACTACAGAAATCCATGTTGCTCATAAACAAGAGTAAATTACTGCTTCTAAAATAATCACTGGTTTAAGTTTGGGGAACGTAGTTCAGCTAATGGCACAGCTGCAGTAAGCACCAAGTTCCAGATCACAAAATACTCGGCAGGTACTATCCTCCTTAGAGCAGTCAGACCCTGGGGAAAGCCAGGGCACACATTAGATCATGCAGACCTCTCAATCAGTTACACACTCTGGGAAGCAGGTTGGGCTTTATAGGGTTGGATGCCTGGCTACTGCTGCCACTAGTTAGTTGCATTGTGAATAACACTGAGGGGAGAGAGAAATACCCATTTAGCCGGAAGCTATTCAGCACCATAGTGCTCAAGCCCAGACTGACTTTGCTGTTCCCCAATGTATCTTCTGTGCTGACCTCTTAGATTGGCAGTGAAAATGCTACAATGCAACTCTCATCCCTCCACTACTCCCCTCCAGCTTTCACAAATGTGTATTCTTTACTTTTCATCCTTTGTCCCAATTGTGTCTCTAATTCTAGAATAAGTGAATTCCGCTCCATGCTCCAGAAGACATTTTATAACAGCCCCTAGTCATGTACTATCCAAAAACATGGGAGAGCAGGATGAGTGGAGGAGCTGAGAATTCATGCAGACAGATGGCCTTTTTCTTACCTGTGCTTATTAACTAAACCTTTGAACGTATGCCAGGAATAAATGTTGACGTTTGTCTTGGGAGGGAAGAAAACCTCTTCAAGGCATGTCCTAGCAATAAGGCCAGACAGCCCTGTGATGAACTCTGCAGGGTCTGGTATAGCTGAGAAATGCTGCAATCTAATTTAAGAATCTGTACTGAGAAGCAGTAATATGCTTTCCTTTACTTCTATGTGCATAATTACTTGTGTTTTTCAGTTATTACCCTGAAATGCATTTACCTAACACACTCCTAGCAACAGTGAGCTGGAATGCCTGTGACACTTTCCATTATAAGCCCTTATTTTCAGGGTTTGCAACTGAACTATAAATGTTCATTCCAGGCTAAAACTTGCCCTTTCGGGTTTCTGAGTGCATTTTGGAGGAATATGGTTTGCTCTGCTTTTTGAGTGGCAGTCACTTGGTATTTCAAAATATGGTGAGGTTTTTGTAAGTCATTTGATCAGACACATACAGTAAATGTGTTCTCTGTGTCAGAGACAGGTTCGCTTTGTGAAGGCTGCTAAGAGGGATTTTGTTAAAATGTCATTATAGGTAAATTGACTGTTAAGGCTCTTTGAAGAGAGGGAGAACATTCCGATATTCCAGTTCTGATTAAAATATCTCCTTTAATACAGTTTCAGGAACCATTTGTAAACTTTCCCTGAGAGTTTACCTATGATAGATCTTCTCCATGATGGATTAGCAGATGTGACTCTCAGTAGTGCCTCCAAGAGCCCTGCTGGGTTGGGCTCAAAACCTGTTCACAGTGGAGCTGGAGTAGGGGTGGGGGAGGCATCATGATGATCTTTCTGATGATTTGTTAAATCACTATCAAATACTTTTTTGGGGGGAGGGACGATCCGCCCTGTGGATTTGTCTAGTTCTGACACTGCTCCTGCCTTTACCAAGTTACAGACAATCGAAATCTTAATATGTGCTGTCATTCCTAGAATAAAGTAGTTTAGGTTAGCAGAAAGTTCCTCCATGGGGAGGATGAACTTCACCAAATACCCTGATTTATGGAACTGAATCTAGAAATCTCCGCTTCAGCGCAGCATCAACCTGGCATGTGACTGTCATGCAGCACAGATCTGCCCAGTAGCTTATCCTAAGGGAAACAGAAATTCTGTTTCTCCTGAAATTTTAAATTAAAAACCCTGCATTCTCACTCTGGGCACCTGACAACAAGAGCTGCTGTTTACCTAGAAGAGTAAGAAATGCTCAGAACAGCAATTAACTCTCTTGTGCTGTTTACTCCCCTCATACCACACAGTGTATTTTTAGAGGTCTGCTGTAATTCTGTTTTGTTTGACGTTATTAGAACACCGTGGCCCCCCTTCAGGAACCAACTCTGCCAAACAAAGTCCAGCCCCACAGCACAGACCTATGGGAACAACACAAGCCAACTCTGCAACAGCAGACAGGTATGATGCCTTTGTTTTCAGACAGATGGGAACCAAAAATGAACAAAGATTGAGCCTGGCTGGTGTGATAGCCCCAGCCTAAGTCATCTTTGGGTGAATCCGTGCACAGAAGTGAAGGGAAGGAGGGGCAGCCAACTGTGGGTCATGTTCCCCATATCCTGCAGCAAGCCCTCATCTAGGTGCATGAGTGCATCATCCAGGGCACTGCCCTTGACTGCATCTAAAAGGCACAAATACTCCACCGTTCTGGGTACCTAATGAGGACTTTAAATTGTGAGGAATTGTTGCCTCAGTAATTCCTTTATCAGCCTGGCTCTTATAATCTCATGTAACTGTTAGTGTTCATGCTGTGTGCTGTCTTTAGCATGTGTTGTGGGGAACTGTAATCGATACACAGACTATGCTCACTCAGAGCTGAAGACTATCCCTGTTGTGTTACAGAAGAGGGTATCTGCTGAAGGGGTTGAGGAGAAATTAGAAATGTCATTCTTGTATGGCTAGGCTGTTCAATGACCTGATAAATCAGGAGGCAGATATCTAAGACCAGCCCTGATCAGAGATGATGCTCCATCCCTTCAGCACTTTTCTCAGACCAAGGGGTGATTACTTATAAGTGGAAATCACCCAATAAAACCCCAATCAATAAATGGTTCATAAGATCCTGGGAAAAAGAAAAGGAGGACTTGTGGCACCTTAGAGACTAACCAATTTATTTGAGCATGAGCTTTCGTGAGCTACAGCTCACTTCATCAGATGGATTCAGTGGAGCTCACGAAAGCTCATGCTCAAATAAATTGGTTAGTCTCTAAGGTGCCACAAGTACTCCTTTTCTTTTTGCGAATACAGACTAACACGGCTGTTACTCTGAAAAAAGATCCTGGGAGACGCTGTCAATGGGGAAAACGTTTACAGGGATACATTGGCTGTGAAACAGAGTATCAGTTATATAGCACAATGAAGAGATGGACATGGCTGGATTTTTCACCGATTTTTCCCATATTAGCATTACCATTATTACATAATAATTCAGCAGTACCCTACTACTGCAGGTAGCTGTTTGGATGATCTTTTCTTACCTGCTTCAATTAAAACAAACATTTAAAAATTACAAGTTTTCTTGATGCTGTCATTGCACAGTTTAAAGCCATTCATAGCAGTTCTGTGGTCTTTTTCTGGATGGTACACACAGATATTTTTTAATCATTCTGATGATGGCAGAGAGTCTGGGATTAAATCCTCAAGTGATTCATTTCCTGGATTTTGCATGTTTGTTACATTACTCAGAAGTACCTGATCATGTTCTGTCTGTGTATGAATTGGGGAGACTTCATTCTTAGGATAAACTAAACATTATAAACTGTTGAAACTGTCTCACTTGTGAGGGAAGAGAGAAGGGTTCCCTCTAAATGAGAACAGAGGGTAAGACTGAACTGCTCTTTTTGGTACTCTTTATAATCCTTGGTTTCACAGAAGACACCAGTGTCAGATGTCCCTAACTCGGGAATTAAATAGCTGATGCAGCTCCTTGGTGCCAACCAACAGACTGACGATTGATGATCGTCTGTTGATGTGCTGCAGTAGGTTAAGGTTATAAATAACAGATGAAGAAACAACTATTAAATACCTTTTTAATTGTATAAGCTTTGCATAAGAAAACCATATTGTTGTACAACTGACGTTTCTTGCTGGTCCATCCAATAGTAACTATTGCAGATTAATTCAGTTTCCATGTAAATGTGACCTGAGTAACTTAAGCTTTCCTTCCATCAATTTGCAGGGGAGTCACAGAAGATGAAGCTGGAAGAGAACTTTCCAACAGTTACAGGCTTCCCTGGCCTGAGCACAAGCACTTGCCCCAGCCTGATGGCGGTGTTCTCTCCATTGTAGGCAGCCGTCATTCTCAGGTAGACACCTATCCTGAGGAGCCAAGAGTCTCTGCAAGATCCTGGTGGTACTGAGGCCCTAAAATTCAACTGCCTTGTATGCTAATAGTATAGGGCAGGAGTAGGTAACCTATGGCACTCGAGCTGATTTCCAGTGGCATTTACACTGCCCAGGTCCTGGCCACCGGTCCAGGGGGCTCTGCATTTTAATTTAATTTTAAATGAAGCTTCTTAAACATTTTAAAACCCTTATTTACTTTACATACAACAATAGTTTAGTTATATATTATAGACTTGTAGAAAGAGACCTTCTAAAAATGTTAAAATGTATTCCTGGCGCGCGAAACCTTAAATTAGAGTGAATAAATGGAGACTCGGCACACCACTTCTGAAAGGTTGCCGACCCCTGGTGTAGATTAACCTTTCCCTTAGGAGATACGGTGTTGAGATACTCTTTAGGAATGTGCTGACTAGGCATGTGTCAAACAGTAGGGAGGATGTTTTGCTAATAGTTAGTATTTTAATGTTGTTATAAACTTAGTTTAGTTTAATATTGCTGATCATTATAGTTATAAAAGAAACAACAAACCTTTGAAACAGAACTACTGTAACATCTTGGGAACATTCTATATGGAAAAACAGTTCATACATATTTAAGAATCTTAGAATTAAACTGCTCTGCAGATTTTGGCTGGGTATAACTCAGAGGTGGGCAAACTACGGCCCGCAGGACCGTCCTGCCCGGCCCCTGAGTTCCTGGCCTGGAAGGCTCGCCCCTGGCCCCTCCCCTGCTGTTTCCATTCCTCCGCAGCCACACAGGCAGTGGGGCTCTGAGCAGCATGGTAAGGGGGCAGTGACAGCGCATGAGGGGGCTGGGTAGGGGGTCCCGGAGGGCAGTCAGGGGACAGGGAGCAGGGAATGGTTGGATGGGGCGGAGGTTCTGGGGCGGTCAGGGGTTGGGGAACAGGGGGAGTGGGGTCCTGGGGGTCCTGTCAGGGGTTGGGGGTGTGGATAGATCGGGGCAGTCAGGGGACAGGGAGCAGTGGGGGTTGGATAGGGGGTGGGATCCCGGGGGGGACAGTTTGGGGCGGGGGTAGTCTTGGGACAAGGAGCAGGGGGGTTTGGATGGGTCGGGGGTTTCTAGGGGGACAGTCAGCGGGTGGGAAATGGGAGGGGACAGATAGGGGGTGGGGGCCAGGCTGTTTGGGGGGCACAGCCTTCCCTACCCAGCCCTCCATACAGTTTCGCACCCCAGTGTGGCCCTCGAGCCAAAAAGTTTGCCCACCCCTGGTATAACTCCACCTCATACCAAATCATATGATGTGAGTTTGTGATGAATCAGATTCAATTGCATGTTATAATGAATCAGATTCAATTCCATCCCTTCATAGCTGTGTATTAAAACCTGTCTAGTGTGTGAAACTGAAAGGATTTCTCTGGTTTTATAAAATACCTTTCCTGAAAATGTAGGAAACTAACAAAAGTTAAAATTCCTCAGTCCACAATTGTTTATCTCATTTCTTATGCAGAGTCTTGGCTGTTCTCCAGTAGAACTGGAACGAGGCCCTCGCGGTTTTGGATTCAGTCTTCGCGGAGGAAAGGAGTACAACATGGGCTTATTCATCCTTCGACTTGCTGAGGATGGGCCTGCCATCAAGGATGGAAGAATTCACGTGAGTGTCAGAGACACTGATGAATTCAAACAGGTTGGGCTCCTCAGGATGTTCATTACCCCGTCAAAGAATTTGCTTCCCTGCAAGTGGTTAATGTCTCACTGCACACACAAAACGGTTATTTACACTGCTCCAGTCTAAGAGTTGTAATTGCAGAGATGTAGCAAACTGTGTTGGTAGTTTTAATGTTTCAGGAAGTAAAAATCCCAGCAGCATGCAGGGGGAAAGAAACGTGCTCTCTCTCCAAAAGACATAGCCTCTCCCAAAGAAAGCTGGACGCCATCTACCCTAAAGACATAGTAACAGATGTTTCTGATAATGAATTCTTCTCTATAGACAGTAGTTGGCCAGAATAAGTGCCAAACAGAATTTTTGGAAACCCAGACTGAAAATAGCACAATGAAATGCAAGTCTGTTGGAAGGTTCCCAGAGTCCAGGTAAATGTGGGTTTGTGAGAGCACCCAACCTTTGTTTTTAAGCTGAGCTTTCGTTGTTCAGCATGGAATTTTAAAATGTTTCCAAACCAAGTGCCTTCCCTACCAATGTATCCTAATGTTAATTCTTGTGTGTCATGTCTAAGAATCCCGCTGTTCAAATATTGTCCCCTAAACAAACCAAATGTGTGCAAAGGGAGAAGGCAGTGTCGCCGCAGTTGGAGACTGTAGCGGGGCAGTGACCCTGCTCTGGCCCTGAAAGGGTTAAAAGCCAGCCCTTGCAGAGGGCTGGGGCTGAGAGCTGATAAGAACAGGCTGATTGGGAAGGCAGCCACAGCTGGGGCCATGCCCCAATCAGGCCACAGCTGGCCTGAGAAAAGAGCTGTGAGCCAGGAGCTGAGGCAGTCTCTCTCTAGCTCTTGAGAGAGAAGGACCTGGCTGCCTGGGAGAGAAGGGTACTTGAGACAGAGCATTGCTGGGGAAAGGGTGGAGGAGTTGGGGAGCTCCGGCCTCAATAGAGGCCTGTACAGGGGCTGGGAGGAGCAGCCCAGGGTTCGGCAGAGGCAGGTGGTCCAACCTCCTTGCCAATGATGTGTGGTTTACAGACTGCAGTCTGCCCCAGTGAGCGGAGCCTAGACGATGACTGGCAGCAGCCACTGAGGCAAGGTGGGGATAGAGGGTTGGGGGTTCCCTTGGGAGGGGAGACCCAGAGTGTGGGGACACTGCCAGGGGGCAGCATCCCACGGTAAAGGGCACCAGGATCTGGGAGGGACACGGGGCCAGCGGCAGGCAAGACACTGGCGTGCAGAGGGTGCTCCGAAGGCTGGAAAGAGCTAATTCCCAGGACAACTAGCAGGAGGCACTGCACCAATGAGTCTCATCTCGCTACAGAGACCAAATACAGTTCTGTAATTACTGTCCATAAAATGACTTTGTACTGGCTGAAGCATGGAACTGAGCATCAGGGACTCTTAGTTCTGATTCCATTCCTGCCAGTGACATGTGATACAGCCCTTTACACAAGTCACTTCACTTTCTCTGTCAGTTTTGTAGTGTGCAAAGTGAAGGCAGTAATAGACTACTTTTGAGGGCTGATGTCAGGCTTAATTGGATGCAAAATTCAAAGAGTTAAGTTTTAATGTGCTAATTCTTAGCATTTACAGTCATTAGTTTTTCTTATGCTTGGGAGATTGCTTGAGTCTTATAGTGCTGCTTCTGTTTTCTCTTGTACTGCTCTTTCAAGTGGGGTTATGCTAAGCTCCAGAGCTTTGCGTTCAAGTCACCAGCATGTGAAGACTTCCCAGCTGCAAATAAACTTGGACTTTCATTGGAGAAATTTCACAGCAATAAACAGAATCAAATATATACAATTCCCTGAACTCTGTCTGGGTTCAGCTTTATAAACTCCCAATCTATTGGGGGGACACAATATAACTCTTCAGGCTCTGTTCTCAAAAATGACATCAGCACACTTATCTGCTTTCTCCTGTGGATCATCTGTGCCAAGAACGGGTGGGCTGTAGGGTAAATTTGACTGTGGGGTATTCATAATAAAACAAATTTCAAATATTCATCTTCACATTGGAACTCATCGTTCTTTCATTATGCTTCTATGTGACATCTGCATTTCTCCAAAGATCTGGTAGGCCAGGCCAGATAATTGTGTAATAAGATCTCTTCCTCCTCTCACCAGAGAGAGATAGGAAAACAAAGCTGTGGTGTCCTCCCTGTTCCTCTTCCCACGGCACTTTACCTAGCTGATCACACCCAGCTCTTTCCTGTCTCCCTGCAGGTGCTGATCACCTTCTGGTCATCTAAACTAGGGGATTCATGGTTTTAGCAGGGCTCCTCTTCCACTGTAGCAGTCTGTATGGAGCAGCCCACTGTTATCTGCTTCCTGCCCCTGCTAGAGGCAGGTATTGTTCCATTTCAGAGCTCCATGCTGACTGACATAGAGGGTGCAGTCTTGGCTAGGCTGTTTCCCAGGGGACCTCAGTGAATTAGCTGGGTGCCTGCACTGTATGGGAGAGGCATATTCAGCTGTGTTTAAAAGGCCGTTTCCATACTTGAAGCAGTAACAGTTTCACACCTGAACTATAGCACCCTGAAAAATGGGTTCATAATGGGACAGCCTCATCTCCTGTGCCTTGGCAGAAGGTATGTGCCCCCACCAGCCCTTGAAAGGGACATGCTTTCCATGTCCACTGGGCTGATCATGCATATACCCGGATAAAATTGGGAGCTCTCCCTCATCCTAGTGCAGCTGCACCAGAGGTGGCAGCCATGGAAGCACTCGAATAGGCTGACACCGGAGTCCTCTCTGTACCAGTGCTCCCCTTGTTGCTGCTGTCACTGGAGCCAGACCCCGCTGGGAATCTTGAGTCCTGAGGGCCAGCAAGGCTGAAGAGGTGTCGTTATTATACTCCATGTGGTGGAAAATATTTGCAACCATCTCCTTCATGGTACCTGATTCTTGCAAGGACCACTTCTCATCGCTGCTGTTGCAGAGGTCAGAGGGATGAATAGATGTAATGCTCAGAACAAAACATAAGGAGTGATGTCAATGACAACTGAGGGAGCAGGTTCTGGAAACAGGAGGTACCTCTAAATTCTTCCTGGCCAGGACAGAACGTTTCCGTGCCTAGATAAGCTTGTACACTAGTCTGTGCTCTCCAGGCTTTCCCAATTCAGCCACTGAAATGGAACTAGGCCTTTCCCAGCCCCAATTTAAGTAGTACGTTTGGATACTGACACAAAGGAGCTCTAATAACCCAGTTTGCAGCTGGTTTGAACACTAGATGGTAAAACGCACCTCGGCCCTGTGTTTTTCCAAATGGCTGTATGTCGTCGTCCTCATTCATTTATTATTGTATTAGTGCTCCATGATCATAGGGTTCTATGTGGGACTATCACCTTCAGTAATGTTTTATGAAACTGATCTAAGTAAGATACATGCTCTTTAAACTGCAACTTTTATGCAGTAGTGACACCTAATGGAAAATCGGTTTAATTGCAAGACGGACCTCATGATCTTTCATGGGTTAGAACCCAAATGCTTGGATATTCTGACATCCATTATCTGATACGTTTGTAAATTTGCATCAAAGTCCGTAAAGCTGATATCTCACTAGTCGGGACTGAGCTAGTATTGTCGTACAGTGATCTCTCTCAGAATAATAAATCCTTTCCTTTATGAGCAACCCTCTCAGCTATATTAATATAAGGGTGTTTGGTTGTAATTTTAGAGTAATTACCACATACACATGATTTTAAGTATCTTCATGGTGCAAGTCTTTATAACAGAGCATCAACAAATTACTTTTATGGAGTGAAGATGTACTCAAGAACATGGATGTATTAAACATTTATCAAATGGAAAATTCATTTCAAGTAACCTGAGCCCTTGTAGGGAAGCCAGCTTGGCAGAATATCTACATGAAGAATTCACTGAACAGCCCAATGGCTGAATTACATTAATTGTATATGTTAGTGGTTGTACGAGAGTGGGTTTCAGAGAATAGAAGGGACTAGGGAAAAGAAAAGCTTGAGTCGAGCTATGGCTTTTCCTATATTGAATAAGAATCCAGTTACAGTAGCTGTGCTTCATGAAGTTTAACCTGGCTGGTATTGTCTTTTCAGGTTGGTGACCAGATTGTTGAAATCAATGGCGAACCCACCCAAGGTATCACTCATACACGAGCCATCGAGCTGATTCAAGCAGGAGGAAATAAAGTTGTTCTTCTTCTGAGACCAGGGACTGGCTTGATACCAGATCATGGTAAGTTGCAGGTTGTGCCAGTTTGTCCCGAGGGGACCGGGGGAAGGTGGTAAATAGAAATGTGTGTTGATTAATGTCTAAAGAGGTTGGATGCTGTTGTGTAAGCACTGAAGCTATTCAGCAATATCCTTCCATTTCTGCTGACTTTCAAGCTGCCTGTTTTCATACAAGCACAAATAATGTGACCAGAAAAAAAAAAAACAACTGTTGCCACATAATAATTTTACTGAAAAACCTTGGAAAGACGCCATGACATGTAATGTTGTTGCAAGTATTCTTTAGGCCATGCTTTGTTCTGATGCTCCCATCCATCTCCAACTTCATTTCTGTGTTTCTCTACACACATTATAATTAAAGACATAATTTGATTTTACATTTGAATAAAATCTCATATGGTATTGGGCTTCTGTCACGCTTCACAACCAAGATGATTATTTTTGTGGGTGCTTCAGTTTCTCTTATGAACTTAAACTGTAAGACGTTAAAAAACAAAACTTCTGAACGAGTGAAAGTTTTGCTCTCGGAATAGAAAACTTTAATTGTGACACTTGTTTTTTGCACATAAGGCGGCAAAGCACAAATCCCTAAGCAAATTGCTTGGGCAGAAATGCCTGTAAGAGCTTTGACTGAGTTCAACTGCAGGGCATGCTCCAAAATCAAAGCTATTTGTGGCTGTCACAGTATTTCAAAGCAGAGCACACTGAGAGCAAGAGAATTTATTCCTCCCCATCCCAATTCTATCCTTTCAACCCTTCGCAGCTGCTGTAAGGCTTTAGACAGGAAAGTATTTAAACCATGTAAGGATCCTTCTTATAGCGTAACAGCTCTGTAGTAAAATTGGAATGGTTAGATACAGAGCCACTTTCCCTTTGTAAAAGCCCATGACTTTCATAAACAAATTAAAATCTGACACCTTGAACCTTCAAGCATAGTGTAGCCTATGCAAGTTTTTAGCATTCTATTATATGTAGGCAGGACTCGACCTCCACTTACAGATGAAATTGTCTAAAAATGTTTTCCTATATTTTTCCCTTCTCCCCACTGAGCTAGAAAATAACTTAAAACATCATGGTCCTAAAATACACTGCCTGGTTCCATCAGAGCAAATAGTACAAAGAATAAAAGCAAAGTATCTCTGAACTACAGGAAGACTTAGTCTTGTTTTTATCCTTTTTGTTAGATCCCCTCAATTGTCTTCTATTGAGATCACATGTATCTCCTACTGAGATAGCCCTTATGCTAGTAAGGCTTGGTTAATTAGTATTTTGAAAACTTAAAACAGATCTCTTGAGATACTGCTGAATTTTTAGGCTAGGCTACCCTCTAAGAGTGTAGTAAACCTTTGTATGCCTTATGTGTCTCCCCTAAAAATAAATATTAAACACATCTGTGCCCATAAACAAGAAAGGAGCCCCTCTAAGTGAATTCCAGGTCTCTCTATTGACTGTCGGTATTTAAGCATACAATTACAAACCTAAGATCTGTTTTGCTTTTTCATGCAGTTATAAGTATTTGGCACAGAAGTGTGCTGCCTTTCATAACAATAGCAGCTGTCAGTAATATTCCATAGCTCCCTCCCTCACAGAATTCTGCCAGGCCTAAGTGCAGCAATTTAGTGGGGAGGGGGGTGGCTCTTCCATACTATCACCCTGTTGGCTCTTGTGTTCTGCATTTGAATCGTACACTTCTAGTGAAAGCTTTTGCTTCCTGTGATTTTTGGTATATAGTCCTGGGCTTTTTCTCTTCCTTATTCAGGTCTGGCTCCTTCCAGTTTGTGCTCCTACATGAAACCTGAACAACATTAAGGCTTTCAGTGCTTTTCTTGGTCTTTCCTTAAAGACTTGGTAAATCTGCATGTCTTGTGATTCACCTCTTTTTTTTCTTTAAGTACATTGCTATAAATAGTAACCTCACCTTCTCCCTGTTTTCAGTATTCTTTTGGTATGAATTGCAACAGTGTAGGATAGGGATTTTTAATTCTGCTGCGTGAGGCCTATAGCTATGCTGAACCTCACAAGCCCTTACCAGCATTCTTAGCCTGTATTTTTCCCAAAAAAGTTGTTTTCTGTGAGCTAAAAATTTAAGTTTACAGCTGAGTGAGGAAATCTCCTTTGTTTAGTGTGTTATAGAATATAAGTTTGTTGTTTTTTTTTTAAAAAAGTGTTTAGATCACGTTGTGGAAGTTCATTACATTAAGATATTTTAGATAAATGTTTGTGAATATTGGTTAAGTGATTTTTTGTCACACCATTGTGCTGCTTCACTTCCAGGTGATCAAGATAGTTTTAATCCATCATCCTCAAATATAATATATGATGAACAGCCACCATTACCCACCTCTGCAGTATGTGATTTACCAGTACTGGAAGACGCTTTAGCGAATGTTCACATATCTGAGAAACTGGAAGAAGCTAAAAACACTGTGCCTGAAAAGAAAAGCACTTTAACTGAAAACCAGTCTAAGCCGAAACATATGTCTTCTACCCAGGAGCATATGAAGAGATGGGACCAGCCTACCAGTTTAGATTTAGTAACTGATGACGACATTAGAAGAGAGAGAGCAGAGAGTCCAAAAAAATTGGGCACATCTGGGGAATTGCAGCAAGCAGGGCTCCACAGTCCAAGAAAAAGTGAGACACAAAACACACACAGCAATCTCTCAGACCAGTGTGAGCAACCCAGGAGAGGTGAGAATACACACACACAAATCAATTTAAAAGAAACTTCCAGAGGAAACAGAGGCAGATCTGCCAGTCCCCAAAAGCATCCCAAAAAAGAAGAAAGTGGGGACAAGTCAGACAAGTTACTAGACTCTCAAGATAAAATAGCTGGTGGTGATGGTGATGTTGAGACTAATGAAAAATCAGGAGTAACACAGCAAGACAGAAAGCAGAACATTGCTGGGAAGAAGAAGAAGAAGAAGTCTCAAGAGAGAAAAAACCCAAGAGCAGATGAAAAGACTCTTCCATTAAATAAGGCCAATGAGCCTAGGAAAAGAGTAGATGAAGATGAAAAAGCCAATACTGGAGAGCCAACTTCTAGCGACTTCAAAACTGCAAGTCTTTCTGATGTTTCACAGCTTTCCATGGGAAAAAAAGTTAGGCTCCAAACACAAGATCCAGTTATTCTGAACAAAGACCACACAGAAAAAGGCTTGGAGCCAACTGATGAAACCAAAGATGATGGAATTTCAAAACCTGAATGCAGCTTTCTAGTTAAGAAAGCACCAATAACTCCTGGACCTTGGAAGGTACCAAGTGCAAGTAAAGTCACAAAAGCAACAGGTGTCACTGAAAAACGGGTTTGACTGAAACATTTTTAGAACATGTTTTAATCAGGTTTCTAATATGGTCAATTAAAAGCATCTTTTTTCCACAAAGTTGTCATTTTTCAGAAACTAACTCCAGGGGCTGGAAAGTACATTTGATTTGTTCTTAAATTAACTAAGCTGCATGAAGGAGCTCTTCCATAAGCTGCTGTCCCCTCATCCTTTGAAGGCAGTGTCCTGCTGCTCTCTCAACATTGCACTGCTAAGGCTTTCTCAGATAGTATTGTGAGTTTCTGAACAAACTTTAATGCCTATATTGCCAATGTGATCATGACTCACTTCTTGTGCCAAGTTATCTACTGTAGCCAATCAATTTAATCCTCCTGGTAGGTTTTCCCCAGACTCGAAGCCAAGATTTTGTTTGAAAATAGCTATTTTCTCAAAGGCATGTCGCATGTTTATATAGGGGAATAATTAAGAGTTCTCACAACTTCAGTAAGAAGGTGAGTGTGCTGGTTCTATCAACTCTAGAGCAGCAAATGAGCCACTGATGCTGCCCCACTGGATTCTTTTTCTTAAAGTTCCTAATAGCCCATGTGAAATTTAAAAGGATAATTGCATTTTGGTGTGATCTATGGGGTTAGTTTTGCTTTCTAGGAGCAAAACAAATTTGCTTAATTCATTTAAGGTAATTATAGTAACTATCTGCAAAACATGTATTGCAAATATCATTTTGAAGACTAAGTGGTGAAATCCTGGCCCTGTTAAGTTACTGGCAAAAACACCCATTGGCTTCAGTGGGGCCATGATTTTATCTGGTCAGTTCTTTGGAAATAAGGAATGGATGTGGTGCTGTGCTTTCAACCTCCCTCTGGTACTGTATGTCAAAGCACCACATACGGTATGTTTTAAAAATACTTGGAAATGTCCCATCTTTACCTGTAAAACTAAAAATTGATATGTAAAAGCAGTATTTGAAACAGAAAATCCTGCTGTTGCAAACTCAGACAGAACCAACCACCACCAACAGCTTCTTAAAAAAAAGTCCCTCTTACCTGTGCCTACTATTAGAAATCTGTTTTATTTGTGTGTAATTGCTTTTGGTTGAGTGAGAAATAGTTGACATACAGGGTACATGAGACTTAATATCTATTGTTTGGGCTTCAATATGTATTTAAATAACATTGAGGAATGTTAAGATATTTTTATATCAGTTAACTGTAGGACTAGCAGTCTGCAGAAATTTCATGGTTTGATTTACTCAATAGCATTAATAGATTTGATTTTCTGACCTGTGCTAGGTTTTCAGTGACTGCAAATAAAAAAAACAGTAAAAGGGGCTGGGCCAGTTCACAAAAGCAGAGGAAAAAGGTAAGGAAAGTCAAGATCAGTTGCTGTATCCTTGTGTTAAACTAATCTGACTTGCTCATTAAAAATATAATTGAACTGCTGCTAAGTTGATTAGCCTCCCAAAGCTTAAAAAAATCAGTTTTGACTGGAAGCTAGAAACTTTTGAAATAGACAACTACTCAGCAGTAGGCTTAAATGAACAGTGCTTTAAAATCTGTTTAATTTACAACATCTGAACTGTCCTCTGCTGCTTCACATTTTATGAATCCATCAATTTGCTGTAGCATAAAGTGTACAAATCCTCAATATTGTAGAGTTTGACTGTGAAAGTATGGGTTAGCCTATGTAGATATTAATCCTGTATTCTTGGTTGATAAACCTGTGGGAGCCTCTTAAGTTGTATGCACTTGTTTAACCATTGAGAATAGTACCAAATTCAGAAATTTAATACCAAGATGAATTAGCACCACTGAAATTGTTATCAGCAAGTACCCATCCATCCAAATGCTGTTTTCTAATTGTTAACGTTGTGACCTGCTTTGGTGTCCTCTGTTTGTGAGTCTTTTCCAGAGAACTTGTACCTGTACTTACTGTATAAGGTGACTTAGCAATGTGGCCTTGGAATGCTAAGCAACATATGGATGTACTGGATGTAAATGTTTATATATTGTACAGCACCTTTATATACACACTGAGGTTCTGACTAGAGAGACCTGTAAATCGCTCATTATTTTTTATATAGATATATTAAAAAGAAACTCCCATTCACAGCCTGTTCATTCTTGCACTTTTAAATGTTAGCTGTAGACTCATTTTACAATGATGCGGTCTGCATTAGAACTGTCTTAACTAAATATACAGCCCTAAACATCCATATTTTCCACTGATAAATTGCCTTTGTCATCTGAAAGTTACCTTACCTCCCTTTTCAAGTGTGACATACTCAGCCACAGTCCTGCAAAATATAGTACCAGCTGTTTGATGGAGTTTGCTTCCATGGATTTATTTGTATTTTAAATGTCACTTTTTACATTTTTACTAATTTTCATTGTACAGAAAATAGCTTTGCATAAACAATTTACTACAAAAAATGACCTATGTCATCGTCCCTTTATGGTGTGAGATGGAACAGTGGATTTAAAGGAATCCTTTTCTCTCAGACAATATTAGTCCTATGACTGACTTACTATTTATTGGAAACTAGCAAAGTCACCAGCTACACTTACAGCATAACAATTTCTCCTAGGGAGGTGGCTTTAGATTCTTTCCTCATACCATTTGTAGATTGTTAACCTCCCCATAATGAGATCATTCCTTCCTCTCAACTGGTTTTCACAATCAGTCCTTACCCCAGAGAGCCATTTACTACTTTGTCCAAGGTTCTGTATCAGGAGTGTTACATAAAAGGCACCTATCCTTTAAGAGGTTATGCATTAGAATAGGGGAATCTTCTTCTGTTCCACTTTTACCACATCTGACTTCTACTTACCTGTGTAACAAAGGTAAGGTACTATAGAAGTAGAAAGCACTAATATTTTCCAGAATGCTTTAACAGCCCTATTGACCTACCTTGTCAAAACTAACCAAATCAATACCAAAGATTTGAAGTGTTATATGTAAATTGTTACTCTATTCAGTTTTCTAGCTGCTACCAGTCTTGTGAAAAAAGTGTTTATATACTGATGGTGCTTTACAGAGTGAGCTGTTGTAGAGAACAAGTGTTACCATATTCCCTCTAGGAGAATGCTTTGCTTGTTCTATTAGGGCTTATCAATCAAGAATAATGAGGAGTTTGAAGAACACTTAATTATATGAAAACTCTAGTCTCTCCTGGTGCGTGCAGCAGAGTGGCTTTAATGTTGCTATGCAACTGAAAGTTTAACTGCCAAGTGCCCTTGGAGGCAATATCTGTCTTGGGTGGACTGACCTTTCATGAAAGGCTGCAGTTGCACAGAATAAAGGTCCAAAGCAGACTTGGCCTCTCTAGCCTAAAGGCACTTATTTGAATGTTTTGTTTACTTGAAGCTACTACACACATGCACTTGTCTATCAAATGGGGCACTGGAAGAAGACAAAGAGGAACAGGGATCTGCTCTAATATGTAAAGGCAGACACAGCAGAATTTTAAACTCTACTCCCTCACCATCCAAAACCTGGAATGTTGTTCTGGACAGTTATTAGGAAAGTGAGTCCTCTTGTCAAGGCCTTAACACCCTATTTTAACAAATGAAGAGCTTATTTAGATCTTAAAGCAGTAATTGGGAGTCATAATACTGACTGACTGCAGTGAAATTACAGTCTCATGTTAACAGAGGAAATGGAGAAGCTGCCACATCAAGTTAGTTGTGTAACAGAGCCAACCTGCTGCAGTAACTTATCTATCCATATAGAAATAGGCTTTAACAGGGCCACAGACACAAGCTATTGTATACAGAATCCCATATAATTGTTTTCCTACTGTTTTGAGGCCCCTCTGAAATGTGTGGCTGCTGCATACTTTAGCCCCTACTTAATAGGGAAATTCCTTAGAACAGTGTCACTCTGTTGGACAAAACAAGTTTTGTTTACTTAGTGTGCAAGGCCTGGGCTGCCCTCACAAGTTAAACTAGTTTATTCTGTAGGCTCTGAAACTAAGCAATGTAAGAAAACATCTTTGATACATAAAGAAATATGCCAAAATTTAGAACCACCTCTGTCTCAAGCCAATGTCTTGCTTCTATCCAGTGTCCTGATGATTTGATAATCCTCACAGCCTTGAGGGCAGGCTAGTTCATGGTTTGATTTTCCATAACTGAAAACAGAGGTTAGGAATTGGTATTTATGAGAGACTTCAAATAAAAAAGCAAAACAAGAAATCTCTTGAATAAATTACAGCCATTGTAAAAAAGAACATGCAGCTGCTAGTCTTTGAAAGACTGAGTAAAATGCATATTACATAATGGTTTAGGCATGCTAGTAAACTAACAATTGAGGCAGCCAAAAACTTGTAGTTTTAGGACTGTCAAGCACACAAGCAGGTTTTTGGGGTGTAGTAATCTGAATTTATTCAGTCACCATTCCTGCTGTCTTAGCACATGAGTGGGTTTGCCCCAAAACACAGATAAGAGGGGGAACAAAGGTGAAGCAATTGTACTAATGACAGTAAGTTAGTGGCAAAACCAGAATTAGACCCAGGTCTTCCATAAGTCAGTTGGGTACCAGTCTCCTAGAACATCCTCCTTGCCATCTCAAATGGCAGCTACACTTACTCTGATATTGAATCCAAGAAGATCACTTATAACACCTGAGATGGCAGACAGGATCACAACTCGTGTGATGTTGTAGATTAAAGGGTTCATAGTCAGGCCATAGAGTCTAAATGGTGTGTCTAACTCCTGTAATGAGAAAATGGAAGTTAGATCTGGACCCAGTTGTAGTCACCAACATTTCCAATTACTCTGATAGCCTGCTATACCTCAGACAGACTTCTGCCAACCAGACCCTGCAAAATCCATTGGGTATATTAGATAGGCATCTCTGCCTCCTCAGGGCTGAAGAATTTCACTGACCCTATCATAGAGCTTGAAAATCTTCCTTATGGCAACACTTAGTAGGCTGGTTAACAGTTTAGAATTTTAACTCTGGGGAGCCTCCTGTAGGTGTCACACACCAGGCTCCTTCCCATCCTGTCTAGTAATAAATGACTGGAATCCTAAAATTCTGCTGAGGGAGAATGAGGAAACAAGACAGTACAACCGGTATGACAAGTCAGTTCTCCACCTTCTTATGCACATTACTACTGTTAACACCCAGCACCTCAGTCATAGATAACCCTATTGTGTGAGGCACTGTATAAAGACAGTGTCCTTTACCCCAGAGAGCTTACAGGCTAAGACAGACAACAGATGAGAATACAAGGAAGAAATGAGATGACATTGGTCAGCATAACAGGCACTGACTGATCTCAGCACACTAGTGACCTAACTGTCTTTTTTGGTAGGCAACAAGAGTTAAGGATAGGAACTCACCTTCAGTAGCTTTGTAGACAGTTTTAAAACATTGTTCACTAGAGAGAGCTGTTCTTTCTTGTTTGGCTTCTTTTCCATCTTTAAGTATAAGTTGATCTGTGACAGAAACAGGTATTAGAGCAGATTTTACATTCAATCACTTCACCCAAGTCACAGCTGTTTACAGCACAGGGACCAGTCAGTTGTGAAGACCTATGCAAAAAAGTCACTACCCTGCCCATGGAATGGTGCTTACTTGCAGTTTAAGTGCAGCAGTAATAGATTAACAAACATCCAATTTTCCCCAGAGTGATAGAGTTCTTCTCACCCCCAGCTATCAACCAAAAAATGAACAACATTTGGGCCTGGATAACTGGCTTTTTTCTTTTAAGCCTGCTGTAGGAGGAGCTGCTCTATTATGAATAAAAAAATTCAAAGGGGTCTTAAAAAAAGCACTAAGCTGAAATGAGGGAGGAGTTATTTGAACCACAAAGATCACTTTCATACTAGAAAACAGAGTACTTGTGGCACCTGAGAGACTAACCAATTTATTTGAGCATAAGCTTTCGTGAGCTACAGCTCACTTCATCGGATGAATTCAGTGGAAAATACAGTGGGGAGATTTATATACACAGAGAACATGAAACAATGGGTGTTACCATACACACTGTAACCAGAGTGATCAGTTAAGGTGATTACCAGTAGGAGAGCAGGGGGGAACCTTTTGTAGTGATAATCAAGGTGGGCCATTTCCAGCAGTTGACTAGAACATCTGAGGAACAGTGGGGGTGGAGGGGGGAATAAACATGGGGAAATCGTTTTCCTTTGTGTAATGACCCATCCACTCCCAGTCTCTATTCAAGGCCAGTCCTTGCTTACAGACAGCCCCCCAGCCTGAAGCAAATACCAGCAACCACACAACAGAACCACTAACCCAGGAACCTATCCTTGCAACAAAGCCTGTTGCCAACTGTGTCCACATATCTATTCAGGGGACACCATCATAGGGCCTAATCACATCAGCCACACTATCAGAAGCTCGTTCACCTACACATCTACCAATGTGATATATGCCATCATGTGCCAGCAATGCCCCTCTGCCATGTACATTGGTCAAACTGGACAATCTCTATGTAAAAGAATAAATGGACACAAATAGGACGTCAAGAATTATAACATTCAAAAACCAGTTGGAGAACACTTCAATCTCTTTGATCGCTCGATTAGACCTAAAAGTTGCAATTCTTCAACAAAAAAACTTCAAAAACAGACTAACGAGAGACTGCTGAATTGGAATTAATTTGGAAACTGTACACAATTAACTTAGTCTTGAATAGAGACTGCTGGAAATGGCCCACCTTGATCATCACTACAAAGGTCCCCTCCCCCGCTCTCCTGCTGGTAATAGCTCACCTTAAGTGATCACTCATTACAGTGTGTACGGTAACACCCATTGTTTCATGTTCTCTATGTATATAAATCTCCCCACTGTATTTTCCACTGAATGCATCCGATGAAGTGAGCTGTAGCTGTAGCTTTATGCTCAAATAAATTGGTTAGTCTTTAAAGTGCCACATGTACTCCTGTTCTTTTTGCGAATACAGACTAACAGCTGCTACTCTGATACTAGAGAACAGTAAGCCCATGGAGGGTCACCTGCAGCTGAGATACCTGTTCAGTGAGCAGGATTGAAATATTACTGTATTTTTTGTTGGTTTCAGAGCCCAATGATGCCAGGCGCAGTAGAAAAAGGAGGAGGGCTGTTTCCCAGATGAGGAACTCCCAGTTGTAAGCTGCATTCAGGAATGTTTTATGCCCTTTTAAAACCTGTATTAAACAAAACAATGAAATTGGCAAATAAACTGAAATGTTCCTATTCACCTACCATAAACACTTCTATTCAACACATAGAAGCAGCTATGGCTTGTGTGACCACCATAACATCTATCAGCCAAAGCAATTTGCCACCCACAAATACATGAATAAAGGTAGGACAGTAATTAAAGTGAAGACAGACCAGTTTATATCAGCCTGATTAATATATTAATAATCATTCTCTTTATCCCTGCTATCTGATAGCTAGATACTCTGAAGAGTGCTGCCCAATGTAAATGCATTTTGATTATTAAAGGAAGTGATTGGATGAGTCTTTCCCTCAGCAAACGACACTGGATCCCAACATTACTACACTCAATGCAAAGCCAAAGTTGAGAAGGGCAGTTAACTCGCGAAAGCATAAGCATTCATCTGCAGCACAATGAAACCGTTCTGCAAACTGTTGCTAACAACTATACTTAACTACAAAAGGAAAAAAGCCTCTCTGAAATCTATTTAAGGACTAAAATCCACCTTCAAAGCAGTTACCAGTTATACTTGACAGGAATTTTTCCACTGGCTTTTTATTGCTTACAAAACATAAATGGGAGTCTCACCTGTGCACAGCATATGAAAGCAATTGATAGAGCCAATAAAAAGATTGAAGAGACAACTACATCCACAGATCGCTGGGGTCCTCTCCTCTGTGGAAACAAACGTTTAATCAAATCTGAGAAACCTTTTGAACTTCAGTAAAATATAGCAATAGTTTTTCGCTACCCAGGAAAGAGTTGTAATATCCTCAACTCCAGCTTCTGCACCTGGAGTCCACCTGCAACCTTCCACCAACTTTGTTTACACCATTTGCTCTAGTCTGTTAACATTTAAACATACTTGCACTCGTTGGATCATGACTTGCCTTTAGATAGGAGCGCAGTGATAACCAAATTTTAATATTCTCCACCTTCTTGAGTCTGAAGTGGGGGATTTCATACTTCCTGGCTTTCCGGGCAGATGTTATATGACTAAAAAGTTTGGCAAACAAAAACCGCTGCAAAGAAAAGTGTGTCAGTAAAGAAAATCCACATTGTTATAGTCCAATGTTAGCTTCCATATGGTGCTTAATATAATATGTACATTAGTTGCTAAACAAGTTATTTGTGCTTGCCAGTGGTAGGAATAACATTCCTGTATAAAAGGAAACCATGACAGCTTTAATAAATGAGAGATACTAAAGGATACCACTCATCCCAGTATACCATATCTATATTAACAGTAGCAAACTGGCAAAACTGTTAACCACATTCCCCTGTGGAAGGATGTGATAGATACAAACACACATCCTTATGACCTGGGCCCATCAGAGGATTTGTCTTCAGGCCAATCAAGTCCAGCCAGGCAGCTGTAGTCTTCACCAGGAAATAATGAATGTGACCCCAAGTGGGACACTTATTTCTCTTTCTAAGAGAAGTCTCATAACTAGGCTTCACAGTACAGGTAGGGCTAATACCTTTTCCTAGATTGCTCCAATTTGCCTCAGACTTTTAAGATAGCAAGTACTTAAAGGTTAATTTCCTTTCAGCAGTACAGAGAAAAAAAAGCAAGCTTTAAAGACTAATTCACGGTGGACGTTAGTCTTTGTATCTCAGGGGAAGAGACCTGCCACAGCACCTCAGGTATAAAGATATCCCAGCATTCCCCAGTGTCTTACTGCTCCCAAACAGTCTCAGCAGCGGCTTTAAGAGGGGAAGCAATGACAGCAGCTTGAATGTTGCAATAGAAATGTATATGTTCATGAAAGGTAACAGCACATTTAGACAAACCTGTTTGTATGTTCTCTCAGCAACACACATCATAAAGAAAAACATCCAAGTCAGGCAGAGACGCTCAAGGAAGTTAATCACAGCCAAGACAATGACGGGGGTGATGGTAGGAGCCCCACAAAAGATATTCAAAAGTTCCTTCACTGAAATGGATTGCAGCTGTTCAAGATTCTTTGTATGGAAGAGCCGGTAGAGGAAAGGAAGACATGCTAACCCAATGGTGACAACGTTTCCCAGCATCTGATAGCCTACTCCCTGCTGATAGGCATTAACCTGGAGAATAGGCAAATATCATTAGCACTATACAAGCTACAACTAATTTTTAAAATTACTGTAAGTACAATGTTAAACACCAATAGGGAAAATCCTCAAATTCTAAAACTCGGTTAGGCAACCTGTATGTTTAAGTACATACGTAACCTCCTGCTTCACTAGACATGTTTAAAGAAACAGTATTTGAAGTGGCTGTAAGATAAAGTTCAGCCATTACACACTTCATCTCTCTACTCACTAAACTCGGTACACAGCAAATGAGCAAAATTAAACCAGAAAACATACTAGAAAGTTACAATGAAAAAGTGAAAATCCAAAAGTGTGACATAAAACGATTCCATATTATGACATCACTTCCTCCCCCTTAGAATGACCTGTCCATCCCCCCCTTCTCCATAGCCGTCTCACCTACCTTGAGTAGGAATCTCACTTCTGAGAAAGGGAAAAGAGTGACCAAAATACAGCAGCAGCCATGAGCCACTAATTTTAATTGCACTCAAAAGCTTCCAGCTCCCTGTCGCTCAGAGCAGGGAATGATGTCAACATGACGTAAGCATCTACTGATGAAAGGCACTATGTAAGAGCTAGGTATTATTTTACTGTTATTCTTAGACCAGGAGTCATACCCTCTGCTTCGAATTCATGTATTTTCTTAAATCCCTCTGCAACTACTAGTTAAGAGTATTTAGGGCCATCTTTAAAAAAAGGTACTTGGACTTGTCCTGTTTGCAGATAATCACAATTTAGGGCATTTCTACACTATGTTATGTAAAGCAAATTATGTAAGCCTATGCACTACAGCATTCCTCCTGCTGCTGTAACTTGCCCACTACGCCGACCTAGTAAATCCACCTCAGCGAGATGCTCTAGGCATAGGCTGACATAGTTTGGGGAATGCACTGTCTGTATAGACATTTACTTGCATCCACCTTTTGTCTGTCAAGGTGTCTGACAGCCAAATCCATGAAATTGACAATGTCAATTTCACTGCTGGTAGGGTTCTTGTTTTGAAATTGAGTAGGGGGAGTTCCAGTTGTGAGCTCCAGCTGTCAGCATTAGAGCCTGGAGTGTGGTCTCCCTGCAGAGCTCCCACCTGGGCTCTCAGCTCCCCACTCTGCAGGGAGCTTGCTTCATGGGGAGTGCAGAGCTGAGAGCCTGGGTGGCAGCTGGGAGCTCTGCCTGGAGCTTAGGTCAGTGCGAGTAATCCTGGTGAGGAGACACCGCTGACAGGAGGGTAGTGTGGACAGGAAAACTAGTAATTTATTGCTGGGGCTGTAAATCAATCTAACATAAGTAGACTTAACTCTGTAGTGTAAATATGCCCTTAGAATGGGGGGAGGGGAGAGGAATCAATCCTTACTCTGCTCATGATAATCCCGCTGATCTCCAGCACAGACATGTCCACCTTCTTGCACTCACTTCCTTCCCAGATCAGGGCACTTACTTTTGCAGATGCAGGGCTCGTATTCTGAAGCCAGAACAAATGGTTCTGGAGAAGAAAATGCAACACTGATACAACATACTGAAAACATTTCTCAACTATCTACAGGAAATGGTTTCAAAATAGGCAGCATTTTTACTGAAAATGTTTGAATACAGTTTTAAATTTCAACATTTAAACTATAAGCCATTCAAGGAAAAACTATCTGCATGTATATCCAACAGCATCTAGCACAAGGCCCTGATCCGGATTGTGGCGCTGAACATAAGAGCGGCCATACTGGGTCATACCAAAGGTCCACCTAGCCCAGTATCCTGTCTGCCGACAGTGGCCAATGCTAGGTGCTCTAGAGGGAATGAACAGAACAGGTAATCAAATGATCCATTCCTTGTTGCCTATTCCCAGCTTCTGGCAAACAGGCTAGGGATACCATCCCTGCCCATCCTGGCTAATAGCCAGTGATGGACCTATCTGAGAATTTATCTAGTTCTTTTTTGAACCCTGTTACAGTCTTGTCCTTCACAACATCCTCTGGCAAAGAGTTCCACAGGTTGACTGGAAGCTGTGTAAAGAAATACTTCCTTTTGTTTGTTTTAAGCCTACTGCCTATTAATTTCATTTGGTGACCCCTAGTTCTTGTGTTATGAGGAGTAAACATCACTTTACTCCACACCAGTCATGATTTTATAGACCTATCATATCCCCCCTTAGTAGTCTCTTTTCCAAGATGAGAAGTCCCAGTCTTCTTAGTGACAGGTTTCAGAGTAACAGCCGTGTTAGTTTGTATTCGCAAAGAGAAAAGGAGTACTTGTGGCACCTTAGAGACTAACCAATTTATTTGAGCATGAGCTTTCGTGAGCTACAGCTCACTTCATCGGACATTTTTGGTTAGTCTCTAAGGTGCCACAAGTACTCCTTTTCTCAGTCTTATTAATCTCTCAGTTCTGCGGAAAAGGACCTAGGGGTGACAGTGGACGAGAAGCTGGATATGAGTCAGCAGTGTGCCCTTGTTGCCAAGAAGGCCAATGGCATTTTGGGATGTATAAGTAGGGGCATAGCGAGCAGATTGAGGGACGTGATCGTTCCCCTCTATTCGACATTGGTGAGGCCTCATCTGGAGTACTGTGTCCAGTTTTGGGCCCCACACTTCAAGAAGGATGTGGATAAATTGGAGAGAGTCCAGCGAAGGGCAACAAAAATGATTAGGGGACTGGAACACATGAGTTATGAGGAGAGGCTGAGGGAGCTGGGATTGTTTAGCCTGCAGAAGAGAAGAATGAGGGGGGATTTGATAGCTGCTTTCAACTACCTGAAAGGGGGTTCCAAAGAGGATGGCTCTAGACTGTTCTCAATGGTAGCAGATGACAGAACGAGGAGTAATGGTCTCAAGTTGCAGTGGGGGAGGTTTAGATTGGATATTAGGAAAAACTTTTTCACTAAGAGGGTGGTGAAACACTGGAATGCGTTCCCTAGGGAGGTGGTAGAATCTCCTTCCTTAGAGGTTTTTAAGGTCAGGCTTGACAAAGCCCTGGCTGGGATGATTTAACTGGGAATTGGTCCTGCTTTGAGCAGGGGGTTGGACTAGATGACCTTCTGGGGTCCCTTCCAACCCTGATATTCTATGATTCTACGATTCTCCTCATAGGGATGCTGTTCCATGCCCCTAATCATTTTCTGCCCTTTTCCAATTCCAATATCTTTTCTGAGATGGGGTGACCAGATTTGCATGCAGTATTCTAGATGTGGGCATACCATGGATTTATATTAGAGGCAATATGGTATTTTGTCTTATCGATCCCTTTCTTAATGATTCCTAACGTTGTTTGCTTTTTTGACTGCTGCTGCACATTGAGTGGATGTTTTCAGAAAACTATCCACAATGACTCCAAGATCTTTCTTGAGTGGCAATAGCAAATTTAGACCCCATCATTTTATATGTATAGTTGGGATATTTTCTAATGTGCATTACTTTGCATTTATCAACAGAATTTTTCTGCCGTTTTGTTACCCGGTCACCCAGTTTTGAGAGATCCTTTTAACTCTTCAGTCTGCTTTGGACTTAACTATCTTGTAGTTTTGTTTTATCTGTAATACCCTTTTTCCATATCATTTATGAATGTTCAATACTGGTCCCCATACACACTCCTGGGGGACACCACTATTTACCTCTTTCCATTCTGAGAACTGACCCTTTATTCCCACCCCTTGGTTTCCTATCTTTTAACCAGTCAGGGATCCATGAGAGGACCTTCCCTCTTATCTCATGGCAGCTTACTTCACTTAAGAGCCTTTGGTGAGGGACCTTGTCAAAGGCTTTCTGAAAGTCAAAGTACACTATCCTGTCCACATTCTTGTTGATCCCCTCAAAGAATTCTAGTAAACTGGTGAGGCATGATTTCCCTTTACAAATATCATACTGACACTTTCCCCCAACAAATCATATTAATCTGTGTGTCTTGTCTGAGAATTCTGTTCTTTATGATAGTTTCAAACAATTTGCCTGGTAATAAGGTTAGGTTTACTGCCTGTAATTGCCAGGATCACCTCTGGAGCCAATTTTTAAAAATTGCCATTACATTAGCTATTCTCTAGTCATCTGGTACAGAAGCAGATTTAAATGATATGTTAGAGTAATTCTGCAATTTCATATAGAGTTCCTTCAGAACTCTTGGGTGAATACCATCTGGTCCTGGTGACTTATTACTGTTAAATTTATCAATTTGTTCCAAAACCTTCTCTAATGACACCACAATCTGGGACAGTTCCTCAGATTTGTTATCTACCAAGAGTGGCTCACATTTGGGAATCTCCCTCACATCCTCAACCATGAAGACTGATGCAAAGAACATATTTAATTTTTCTCCAACAGCCTTATAGCAGTGGTCACCAACTGGTCAATCGTGATTGACTGGTCGATGCCGGAGGATCTCCTAGTCGATCGTGATCTCCAGCTGTGCAGCGAGGCTGCTGCTAAGACTGGCTTCCTGCCTGCCCCAGCCCCATGCCGCTCCTAGAAGTGGCTAGAGCGGCCCTGCAGCACACTGCTCTTGCCTGTAAGCACCACCCCCTCAGCTCCCATTGGCTGGGAATAGGGGGCTGTGGGGGCAGCATGCAGAGCCACATGCTGCCCACCCATCCCTCCCCGGGGCCACAGGTGCTCACTGGCACTTTCCAGGAGTAGAGTTAGGGCCGAGGTAGGCAGGGAGCCTGCCTTAGTGGCAGACACATTGCGACACCAACTGGTAGCTGCTAGAGGTAAGTGCTGCCCAGTGGCAGGCTGCAATCCAACTCTGCTGCCCCCTACTGGAGCCAGCACCCTGTACTCCCTCCTGCACCCCAACACTCTGCCAAGCCCAGAGCCCCCTCCTGCACCCAAACTCCCTCCCAGAGCTTGCACCCCAATGCTAAGCCCAGAGCCCCCTCCCACACTGCAAACCCCTCAGCCCCAGCCCAGAGCCCACACCCTCTACCAAACCCCTATCCCAGCCTGGTGAAAGTGAGCAAGGGCGAGGGAGAGCAAGTGACAGAGGGGGATGGAATGAGTGGGGCAGGGCTTTGGGAAAGGGTCAGGGTAGATCCTGGGTTGCCCTTAAATTCAAAAAGTGATCTTGGGCATAAAAGGTTGTAGACCACTGCCTTATAGTCTGATTACTTCTTTAACATCTCAACCAGTGGGGCCACTGGATGATTTAGCAAGCTTCCTGCACCTGAGGTACTTAGATTTTTTGTTGTTACTTTTTTAGTCTCTGGCTAGCTGTTCTTCAGATTCTTTTTTTGATGTTCCTAATTATATTTTTACACTTCACTTGCTAGAGTTTATGCTCCATTCTATTTTCCTAAGTAAGATTTTACTTCCATTTTTTAAAGGATGCCTTTTTGCCTCAATTTTTTACTTTATTTTTTCAGCCATGGGGGCACTTTTTTGGTCCTCTTATGTTTTTTAATTTGGGGTACACATTTAAATTGAGCCTCTATTATGGTGTCTTTAAAAAGTTTCCATGCAGCTTGCAGGGATTTCACTTTTGGCACTGCATCTCTTAATTTGTTTAACTTCTTCATTTTTCTGTAGTTCCCCTTCCTGAAACTAAATGCTACTGTGGTGTCCCCTCCCCGGAATGTTAAATTTAGAGTCACATTTATAGTTAAATTTATACCAAGCGGTTCAGCTATATTCACCTCTTGGAACAGATCCTGTGCTCCACTTAGGACTAAATCAAGAATTGCCTCTCCTCTTGTAGGTTCCAGGACTAGCTGCTCGAAGAAGCTGTCATTTAAGGTGTCAAGAAACTTTATCTCTGCATCCCATCCTGAGGTAACATGTACCCAGTCAATATGGGGGTACTTGAAAGCCCTCATTATTATTTTTGTGGCCTCTATCTCCCTCAGCATTTCACAGTCACTCTGGCTGCTATTACTACTAATAAAGGGATATTACAGGCACTGAAGACTGAAATGCTAGATCCAAAGAGTGATAAGCTATGATTAGTGCATATGCACTCCCCTGAACTAGGAGAATATAAATAGTATCTTCCCACTTAAGTTTTAGAGGCTATGTTGATGCTTTCGTAGCAAGCATTGCTGGGATCCTGAATTTCCACACTATTTCCATCGGGATAGTTTTGCTACATAGAATCAGCGTTCAAGTCTATATGCCAGAGCATTCCTGCATCCTGTCCAACGCAGCCATCATTTATTTTTACGTTCATATTTAACTAAGACAGCCAACCAGAGTCTAGGTACTGATGGTAACTTTTTATAAATCCTAAGCAAGATAATTATCTACGCTCATCATTGAATTTTACAGAAATGTCCATCTGCTAAACTGTGTCCATCCTCAGAGGAAAGACACTAGGCCATGGCTTTTTTATTCCTTTTGACCTGGCAAAGGAAACTTCTAGCAAGGTGTTTGCACAAGTTACAACTACAGAATTTACCTCCTGTGTTATTTTAGAGGGTACAAGCTACATCAAAAGAAAAATATTTCATAGGCTCCTCTTTTATTGCAAGTGGTTGAACAGACCTGTTGGAAAACATCCTCTTTCAGGTCCCGTTTACTTCCTTTTACATTCCCTTCCTCGCTGTCACTGGTGTAGGAAGAACGGCACTCAGGCCCATGAAGCAGGTCATCCCAGAGCATGTCCTCTGTCTCAGAGTCATGGCGGCTGCTTTCAGAATCTCTCCGAGACACACTGCAGCTCTGGGACCCACCGCTAAAACAAGACCTTGATTCCTTTAAAGGAAAAGGAGAAGTTACTTTTGTAAACTTCCATACGGAGCCTTCAAGTACAGAAATCAGCTTTTAATCTTCAAGTAATATGTTCTCAAGCCACGCTGACAAGCTAGAACAGAAAGGGTATTTCTACACAGGGATGCTTTTGCAACATGAACTTACAGCAACAAACTATTAATGTTTTCCCACCTTCAGAATAACATGCTAATTTCATGAAAACTCTGAAGGCCAGGAAAATGGAACCAGAATTTAGAACACATTTTAGTCCTCATTGTGGGACAGAGTTTAGTGAGAATTTATACAGCTGGAGAGGAGACTTATTTCTTGATTTCTATGAAAAATAAAATTTTTAGAATGATGCCTGATGTTTACTCCAGTACAATGTTATCCTCCCAACAGCCAAGTCTCTAATGAATAGTGATTAGAGGCCTCTGAGCATGCTGCTGCTGCCAGTAGAATTTCATAAACTGAATGAAAAGTCCAAAATTCAAAGCACTGAAAAGGTACAAAAATTGGAGTTTTTAAAATGGTGTCAGTTACAAAGCTCATTAAAAAAAAATCAACTCTTACCTGGAGAACACAATCTTCATCTAAATTCTTCCCTGCTTTACAACCTGGAAATACTATAATCCCAAATACACAGTTGAGGGCCACGGAGTCTGCCTGGTGGTAATTCCGAATGGTTATTGGCCAGTTGTCTAAAACACATTTAGCCTGTCTCCCTTGGTACTGCAGCAACCACTATGCCTTTCAGACTATGCAGCCAGTAGACAATGGGGTCAAATGAAAGCACTTCACATTGGAAACTAATCTCACACACTTCTTTTGTGCTGTATTCTATTATGATCCACAAGCAGGGAGTATTGTGTCATATATGAATGCTCACAATTTAGTTTTTTGCAGATCTGACCATAAGACAGGGCTGTATAAAAGTATCAACAGGGGAATAACGAGTGGAAAACCAAGATAGCATTGAGTGTGACAGCCCAGGATCCCTAGAAGACTGCTTAAAGCTCTGAAATGAAGACTGATCGACAGCTTCGCTCCTCTGGAACTGTGAACAATAAGTTAAGTCTGTCTGTGGAACACAGAACCTTCTCAGAAGCTGGTCCAAGACTGTGAAACTAACTCCGCAAGGAGCTAAGGACCATCACAAACCTCACCACTTTCTGTTCCAAGTGCAACACATAGCAACAGGTATATTTAACAAAAACTATCAAAATAAGACATCACTGCACACACTTATCCCTCTGGGCAGAGGGAGAGAGAACAAGTGATGTGTAGTCACATGCTCAATGCACTACTGGAAGTCATTCAGATACTACAGTGATGAGCACTGTATAAAAACCTGAATAGAACAGATGTACCACTCTGCCCACCTTAAATGATGCAAAGGTCTCTGGTATTTTATAACCCCTACCTGACTAAAGGCTGTTGAGTCTAGTTCGGATTCTACCACACTATCGGACTCTCTGGTACCTTTAATGGCTTGATTGACCTGTCATAAATAAAAAAGGAAAAGTTAGTTGACAGCCAGTAACAGTAAACTTTGTGGAATCTTAAGGTAATCCAACAGAGCTACCTCTGAAACCGACTGGTTTGAAGTAGTAAGAGGTTTCCTATTCTTGTCTTCATAGCTATTGTCACTGGAGGCCCCTTCTACACTTCTGCGTAACAAAATCCTCTGCGCCATGGCTTCAGCATCCTCCTCACTTGACAGCTCATCAGAAACACCACCCATATGTGTGCAGCCATCCTGGAAGAAAAGCAACCATCTAAACAAACTAGAAGATGGGCTAATAAAACTAAGCAGATCTGCATCAAGCGGAGTATCTGGCCAGTATTACCATTGCAATGTTGTGGTTACCAACAGTGTGAATTCTAGTCTAACACCTTAGCCAATGAGAGAGAAATTACATCTACAAGTACAAGCAGAATGAGGAGTCAAAGAATCACACAAGTTCTGCAATTGATGGGCCAGGCCTGTCTCACTGCAGCAGTTGAAAGAGGGGGAGAAACATCCAACCTCTCCAGCAACTAAAACAGAAAAGGAGATAATTCAATTCCTGGTCTCCTCCCCCTTCATTTCCATAGCCTGATGCCTCAAAGGCCAGCAACATCCACAAGTCTGTGTGTAACCCTGGGCATAAGACGTGACTGTCATGAAAGCTGTGCCCCCATCAACCAAGTCTATTCCCTCCCCGAATGCCTCCTTCATGTATTAGAGACTTTGGGAGCAATGCTGTTTCCTTCACATGTTCTTGTCTAAGTGACTCACCAATCCCAAAGCCCTTCACTTTAGTGCTTACATAGATAAAACAAGACTGTTTTTTAAAGTCACATACAAAAATTCCATCAGGTGAATCTGAATCATCTCCCAACAGAAGGGCAATGCACTGAATTGTTTGCAGGGCAGATGTTTTACATGGTAGAATTTTGAATTCTATTGGCTTTTAAATCAGCAATGGATTTCCATAATCACACCATCCAAATAAACAAGCATTTTCAGTATAAGGAGGCCTCCTTTATTCTTCCCACAGGTTTCCATATTTACCATATTTGTGTTTTATTGTAAGTTAAAATGGAGTTTATATTTACATCTGACATTAAGGTGCCAGCACCAAGTCAGTCATGACTGAAGAATCAATGCAGAAAGGACTCAATCTTACCCGATGACTCTTCTCCCCATCTGAAAGTCTGTCTCTCTCTTTGAAATGCAGCAGCCTATATTCGGATCTGGAAAGTCTGTGCTTAATGCCACTATACACAGAGCTCACACCACTTTCTGTTTCAGTCCCTTTATCAGCTACCAATTTCACCCTCCTTAACCTGGGGAATCAAAACGCAACAGAATGGTCTGACTTCAGAGCAAAGCTCTTGAAAGGATAATGTCAATTTACTCTGTCACTTGCCTGCCTGGTGCAGCATTAAGCAATAGCTGAGAGGCTACAGAATTCTCAATTTCAGGCACTTCACAGCCCTGTCTCAGAGGGAACAAACCTACTCCATTGTCGAATGCCAGCTCCCAAGTTTCCTACAGATTCTAAATCCAGGGGGAAGGCAGGATTCAGGAGTAATTAAGTAAAAAAAGTAGTTAAAGGAGAAACTAGGTACCTTTTTAAATAGTAACAAAAGCTGACAGCTTAGATCAGAGGTTAACAATCAGAAGAGTAAGTTTCCAGATAAACAAAAACTCAGCTGGGAGTGGGGATAGGAGGGATGAACCCAAATAGTGCATCTTCCTTTTCCCTGATTTTCATTATGTCTTAAAAAATACTTTAAAAAATTATCTGATCAGGTTAAACAAAGGGTAAATTGACTTAACTGAGCAAGGCAAAGTAACTAAATATGGGACCTAAGGGGAAGTGGAGTACCTATGCTTAGGAGGGTCACTCACACCAGCTGGAGAGAGCCTCTAACACTGCACAATTGTGTTTCTAAAACAGGCTACCAAAAATGATCCCCTATCCAGAATAAGGACAAATATATGGACTCCTAAGACGACAGACTTCCTCCGGTGGCAGTGTTCCTTGGGTTTCATTTAAGAGCAGCTGTAACTTGTGCAGCTTTGGAATGTGTGACTTCATAAGCGTTCTGTCTGTTTTCTGAATGTTCAACTGTTCGTACACTACCATTACAAACACACACACCCTCCTGGTGCAGCATACACACCTCCTGCGGAAGAGCAGGCCAAACAAACTGTTGATAATGGATGTAGGTTCCAAATGTTTATCTCCTTTATTGGCTTTGTCAGAGGAAGACCAGCTGCCAGCATCTCTGCTCCCATCACCACCCATAGGTTTGCGGAATTTTCTATTTAAAAAACAGAGTGTGGAGAGAATTTAATTTGCAACAAAGCATCTTTATACCCTAAAAAACACGTACCAAATCCATACACCACTCTAGCTGCTCTGTCAAATGAGTCATGCAGAGACTGGGGTCAATCCCCCTCAATATGCACAGGTAATTTTTACTAGCATCAGCTGGAATTATGCTTATGTCCCCAGGGGGAGAATACACACTAGTACCACAAAGGATTTAAGTGGAAAATTATACAAGATAAACATATGGAAAAACAGTCTCTGTGGAAATGTCATAAGGGTAGTAGTTACAGCCTCTCTCTCAGCAAGAAGGCTGCACTGAGACTGACATTGGGCCATTTTAAATTAAATAAAAAGAGCTGCAATGTCTCCCATACAACAAAATAAGGGCAAGAAACAGCCCTCAGAGGCACGTCATCCTTTGCCCCCTCTGAAGGTGTGTGAGAAACCACTCCCTTAATGCAAGTGTAAAACACTGGTCAAGCTCCCAAGGCCATAAGCGTGATGTCATTTGTGGAGCACACACCACTGGCCACAGAAAGAAACTGGACCATCTAGGTTCCATGAGAAAAACAGTCCAACTACAAAGCATAGAATAAAGGGGATGTAACGTGGCCGGACTTCCTGACAGAGTGATAGCACTTATGAAAGCTGTGAAAGGGGAAAAGAAGGTGGGCTGTCCACAATCAAGCATATGGTACATATCATATCCCTGCATTTTACAGTCACATAAGATATTTACTTAAAACAGCAGCAAACGAGACCTTTATCCAGTAAGGTAGTGGTTCCCAAACTGAGGTTCGTGAACCCCTGCGGGTTCGCAAAGTGTTAGAGGGTTCTCGGGGAAAAAATTCCCGAATGGCAGACAAAGCTGTCCCTAGGGACCCCAGGTAGCACGGGGCCAGCAGCCTGGAGCCCCTGGACTTCCAAGAGCTAAGCAGATCAAAGCAAGCATATCTATCACACTGAGGAGATTTAAACTTCAAGACTCCTTATAAGAAATGGAAAGGGAGGTCAATTTTTTTTGCTGTTTTTAAAATGAAATAGGCAGCTAGTATTATTTTTAAAATTATTATGAAGAACAAGTTTAAGCTTCGTTGTAACATGTGTTGTTTGCCTGGACTGCTCAAGACCTGAATGCTTGTGTAGGAGGAACGTGTAAAGGAGAAAATCCCAGGAAATATTCATTTTTAGAAGGGGGTTCGTGAGACTTGACATTTTAGTGAAAGGGGTTCACTGGTTGTTAAAAGTTTGGGAACCACTGCAGTAAGATAATGTATCGTATTACTCTGAGTCCTACAAATGCACGCAATTAGTGCGCTGTTTCATCTCACCTCCTCCTCCTGCTGCTGCCTCCATTGGTTCCTGGGGGTTTGTTGATCTGGGTGGACACAATCTGACAGTGAACAGTTCCCATCAGTAGCATAAGGCACATTGGTCCAATGATTTCACTTGCACTTGCAACAGGTATCATGAAATACAACATGACTGCTATAACTGAAAAGGAAAAATTGGATCAAATGCAAAAGCTACACTGGGAATTTCCTACCTAAGGGTGAAAGGGGCATGTCTCAGTTTTTATTATTGTCCCAATGATTAATTTTGTTCACTTTAAAAGCTTTTGCAGATATTAACTCCACCCTCATCTTGTTATGTGACCCTTGTACTACTTCTCTGAAATTCCTTCTTTCTTTGCAATGTGATTTGTAAGTATATTAAAACAGAAAACAGAACCACAAAAAGGATCAAAAGTGTGTGTCAAAAATTACTTTCCTCTGTCAGAATGTGGTCTATGAAAGCCATTTACAATCTTCAGAGGATACAGTTCCAGCTCAGTTCAAGAAATGACTATTACAGAAGCTGGACTGATACAAAGGGGAGTTGCACGTCAGGATATACAGTACCTTCGCTAACTCGGTTCTTTGGCAAAGAAGGGTGGAGTAGGCAATTTCTCCACAGAACAGATCTAGCATGTGCGGTGGCAAAGCAGGTTTCCCCCACCCTGTGGTCTCATTTCTAGCCTGGAAGATCATCTCAAAAGGAGGCAAGGGGAGACCAATCCCGGCATGAAGGACCAGATGTCAAATATTCCTGGAACTGCATGGAAAAAATCCACAGGGACCAGGACAACAGTAAAAGGCTGCTTAAATTCAGATGTTTTAAGGCCAAAAGGGACCATTATGATCATCTAATCTCCTGGGTGTAACAGGCCAGAGAATTTCACCCAGTGATTCCTGCATCAAACCCACACCTTCTGGTTGAGCCAGAACAGGGCTTCTCACACTGGGGGTTGGGACAGGGGGGTCACGAGGTTATTACATGGGGAGGTCACAAGATGTCAGCCTCCACCCCAAATCCTCCTTTGCCTCCAGAATTTATAATTGTGTTGAATATATTTTAAAGCGCTTTTAATTTATAAGGGTGGGGTCACTCAGGCTTGCTATCTGAAAGGGGTCACCAATACTAAAGTTTGAGAACCACTAAGCTAGAACGTATCTTTTAGTACAAACTAAAGTTGCCTGAACTATGGTGCCCTCAGCAGCTTCAACAGAATGTATTGGAAATGCTAATCCCTTCTTACCTAGATGCCTATACAATGCTGCTCTTCCCTTCCTTCCCCCACCCCACACACAAGACAACTTCCTCATCTGTAAAAGGGGGCTAAATTCATTAACACATGTGAACCGAAGCAGACTGAAGAGGTCTTCCAGGGGGTACATCAACTCATCTAGATATTTGCCTAGTTTTACAACAGACTACATAAAAAGCACTAGGTAAATCACTACAAACTAAAATTTCATACAAATGACTTGTTTATCCTGCTCTATGTACCATACATAGAAAAGTACAGTATTTATATTCTAATTGATTTATTTCATAAGTATATTGTAAAAGTGAGCAATTTTTCAGTAATAGTGTGCTGTAACATTTATGTATGTCTGATTTGGTAAGTAGTTTAAGTGAGGTGACACTTGGGGTACACAAGACAAATCAGCCTCCTGAAAGGGGTACAGTAGTCTGGAAAGGTGGAGAGCCACTGGATTAAATGACTTGTCCAAGGTTACACAGGAAGTACTGGACAGGAATTTAACCCAGATCTCTCTCAATTATATGAGCCCTGGTAAACTGCTTCAATCACAAGACCATCCTTCCTCCCTTTTGCTGAATCAATGTAAGTCATTTAAGCACCCTTATGGTAGGTCAGAAGGTGGAACCCAAGAAGCATGCTGCATGGAAAGCTGTGCAGTGTCTGCAGATAATGCTCAAACACTTCAGAGTTGCCTCCTTACCATTGCAAATGGCATTAGTGAACAAGAAGAATATCTTGTTTTTTATAACCACAAATAAAAGATTATGGCACAGCACCCTCCAATGCTTACCTTGCATGAGGTAAAGCACCAAAAGCCACATAAAAATACGCTGGGATGTAACCTGTATCCACCAACGGCTGAATAATGGAAAAAACACAACCCGCACAATCCCCTTTCTAGTTAGTGACGTCCACGGGATTTCAGGCTTGGCTTTGGCAAATGTGGAGCCTTGAAAATAAACAATGTATAGGTACTTCAAATGGGAGTTATAGCTAATGCTTTACTCGTAACTAAGGCTAAGGTTTTGTAACAGAGTTCATGGAAATCACAGAATCCATGACTTCTAGAGACCTCCCTGACATTTTTCCTTCAGCCCTGAGGCAGCAGGGATGGAGCTGTCAGCCAGCAGAGGCTCTCCTGCAACTCCCAGCTGCTATTGTGGGAGGACCCCACAGCTCCCAGCCACCAAGTGCAGACCCCACAGCTCCCAGCCACCAAGTGCAGACCCCACAGCTCCAAGTTGCTGCCAGCTGCAGGGGAAACCCTGCACTCTCAGCCACCACTGGAGCCCCAGCAGCAGTGGGTGCTGGACCCACCTCCCTCCCCATTTTGTCCCCAAAAATCAGGGACAGGTCACAGGCTTCCATGAATTTTTGGTTATTGCCCATGACTTTCACTAAGTATAACTGATAAAATCTTCGCCTTACTTATAAACTTCTTCCCTAGTCAAGGCCAAACTCCCTCTAAAATGCAGTATAATTTGAAAAGGGAAAAAACTGAAACGTCAGCCACTCACCAGTTCCTTCAATCCAAAATCATATGAGCCCCTTCTCCTCCTCTTAGCCCACTTGCCCATTCCCAACTACCTATTTTACGTAAGCTGTCATCCACAACGCAAACCCACAATGACCACCCTTCACCACCACCCCCCTGAAGACATTCTCTACAACCTCAGCCCTTAGCTGATCATGCTGTGGTTCCAGCAAGCCTCTAGTCCCTCTGCCAGGTGTCACACTCTGGGCCTTCTGGGTCCCCTAATGCTAACTTCTAGCACTGCTGACTCATGATCTAAATAGCTCCTCTTTCAGAAACCAAACAATAGTATTAAATTATGTCAGACCTAGGTAAAAGTAAGACATTCCTCCTCCCACCATTGCATAAAGCAGAAGTGTATGTCACATTTAACCTGGGGGCATTTGATACAACCTCTATTATTCAAAGGATACCTACCTCTGATTAAGTCAACATCTATCAGGTCAGGCTGTATGTGGCCCTTTTTTTTGGGTTTGTTTTTGAAGCCCTGCAAATTTAAAAACAAAGGATTATTAATTTTTGTTGTGAATACGAAAGACTGTCTGCATTTCCTTTATTCTGATCTCTCCAGAAACCATGATGATCTCCAGTGCTAACATCAGGAACCTCATTCAGTACTCCTAGTGCTCTTCTGGAGACAAGTTTATTAGTCAAAGATCCTAGTTATATTTGTTTATTTTAGCTCTTACTTAATATTTATTTTGAAACAAGAGCTGTGCCCTGCAGGAACCACAGTTAGAGCCACTATTTCCATTTACTGGGGGTAAACAGGAAAGAGGCCAGTGCACCTGTGATTGGTCAGCTGACTCCCAGTTAATCTTAAAAGAGGACACCTGAGCCCTAGAAAGGAGATAGGACAAGCCAGATACAGGAAGCATGGGTAAGAGCTGCCTGAGACTCAGAGACCAGAGCAGCACGGAAGAGCTGGCAGAAGTTGCTTGAGAGAGCTTCAGGAGACCCAGTGGAGAGACCTGAGCTCAGATGGGAGCTGTAACAGGATTACTGGTAAGGAATTACCAAAGCTGGAAACCCCTAACAAATGGAAGGCTTGGGCAGTGAGCTCTTGGAAAGATCCAAATTCACAAGCAGGAGGGTTGTTGCAGGAGGGCAGATTGGCAATGACATCACTTGTTAAAGGGTATAAAAAATAAACTAAGTGTTCATTGCTAATACCTGCCTGACCAAGTTGGAGCTGACCAATATGGGTCTAAGCAGCCCTGGGTTTAGCCAGTTTGTAAGTATCTTGATCAAACGCTTATAAATGTTTTGTTACTGTTTGGATGTAACAAATTGCTTATTTATTAGGCATATTTAGAGAAACAGGATACATTCCATTCAGCTTTTGGATTTAATAAAGGAATTTGTTAAATTAGAGCTGTGGTAGTAGCCTGCATAGACACCAACGCTTACCACTAGTCATTGAGTAATATCTGAAAATAGACTCTCAGTTCTTCAGGGCAGGGACTAGGTCTTTTCATTTGTTCTATAAAATACCTAGCACTTTTGGTAGTGTATAAAATAACATTCAGATTGATTTTTCTCAAAGACAAACTACTGTACCCTAAGTACACCTAGGGCCTGCAGCGCCTTTCATTGCTGGTCTTCTGGGATTTGCATGAAGCAGAACTGGTACAGCCACATCACAGGGAGCCAATAAATGGCATGGGACAAAGAGCAAATTAAAGGACAACTTAAATGAAAAAATTACCTTCATCTCAGTCTGCTCTATAGACTTTTCCCATATCTGTTGGTCATAGGCTCCAATCTGGAAAAAAATTCACATCACAACCCTTTAATTTACAACAAACCAAAACAGGGTTGATAAAATTTGATTTAACAACCTGATTTTTTTAAATTTAATACAGGTAAACTTAAAGTTAAATTTGAAATGACAACCTATGTTAAGACCTAAAATTACCAGTCTATTAAAGTGACAAATATAAAAATATTTAGTACATATTTCCTTCCAAATTTTTTAAAATCACTACTGAACTGCTGAAAATCACTGGCTAACCGGTCCAAGTGCTAAACCAGCTTTTGACAGCAGCAGGCTCTTCTGCAGGCAGATAGATTTTCTTCATTTCAGTTCTAGTTCAAGTTCAGTTTAATGACTTGACTAATTCATTTGAAATTAAGAAACCAGCTGGGAATTGAAAAAGCAGGAAAGCTTGTTTTCCTAGGTGTGAGAGAAGGAGATACACTAGTTATAAAATCCTGAACTACAATCAGTTCAAATACTTTAACTCAGCTAGTTATAAATTCAAAATCTATTTTGATTAAAAAATTAGTACCCAACAAATTAGTTTTAACTAAAAACAATTTAAATGTTTTGTGCATGAACAATTTCTGATCAAATAGAGCTTGTCACTAATCACAATTCAAAATAAATCTGGTAAACAAGGTAAACTATATAACAGCTTAAATGAACGTGTATAGATGTAGCCTAGCCTCCTGGCTTGCAAAGAGAAGCACCAAATGTAGCATATGTAACTTTATTTCTATTTAATGGTTATATTTAGTTGCAAGTAAACATTGAAAGGTAAAGAATTACAAAACAATTAAAATAAATTACTGAAAAATCAAGACTTCCTTCTTAAATTAAATGATTAAAATAATTCACTAGTTTAAATCAAAACAATTTCAATCAACCCTGCCCAAAAAACCACAAAGAAAAGATTAGAGACCATTATACATTAAAGCAGGGGTTCCCAGACTGGGGGTTGGGACCCCTCAGGGAGTCACCAGGTTATTACATGGGGAGGTCAGAAGCTGTCAGCCTCCACCCCAAACCCTGCTTTGCCTCCAGCATTTACAAGGGTGTTAAATATATTAATGCTTTTAATTAGTAAGGGGGGTCGCATTCAGAGGCTTGCTATGTGAAAGTGGGCACCAGTACAAAAGTTGGAGAACCACTGCATTGACGTATGTATTTTGTAGCTCAAATATCACTTTAAAATAACTTAAAGCAAAATGTCGTTGTGCACAGTGTAAAATTTAAAAAACAATGCTGCAAACGCAGTATTTTTTTTCAAGATATCTGGGAGCTGGAAACATTCAACAAAACAAGCATGCCTTGTGCTATTATAAACAAACATTAATAGTCACAACCACCACAGGGAGACAGGTGTCCCCCATCCCCCGTTTACGGGCTGAGACAATGAGACAAAGGGAGCGCCAGTGATTTGGCCAAGCTCCCTCTCCTAGACGGACGCTCTCGCTCAGCACCGGGAAGAGCAAAGGGGGGTTGCAAACTGCAGGGCTGCCAGACGGGCGCTCTTCGCCCTACGACTGACCTTCTTTTGGTACCAGGCGATGGCATCTCTGCCACGTGCGGCCATGTGGCTCCCCGGCCCGCGCCCAACGAGTGACCTAGAAGGGAACAAGGCAGCGCGCTGCCTCACACACGCCGGGTCCCGCCGCGCGGAGAGGAACTGGCCGGGCGGGCCGGGACGCGGCTGCACCCGGCGCCGGAGCCATCTCCGAGGCGGGCAGAGCCCAGCTCCGAGGCCGCGCCCAGCGGCCTCCCGTCCCGCGGGACAGAGCCGTGCGCCCGAGGGGTGGGAATGACCTTTGCTCCCCGCCCCGCCCTCGCCCAACGCCCGCCCGCCCGCTCCGCTCGCCCAACCCCCCGCCAACCGCTCGCCCGCCACAACCGCTCGCCCCCCCGCCGCCCCCCTCGCCTCCTCCCCGGCCAACCGCTCGCCCCCCCCAGCCCCCGCTCCTGCCCCTCCCATCTCTTCCCAGCCCCGCCTCTCAAGGGCAGGTCCGGCTCCAGTCTGCCCCCCTCGCGGCCCCCCTCACCCCCAGCCCAGCTCCGGCCTCGCCCCACGCGCAGCCCGGCGCCCGCCCGCTGCGGCTGAACGTCACCATGGAGACGGCAGCCTGCGGAGCGAGGCGAGGGACAGCGCGCGAGCCCGGATTGGGAAAACGGCTCTCGACTGGCTCTGCCTGGCTCCCCCACGGCCCGCAGCGGCCGTCGAGCCGAGTCACCGAACGCGCTCGGCCGCAGGCAGCGCCAGCCGAACGCCGACCCAGGCTGTCTCCCCAGAGCGCCGCCGGCGCCCGGCCCGACTCACCGGCGCGGCGGGCGGGCGGGGCGGCCGCAGCCCCCAGCACCATCGCCCCGGGGCCGCAGTGCCTCAGCCGCGCCCACCGCGAGGGGCCGGCGGCCGTTATTCCTTCAGGCCGGGCGGGGCGGGGCCTCAAGCGGCCCCCGCGCCGCTACTTATGTCCCGGCCGGCGCTGCGCGCCCCGCCCCCGACCACGTACCCGGCGCGCGGGCAGCGCCCCCCCGGCCCCTCCCGCTGGGCCCGTCCCCTGCGCCGCCCGCCCGCTCCAGCTCGGCCCCCCCGTGGGCGTGGCCATGTCCCTGCTTCTCCTTGGGCCGCAAGCCGTGCGGTGAGTGCAGGACACTGTGCCCTCCAGCCACCGGAGTGCACGCTGCCGGAGTCAGGGTCAGAGGCGGATTCGGGGGGTGTGGGCCCTGGGCCACAGCAAGTGGGGGCCCCTCCCCACCCCTTAAGCCTGCAGGCCCGCCCCCCCCATCCGGTGCTCCGGCACCCCCCACAGCAGGAGCACCCGACGAGGGTCCCCCCGATTGCCTTGGCCCCGTGGGCCCAGTGATTAATCCGCCCCTGGAGAGGATTTTCCCGGAGGGCGAGCCCTGGTTCCGAACCAGGGCCGCAGGCACAGTGCCCTCCTCAAGAGTAGCAAACAGAAAATCATGCCTCAGCTATAAGCTTCTTACTTCTGATTTCCTCCAGAGCTTTTGTTTTATGTTGTGTAAGGCACTGAGTTGAACAGGAAGATGAGCCTTCGTGGTAGCAAAAATTGTTCCGAAATGGCAAGCAACTTATACCACGCTACTCCTACAAAAAGTGATTAAAGATCAGATCTAAATTGGGCACAGGTAGGTGTTGTATAAGCTGGACCTTGCATATACAGTAGCTCAGTAATTAAAACAAAAGGATCATATAGCAAAGCTGCCAAAGAAAGGAGACCTCAGTCAAAGTAAAACCTGGAGGGGCATTCAGTTGCTGTCTAGCCCACGTAAAGTATTTTCACATATTCTAAACAGAATAAAGAAAGGGGTAGATTCAAGGTTATGACAAGAACAGGCAAGGTTCAGATGGGAGAAATCATGTATAGATCAAATAGCAACCTTATGTATCACCATAGAACTGTCAATCAAAGGGCAGTCACTACTTTATTGGAATGTTACAGATTTCCAAAAAGTGGTTGATACAGTGGATAGAAGTTTTATGGAAGTTGCTATGCCACTGTGTGATCCCTCAGAAATTTGTGACCATCATTCAGAACTTCTATGAAAATATGACATGCCTAGTAATACATAACAGCAAACTGACTAAGCCAGGGATTCTCAAACTTCATAGCACTGCGACCCCTTTCTGACAAAAAAAAAATTACATGACCCCAGAAGAGGGGACTGAAGCCTGAACCCCACTGCCTGGGGGCGGGGGGCAAAGCCAAAGCCCAAAGGCTTCAGCCCCAGGCAGGGGGCCTGTTACCTGAGCCCTGTCGCCCAGGGTTGGAGCCCTTGGGCTTCAGCCCCAGGAGGTAGAGCTCAGGCTTTGGCTCTGGGCCCCAGCAACTCTAAGCCAGCCCTGGTGACCCCATTAAAATGGGGTGGCGACCCACTTTGGGGTCCCGACCCACTTGAGAACTGCTTGACTAAGCCATTTGAGGTTACTATAGCCATTAGCCAAAGTGTTCCATCTCTAGAAATAGCTCGATCTTCTTGTCTGGATCTCAGACGCTTTACATAGTTTACAAGCACGGTCAAAATGCTGTATGGTTGTAAAAGTAAGCATCCCATTTTCAGCCAAGATTTTGCTAATTAAGAAAATACAAGCGTTATAGAAACCATGAAATACAAAAATAGTCTTTAAATAGGTTTAAAAAATCCTCAAAAGATAGCAGCCAAAAATGTAGGACAAACTAGATTCTAGAATTTTTATACCTACTTTTAGTTAGCATTTGTTATATACGATGTGTATTGTTTAAACTTGTACATATGCCAGAAACCCTTTTAAAAACATTCAAAATTCCCCTTCATTAAATTAGTTTAATCACTTGTGTTTTCATATAGGTACAGTTCTATCAGCTAATGTCAATTTCTCACTTTCCTCCATCATTCTAACAGTTTAGCACTCTGAAAAGTAGTTTGGGGATAAAACTTAATTCAGTCAAGTCACTAAGGTTTGTTTTTTTTTAAATGCTGCATAAGGTGAACTTAACTTTCTCCAAACAGCAGAGAGAGAGTTATTAGCATGAACATGCTCTTTCAAGTAATTTAGATCCAATAGGGACGGATTTTCTGAGGGGGGGAAAAAAGAGAAACACTGGTTTGTTAAATTTTTAGGAGGATGTTCACTGTGAAGTTCAAGTCATTACTTGTCATTTCAGCAGCTTAACCCTGAACAATATTGTATTTTTAATTATGACCTTCAGTTTAATAGTGCATAGCTTTTTCATGCCTTTTTCAGTGTTTTTAAGCTACTGGTCTAGCATTGCCTGTCACTTATGGCTCTCAGTGTTTGTAACTCCAGCAAAAAATGGCTACTCTGATAAAAGTCCAAGAATCTTGGGCAAACCATACTTATTTGAATTTAACTGCCAGTCACCGTATTTGCAAAATACATTTTCAGCATGTCAAACGATCCACAAGCGGCTCTCAGGAGGAAACTATTCTCTATTTAAAGTCTATAGAACAATTTGGGATCTACACATTGCCTGAAAAAAGTAATTCTGATCAATCCAATAGCTTAAATAACATTGCACAACCATCAAAACTATTGCTGCTCTCCTTTCCAAAGGCATGCACACCTGAAACTATGCTATCTCATGAATAGTTTACTGGTCCAGATGAGATTCTGTGGTGTGCCAACAATGGAAACAGTGCTCTAAGTTTGCATGCTTTCACATGAAAGTTAGAGGACAAACTATGATAAACGTAAGTTACGCTATGCTGCTTTGCCACATACAAATAACACCATGAGTGAAAAGCCACTATTTCACAGAACAAAGTGGAGACAGTGTTCTACAAGTTTTACCTGCTGTTGTGGTGGCCAGTCAGTTCCCTGTAGGTAAACTATAGATCAGCAGCAGTCCTGCATGTGCAGATGCAGCAGAGAATTTCCTCCACTTTGAAATACTGACTCAGTATCAATTCAGATTTTTGCAGTACACCTTTACTAACGTTAAGTAAGATATCCAGGGATGCACAGGGACTCCTGCAGGGAGAGAGCTACTGTTATACAGTGTTCAAACTGGGGTAGATTGTAGAGGGATTGGGATAATCCATTGTAGGGCTGTTTGGGATTTAACAAACTTTTAAAAACATGCCATTTGGTACAGTTGGGTGCATTCTAAAGCCAGAAATTGTCTCCAGAATACTTTGAAAGAGCAAGAGATCATCAACATCATCAACATCCCTGGCAGGGATGGTGTGTCGTATCTGGAGACAGGATAGGGAATTGTAGCAGAGGCCTCATAACTTAAAAATCAAACCTTGCAAAGGTTTTAGTTCCATTAGAGCTGTTGGCCACCTTTCCCCCACTGCCATTATATGCAACACATAGCAAGCATAGTTTCTTTCTCCCCTCCTAGATAGAAGGTCCAGTGATTGCAGGCTTTAGTTTTCTCCCTTTTCATTAGGATATGAAATTAAACATTTTATAATAGTTGCTAACTCTGTCTGCTTTGAAGTGGCTTAGATTTTGTTTTTCTGGACTACTAAGAGATAGTAACAACCCCATTCTGAGAGTATGATGTTTCACACACCCAGCATTTAGCAGACATTACTAGAAAGATTCCCCCTACATTTCTTCTGTCCTTATGTAAGTTGTCTAACTGGAACATACACCTGATGGGGCCATTTCCCCATTCCCATCCACAAGCTACCACATTTTCCTGCTTTTAAAAGCCAATTCTCAGGGTTCTTAGTTTACCTGTACTTGCAGCATGCTTCAAAGTGATCCCAGTGCAACGCTAGCTAACCACTGGAGATAAAAAAGGAAGGTGAGAGGAGTCATGGGGACAAAATCAACCTCTGATACTGCCTGCGTTACCGATCTTTGAAGAAAGCATTCAGAGGTATCTCGAGGAAAAGATAGTTTTATATTGTAAACATTTGCAATTGCTCAGAAGACAGTTACTGCTATTAATTTAAAGAAATTTATATGATGAGAGACTGAAGTAAAGGACGAAATCAGGTTTATTAAAAAAATACTTTACAGGAAAAAAATCTATGCATTCCATTGTACTATTTTACAAAGAAATAGCTTAACAGTTTGACACGCTTGTACAGTCAGCTACTAAAAGAAATACACTGGTTAGAGGATTATTCACATAGAGGTTCTGTTTACACTACACATTATAAAAACCTCTTTAAAACTTTTCTGTTAAATGTCAATAAATATACTAGGGTCGCACAAAGCAAACAGTCTTCCAGGCAATTGTACATGTCCTCTGTATGCAGACAACTTAGATACATTTAAACCCACAGAAAATATATTAGCTGCCAATCAAATTAAATCACAAAATCATATAAGAAATCTCTTTACATGTTGTACAAAGAAATTAGAAGTATAAGTATTTCTTTAGACAATTGAAGAGTGCTATAATAATATTAGCTCCTCAGCTACATGTGCTATTTGATCATAACAATTATTTATATTACTGGAAGGTAACGTAAGGCCATAACATTGTTGGGAAATCTTCTTTTAGACCAGCGTAAGTTCATTTACAGTACAAGCCTTCAGGTGAAAAAAAGGTCCCTTTTCAGGAGCTGAAGATAATATCCCTCCCACACCTCATGCCCTTTAAAAACAACCAATATGGCTACATACACTTAGCATTTATAACAATAAATGTAAAGTGCTTATCACTCAGTAAAATTCAAGCATGTGAATGGCAGAATGAGCAAAATGAAGGTCTTGAACTCCCATCCATCCTGCAGCTCTAACAAAATAGAATTATGTCAAGAGACTGGGACTAAGTACTCACGTAGGAAAACAGTTGACAGATTAACTGTTTTTCTATGTGGCAAAAGGTATAGATTAATAACGACTTTATTACATATCCCCACAGAACACTTTAGTGAGTGGTCCATCTTCTTGGAAGAAAACATGTCAACAATAGAGCATTGAACTATTGGTTTCACAAAGTACTTTTAAAACAGGTCAAGTTTCTGCACAGAAAGAATTAGGACACCCAAGGGAGAGGAAAATGTGATATTATAATTACTTGGCTAACTGATCTCTGGCCCTTCACCTTTATCCCAGTTTACAGTTTTCCTTCGCTGCTAATAAAGGAATTGTAAGCTGTGCTTAAAACAGAAGCCAAGCCCACGCTTCCATGTTAGGCTGTGTCTACACTACCACAGTAAGTCCACCTAACTCCAGCTATGTGAATAACATAGCTGGAGTCGACGCACCTTAGGTCGAGTTACCACGGGGTCTACACCGTGGGGGGGTTGACGGGAGAAACCCTCCTGTCGACTTACCTTACTCTTCTCATCGCGGGTAGAATACAGGGGTCAACTGGAGAGCAATCTGCAGTCGATTTGGCGAGTCTTTACTAGACCTGCTAAATGGACCACCAGTGGATCGATCGCTGAGCAGTGATCCCGGCTGTTGTGTAGACCTGCCCTTAGAGCTAGTTATGCTCTCTAGTATCATGTTCCTGGACTACTGCTGTTAAAAATCTGACTTGGTTTCAAGGTGAGAGAGTATTCTAAATTTCAGTTCCAGACGTCAACCAAACCCATAGGTTTCTAAAAGACAGGGCAGTGGAGCTATGATGATTTACCTCCACCGAAGTCAATGGAATTATTATAAATCACACCAGCTGACCTGATATATGAATGAATTCTAGAGGAATATTATCAAAATGTGACAAAGACTGTTCTGAAATTTATTCCATCTTTATGTATAGTTCTATTTCATCATATCCATAAGTCCTCAGTCTATTGACAGCTGTTGCTATAATGATATATTCTTGCCAATTGAATTTGAGATATGCTTGCATAAAGAATATAGGCATTAGATTATCACTGAATTTAATGAACTATCTTCTGAAATCTTTGAGTGAGTGATAAGTCAATCAGAAATTGCCATTTTCCACCAATTACTTGCAAATATTTTACTCTTAAAACTAGCCAAAGATTTGACTTGCCCAATATTATACTGGAAAAATTAACTTGTCCATCTGTCACTTGATTTCTCACAAAGCATTAAGTATGACATCTGTATTCTTCATATTTGTTATTCAGTAATCCATTTGTAGTGCTGACCAGTTTAGAGTACTGCACATCCAAAGGTATTATTCCACCTGTAATTCACTGATTTCAGAATTATAGATACAATCTAATAGGCAACAGATTTAGCCATGGATTTCATATGCAATTTTCCATAGCTATATTTAGAGATGAGCTGGATTTGGAATCAAGCTTGGAAGAAGTGTGGTAATTTTGGATTTTGCAAATGTTTCAAAAGTTGCATTAGTACTTAAGTAAAGATTAAAATTTGTACAGGCAAAATTAAGAAAAAGTTATAAGAAAATTAAAAGCTTCATTAAATTTTTTCTGAAACAAAAATCTGCTCATCTCTACCTCAGGCTGACAAATAACATCAAAAGAATAGCAACGTTATCCAAATCATTCTATGACTAATTTATAATGAAGAGGAGGACATCAACTTGACTTTAGGTTTTGAACTAGTAAACTGAGTAAAAGGAAAGTATGGTACAGTGGTTAAAGACATTCAATCCACAGAAGTAAGAGTGAGAAGCATTTTCTTGATATTTTAGAAAGAACAGATTATTTCATACAAGTAGGACCCTGTTTTGAAAGCAGTGTGAAGCACTCTGCTGGTCTATTGTATGCATTAGTTTAAAAGCATGCTATTTAATATAATTTACAGAGAGATACTTCCAATACCCATTTACAAATTATATGTCTCTCTTTTCATTTTATTTCAAGCTCTAGAGGAATACAAATAAAAAATAATGGTGCATAATGCGTCTTAAATTGTGAAGCTTTTTAGCCTAAGTATGTTTAATTTTTGCATTTTAATATATATGGGGAGAATTGGTTTTATAAAGGGATGAATAGCTTTTCCTTCAATTGTAAGGTCTTTGAAGATATGTCAGTTCCTGAGTGATTATACACAGTGCTGACTGTCAAGGGACAATCACCTTATTAGTTAACAATGACTTAGAGATGATAATACCATCTTTGACATGACCAATGAATAGCACATGGAAGACAAGCAGAGTGAGTTAAAAAAAGAAAGGGAGAATAACACTAACATAATATTAACCAGCAGGAACATGAAAGAGGCACTGAAACCAATATTGCCTGTGAAGAATTTTACTTTGCACAACCCATTAAAGCTCTATAAAATTCTTCTCAACAAAAAAGTGGGAAAAATGCCAGAGAACAGAGGGCCTGTTTCTGAACCAGCTTTGATAATCTAGAATTTTTGCTAAAATTAAATTATACCCCTGCATGAATCATATTACTTTTCATAAAAGCTTTCCATTCTAACACCTTATTTACACAGATTACTAAACAAGTCACCACCACTTCAATCTGTAAATTAGTCTGAAATATTTTCTAATTTGTCTTCACTTTTGTACTGAAGACAATACATACATATACATATATAAGGAGTAATACAGATTCTAACTAATCACTGCAGTATTTTCTGATGATTATTTTGCTATCAGTTTAAAATTGTGACCTCTATATTGAGGTGCTAAGATGCATATAAGTCTACACAAAACAATATTGCACAAAGTAATATTTATAATAACAGATTAACATATTTCAGAACCTTTTTAAAGAGAAGATTCATAATTGATGCACCCAGAACTAATAACACAGCATCTTTTCTTTTCCTTATTCTAATATAGTGTTAGAAATCTCTCTCCTACCCCCGTGAGGATTAGAACAAAGAAGTTGTCCAGGGACAACTTCAGTGGCACCAAAATCAAGTTTGTATCCTAGGTGTGGGGGGGACTCTTCTTTCTGATGACTAGAAAAGACCGTTGTTATATAAGTGGTGAGTGAAAGTCAAATACAGATCACACGAACATTCAGAAATATCATAAGACTGTAAAAAGAACTATGTCAGCAGATGACACTCAACAACATATTAGCTTGTGTCACTGATGTTTCAAACACAGCACCAGGGTACCCAAGAGCTACAAGTGGAAACAGCAACCCAATGCCATAATATTTTATTTTGAAATAGCAATACAGAACTTCAGAGAATAAGGACAACCAATATAAATCAGTTATCACTGACCCAACTCTATTAGATTAAGTGCATCAGTACCAGGGAGAGGATGTTTTCCATCAGATGCTTATTGTGAATTTATCAAAACAAGCTGCCAAGGTTGTTAGTAATTTAATGCTTTAAAGTGCTCAGACAAGAATGCAGTTACCTCCATGAGACTGCCTTTAAAAAAAAATTAACACTAGAATTAGTCATGTCCAGGAAAGATGTATTTAGGAAGCAAAATCTTCACATCAAACATTACAAGCAGTACTATGGAAAGTATTGTGTCTAAGTGATTACATTTCAACAGGATGAGATGTCACACTTCACCCTTTTATGAACTGTTTAACAATTAAAAATTAAAAGATCTATACATCTAGTAATTTTAGTATCCACCAGGAATTTAAGGACAGACCAAAACATCACTGATCATCAAAAGTGCTGTGCTTTCTCTTTGATTTTAGCAATTAAAATCAGATGGGGGGGTCTTCTGCAGAAGCCATCCTTTTATGGTGAAGGCTAAAGAAAAAATTAAGCAGGGGGGGTTAGATTTTCCAAGATAGTTCAATGACTTTTAGCGCTTGGAGGAATTCCATTCTGATTTTGAAGAGGAGATACTGAATTATTACCTCATTTAAACAGAAAGAAGTGGTAGACCACTATTACATGCTGTACTATGGGAGTAAAATACAACTTGAACTTTTGCATAATCTGTGTAAAAAAGATATGCTTGACATTTTGGAATGTCACCTTTCTTTATAGAATTATAGGCAAGATTTCTCCAATAAAACATAAGCAAGTTATAAAACTATAACTTCACATCAAAATTTTAAAAAGTTGTTAAAAAATGTTTGACTATGTACATATCACACAGACTCTTCTGTGTGATCCTGTGGATTATGTTGCTGATCAGATTCTAGTTTAAAAACTGGAAGAGGCTGGGCCACCTGATCTGGTTGCAGAACAAGTCCCGATATTGATGAAATTGAGGAGCAGGATGGTGCCCCTGTTGTAAGCTGCATTTCTACACCTGGTTCCTCAGACTCTGTTTTTACACTCACACATTGGGGTTCACCTTCTGATTCTGTCTTTTCAGGGATATTACTGTTCATGTTTGAATTGCTTTCTGCATTTTGACAAGACTTCCCCACAGGATGGTACTGTTTGAGCCTTATATGCCAGGCTAAACTGCAGACCGCTGACACTGTTTTGAACTGATGAATGACATTTCTAGGGATGAAGTAGATGTCATTGTCACACAGCTGGATTCTAGCATAGCGAATGCCTTCCCGTCTCATTTGGTTTAGCTTGGCTTCATCCACCCATTGAACACACTGAGGGGAAGAAAGGGGAAAGTTACTGCTAAGCTGTATGCAAGGTCCAAAGCTGGGCATACACTTAGATTGAAGAGTACACTTTCAGTCCAGCAACCCATTAGATTGTGACTACTCTTTAAAGAATACAACTTCAGTTAAGAAGCTACTTGCGGCAAGAACAAATCTTTAATGTTTCACTATGAAGTGCTGTGCGCACCTATGAGGTAACAAATAATGACCCATTGCCACAGCATTATGGGGTCACAGGCAGGTCTTAAAACAAGAATTAGAGCTTCAATAAGAAGCTTTTGACCTGGCATTACCAGACAGCTGGGTGTGGTTGGTCTGGCACTAGGAGACCAAAACTTCGTTTATGTCAGAAGGAGTCTGAAGCAAGTTGGGGGAATGGAAACCCAAATTATGTGAAATTCCTGTAACCCATACTCAAGACTTCTTGGTTCCTTGTCTCATGAAGGAAGGAGCTTTGTGACACTTGATCATGCTAGGATCAAAACCCATGACTATCATGTGGTGAGCCTACCACCACTAAAACAAGAACTGGAGATAAATAGCTCTAGTCACAAGCCTAGAACCACTATTTCTACCTTTATTTCAAACATTTGACTAACACTAATTTTTTAAAAATTCATAAATATGCTACTTTTGAAGCTATTTCCAAAATGCTGGAAATAAGTTGCAACTAAGGAACACAGTACCTGTGACACTGGAGGTTCATGCAAGTCTAACTGAAGTCTCTGTACCACATCAGTGAAGTCTTCAGCATGGAAACAAACCACATCTTTGGTTATTCGAGGTTGGACACTCCTAGAGATGAAGATTGTCAAGACTGAGTTTTAAAGAATTTGTGGTTACAGCTCTGGAAAGCAAGAGTTACCATAAAGAAAATACCTATTATATAGTTTTCTACTGGGTAATAAGTCCCTCAGCATCTCAACTAGTACAGTAACATTAGTATATGCATATTCTTTAGACTCCACAGATCCGACCTCAATTCCTGAATTGCTTCATTTTCTTTGACTTGAACTTTACATAGCAAAAGAGACTGCACTATGGCTCCAGAGGGGTAGGTTCAATTCCAAATTGTGTGACTTTTGAAAAGTCACTCTGCCTCAATTCTCCTATTTTATAATTGGCCTAATATCTATATTTTAAAGGAATACTGGAAAGAAAAATTTGTAGGACACTCAGATACTATGGTGATGGGGACCATATAAGTAGATATTGCTTGTTCAATGGATTTGAAACATAGGGCAAGGGAAACATTGGCACTGTTTATTTAATCTTGGACAATATTGTTGCTGATGACACTGTTCCTGCTGTCCAATTTCTACTGTAATTGCTACAGACAACATTCCCAACTCAAATTCCCTGTGATTTCTTCCCAGAACTTAGTTACCAGCAATGCCCTGGATCCAGGAGGTAGAAAAATATTGTCGGTACCATCACAAATGAACAATTGACCTGACAATATTCTGTTTATGTAATTGAACTTATAATCAATTAGGAGATGAAGGAAAAAACATGCAGGATGCACCAGATACAGTGGCCTACACTGCATATCATGCAAGTTATCTGCAAAATACTCCATGTTAACACAGTTTTTGCGCTGGACTCAGGAGGGAGAAGAAAGTAGGAGTAAAAGTTGCCAGAGTTATGTATTTACTGGATTATGTTTTACAGACTTTACACAGCATTTGAATAGTCACAAGTCATTTGGTTTTAAACAATTTATATAACTAGGCTGCTATTCAACCGATACTTCACATTTTCTCCCTTTTATAAAAGGAAGTCAGTCTCAAATACAACTGGAGTGGTTACAAAATTCAGTCACACTTACCATTCACCAAACTGTACAGCTTTCAGCACTCCTACAGCAGCTGTACTCTGCCAATCAAACCCCTGACCTACATGATCAGCATGGGCTCTTGTTCGGTCTTCAAAGAGAACTTCACGGGGCTCACTGGTCCGAGGTAGGTATTGGAGGTTTTTTATTTCGTTCATTGATCTATAAAGTGGGGTGAAGAGAGGAGGGAAAAGGATGTTCCAGACTACTCAGAGATGAGATGAATGGTACAGCTTTCCTATCTGTACATGTATTAAGGTAATTTTGAAGAAATACTACTAGTGTCCTGTAGCATTCAAAATCCAAGATCAAAAATGCTCTCTTTGCTTTTGCTATATGTATTACGTATCAAATTGGTATTCAAAGATTTAAGTATAGTTAGTGCTGCAGATTTGTCATGGCATTTTTTTTAAATCAAAAAGTCACAAAGCACTCATGGTAAATTTAGGAAGAGTCATGGATTTTGTGACGGCTCTGAGATTTTTGATAAGATACCCTAATAAATGAAGGGGCATCAACCACCTCCAGCAGCACCCTCCAACCAAGAACTGCAGCCCCCATCCCAGCCACCCACCTGGTGCAGAGGGGAGGACTGGGGTGGGGGGGATGGGACTGGAGAGTGAGCCACCCTGCACTCATCCCAGCCAGCAGCAACTCCCGTATATCTGAGGGCTGGGCCCCAGGATTGAGAAGGAGCCTGCCTTACACTCACCTCATGCCTGTGCTTTGGTGGCTCCTGTGCCAGGTGGGGCTGAGCCTGGCTCCCTGCTCTGGGCATTGCGAGTTGGTATGCCAGGTCGCAGTGCCACGAAGGTTTAATCCACCTCCTATCCCCACCATGGCGGAGGGACGGCTGGGACAAACCTGAACAGTTCTTGGACCCTGTGCAGCCAATTGCAACGCCTGGAGCTGGGAGCCATGACCAGCCCGGCAGGACATGAGCTGCTGGTATGGAGTGAATCATAGACATTAAAAAAACAACAACAAATGGGAAAATCATGCTATACGTAATTTATGTCCTGCTGTTACAAATCTATAGCCCTAATTAGTCCAGATAGATTTAATCCAGATTGAGGAAAAGACAACAATTAAAAAGGACATTAGGTATACTATATATTTGGAAAAATGTGAACTCTTTAGTCGACCTCTGAACAGTCCCATTGTGATGTTTTATTATCCTTTGAACGACAAGAATTGTGCCATACTTAAAAATTCAATTTAAAATACAGATGCTTAAAAATATTAAGTTATCTAGAGAGAACATATTGGGTTTTCTGCTTAAAGCTGTGATGAAAACATGATTCCAATTATTTCTCTCCCCAAGATTGGTTGCACAAAACACTCCACAGGAAAATTGAAGGGAAATTTGCCTCTTGGATTTCAAGCAGCTGGTGGGAGGTAGATGTTAATGGTTTTACTCAGAACTTGAAAAATTACAATTTTAGAGATTAAAATAAAAAGCAATTTAAACAAAATTAACACTACTAACAATTCATTTATAACTGCAGAGTTAGATTGTCCATTTGGAGTTTTCTTGGACTCTAGAGGATGGACGGCTTTGTCAAAGCAATTTAACTACTGCTGTGTAGTTAATCAAAGTGTTAGACAAAAAACTGTCATTGGCAAGAGCAATTTTAAAGATTCACAATCAAAGCTTTTTTATTTTTATTTTTTTTTAAGAGGACAAGAATATTTCTCTTTGGCAAAAAAATTATACCCTTCGTTTCCCCCACCCAGTTACAAAAATAATGGCATAATTTTGTACTTGCTGGCTTCAGCACAGCACTGAAGATGTTTGTCATTTGCTTCTGTAACACAGTGAAGGGAAGTCATGAGTCATAGTGATATGGTCCCTCAAATAGTAACCTTTTAAAAAAAATTATAGTGGAATGCAAATCCAGAGAAAGGACCTTACCCATGCAACATTTCAATGAGGGCAGCTGAGGAGATTTAAGTAGTTAAGAGAATATTCCTCTGGAGTACAGTATTCCTTGAGAAGGCAACCACTACCAAGACTGCTTAAATAACTAGCATTAGGACCAGCCTTTAATGCAGTGTAGGGACTTCTGTCTGTGAAAAAGCTAGTATTTGGTGTACTTCTCCAACGCAGTGCAGAAGTAGAAAGTAGACAACAGGAGATGGATCACTTAATGATTGCCTGATCTGTTCGTTCCCTCTGAAGCACTTGGCACTGACCACTGTTGGAAAACAGAATACTGGGCTAGATGGACCACTGGTCTGACCCAGTCTGGCTGTTCCTATGTTCAGGAACCCAAGAGATCTGTCAAACAGGCAATATATAGAGCTGTCAATGTCGAGGAAACCTTGAACTCAACTGCACTTATATGGAACACAGGCAACATGTTAGTTTGGCTTAAATAACTGGACTGCTTGGTTCTACAGCAAAAGGAATGAAGTCACATGGAAAATTTAAGAAAGCCATGAAGTTTACCTTTTGAAAAACTAATTTCACTCACAATGAGGACCAACGTTAAGACCTTAGAATAGCTAGTACTTTATCTAGCTGTGATCTGCTTTTCTATTAAAGGAAAATAATGTTACCGGCGCCGTTTGAATGGTGATTTTGGCATATCTGCTGTCGGGATCATCTGTTCTCCTGGTCTCACCCACATTATGGGGCCATCATCACTTTGTGACCTGCACTGAAGCTGGAGGCTAGAAAGAGTGCCCCAGGGCAAAGTCATCTAAAAACACAAAAAGCTATGTCAAATGGACAACAGTTAAAATTTTGATAAGCACTGGCTCAAGTTCATTACTAAGAGAACTATACAGAAACCAAACCTTATTGTTAGAGATGAAATGTTATATTCCATCAATGATATAGTTAACTTATTCAGCTTTTAGAGAGTAGGCCATTGTGAAACAGACACGCAACAAGAGCCCAATAATTTCTCCAGTTAAATGACTGATTGCTGTAGCCTCTAAATTAATCTCCTTTCAGTATCTACTTCTTTGAACAGAGAATAGATTTTAACAGCATCCTTAGTAAGGTAGTTTGAAAGTTCATCACCATCTGAATGGAGATGGAAATTCTCTCATTATTTAGCAACTTTAAGTTGTAAGTTAGAAGTGTTAAGACATTTATGTTTGATAATAAACAATTTAAACAAAATAAAATTACTACAACAGTATAATGCTCACTCTCAGAAATGGAGATTCCTCCAACATATCAAGAAATTCTGGGAAGTAGTCACCAACTTCTTCATCTACTGCTCCAACAAGACTTATCTGCCGCATCGGACCTGCTCTGTAGGTTCCACAGCAGTATGTTCTATTGACCTAAGAGTGGTCAGAAAGAGAAAAGACAAAATGAGACACATTGTTCCATGCCAGGAAACTGAAGTTTATTAAATCAGTGTTTCAGACTGCACTGTAGTTTACATTCAAATCCAGGACTCCTTTACATACTTGAGAGCAGTTAGTATCTTTAGAATACATGAAGAAGCTGTTCAATGTCAATACACACCAGAGCATGAGCACCTCCAGGGGCAAAGGGGAAAAAAAGAATTTGACTCCAGAAAACATAGTGCTAGGCAGCATACCGATAAACATTATGTTGTTTTCTTAGCTGAACAGCACCAACAGATACAAAAAGCCACTGAAGCCAGCACAAAGAATGCTGTGTTTCATAAAAATGCCTTGTCATATTTTCTATCAATAAAAATGCATCACAAACATAAATAATTGCTTTGACACTGGGTTAGTTTCTGCCTTCAACTGTATGTGCATAAACCAGAATACATCTTTGCATTTATCAATAAAGCGTTAAATTAAGTTTAGAGGATTTAAGAGCAGTATTCTCCACATTGCTAGTAAGAAATCAACTTTGTTTTCTTTCTCCACGATAGTACATGACTAAAATGTAATGTTATTTAAAAAGCCCCATTCTGCAATACCAGAATTAAAAGCAGATAATGAGAAAGGAGATTCACTCATGTTCTTGCATTTTGCTCATGCAAAGCAAACACGCAAAGTAAACTGGATGCTAATGGGGGAGCATGGACTCAAGAGGTTGCACTGATGTGCCCAAAATATTGCTCTATTCTTGGGGTAGATGAATTTGATTTCAAAACTGGTGTTGGCCAAAAGAAGAGATGCATTCCCACTCACAGAGTGGCAGCAGGAACTGGACATGTGCCTTATACTGCCAAACATTCACGCTGTCAGTATATGTGACTCCACTTCAGGTTTAAGTGGCATGAGGAAAAGATGGCTGAACACAGCAGCTGAGCACCCACAGAAGTGGGTGGAGAAGGAGTTTAGAGATCTCACGCTCTCTCTCTCTCTCCACACACACACAGGTGTGCAGAGGAAAGGGAGCTCCACAGCGCCTCTCACACACCCAATTAGACACCCCAACACCCAGTCTCAGGGCTCTGTGTCTGGGGCATACATTGAGACTGTTTGTTCTCAATTCTCCACCCGGGGTTTTGGGGGTGAGGCTGTGGGCTGTCCTGATGGTGTCTAACCTGCACTGCCCACCCTGATCTCAGTGCTCATGGCAGTAACAAAGCATGCCCACTCTCAGCTCTCAGGGACTTAGTGATGTGTCTGGTGTGAACTGAACAACCCCTCTTCTTTGGTCTCAGGGCTATTCACCTGAGTCATGCCCAGTCCCAGCTCCTGTACAGTTTTACTGATGTTTGGCTGTAATATGAGCCCAGACCTGATCTCAGTTCCCCTCTGGCTCAGCACAAAGGGACTTAGGTGTGGCCACCCCTCACTCATTGGAAGAACAATGGGATCCCCTAAGTCTGAGGTAGGTGCTTAGGCTCCCTCTTCAATGAATGGGGAGAGACAGGCACCTAAGAATGGGAACTACAAAAGCCAGCATGCTAGGCAGGGAGCCACCTAGCCTAGCCACTGGGAGAGGCTACCGAGGGAGGGAGGGGGCATTAAGCCCAGCCTTTCACAGAGCTTGATCCTTATCTCTGCATGCAATCCACAGCCAGGAACCCGTCTCCTGGAATCAGGTGACTTAGGTGCCTAACCCCTGTCTTGTGAGATTGTCAAGTTCCCACCCAAAGCCATACAAAACCAGTGGGTGGGGGAAGGAGGCAGAAACCTGCTGTCTACCCCTTATCCCACTTATTTGGGTCCTCAGCTGGGATGTGGGTGACCCTGGGTCACTTCCCCATCTGCTTCATGAATAGAAAGCATGTAAAAGGGGGTCTGGCATCTCGCAAGTGAGTGCCTTAATTGCTGAGCTAAAAGGAAGTCTAGTGTGAACTGCTCTTATTGACACTGTTACACTTCAATTAAATATTAATTGGGCCACAGAAGCTGTAAAACTCAGCCTGTAGTCCCTTGCTTTGGGGATTCTCCCAGACTATGGGAGAGTATGAGTCAATCCCCCTTCTGCTTGATGAAAAGAGGGTTGAGCAGTGATCGCCTACATCCCCAGTGAATGGCCTAACTGCTGGGGTATCAATTATTCTGCTGTGGGGCTCCATCAGTCTTTTCTCTTGAAGCTGTTCCACTTTACTGAACTATGAATTGGGCCAAAGCAAGGCTCATTTCTGCATGCCCTGGGGTTAGGGTACTTCCTTGGGATGGTGGTAGTACTGGTCAATCCCTTTCTGAGGCGAAGGGATTTGCACGGTAAGTGTCTTTTGTCTTGAAGCTGTTCCACTTTAATTAATTATTAATTGGGCCAAAACAAAACTCATTTTTAAAAAGCCCTGTGTAGCTTGGTGGTGCAAATACTTGGCTAGGAGGGTAGTGGTAATGGTTCTGGTTCTAGGGTTGCCAATTTTGGGCAGACGTATTCCTGGAGATTTAATCACATGACATAATCTTTAATTAAAGGTTGATCTTTAATTCCTGGAGACTACAGGCCAATCCTGAAGGGTTGGCAACTCTATCCTCTTGCTGTGGGGAAGGAATGTGCACAGCAAGCTTCTTTACTCTTGAAGCTGTTCCACTTTAATTAACTCCTACTTAGGTCAAAGCAGTGTTGCTCTGTAAGAAGCCTTCTTACAGCCCCATGATTAGTGTACTCACATGGGGTGCTACAGATGTTGGGTTAATTCCCCTCTTGCTTGCTGAGGAGAAGGGATTTGAGCTCTGAGCTCTTTTCCATCTCATGCTGTTTCACTTTAATTGACTATTAATTGAGGCAAAGCAAATCTCAGCTACACTACCCTGTGCTTAGCCTGGTGGTGTGGGTACTGGCCTCACATGCTGAAGGAGTGGGTTCAGTCCCTCTCCCTGCTCCCTTACTCTGAAAAGGGAGTTGAGCAGACACTGCATTGCCTTTTCTCTTGAAGCTGTGTAATAGTTTAATGAACTATTAAATGGTCCACATCAAAGCTGTTCTGTAAGCAATGCTATTTAGCCTGCTGGTCAGGATGCCTGTCTGGATTGGTGGTGGTGGCGGCAGCTTAATTCCTTCTCTATGCTTGATGAGAAGAAAGGATTCAAGAAGCAGGCTGCTTTTCTCTTGACTCTGGTTCACTTTAATCAACTATTAATTGGGCCAAAGCAAGTCCCTTTCACAACAGTTCCTGCATAGCCTGGTGGTTCAGGTACTAGCCTCGGGTGCTGGAGATGCTGGTTCAGTTCCTCACCTTGGATTGAGGAAAGAGGTAAGTAAAAACTGCCTCTCCTCTTGACACTTGTCCCCTTTATTTAACTATTAATTGGGCCAAAACAAGCCTTATTCATAACACTTGCTGTATAACCTGATGGTTCAGGTACTAGCCTGGGCTGCTGGAGATGCTGGTTCAGTTCCCTGCTCTGGGTTGAGCAGAGATTGCCTCTCTTGACGCTTGTCCACTTTAATAAACTATTAAATGGTCAAAGCTCCCCCCCATGAAGCCCTGAATAGCCTGGTGGTTTGGGCCCCACCTAGGATGTTGGAGGACCTGGTTCAAATCCCACTCCTCCTTTCTGAGGAGAAGGGATTTCAGCTCTTGCCTCTTGAAGCTGGTCTACTTTAATTAACTAGGAATCAAGCCACTCCCTGAGCTAGGGTCACTCTATAG